>NC_088409.1:55089263-55746763 GCF_034236695.1 Oncorhynchus nerka | reverse complement strand
GAAGGCTACTCCCCGACTACCGCTGGTCCGCTAAAACCTCTCTACCCCTTTCCTCCCGTCGTCTCCTCAAATGTTCCCTCCCTCACACTGCTGTTTGTCTACTCCGTATTTAAACCCTCAACACCTCCAGACATGAATGTTCGACACTTTCCGTGACACTAGACCGTGTTCCTACGCATGCAACGAGATGGGGGTGGTTGGGAGAGACGAGATGGGGGAACAGAGGGGTTGGCACACACACACACACACACACACACACACACACACACACACACACACACACACACACACACACACACACACACACACACACACACACACACACACACTTCAAGCGAGTTCAAGTTACTCGAGCCACTAGGGAGCTAACACAGAAAGCTGGGGGATGGAGAACGCTCGTGTTTGATAAGTGGATATGAGTCCGCAGCTTCAAGATCACAACCGGGGGGGGGGGGGGGGGGGGGCAAAGGTCAAATAATTTCCTTATTCTAAACAGTCTGCCTGCCAGGTAGCCACATCAGATTCCCTCTATGTACTCTAGATATTAACCATATTCCTTCTCCCATCATCCTCCAGGGGTACGGGAGCCGGTAGAGTACGGGAGAGCTTTCAGCGGATTCAGTTACAGCACATAATGGCCTTTGGTAACGGCTAACGCTGTCAAGAGTGTTCTATTCTCTCACAAATCTCTCACAAACAAGAGACACACACACACACCAGAAACGTGTGCGCGCACACACAAATATGTATCCACATGAATAGATTTATACATAAGAGTGTAAAGAAATGGGCCTGAACAAACAGAGGTAGAAATAGACACACACACACAGACACACACACACACACACACGCTGCACCCCCACTGAGCCATTAGACAGATGGATGAGTTGTCAGGCTAAACGCGTTGAGGGCGGTATCCAGACACGGTGTGATAATGGTAGCATCATCAGAGCCGGCCCAGGACGGCTAAAAGGCTCCTTCACATTACACCATGACTGGCCTTCTCTGACTGGCCAGACACATGTAAAGGGGGGAGAGAGAGAAGCCAGAAACATGAAAAGGGGGAGAGAGAGAAGCCAGACACATGTAAAGGGGGGAGAGAGAGAAGCCAGACACATGTAAAGGGGGGAGAGAGAGAAGCCAGACACATGAAAAGTGGGGAGAGAGAGAAGCCAGACACATGTAAAGGGGGGAGAGAGAGAAGCCAGACACATGAAAAGGGGGAGAGAAAGAAGCCAGACACATGTAAAGGGGGAGAGAGAGAAGCCAGAAACATGTAAAGGGGGAGAGAGAGAAGCCAGAAACATGAAAAGGGGGAGAGAGGGAAGCCAGACACATGTAAAGGGGGAGAGAGAGAAGCCAGACACATGTAAAGAGGGGAGAGAGAGAAGCCAGACACATGAAAAGGGGGAGAGAAAGAAGCCAGACACATGAAAAGGGGGAGAGAAAGAAGCCAGACACATGTAAAGGGGGGAGAGAGAGAAGCCAGAAACATGAAAAGGGGGAGAGAGAGAAGCCAGACACATGTAAAGGGGGGAGAGAGAGAAGCCAGACACATGTAAAGGGGGGAGAGAGAGAAGCCAGACACATGTAAAGGGGGGAGAGAGAGAAGCCAGACACATGTAAAGAGGGGAGAGAGAGAAGCCAGACACATGAAAAGGGTGGAGAGAAAGAAGCCAGACACATGTAAAGGGGAGCGAGAGAAGCTAGACACATGTAAAGGGGGGAGAGAGAGAAGCCAGACACATGTAAAGGGGGGAGAGAGATAAGCCAGATACATGTAAAGGGAGGAGAGAGAGAAGCCAGACACATGTAAAGGGGGGAGAGAGAGAAGCCAGACACATGAAAAGGGGGGAGAGAGAGAAGCCAGACACATGAAAAGGGGGGAGAGAGAGAAGCCAGGAAGGAAAGAGCTGAGTCTTTAAGTGGTGTGGCGATGGCCTGGTGCACATTGAGCTGGTGTCAGCGTCGGTGATCTGAGAACACCCCCTCTCTAAGGATCCTCTCTTCGATATCACTGAGCACCACACCGCACCGGGATGCTGAGCAGACCTCAAAGCAGGAGGAAGAGGAGGAAAAGGAGAAGAAGGGGAGGATGATATGGTGACATACTTGGGAAAATGCTGGAATTTACCAGGTTCTTAAATCTCTTTTGGGAGAAACCAAACAGGTGCAATGACAGCTGCTGAGTGAAAGTGAGTGTGTGTGTGTGTGTTTGAGAGCGAGAGAGAGAGAGAGAGAGAGAGAGACAGAGCGAGAGAGACAGAGCGAGACAGAGCGAGAGAGAGAGAGAGAGAGAGAGAGAGAGAGAGAGCGAGAGAGAGAGAGAGACAGAGAGAGAGAGAGAGAGAGACAGAGAGAGAGAGAGAGAGAGAGGGAGGTGTAGTGAGTGGTTCAACACATGCTCAGGATCCACCCCCTGCTGTGCCTGGAGCATTTTGTCTGAAAAACAGAAGACTGCCTTTTATCTCAGAGCGGGGGAGTCAAAGAAGCAAGGGAATAGATGTCAGAAAGAGAGAGAAGAGATTAAAGAGAGAGGACAAAGGAGCCTGATAGAAATAGAAAGACCAGACCACGAGAGAAAGAGAAAGAGAGAAGTATTTAGAGTGTATGAGAAGAGAGAGAGGTATTTAGAGTGTATGAGAAGAGAGAGAGAGAGGTATTTAGAGTGTATGAGAGAGAGAGAAGTATTTAGAGTGTATGAGGAAAGAGAGAGAAGTATTTAGAGTGTATGAGAAGAGAGAGAAGTATTTAGAGTGTATGAGGAGAGAGAGAGAGAGAGAGAGAGTTATTTAGAGTGTATGAGAAGAGAGAGAAGTATTTCGAGTGTATGAGGAGAGAGAGAGAAGTATTTAGAGTGTATGAGGAGAGAGAGGTATTTAGAGTGTATGAGGAGAGAGAGAGAGAGAGAGAGAGAGAGAAGTATTTAGAGTGTATGAGGAGAGAGAGAGGTATTTAGAGTGTATGAGGAGAGAGAGAAAAGTATTTAGAGTGTATGAGGAGAGAGAGAGAGAGAAGTATTTAGAGTGTATGAGGAGAGAGAGAGAGAAAAATAAGCTCTGGTGCAACAAGCAACGAGATAAATAAATACGTTGAGGGTAAATAGTGACAGGGAGACATACTGTAGCATGAATGACGGAGTGAGGAGGAGTGGAGAAAGAAATCAGACAGACATGCCAAACAAATGACGAAGTACAAAGTGAGCGAAAACTCAGCATTGATCGATTGCCAGCGATCACTCTTCATGTGTTCCCACTGTCTAATGAAGAGGCCTCTCTCTTTTCCTCCCTCCCCTCACACTCTCTGTCTGCCTCTCTCCCCCCTCTGTCTGTCTCTCTGTCAGGACCAGCGGTGTCATGAGCTGGCTAATTTAAGGCCATTGATGGTGGTGATTAGTTTGCTGTCCATCC
The DNA here is from genome assembly GCF_034236695.1 of Oncorhynchus nerka. Taxonomy (NCBI): domain Eukaryota; kingdom Metazoa; phylum Chordata; class Actinopteri; order Salmoniformes; family Salmonidae; genus Oncorhynchus; species Oncorhynchus nerka. The sequence continues at coordinate 55,743,353 of NC_088409.1, read as the reverse complement.
CTCTATAATTAGCTCATCGCTCACACGTCCATTCTTTTTTTTTTACACTACCTTACCTCCATAGACCTCTGGCTCCATCTATTTGTCATTCTGCCACCTCCACACTACCGTGTCGTCGTTGACCACTGACACTCATGGACCAGACGCCTGCCCGCCCGCTCTCCCTCCCTAAACATTTGTCAGGTGCTTATATTTGTAAATGTGTTTTTTGCATACCCCACTCTCCCTGAGACACGCTCCGAGAGTGAGAATCGACATTGAACTGACGTCTGTGCCCAGTGGAGGGTCAGCCATTACCAATAGCAATCCTGGCGCTATTAGGGCTCAGTGCCTTGCTCAAGGGCACATCGAAAGATGTTTCACCTTGTCGGCTCAGGGATTCAAACGAGCAAACCGGTTAATGGCCCACCGCTCTAATTGCTAGGTTACCTGCCGCCCAGCGCTACGTGACTGCCCCTGAAACCATGACACAACCCAACTTTAATTCCACATGAACATGCTGATGTACTGGGTATCTGGTTTGTGCATGTCAGAACATGTATCATGTTGGGAGACATGAGGATCTAGTACCTAGCTGAGGCTCAGTGATCAATAGTTTGGATATCTGGTATCTGGGGGTACTCCCCTCCACCCCTCAAAGTCCTACCAGCCCAATCAACACACACACGCACACAAACACACCCACACACAGACACAAACTGGCCGACAAGTGAATATAATGCCTAAAATGCTATCACAAATCAACGCGGCTACTCTCTGCATATGCAGATTCTCTGCAGGCCCGCTAAGAATAGCTCCCTAAGCACCAGCCTGCTGTGAATGTGTGTCTCTGTCATTCAGAAGGACAGGGCAGGGTCAGAGCTGCTGCTGCTGGCTGCCTTTGGTAGCGGACTGGCTCCACCGACATGACACAGCATTATCCTCTCCCTTTTACACATGCCCTACTCTCTCTATCTCTGTCCTCTTCTCACCCAGTGTCTTTGTGTCTTTTTCCATTCTCCATTCGGTCTGTTTCTTTCCCCGATCTGAAAACCAAGTTGACATCAGATGCAGGGTTTGTATGAGACATTGCTTCGCGGAGGTGGGAAATTATTGGCCGGACCGACATTAATATGTACAGTACAGTGGCGGTTAGTGCCGTTTAAGACGAGGGACACCATTTTTTGTTTTCTCATGAGCATGGCCTTATTTCTATTACAGCATATTGGATGACTGCTATCCATATCCCATTCACCCAGCTCAATGTAATATCGATAAGTTTAGGCTACTACATGATACTCAGATTTGACCTATACCCATCATGAGGTTGCTACAACCTAGCCTATGAATGAAAGTTTACAACGTAGGTGCACACAGGTCGAGAGACAAGTTTGAGGTGACAGACAGTCATCGCGCACACTCTTGCCTGCATTGAGCTGATCTAGGGTGTAATCATTAGTCCAACAGTTGCAAACAAGAGTTTTTATTGGATAATATTCAGGTATGTTTATCCCCGTTTTGTTCCGTTTGCTTCTGTTTAAGAAACGTTTTTCAACAGAATCAGCATAATGAATACACCCCTGATTCATAGCAGCCACGTTGTATTCCTTCTCACATCTATGCACTCTCATCCTCTCACCTTGTCCCTTTGTAGCTTGTGGACTTCAATGCACAACACATCAGCTGTATGTGACCAGGCGAAATAACATTTCCAGGCCAAACCGCTACACACAGCCTACATCGTTGTCACCATATTAGCTAAAGCAACGTCATAGTCAGCATAGCTAATAGAACTAACGCGTTAGTAAACCGGCTACAATCATGCAGTAACGTTACCGTGTATAGTCAGTAAGCAGTTACACTGGCGGGTCCCGGTTGCAATAAATTAGTAAAACCAAAAGCTTACCTTGATTTGGAAGAGTTCCAGTGTTGTGTTGGATAGTCATAGCCAGCTAGCTAACATAGTATCCCTCTGTTTGAGGAGGGTGTTTCAGTAGGCTGAACTAGCTAGCTACATTTGCTAGCTAAGTAAGTGAAACTGAAAGTGAAAAGAAAAAAAAGAAATATCTCTATTTCTCTCTTGCTTCTCCTTCATTTTGGAAGAAATTAATTTGTTCAAAAGCTAGCTGTAGTTTATGCTTTCAGTACTAGATTAATTATCTGATATTTTGATTGGGTGAACAACATGTTAGTTCATGCTGCAAGAGGTTGGAGGATGTCCTCTGGAAGTTGTCATAATTACAGTGTAAGTCTATGGAAGGGGGTGAGAACCATGAGCCTCCTAGGTTTTGTAATGAAGTCAATGTTTTCAATTTATTTTATTTTTTATTTTATCTTTATTTAACCAGGTAGGCCAGTTGAGAACAAGTTTACAACTGCGACCTGGCCAAGATAAAGCAAAGCAGTGCGACACAAACAACAAATGTATTTATATAGCCCTTCTTACATCAATTGATGTCTCAAAGTGCTGTACAGAAACAGTCAATAACACAATAGAAAAAAATCTATATACAGTGTGTGCAAATGAGGTAAGGCAATAAATAGGCCGTAGTGGCGAAGTAATTACAATTTAGCAATTAACACTGGAGTGACAGGTGTGCAGAAGATGAATGTGCAAGTCTAGATACCGGGGCACAAAGGAGCAACAAAACAAAAAAAATGGGGATGAGGTAGTTGGATGGGCTATTTACATATGGGCTATGTACAGGTGCAATGATCTGTGAGCTGCTCTGACAGCTGATGCTTAAAGTTAGTGAGGGAGATATGAGTCTCCAGCTTCAGTGAATTTTGCAATTCGTTCTAGTCATTGGCAGCAGAGAACTGGAAAGAAAGGCGGCCAAAGGAGGAATTGGCTTTGAGGGTGACCAGTGAAATATACCTGCTGGAGTGCGTGCTACGGGTGGGTGCTGCTATGGTGACCAGTGAGCTGAGATAAGGTCGGGCTTTACCCAGCAAAGACTTATAGATAACCTGGAGCCAGTGGGTTTGGCGACAAATATGAAGCGAGGGCCAGCCAACGAGAGCATACAGGTCGCACTGGTGAGTAGTATATGGGGCTTTGGTGACAAAACAGATGGCACTGTGATAGACTGCATCCAATTTTCTGAGTAGTGTTGGAGGCTATTTTGTAAATGACATTGCCGAAGTCAAGGATCGGTAGGATAGTCAGTTTTACGAGGATATGTTTGGAGGCATGAGTGAAGGATGATTTGTTTGCCAAATAGGAAGCCAATTCTAGATTTAATTTTGGATTGGAGATGCTGAATGTGAGTCTGGAAGGAGAGTTTACAGTCTAACCAGACACCTAGGTATTTACAGTATACAGAATGGTGTCATATGCATTAGAGGTGGATCAGAGAATCACCAGCAGCAAGAGCTACATCATTGATGTATACAGAGAAAAGAGTCTGCCCGAGAATTGAACCCTGTGGCACCTCCATAGAGAATGCCAGAGGTCCAGACAACAGGCCCTCCGATTTGACACACTGAACTCTGTCTGAGAAGTAGTTGGTGAACCAGGGTGAGGCAGTCATTTGCGAAACATCTGCCGATGTGGTGTGGTGATTGACAGAGTCGAAAACCTTGGCCAGGTCGATGAATACGGCTGCACAGTATTGTCTTTTATCGATGGCGGTTATGATATCGTTTAGGACCCTGAGCGTGGCTGCGGTGCACCGGAGGCCAGCTCGGAAATCAGATTGCATTTCGGAGAAGGTATGGTGGGATTCGAAATGGTCGGTGATCTGTTTGTTAACTTGGCTTTCGAAGACCTTAGAAAGGCAGGGTAGGATAGATATACAGTGGGGAGAACAAGTATTTGATACACTGCCGATTTTGCAGTGGTCTGTCATTTTTATCATAGGTACACTTCAACTGTGTACGGAATCTAAAACAAAAATCCAGAAAATCACATTGTATTATTTTTAAGTAAATAATTTGCATTTTATTGCATGACATGAGTATTTGATCACCTACCAACCAGTAAGAATTCCGGCTCTCACAGACCTGTTAGTTTTTCTTTAAGAAGCCCTCCTGTTCTCCACTCATTACCTGTATTAACTGCACCTGTTTGAACTCGTTACCTATATAAAAGACACCTGTCCACACACTCAATCAAACAGACTACAACCTCTCCACAATGGCCAAGACCAGAGATCTGTGTAAGGACATCAGGGATAAATTGTAGACCTGCACAAGGCTGGGATGGTCTACATGACAATAGGCAAGCAGCTTGGTGAGAAGGCAACAACTGTTGGCGCAATTATTAGAAAATGGAAGAAGTTCAAGATGACGGTCAATCACCCTCGGTCTGGGGATCCATGCAAGATCTCACCTCGTGGGGCATCAATGATCATGAGGAAGGTGAGGGATCAGCCCAGACCTACACGGCAGGACCTGGTCAATGACCTGAAGAGAGCTGGGACCACAGTCTCAAAGAAAACCATTAGTAACACACTACGCCGTCATGGATTAAAATCCTGCAGCGCACGCAAGGTCCCCCTGCTCAAGCCAGCACATGTCCAGGCCCATCTGATGTTTGCCAATGACCATCTGGATGATCCAGAGGAGGAATGGGAGAAGGTTGTGTGGTCTGATGAGACAAAAATAGAGCTTTTTGGTCTAAACTCCACTCGCCGTGTTTGGAGGAAGAAGAAGGATGAGTACAACCCCAAGAACCTCATCCCAACCGTGAAGCATGGAGGTGGAAACATCATTCTTTGGGGATGCTTTTCTGCAAAGGGGACAGGACGACTGCACCGTATTGAGGGGAGGATGGATGGGGCCAAGTATCGCGAGATCTTGGCCAACAACCTCCTTTTCTCAGTAAAAGTATTGAAGATGGGTCGTGGCTGGGTCTTCCAGCATGACAACGACCCGAAACACACAGCCAGGGCAACTAAGGAGTGTCTCCGTAAGAAGCATCTCAAGGTCCTGGAGTGGCCTAACCAGTCTCCAGAACTGAACCCAATAGAAAATCTTTGGAAGGAGCTGAAAGTCCGTATTGCCCAGCGAGAGCCCCGAAACCTGAAGGATCTGGAGAAGGTCTGTATGCAGGAGTGGGCCAAAATCCCTGCTGCAGTGTGTGCAAACCTGTTCAAGAACTACAGGAAACATATGATCTCTGTAATTGCAAACAAAGGTTTCTGTACCAAATATTATGTTCTGCTTTTCTGATGTATCAAATACTTATGCCATGCAATAAAATGCAAATTATTTACTTAAAAATCATACAATGTGATTTTCTGGATTTTTATTTTTTTTGTAGACCTTTCCGTCTCTCACAGTTGAAGTGTACCCATGATAAAAATGACAGACCTCTACATGCTTTGTAAGACGGAAAACCTGTAAAAATGGCAGTGTATCAAATACTTGTTCTCCCCACTGTAGGTCTGTAACAGTTTGGGTCTAGAGTGTCTCCCCCTTTGAAGAGGGGAAAGACCGCGGCAGCTTTCCAATCTTTAGGGATCTCAGATGATACAAAAGAGAGGTTGCATGGCCAGCCGTAGAAAAATGCTTATTGAAATTCTCAATTATCGCGGATGTATCGGTGGTGACAGTGTTTCCTAGCCTCAGTGCAGTGGGCAGCTGGGAGGAGGTGCTCTTATTCTCCATGGATTTCACAGTGTCCCAGAACTTGTTGGAGTTTGTGCTACAGGATGCAAATTTCTGTTTGAAAAAGCTTGCCTTTGCTTTCCTAACTGCCTGTGTATATTGGTTCCTAACTTCCCTGAAAAGTTGCATATCGCGGGGGTTATTTGATGCTAATGCTGTAAGGATGTAGGATGTTTTTGTGCTGGTCAAGGGCAGTCAGGTCTGGTGTGAACCAAGGGCTATATCTGTTCTGAGCTCACCATTTTTGGAATGGGGCATGCTTATTTAAGAGGGTGAGGAAAGCACTTTTAAAGAATAACCAGACATACTGATGGAATGAGGTCAATATCCTTCCAGGATACCTGGGCCAGGTCGATTAGAAAGGCCTGCTCGCTGAAGTGTATTAGGGAGCGTTTGACAGTGATGATGGGTTTGACCGCAGACCCATTACGGACGCAGGCAATGAGGCAGTGATCGCTGAGATCCTGGTTGAAGACAGCAGAGGTGTATTTAGAGGGCAGGTTGGTCAGGATGATATCTATGAGGGTGCCCGTGTTTACGGATTTGGGGTTGTACCTGGTAGGTTCATTGATAATTTGTGTGAGATTGAGGGCATCTAGCTTAGATTGTAGGACGGCCGGGGTGTTAAGCATGTCCCAGTTTAGGTCACCTAACAGTACGAGCTCTGAAGATAGATGGGGGGCAATCAATTCACATATGGTGTCCAGGGCACAGCTGGGGGCTGAAGGTGGTCTATATCAAGCAGTAATGGTGAGAGACTTGTTTCTGGAAAGGTGGATTTTTAGAAGTAGAAGCTCGAATTGTTTGGGCACAGATCTGGATAGTATGACAGAACTCCGCAGGCTAACTCTTTGGCAGTTATTGTCGGAAAATGTACCCAGAGGAATCTAGCTGTTGAGGCTATTGTAGACCTTTCCAAATGATGTGTTTTAATAAATAATTTGGTGACACGTGTTTATATTTAGAATAGTTTCATCTGAAAAAGGATAACTTTTAAAAATGTTTTACAATGTCTATCTATGAAGTCGATCACGTCACTATTTCTCCACTTCTAAGCGTAATTGAAACCCCGATCAGATGTAAGCCCCAACATCACTGTCGAGGAATCAGGAAGAATTTCAACATAAAACATGTCGATTCATTCATTAAAGTCCCGAATGCTCATTGATTGATAGCTCTCTGAGAACAAAGACCTTCGAAACAAAGTAGAGGACCGAGGTGCCTCACTTACATCACTTGTTCCAGTTACACCAATGAGCTTCCTGGGTTGCTGTGTGACTGCAGTAGTGAGACTAATGCAGACCCATATCGTCATTAGACACACACACGCACACCCACATCATCACATATCATTAGACCCTCTTGTTGCTCTTGTCTGAGTGTTTCGATGTGAGCCGCTGTGTACGTGTACGCCTCAGTGACATCCACAGCGTGGCTTCAGCGTCTATGCAGTGCTGAAGACTGCCAAACAAGCAGAGAAACAGGTGTTTTCCTCCATGCTTCTCTAATTGCCATCCCCCGGGAAGACGCCACACCGCTTCTCTTCCACCCCACCCGTAAAAAAAACAAAAAACAATTGCACATTGGTTCCCTTATTACATCCCCGCAGCCCATCGTCCTTGGAAACCGCTGCTACATCAAACATATTTGCATGGATTACCCACAGTGCAACAGCAATCCTGGGAGTGAAAAGGGAAATATAAGTAGCCAGATTATTCTGTCAGATCCCTCACTGAGAGAGAGAGAGATGGGCTTAGCCTAAATCAGACGCAGTGGCTCCCTCTGCGCCTGGTTTCCAGAGACAAGAAACTCCCCCCTAACCTCCCTACAACCCTGCACCTCTCCCTCCCTCCCTCAACCCCTCATGACTGCCAGTGTGACGGTAATCGAGTCACAGAAACAGCCCTACTCATATGATTTTACTGTACATGTGCCATGCCCATTGCCCCATTTGCATGTGGTTACAAGCAATGTGTGCGTGTGCGTGTGTGTGTGTTTGTGTGTGTGTGTGTGTGCGTGTGTGTGTTTTTGTGTGCGTTTGTGTGTGTGTGTGTGTGTCAAAGTGTTGCTGTGTTTCTGTCTGGGTCCCTGGTGTGGTACTGTGATGTTGTTGTGGCCTTCAGCAAGCTAATTAACTGGACATCAGTGTGCAGCAGAGAGGGAGAGAGAGAGAGAGAGAGAGGGGGGGGGGGGGGGAGGCTGGCCTGGCTAGGTGGATAATGTCACTGAGGACAGACAGATGCTATCTTTTGCCTTCATAGCAGCAGGTTGACACTGTCTGTCTGTCTATCTTCCTTGTTGGCCACCGCGGCGCCTGTATCTCACTAATGACTGTGGTTTGATCCACGCCCAGTTACACTGAGCCTGAGTACCCGTCTGTTTGTGCTAACAGACACTCCTTGCCACTCCTTGTTTGGCTTGACAATGACAATGGAGTAGCTTACACTCACACCGAACTACAATACAACCATGCAGCCCAATACTCATGAATACGGTGATGCCTTTTGTATTATTCCATGCCAGCAGTCACAAGGCCTTGTTACAGCTACAAGACTTGAAGAGGCTAGGATTTTCCAATCAAACATTTGGAGCAACTACTGGAAAGTTTAAGTTACTTGAACACAGCTGGACAAACATGTGGCGGTAGAGAGGCCAGTGAGGATAGAGCCAGACTAGAGGAGGAGTAGAGGTGAGCAGAGCAGAGCAGAGCAGGACTCTGAGGCCCAGACCACACACACACACGCGCGCGCGCGCAGAGGCCACTACATGACTCAGCCTATATGGGACCATGTGTATGTTCCCTTAGCCCTATAATCTCTCAGTAACATGTTCCCTTAGCCCTATAATCTCTCAGTCCCATGTTCCCTTAGCCCTATGATCTCTCAGTCACATGTTCCCTTAGCCCTATGATCTCTCAGTCCCATGTTCCCTTAACCCTATGACCTTGCAGTCCCATGTTCCCTTAGCCCTATGATCTCTCAGTCACATGTTCCCATAGCCCTATAACCTCGCAGTCCCATGTTCCCTTAGCCCTATGACCTCTCAGTCCCATGTTCCCTTAACCCTATGACCTTGCAGTCCCATGTTCCCTTAGCCCTATGACCTTGCAGTCCCATGTTCCCTTAGCCCTATGACCTTGCAGTCCCATGTTCCCTTAGCCCTATGATCTCTCAGTCCCATGTTCCCTTAGCCCTATGACCTCGCAGTCCCATGTTCCCTTAGCCCTATGACCTCGCAGTCCCATGTTCCCTTAGCCCTATGACCTCTCAGTCCCATGTTCCCTTAGCCCTATGACCTCGCAGTCCCATGTTCCCTTAGCCCTATGATCTCAGTCCCATGTTCCCTTAGCCCTATGACCTCTCAGTCCCATGTTCCCTTAGCCCTATGACCTTTCAGTCCCATGTTCCCTTAGCCCTATGATCTCTCAGTCCCATGTTCCCTTAGCCCTATGACCTCGCAGTCCCATGTTCCCTTAGCCCTATGACCTCGCAGTCCCATGTTCCCTTAGCCCTATGATCTCAGTCCCATGTTCCCTTAGCCCTATGACCTCGCAGTCCCATGTTCCCTTAGCCCTATGATCTCTCAGTCCCATGTTCCCTTAGCCCTATGATCTCTCAGTCCCATGTTCCCTTAGCCCTATGACCTCTCAGTCCCATGTTCCCTTAGCCCTATGATCTCTCAGTCCCATGTTCCCTTAGCCCTATGACCTCTCAGTCCTATGTTCCCTTAGCCCTATGACCTCTCAGTCCCATGTTCCCTTAGCCCTATGATCTCTCAGTCCCATGTTCCCTTAGCCCTATGATCTCTCAGTCCCATGTTCCCTTAGCCCTATGATCTCTTAGTCCCATGTTCCCTTAGCCCTATGACCTCTCAGTCCCATGTTCCCTTAGCCCTATGACCTCGCAGTCCCATGTTCCCTTAGCCCTATGATCTCTCAGTCCCATGTTCCCTTAGCCCTATGATCTCTCAGTCCCATGTTCCCTTAGCCCTATGACCTCGCAGTCCCATGTTCCCTTAGCCCTATGACCTTGCAGTCCCATGTTCCCTTAGCCCTATGATCTCTCAGTCCCATGTTCCCTTAGCCCTATGATCTCTCAGCCCCATGTTATAGACAAAAACGTGATGTTATGTGAAAACAAATATTTTATGTAGTGCAGATTTTTCACACCCTCAATTGGTCAATTGGTCTTTTGGTGAGTTGATCCACTGTCATATGAATAAATAAATAAATACAGACCTTCAATAACTCTGGGGGCCCATGCTCCTGTCATCCATGTCTATATTTGTCACACCCTGATCGGCTTCACCTGTTCCTGTGATTGTCTAAAGCCCCTCCAGGGTTCGCTTATTTCCCCCCAGTGTATTTATCCCTGTGTTTCCTTTCCTGTCTCCCTGTGCCAGTTCGTCTTTTATGTTTTAGTCAAGTCAACCAGCGTGTTTTTCCCTTTTGCTATTCTCCTTTTTCTAGTCCTCCTGGTTTTGACCCTTGCCTGTTTCTGGACTTTGTACCCGCCTGCCTGACCATTCTGCCTGCCTTGACCACGAGCCTGTCTGCCACTCTGTACGTCCTTGACTCTGATCTGGTTTTGACCTTTTTGCCAGTCCACGACCATTCTCTTGCCTTCCCCTTTGGATTAATAAACACTGTAAGACTCCAACCATCTGCCTCCTGTGTCTGCATCTGGGTCTCGCCTTGTGCCTTGATAATATTCTTCAGTGTAATAAATCATTATGACAGTAACCCTCCAAAAAGTCATTAATTCATAAACCTTTTTAATTTCCAAATGTACATGGAAGGAAGCTAAGTGTTTGTTTCTTGGGCTCCAGGAACGTGACTGAAAAAGGGCCCTAGATCTTGAAAAATAAAAAATTCAAGGGGATATCGGTGAACAAGTGCCGTGGTCAAGGCTAGGACGGCGCCAGTGCATTGAGTGGAACTTACTCAGGTGTTCAAAAGTTCATATCAGACCGAGAGTCTAATGTACACTGAACAAAAATATAAACGCAACATGTAAAGTGCTGGTCCCATATTTCATGAGTTGAAATAAAAGACCTAAAAAATGTTCCATACACACAAAAACTTTAATTTCTCAAAAATGTGCACAAATTTGGTTACATCCCTGTTAGTGAGCATTTCTCCCTTGCCAAGACTTCTTCACCTGCGGGATCGTCTGATACCAGCCACCCGGACAGCTGATGAAACTGTGGGTTTTGCGCAACCAAAGAATTTCTGCACAAACTGTCAGAAACCGTCTCAGGGAAGCTCATCTGCGTGCTCTTTGTCCTCACCAAGGTCTTGACCTGACTGCAGTTCGGCGTCATAACCGACTTCAGTGGTCAAATGCTCACCTTCGATGGCCAATGGCACGCTGGAGAAGTGTGCTCTTCGCGGATTAATCCCGGCTTCAACTGTACTGGGCAGATGGTAGACAGCGTCTACGGCATCATGTGGGCGGGCGGTTTGCTGATGTCAACGTTGTAAACAGACTGCCCCATGGTGGCGGTGGGGTTATGGTACAGGCAGGCATAAGCTATGGACTACGAACACAATTTCATATAATCGATGGCAATTTGAATGCACAGAGATACCGTGACGGAATCCTGAGGCCCATTGTCGTGTCATCTGCCGCCATCACCTCATGTTTCAGCATGATAATGCACGGCCCCATGTCGCAAGGATCGGTACAGAATTCCTGGAAGCTGAAAATGTCCCAGTTCTTCCATGGCCTGTATACTCACCAGACATGTCAATTATTGAGCCCAGTTGGGTATGCAACATCGTGTTCCAGTTCCCGCCAATATCCAGCTGGACAACATTCCAGCCTGATCAATGTGAAGGAGAAGTGTCACGCTGCACGAGGCAAATAGTGGTCACACCAGCCACTAACTGGTTTTCTAGCTTCTTTTTTTTTAAGGTATCAGTGACCAACAGAAGCATATCTGTATTCCCAGTCATGTGAATAGATCAGGGCCTAATGAAACGTATTCAATTGACTGATGTCCTTATATGAACTGCGACTCAGTAAAATCGTTGAGATTGTTGCATGTTGCGTTTATATTTTCTGTTCAGTGTATTTGGCATGAATAGACTGGTTTTACGCACAACAACTTTCTATCCAAGATGGGACAACTCACGTTATGCAGGTTTAGGTAGCCTATATAGGACAGATGTACAGTGCCTTGCGAAAGTATTCGGCCCCCTTGAAATTTGCGACCTTTTGCCACATTTCAGGCTTCAAACATAAAGATATAAAACTGTATTTTTTTGTGAAGAATCAACAACAAGTGGGACACAATCATGAAGTGGAACAACATTTATTGGATATTTCAAACTTTTTTAACAAATCAAAAACTGAAAAATTGGGCGTGCAAAATTATTCAGCCCCTTTACTTTCAGTGCAGCAAACTCTCTCCAGAAGTTCAGTGAGGATCTCTGAATGATCCAATGTTGACCTAAATGACTAATGATGATAAATACAACCCACCTGTGTGTAATCAAGTCTCCGTATAAATGCACCTGCACTGTGATAGTCTCAGAGGTCCGTTAAAAGCGCAGAGAGCATCATGAAGAACAAGGAACACACCAGGCAGGTCCGAGATACTGTTGTGAAGAAGTTTAAAGCCGGATTTGGATACAAAAAGATTTCCCAAGCTTTAAACATCCCAAGGAGCACTGTGCAAGCGATAATATTGAAATGGAAGGAGTATCAGACCACTGCAAATCTACACATCAGTGTGACCCTTGATCTTCTGCCAAGGACATATTCTTTAGACATTTTTAGTCAGTCCAATGGCCTTGCATACAGTACTTGTGCCAAATATATATTTTTTAATGTTTTAATTTTACCTTTATTTAACTAAGCAAGTCAGTTAAGAACAAATTATTATTTTCAATGACGGCCTAGGAACAGTGGGTTAACTGCCTGTAAGGGGCAGAACGACAGATTTGTACAGCTCGGGGGTTTGAACTTGCAACCTTCCGGTTACTAGTCCAACGCTCTAACAACTAGGCTACCCTGTCGCCCCAATATGATCAATGCAGAGATAAATAACCACCTACTCAACTCAGAAATTTGTTTCCGGTCAACAATGATTCAATATTTCAGTTTCATACCCACTGGGCACAGATGTGAATTCAACGTGAAATCAACAAAACATTTCAACATGTCATTGGATTTAGATTTTTGTTTTTAAATCCCTGACTTTTCCCAGGTTTTATTCAATGTCATCACATTTCATTTTGGGGTTGAAATTACTCTGATTTAACCTGTTTTTGTCCAGTGGGTAGGCTATATAATTGTACATATGTAAGGCAATCGTAAAAAAAAATACTTGAGGAGATGCTGCGATAAAAAAATATCCCATGTCTCAAGGCTTAAAAATCCTTCATTAAACTGTCCCCAGTGGTGTAAAGTACTTAAGTAAAAATACTTTAATGTACTACTTAAGTCGTGTTTTTTTACTTTTACTTTACTACATTCCTAAATAAAATAATGTAATTTTTCCTCCATACATTTTCCTTGACACCCAAAAGTACATTGTGAATGCTTAGCAGGACAGAGATGGTCTAATTCACACACTTATCAAGAGAACATCCCTACTCATCCCTATTGCCTCTGATCTGGCGGACTCAATAAACACAAATGCTTCGTTTGTAAATGATGTCTGTGTTGGAATGTGCCTCTGGCTATCCGTAAATTAAAAAATATATATAATAATTGTGCCTACTGGTTTGCTTTTTATAGTTAAGTATATTTTAGTAATTACATTTACTTTTGATACTTAAGTATATTTAAAACCAAATACTTTTAGACTTTTACTCAAATAGTATTTTACTGGGTGACTTTCACTTTTACTTGAGTCATTTTCTAGTAAGGTATCATTACTTTTACTACAGTATGACAATTGGGTACTTTTTTCCACCATTGCCTGTCTCCTCCCCTTCCTCTACACTGATTGAAGAGGATTTAACAAGTGACATCAATAAGGGATCATAGCTTTCACCTGGATTCATCTGGTCAGTCTGTCATGGAAAGAGCAGGTGTTCTTAATGTTTTGTATACTCAGTGTATACCCTTACATATGTAGATACTAAAATAATCTGCACGTTCTACCTTATAACAATAATCATTTCTGCCATATGAAATTGGTTCAGTGGGTATTGAGGGAACATAGGTTTGAGGGGACATAGGGCTGAGGGAACATAGGGCTGAGGGGACATAGGGCTGAGGGGACATAGGGCTGAGGGGACATAGGGCTGAGGGAACATAGGGCTGAGGGGACATAGGGCTGAGGGGACATAGGGCTGAGGGGACATAGGGCTGAGGGAACATAGGGCTGAGGGGACATAGGGCTGAGGGAACATAGGGCTGAGGGAACATAAGTGTGGACCCCACCTATATTAATATGCAGCTTTCTCGATAAATACCAAGTTGTATCTCCTGTCCACTGGAGCACAGTGTGTTAAGATATTTACAAATTATTCTTACAAATTCTCATTACGGTAGGTGTTGACCAAGAACACTCTGTATGTTCTTACTCTCTGACCCCCCCCCCCCCCCCCTCTCTCTCAATCTCTCTCCCTCCTTCCCTCTATCTCTCTCCTTCGCAGATGACTGGATCTTATTTACTGGCATGACTAGAGCACTCTAGCAAAGCCAGGGCGATGATATAATACCGTCAGCCTTGGATGTGATTTCTCATCAACATACCTACAATCACAAATGATACGCAAATGCAGCAATGAAGAGGTCACAAAGGTCCACCAAAGTCACCTCTTTTCTTCCCCCTCTCTGTCTATCCCTCTGCTTATCCCTTCATATTTAACAGTTCCCTTAAAACCCTGTCCAGTTTCTCTCACTCTCTTTCCCCCACCCTCCCCCTCTTCACGCTCAGCGCCTTTTCTCTTGGCTCCCTGACCGTCCCCCATTCCCTCTCTCCCTCTCTCTCTCTCTCTCGGCTGCAATGGAATGGTAAAGAGGGGAGTACAGCATGCCCAGTCGAGCCCCCACAGTGATGCCATGCCATCTGCAGACCTGGCACAATGTGCCTGTGGCTCTCATACAACCACGCAACCCCTGAACGGCCAACATACGAACCAAGGGGAAAAAACATTCTTTCTTTTCACCCTCACTTTCCTCTCTCCCCCTCTTCCTTCCCCATATAATTCACCCTTTCTTTCCCTTCTCCTTTTCCTCCTCCCCATATACTTTCTCCTCCTCCTCCACCCTCCTCTTCTTCTCCCATATACCTCACACCCCTCATTCTTCCTCTCCCCCTTCAACACCTCCTCTTCCTCCTCCATACACTTCCCCCTCTCCATCTCCTCCTCTAGTGACGTTATTGGCAGTGGGTGAAAGGGAGGAGTTTTGCTGCTCCACTCTGGTTTTATAGTAGGGGGCTGACTGGACTGTATAGTAGGCTAGGCCCTGTGATAGATAGTACCCCCTCGGCAGCATTATATAGCACTGAGGACTAAGTCTATATCATCGATGGCACCCTATTCCCTTCTGGAACGAGATTAAGATTAGAGAGTGGTGACACTGGGAGCCAAATGGAACTCCCAGTAAATGGACTTGATTATCTGATTCCAGGCAGCGTTCTCATTCTGAGACTCGTGGGTTGTCTATTTCTTGTCCGGGGAGAGATGGATGCGACGCTCATTCAAGTCTCGTTACTATGGGGGCCTAGAATTGCAAAGTCAAGGGTCACAAGTTCATAGATCGCCTCAATGTAATAGCCCTGGGAGGAAATGGATGTGGTGAGAAATATGGACCCTTAACATCAGATACGGATACACACAAGCATGCGGACACGCAGGCGCGCGCGCGCACACACACACACAGGCCAGTGATGGAGCTAATGGAGATTGTGTTGATACATGAGCATTCTAGGAGCCTGATAGATTAGTGTAAACATACCGCGGCAAAATGTTAATGGACATCGATGAAATAACACACAGCCTAAACCTTCTAAAGTGTCCATCGTGCCCTCGTCGCAGCTCTTTGGCTTAATGCATTGTGTCTAAAAGAAAGCCAGTCTCCTGAAAGGGCTATGGGTGGATCTGCTGCAGAGTGGTAGAGCTCACACACACACACACACGCACACGCACACACACAAGTGGGTGGAAGTTGCTGGATCATCATTGGCAGTGAGAAGAGCACAGTGTGTAAAATGTGTTGGGTGTTACGAAACATCCTGATGGGTGAAAAAAATGTGTTGGGTGTTACGAAACATCCTGATGGGTGAAAAAAATGTGTTGGGTGTTATGAAACATCCTGATGGGTGTATAAAAGGTGTTGGGTGTTACGAAACATCCTGATGGGTGTATAAAAGGTGTTGGGTGTTACGAAACATCCTGATGGGTGAAAAAAAGGTGTTGGTGTTATGAAACACCGTGATGGGTGTATAAAAGGTGTTGGGTGTTACGAAACATCCTGATGGGTGAACAAAAGGTGTTGGGTGTTACGAAACACCATGATGGGTGAATAAAAGGGGTTAGGTGTTACAAAATATCCTGATGGGTGAACAAAAGGTGTTACAAAACATCCTGATGGGTGAACAAAAGGTGTTAGGTTTTACAAAACATCCTGATGGGTGAACAAAAGGTGTTAGGTTTTACAAAACATCCTGATGGGTGAACAAAAGGTGTTAGGTGTTACAAAACATCCTGATGGGTGAACAAAAGGTGTTAGGTGTTACGAAACAAGCGATTCCTCTCTCAAAACGTGTTTGCCGCAGCTTCTACCCAAGGCTGTGACTCATGACTCACGCGCCGATTAAGCCACTCGCAGGGAACAAAGGAATAATTGAGTCAGAAATCAGAGGAAACCGGACAAGGAAAAGATGGTTCAATCTCCCTCACAAAAGGAGTTTGGGACCTGACTAATTGTTTTACATTTATGTCTGTGCCCTACAGAAGACCTCTCTTCACCTGAATAAGCCATCTGAATAAGCCAGCAGCGTACCCCCCTGCATCCCACTGCTAGCTTGCTTCTGAAGCTAAGTAGCATTGGTTCCAGTCAGTCCCTGGATGGGAGACCAGATGCTGCTGGAAATGGTGTTGAAGGGCCAGTAGGATGCACTCTTTCCTCTGGTCTACAAAAAAAAAATATCCCAATGCCCCAGGGCAGTGATTGGGGACATTTCCCTATGTAGGGTGTGGTCTTTCGGATGGGATGTTATACGGCTGTCCTGACTCTCCGTGGTCACTAAAGATCCCATGGCACTTATTGTATGAGTAGGCGTGGTGTCCTGGCTAAATTCCCAATCTGGCCTTCATACCATCACGGACACCTAATCATCCACGCTGTAACAATTAGCTCATTCCTCCTCTCCGTTGTAACTATTCCCCAGGTTGTTGGTGTAAAGGAGAATGTGTTCTCAGTCAACTTACCTGGTTACATTTTTTTTTAAAGGTGCATTTTCTAATAACGCATCAACTGCTTCCTGCTGTGTTCATATTCTCCCTCCCCAGTGAGCATAAGACGCTGAAAAGACGTACTCGCGATGCCTTTTCAACGTCTTTTGCTCATAGGGTCTCCATTTTGGGAAGTGCTTCGAGTGCCGTGTATAAAAAAGAAGAGTGTAAAAAAAAACGTTTGAATATTTGTGAGCACAGCATGTGGTTTGGGTGGGTGGGTGGCTGCCTGCAGAACACGATTCATCCCAAAAAGCATCAACCTGCGTGGCTGGCGGTCTCCCTCTGGCCAACATGTTGCAGCGCCATTTCCCAGAGCGGCTACAGACAGGCTGCCTTGGTGTAACCCACTTAGATACAGTCCCACAGCCCCATGGGGAAACAGAATTGTGTATCTTTTAGGACAACGGCAAATAGGCCATTCATCTCAATGGATCTCTCTCAGACAGAACCTGGTAATAACACTGTAGGCACAAACCTCCATCTTCCTGTTTCTCACCCTCTCTCTCTATTCTCTCTCTCTTCTTTGGTGTTTTTTTCCTCCCCTTCTTCAAAACCACCATTACAGCCAAATGCAGGTCTTTATTACTCGTGTCATTCGCTCACAGTTTCCTCCTCTGTCTCTTTCCATCATTACTTGTCTCCTTTGATGTCGGCTTCTCTCCTATCTCTTGTCTTGAATCTCAGTCTCCAAACACAATCCCTGTCTGTGGCATGCTGACGGCAAAATCGCTGCACGTAAGTGAAAACCTCTGGGCCGCATTTGTCGGGTAGCCATGTCATTTAAAAAAAAGGTGCCGTGACGAGACACACAATGGGAAGGCAAAGCCTGTCCTTGTCACGACGAAGTCAAGTGCGCGCACGCCATAAGCTCGCACATCCCTACACAAAAATATCAGACATAACACACAGCAATGTCAGTATGGGCACTGTGAGAATGGCAGGGAAGCAATCTGTGTACCCCCCCCCCACCTTCCTCCATATCAGATACCCCCTTGGTTAGCTGCTGTTCTTCAGAGCTGTGATTGCTGAGACAAACAGAATCACGCGTGCACGCGCACAGACGAGCTGGAGGTGAGGCTGTTCGCTCTGTTGCACCTGTATCATGCGTCAGAGAGACGAAGACAGTTGGCCAATCAAAACACTGCCTCACTCAACACCACAGGGGCCACCTTCTGTCCAGCAGGACTCTGGGTGACCAGACTGTCGGTAGGGTGGAAAGGTCTCTAGTCTTGTGAAATATGTACGCAATGTACATGTATTTCTATTCATTCTTAAATCAAATAGAAATAATCACAAATACATGATCTGAAAAAAGCACACCACTGAGAGGATGTGGGCTATGACCAATATGCATTATCACTGCTGTTACTGTGAACTGTGTTATTGTGAGAATTGAGAGCAGAATGAGGTGACGGTCACGAGAATAACAACAGGGAAGGGCCCAGTGTCTGCCTCGCTTTCCCTCTTCCTTTTCTCTTTCTTCCTCGCTTCTTCTCTCTCTCTCTCTCCCTCTCTTTCCATCCCCTTACCTCCGTCTCCATTTCTCCTGCACGCCAGGGTATCTTCCCGCCAGGGCCCAGATAGAGGGCCAAACAGACGGGGGCAGAGAGAGTCGACCTTCAGCCTGTCACACCAGCTGAGCCCAGGACCAAGCGGAGCCGGGACAGAGAGACACAGCCTAGCACCACAGCAACCCATCCCGCCTTTAACCATTCTATGTTTTCATGTTAACTGTTTGTTAGAATATCTTGTACGGAAAATGTCACCGCTGAATCAAGAGAGTCCTCTGAGTAATAGGGGGCTGAATCTCCATAGATATGGTCAACAAAATGTATAAGACAGGCACCATACTTTTTATTTTACCTTTATTTTACTAGGCAAGTCAGTTAAGAACAAATTCTTATTTTCAATGACGGCCTAGGAACAGTGGGTTAACTGCCTGTTCAAGGGCAGAACAACAGATTTTGTACCTTGTCAGCTCGGGGATTTGAACTTGCAACCTTTCGGTTACTAATCCAATGCTCTAACCACTAGGCTACCCTGCCGCCCCATAAAAGAGATCATGGCATATCACTCACCAAATAGATTTCACAATGCAATTTAGGGAACATCTTAGCCATGCTCTCTTGTGGACGGACTACTGTCGCCGTGGTAGACAATATTTAATACGGTCACCATTAGACCCACAGACACATCTAATCCCCTATAGGCCAACTCACATCTGCCAGACAGACTACTGTATCTGTTCGAATCAAATTTCGTCTGTTTCATAGATTATCTGCCAGGCGACCATCTCTTACGCTCACATCTGTTGAAAAGATGATCCTATTTCTTACTCAAAGAATTACCAGAAACAAATACCTGTAAGCTCAGCTTTACTCAAATCTCCTTGTTAGAGATATTACGTTTATCCGAGTGCGATATCAGTTTATCTTTTCTAATTACATTACACATACATAGCCTGTTTAACTGACACTTGTGCTTGGTTTGATAGACCGATTAAACTTGATGACCAGACATGACGATGCTGACCAGAAAGGACTCCTAATATTGTCAAGTACTCTTAACTAGACAAATTGTTGTAGGTTGCAATTCATTGGCTGCGTTTACACAGGCAGCCCAATCCCGATATTTTTTTTCTCACTAATTGGTCCTTTGACGGATCAGATCGGCTCTTTCATCAATAAATGGGTAAAATATCAGAATTGGGCTGCCTGTGTAAACGCAGCCGTAGTGGCGTATTACTTGTATGTGTGTGAAGTCATTCAAGGATCCATGTAGACGGATTTCACCTGTAAACTGGGATGGTCCACGCCATGTTTTTCCCACCTCAGAGCATGTGAACTGTTTTTGCAACAACACAGCTGCACTGTGGGAGAGACATCATGTGTTGGATGATATGGCGCCATATAACCCCCAGGCTCCCACTGTGTGTATTTGTGTCCCTTTTCCACAGGATGTACACTCCTGTTAATACAGCCCGTTCCACTGACTACATGAACAGTTGATCAACATCCAATCACTGGTCCCCCCCCCCGGGCTATCAAAGGAATTAACTGGGGGGCTGGGGGGGTTTAAATCAAGAGAAGCAAAAATAAACTTGAATGGAGCACAACAAAGAGAGACAAGACAGTGGGGGGGAACCTAGATAAGAATCACAGGAGGAAGACATGGCTCGAGGAAAAAACGAGTCTAGCACACAAATGATAAGATATTATAATTAACCCTTGTGCCAGTTACTAATAAAGGATTCATTAATCAGTGCAGTGAAATTTTTTATTTTCCTGTGTTATATATATACATATATATATATATATATATATATTTCCACACTATGTTGGAATAATACTGTGAAATTGTGAAAATGATAATGCCCTTTTAGTATAAGACCTGTTCGAAAAGACTGACTGAAATTTCAGCCTGTTTTTGTGGGATGGAGTTTTGACCTGCCTAGTGACATCCCCAGGTGGTAAATTAGTTAATAGACCAATAAGAAAGACCGAGATTTGGCGCTGTCCATTGTCAAAAGCGCAAGCTATTAATGTATTATTAAGCCAAATCTGATTAATTTATGCCCATACAGGCTTGACAGCAGCGGAAATTATGCTTGACACTGGCTAATTGTCTAAACTCGTTCCTTCCTAACCCCGTGAACCGAAACGAACAATGGCAGCCGTGGTTCAATCTCAGAAAACGAGCTTTCCAGGCTCAAGCCCCTCAAGAGCCCGGGTCTCCTCCGTTGCGTGGCCGCGCGATGCGGAGCAAAAAATACCGACTAGGCTAGCTACTCACCTGTCAGGCTGTCGTAGCACTCGATCTCCGTGATCTCCACAGTTCTCCGCTGTTCCTCCGTCAGTTTGACCGCGGCTTGGCTCAGGAGGTTGACCTCGGACCCCGTGGTTCCATCCACTAAATGCACCCCTTTCAGCTGCAGCAGAGCCCGGTGGTACTTCCCTATCGCTTCCCGAAATTTCTTCTCCTTGTAGCAACGGTGGCCCTCCACCTTGAAGTCAATGGCTTTCTGTATGTTTGCCTCCATCTCCATCTGTGCCGAGCCGGCACGACACCCTCCTCCACCACCTCCAACACCGACGTCTCCCGCAGCCGCCGCCAGGCTCCGGCCCCCCGCCTCTGGGTAGCTCTTCAGGCTCTTTAGGGAGTGCTGCTTGGCTTCCATCTCTCTCAGTGGGTGCGACTGGACCGGGCCATGCTGTTCCGACGTGAATGTCTATTTTCTCGGAGAGAACTGGAGCAGCTTGCTGTGCATAAAGAACGCCTGACACGGGCAGGCAACAACACGAAAGATGAGAGCGAAATAATTTAGAGAGAGAGGCTGTGTAAAAAACCTAAAAAAAAACATGTACAGCGCAAATAGGCTATATGCTATCAAAACAGCTTACCCAAATTCAGACTACTGTAAATTGTATTGTATATGAAAAATCACAAATAATTGGCTTGGATTTCTGAATTGCAAAACACTCTTCTTCTATCTACTTCGTAGCTCCTCTGACCATCCCGCGAGAGGATACCTCGATTGTATGTTTGTGCTCTAGTCCCCAGCACGCGCCGCTTCAGCACCACAGACAGCGAGCGCAGGATCGCGCGTGGTGAATTGTGGGAAAGAGAGGAGTCGTGCAGTGTTCCTGCACCACGAGCGCACTTCAATCTGTGAGCGTTCGCTCAAGAGCCACGGTGTATTTGTGTAAAGAAACTGAAAATAAAAACTAAAAAAGCACCCCAACATTTATAACCCGGAGATGAAATTACTATGTATGGAATATGTCCCAGGTAGAGGCTAAATCTATTCTACAACTCTATGGTTTTAAAATCTGTAACAATCAACAACATGATTGTAGTAGGCCTATGCCCTCTGGCTCTGATCCAAATTCAATTGCGCAAATGAAATCCATATACACTATACATACAAAAGTATGTGGACACCCCTTCAAATTAGTGGATCTGTGTATTTTGGCCACACCCCTTGCTGACAGGTGTATAAAATCGAGCACGCCGCCATGCAATCTCCATAGACAAACATTTTCAGTAGAAGGACCTTACTGAAGAGCTCAGGGACTTTCAATGGGGCACCGTCATAAGATGCCACCTTTCCAACAAGCTGCCCTGGTTAACTGTAAATGCTGTTATTTTGAAATGGAAACGTCTAGGAGAAACAACGGCTCAACTGCAAAGTGGTATGCCACACAAGCTCATAGAACGGGACCGTCGAGTGCTGAAGCGCTTGGTGAGTAAAAATCATCTGTTTTCGGTTGCAACACTCACTACCGAGTCCCAAACTGCCTCTGGAAGCAAAGTCAGCACGAGAACAGTTCGTCGGGAGCTTCATGAATTGCTTTCCATGGCAGAGCAGCCGCAAACATGTCCATGATCAACATCAACATCTGCAATGCCAAGCGTCGGCTGGAGTGCTGTAAAGCTCGCCACCATTGGACTCTGGAGCAGCGGAAACATGTTCTCTGGAGTGATGAATCACGAGATCACCATCTAGCAGACCGAAGGACGAATCTATGTTTGGTGGATACCAGGAGAACGCTACCTGCCCGCATGCATCGAGCCAACTGTAAAGTTTGGTGGAGGAGGAATAATGGTCTGGGGCTGTTTTTTATGGTTCAGGCTGTTTTAGCATGACAATGCCCCCCCGTGCACAAAACGAGGTTCATGTAGAAAATATTTTGTTGAAATCGCTGTGGAAGAACTTGACTGTCCTGCACAGAGCCCTAACCTCAACCCCATCGAACACCTTTGGGATGAATTGGAACGCCGACTGCGAGCCAGGCCTAATCGCCCAACATCAGTGCCCGACGTCACTAATGCTCGTGGCTGAATGGAAGCAAGTCCCCGCAGCAATGTTCCAACATTAAGTGGAAACCCTTCCCAGAAGAGTGGGAAGGGTTTCAGTTATAGCAGCAAAGGGGGGGACCAACTCCATATTAATGGCCATGTTTTTGGAATGAGATGTTTGACGAGCAGGTGTCCACATACTTTTGGTCATGTAGTATACCTACCTAGGCTAACTTAGTGGCACCATGCCACTCTTCTGTTATTTTTCTCCTGAAGAGTGTGATAGGTAGCAGGATGAGAGCGACGTCAAGGTGAAATTGTGTCAATGTCAATGATTTGTGACCCGATTCCATTGGAACCCAAAAAATACCAGCGTTGTGCCCTTTTGTATAGCCTAGCCTACATTAATTCCACAGGAGACTAACCTATACTGGTATAGAATCCATAGTTGTTGTTCGGCCACACTCATCTATTATGAATGTACTGTGCCCATGTTCATGTTAATGGCCAGCATCACCTGCTGTGGGACTGTGCTGGTTACTAAGCAGCTAGGACCCAGAGGACTTCCCCTCTGGCAAAGCAGCTGTGTCCCCTCTAGTCCCAAAAGATCACTGGCATGCAATTAAAACCAATCACTTCTCCCTTCTCTACAGTGAGAGCTGATGAGTGGTGAGGACTCCGGTGCAAAATGTTTTTTTTCCTAGCCTGGGTACCAGTCGGTTTGAGTTATCGTTCCACTCCTTGTCATGCTAAACATGACATGGAGTACAAGGAGTGGAATGTTAGCAAAATAGGTTTTGTATTACAGGCTAGGTGGGTGCTACAAATCAGAGGAGAAAGTAGTGACTTTTGTGTTTATTATGGATCCTCATTAGCTCTTCCTGGGGTCCGGCAAAATTAAGGCAGCTATATTTAAAAAACATTACAGTACATTCATTACAGAACTCACAACACACGGTGTACCCTCAGGCCCAAACTCCCCTACCACATTTCGACAAGGCAAAATCCATGTGTACGTGTCTGTATAGTGCGTATGTTATCTTGCGTTTGTATGCGTGTCTGTGTCTGTTTGTTACTTCACAGTCCCCACTGTTCCATAAAGGTGTATTTTTACCTGCTTTTTAAATCTGATTCTACTGCTTGCATCAGTTACCTGATGTGGAATAGAGTTCCATGTAGTCATTGCTCTATGTAGTACTGTGCACCTCCCATAGTCTGTTCTGGACTTGGGGATTGTGAAGAGACCCCAGGTGGCATGTCTTGTGGGGTATGTATGGGTGTCTGAGCTGTGTGCTAATATTTTAAAGCAGACAACCAGTTACCTTCAGAAGTCACATTATTAGTTAAAGTCCAACTATGTGCAATCTAAGTGTCACATGATCTCAGCATATATATATATATATGCAATATATATATACATACATACATATACAGTGGGGCAAAACAGTATTTAGTCAGCCACCAATTGTGCAAGTTCTCCCACTTAAAATGATGAGAGGCCTGTAATTTTATCATAGGTACACTTCATCTATGACAGACAAAATCACATTGTAGAATTTTTTATGAATTTATTTGCAAATTATGGTGGAAAATAAGTATTTGGTCACCTACAAACAAGCAAGATTTCTGGCTCTCACATACCTGTAACTTCTTTAAGAGGCTCCTCTGTCCTCCACTCGTTACCTGTATTAATGGCACCTGTTTGAACTTGTTATCAGTATAAAAGACACCTGTCCACAACCTCAAAGAGTCACACTCCAAACTCCACTATGGCCAAGACCAAAGAGCTGTCAAAGGACACCAGAAACAAAATTGTAGACCTGCACCAGGCTGGGAAGACTGAATCTGCAATAGGTAAGCAGCTTGGTTTGAAGAAATCAACTGTGGGAGCAATTATTAGGAATTGGAAGACATACAAGACCACTGATAATCTCCCTCGATCTGGGGCTCCACGCAAGATCTCACCCCGTGGGGTCAAAATGATCACAAGAACGGTGAGCAAAAATCCCAGAACCACACAGGGGGACCTAGTGAATGACCTGCAGAGAGCTGGGACCAAAGTAACAAACCTACCATCAGTAACACACTATGGCGCCAGGGACTCAAATACTGCATTGCCAGACGTGTCCCCCTGCTTAAGCCAGTACATGTCCAGGCCCGTCTGAAGTTTGCTAGAGAGCATTTGGATGATCCAGAAGAAGATTGGGAGAATGTCATATGGTCAGATGAAACCAAAATATAACTTTTTGGTAAAAAATCAACTCGTCGTGTTTGGAGAACAAAGAATGCTGAGTTGCATCCAAAGAACACCATACCTACTGTGAAGCATGGGGGTGTAAACATCATGCTTTGGGGCTGTTTTTCTGCAAAGGGACCAGGACTGATCCGTGTAAAGGAAAGAATGAATGGGGCGATGTATCGTGAGATTTTGAGTGAAAACCTGAATATGAAACGTGCCTGGGTCTTTCAGCATGACAATGATCCCAAACACACCGCCCGGGCAACGAAGGAGTGGCTTCGTAAGAAGCATTTCAAGGTCCTGGAGTGGCCTAGCCAGTCTCCAGATCTCAACCCCATAAGAAACTCTTTGGAGGGAGTTGAAAGTCCGTGTTGCCCAGCAACAGCACCAAAACATCACTGCTCTAGAGGAGATCTGCATGGAGGAATGGGCCAAAATACCAGCAACAGTGTGTGAAAAACTTGTGAAGACTTACAGAAAACGTTTGACCTCTGTCATTGCCAACAAAGGGTATATAACAAAGTATTGAGATAAACTTTTGTTATTGACCAATGTGATTTTCTGGATTTTTTTCTCTCATTTTGTCTATCATAGTTGAAGTGTACCTATGAAAATTACAGGCCTCTCATCTTTTTAAGTAGGGGGAAGTTGCACAAAAACTTTTTTGCCCCACTGTATATACACACACCTGTTCTATAAGGCCCCAGAGTCTGCAACACCACTAAGCAAGGGGCACCACTAAGGAAGCAGTACTATGAAGACCAAGGAGCTCTCCAAACAGGTCAGGGACAAAGTTGTGGAGAAGTACAGATCAGGGTTGGGCTATAAAAAAAAAATATCCGAAACATTGCACATCCCACATAGCACCATTAAATCCATTATTTAAAAATGGAAAGAATATGGCACCACAACAAACCTGCCAAGAGAGGGCCACCCACCAAACTCACAGACCGGGCATTCATCAGAGGCAACAAACAGACCAAAGATAACCCCGAAGGAGCTGCAAAGCTCCACAGCGGAGATTGGAGTATCTGTCCATAGGACCACTTTAAGCCGTACACTCCACAGAGCTGGGCTTTACCGAAGAGTTGAGCGTTTTGGCCATCAAGGAAAACACTATGTCTGGCGCAAACTCAACACCTCCCATCACCCCAAGAAAACCATCCCCACAGTGAAGCACTGTCACCATGGCGGCAGCATCATGCTGTGGTGATGTTTTTCATCAGCAGGGACTGGGGAAACTGGTCAGAATTGAAGGAATGTTGAATGGCGCTAAATACAGGGTAATTCTTGAGGGAAACCTGTTCCAGTCTTCCAGAGATTTGAGACTGGGATGGAGTTTCACCTTCCAGCAGGACAATGACCCTAAGCATACTGCTAAAGCAACACTTGAGTGGTTTAAGGGGAAACATTTAAATATCTTGGAATGGCCTAGTCAATGCCCAGACCTCCATCCAATTGAGAATATGTGGTATGGCTTAAATATTTCTGTACACCAGCAGAACCCATCCAACTTGAAGGAGCTGGAGCAGTTTTGTCTTGAATGGGCAAAATTCCCAGTGGCTAGATGTGCCAAGCTTATAGAGACATACCCCAAGAGACTTGCAGCTGTAATTGCTGCAAAAGGTGACTCACCAAAGTACTGACTTTGGGGGGGGGGGGGGGGGGGGGGGGGGGGGGGGGTGAATAGTTACGCACGCTCAAGTTTCATTATTCTAGGCGTGTTGTGTAAATCAAATGATACACCCCCCCCAAAAAAAATCTATTGTATTTCCAGGTTGTAAGGCAACAAATAAGGAAAAATGTCAAAGGGGGTGAATACTTTCGCAAGTCACTGTAGACACACGGGCCTTACTCAAAGCTAGTGGCACGTCGTTAGTAAAGATTGAAAAAAGCAAGGGGCCTATACAACTACGCTGGGGAATTCCTGCTTTTACCTGGATTATGTTTGAGAGGCTTCCATTAAAGAACACTCTCTATGTTCTGTTAGACAAGTAACTCTTCATCCACATTATAGCAGGGGGTGTAAAGCCAATACACGTACGTATTTCCAGCAGCAGACTATGATCGATAATGTCAAAAGCTGCACTGAAGTCTAAAAAGACACAGCCACACGAAGTGAAGGTCTATGAGAATTCTCTCTCTTCCATGTATTCTCTGTCTGAAACAATGAGTGGGAGAAGAGTGGACAGGCTGTCACACTCGCACCATCCCTTTCGGTCGGTCACTGTCAAAGCCTGGTTAGTGGTACCAGCTGTGCTCCTGCCTGATTTTGTCTCTTGTTTCTGTGTGAGGGGGAGGTTGGGGGTTAAGACACCCATCCCCAGGGCGGTAATACTGACAACATGGAGAGCTCACTGACTCACCCCCCTAACACACACAACACTCCCAGACAAACATACACCACTCCTTCAGACAACATATCATTGAAATCATCAATAGATAAATTATCAGCTCAATGTCTATTCCCCCGAGAAGCCAAATATTGACTGTGGTGTCTCAGTTGCAATTTCAATGACAGGGTCTCTCATTAAAAGAGCATGGTCAAAGGACAAAAGCACACTGTTGGACTGGAGGACGGGACGGCTTCTTGAAGTAGCTGGCTCAAAGAGGGAGGGAAAATAAATCAGGCAAGATTTTTTCCACCATTTTCTTGTTTATGTTCAAGATCACTTTCTCAAGGCGTTGTAATGTTCCATTACATCTTAAAACCTTGGATGTTATTTTTTTCTCTCGTCATGATTTTCTAAATCTACACTGCTCAAAGAAATAAAGGGAACACTAAAATAACACATCCTAGATCTGAATGAATGAAATGTTCTTATTAAATACTTTTTTCTTTACATAGTTGAATGTGCTGACAACAAAATCACACAAAAATTATCAATGGAAATCAAATTTATCAACCCATGGAGGTCTGGATTTGGAGTCAACAAAGTGTAAAACCACACTACAGGCTGATCCAACTTTGATGTAATGTCCTTAAAACAAGTCAAAATGAGGCTCAGTAGTGTGTGTGGCCTCCACGTGCCTGTATGAATGACCTCCCTACAACGCCTGCGCATGCTCCTGATGAGGTGGCGGACAGTCTGTGGTGCAACGTGGCGTTGGTGGATGGAGCGAGACATGATGTCACAGATGTGCTCAATTGGATTCAGGTCTGGGGAACGGGCGGGCCAGTCCATAGCATTAATGCCTTCCTCTTGCAGGAACTGCTGACACACTCCAGCCACATGAGGTCTAGCATTGTCTTGCATTAGGAGGAACCCAGGGCCAACCACACCAGCATATGGTCTCACAAGGGGTCTGAGGATCTCATCTCGGTACCTAATGGCAGTCAGGCTACCTCTGGCGAGCACATGGAGGGCTGTGCAGCCCCCCAAAGAAATGCCACCCCACACCATGACTGACCCACCCCCAAACCGGTCATGCTGGAAAATGTTGCAGGCAGCAGAATGTTCTCCACCGCGTCTCCAGACTGTCACGTCTGTCACGTGCTCAGTGTGAACCTGCTTTCATCTGTGAAGAGCACAGGGCGCCAGTGGCGAATTTGCCAATCTTGGTGTTCTCTGGCAAATGCCAAACGTCCTGCACGGTGTTGGGCTGTAAGCACAACCCCCACCTGTGGACGTTGGGCCCTCATGGAGTCTGTTTCTGACCGTTTGAGCAGACACATGCACATTTGTGGCCTGCTGGAGGTCATTTTGCAGGGCTCTGGCAGTGCTCCTCCTTGCACAAAGGCGTGGGTTGTTGCCCTCCTACGGCCTCCTCCACGTCTCCTGATGTACTAGCCTGTCTCCTGGTAGCGCCTCCATGCTCTGGACACTACGCTGACAGACACAGCAAACCTTCTTGCCACATCTCGCATTGATGTGCCATCCTGGATGAGCTGCACTACCTGAGCCACTTGTGTGGGTTGTAGACTCCGTCTCATGCTACCACTAGAGTGAAAGCACCGCCAGCATTCAAAAGTGACCAAAACATCAGCCAGGAAACATAGGAACTGAAAAGTGGTCTGTGGTCCCCACCTGCAGAACCACTCCTTTATTGGGGGTGTCTTGCTAAATGCCTATAATTCCCACCTGTTGTCTATTCCATTTGCACAACAGCATGTGAAATTTATTGTCAATCAGTGTTGCTTCTTAAGTGGACAGTTTGATTTCACAGAAGTGTGATTGACTTGGAGTTACATTGTGTTGTTTAAGTGTTCCCTTTATTTTTTTGAGCAGTGTATATACAGTGTAGTAAAGTTCTGGTTAAGTTCAATAAAAACATTTTTTTTTTTAAAGATAGAAAGTTGGGTGAACACCTCTTAAGTATTGTATCAATATCAAGGGGACATTTACATTACAGTTCCTGTACCATGCGGAATAATGTCAAACCAGGGTGTTATTCAGGAAAGCACAACATTACACAACATGTATACTGAGCAAAAATATAAACACAACTTGTGTTGGTTCCATGTTTCAGAAATGTTGCATACTCACAAACATATTATTTCTCTCAAATGTTGTGCACAAATGTGTTTCCATCCCTGTCAGTGAACATTTATCCTTTGCCAAGATCATCCATCCACCTGACAGGTGTGGCATATCAAGAAGCCGATTAAACAGCACGATCATTACATAGGTGCACCTTGTGCTGGGGGACAATAAAAGGCCACTAAAATGTGCAGCTTTGTCACACAACACAATGCCACAAATGTCTCAAGTTTTTAGAGAGAGTGCGATTGGCACGCTGACTGTAGGAATGCCCACCAGAGCTGTTGCCAGATAATCTACCATAATCTCCGCCGTTTTAGAGAATTTGGCAGTACGTCCAACCGGCCTTACAAACCGCGTGTAATCATGCCAGTCCAGGACCTCTACATCTGGCATTTTCACCTGCTGGATTGTCTGAGACCAGCCACCCGGACAACTGATGAAACCGAGGAGAATTTCTGTCTGTAATAAAGCCCTTTTGTGGTGAAAAACTAATTCTGATTGGCTATGCCTGGCACCCCAGTGGGTCGGCCTATGCCCTCCCAGGCCCACCCATGGCTGCGCCCCTTCCCAGTCATGTGAAATCCATTGATTAGGGACTAATGAATTTATATAAATTGACAAATGTCCTTATATGAACTATAACTCAGTAAAATCATTGAAATTGTTGCATGTTGCCTATATATTTTTGTTCAGTATAGATAGAAATGTATGGTGCAGAACTAACATGATTCTTTGTTAGTCAATAAAACTCTATACGTTACACTTCTATCTGCAATGTACTGAATAAGCCCTGGGGAAAAAAACTCACAATAACATCTACATACAGGTCAATGGTGGGTGACTTCCTATTCTGTGAACAGACAACTCTGAATATCTTGGCTTTCAAGCGGATCATTGTACACAACCAGAGGTTCAATGTGGTGGTGGAGCCTTCACAGCAATATGAGTCTACACTTTTCTACAAATGCAGTTCATATAAAAATGAGGCTGATGAGATGCTCTTGCTTGTGGGTTAAGAGGTTGCTTTATGTGTTGTTTGCCTGTTGCCGTTGTTGCCGGACTAGTGTTACAGCATGAACGTCTTAAGTGGACTGTACCCGGTAGTCACAGCCCGGTGGAGGTGAGTGCTGAGGTGATACGGTGAACATTACATCCCGCATTCCCACAATCCCTTTTCATCACTGAGCCAACTCCTAGAAGCAGCCTAAAATACAGACCTGTTTTGTGCTAACATTCCACCTCTTGTACTCCGTGTCATATAATAAACATAGCATGACAGGGAGGGGAATGTTAGCGCAAACAGACTGGTACCCAGGCTAGCTGTCTATGTGATGTTACCAACATGTCACAATAACTAGCCTTCCGGATGGATGCAAATAATATAAAGATAATGAAACGGTATAGGTCTAATCGTGGCCTGATATGCGTTAGGTCCTCTTGCTGCCCAGTCTCTTAAAGACATTGACTGACCCTACGTCCATCTGAGCCCCAAAACTCTCCCCTCCTCCAGCCCTGGTGCTGCTGCTGACCTTGGGGCTAGCCAGGGCCAGGCCTGGCCGGGCCTTATTTCTGGTGCTGGTCACACGGCTGTCCTGGGTGTCGGCAGGCGGTGGGGAGGCATTTGGTTTACCCAGTCTCTGAAGCACGCTGCGCTTGGCAGGGGGGAGGCCATTGGGGGAGGAAGAGGAGGAGGGAGAGTCAGTAGGGGGGAGTTTGATCTTCACTCCTAGGCGGCGGAGGGTGGTGGGGGCCCGCTTGGGGGCCACAGGCTCTTTCTTCTGGGAGGGAGGGAGTCGCTTTAGGACGCCAGCGTACTGTAGGACCGAACCCTCTCCATCACTATTATCATCCTCCTCCTGCTCTGCTCCGTCTACATCAACCCTTCCTGCTGTTCCCTGCTCCTCCTCTGCTTCGTCTGCTCGGCCCAGACGACTGAACACACCCGTGGCCTGGAGAGAGACGGCCATGAGAGCAGAGAGGCCATGCCCTGACGAACACTCAACGTCACTCACATAGACACACATGTAACGTGTCAAAAGAGAGGGCTCACCTTGCTGCTGCCCGTGGTGGTATCAGCTTTGGACTCGGCTCCCAGTCGCTCAAACACAGACATCCGCTTGCTCCCTTTTTATGGGTAAGAGAGAGTTAAAAAGAGAAATATACTGTCACACACAGACATTTTAAGATACACACACAGAAAGAGTGGGATGGTGGGTTCTAGTTAGGGATAGGGGTCATCTTTATCATGGTAAGAGATAAAGACATTTCAAGACCCATTTCCTTTAGATGCGTCAGTCCATAATGTTAGTGGGATGAGAATTAAAGGAGGTTGAATGATTAGTTTCCTTGGTTCACCCTGGCCAGAAGGTGAGGCCCTACCTTTCTTGGCCTGCTGGGCCAGGATTCGGGCGGTGCGTGCCGTGGTGCCTTTGGGCATGTTGATGATGTACTTGCCTTCCATCTCTGCAGTCACGCGGCGACGCTTCGCCGGCAGACCGTTCCCATCGTCAGCAGGCCGGCTCAGCACTGGGAAAGAGAGAGAAAGGATGGGGGGGTGAAATGAGGTAGAGAAGAAAAAGGGAGATGTTGTGGGAGGGAGACGGAGAGAGTCAGTGTGACATCTATATAACATCTCGTGATACAGCAGATGGAGAGAGAGAAAGCCAGTCCACACAGAGAGTGGAACAGGGGGTAGCTACCTGCTTTGCCACTCTTCGCCTGTTTGTTCGACACGGTCACAGAGATTGCCCGGTTGTCCGGGTGATGGGCTGGTGTGGTTGGCGGTGAGTCGTGGCTCAAGGCGTTGGCAATCATACGTGTGGCGGCTGCAGAGGATTATAAACATATGGTGAGAATTCTGGCACAGATTGACTCCCGCCATTACCCAAATGGGTGCTACTGCTCATTGGTAGTGGAAGGGGTGACTTATCATACTGTGTTAAATCCTTTGAGAAAAGCTCTACATAAAAGGCAGATCACTGGTATGACATTCATAACGGTTCATTGATTTGAATTTAAACACTCACGGGTGTTGGCAGTTCTTCTGAGTTCGGTCTGAATGCTGGATTGTCCTGAGGTTATGGCCTGTGTGGCCATTTTGCACATGTCCTGGAGAGGGAAAGAGGAGGTGGGAGAGAGGCAGCACTAGACTAACTGCTGTCAAAAGTGCATTAAAAACAGCAAGTATTTTGGCAAAGCACCATCTCTCCCGCTTGAGCTATAGTGGTGCATTGGAGGAAGTGATCCCAGGATGTGCCGAAAGCTCTTTAAAATGAATGATGCAACAGGAAGTCATTGTATCTTTCAGCCCATCATTTCTCTAGACCGGTGGTCAACCAACCTGTCGATCGCAATAGACTGGTGGATCTTCAAGGCATTCCCAGTGGCTCTGAATAAGAGCATGCTATACACAAGCTGCCTCCTTACCTGTCGGTAGACCTGTTTGGCGTGTTTGAGGATGGCAATAATGTCACCGATGACAGTGATGCCCAGGTCCATCATGATCTCCTTACTGAGATCCATCAGCATGGTCTTCTGGATCCTGCAGAGAGCGAGCCAGATAAAGATTTAAATCGTACTAATAAAAGAATGGATGTGATTTTCTTCTCTCGAAACTAATGGAAATTATTAATGTCTGATTACCGAATGAATAATGAATTTTATGTGTCAAATCGCCAACCCGTCCCTTTTGTGATTAATTGACACAAACAAACATTACAATAATTCACTATGGTAATTAAATGACAATTCTTCCAGTGTTCCCTGCATTGCGCATCGCATAAAGAGAAGAAGAAAGAAACAGTACAAATCAATATATAATAGTAAATTACATCCCTAGAGCAGTAAAATATACATACATACATACATACCATATACATATAAATAAATACAGGAAAAAAAGGAGGAAAAGGAAACAGAAGTCACTTGAACCCGGTCTGGCACAATAAGAAGATTCATATGGAAGACATACACAATCTATATACACACACACCATTAACCGCATAGAAGCTAAATATTTTTAGAAAATGTAATTATAGGTAGCCATTTTTCTTTTTTTCCAAGCTTTATTTAAATATTCCGCAAAAGGAAATACACCATGGACAAAAAACAATTTCCCCTCATCACTCAGCCACATAATTCCTTGGTATATCTGGTGTGCTTTCTGGAATAAGAGCAAGCGTATATCGTAGTAGAAAGGGCAATAGAGGATCAAATGAGTTTCATTCTCTATTTCTTCAAGGTCCCAATACTTACATAGTCTTTCTTCTTCCATTTCATCACAATACTGACCTGTTTCAATAGGCAGGGGCAATATCCCTGATCTTACCTGTGCACACAGCGATCTCTTGCTTTTAGGTAGGTTATACATAATATACCTCACACACAAATTCACCCTTATAAAAACAAAAGGTTCTCAATTTGGGTTTATGATTCCTCTCCACCAGCCATTTTTCCCCCCCATATTGCAATCAACAGTTGTTTAAAAATATATCTATATCTCCCTTAACTTTGGTTTTCGCACAGACGTTCAGTCACTCTTGAAAAAGGTTGGACATTTCAGTTGCCCAGACTACCCCTATCGATAGATCCCATAGAACGACTTTATTCTGGCAGTTGTCATTTCCAACAGTCTATTCCAAAGTCTCACCATACATGCCTTCCATCTCACCTCACAGGGTTCCCAGCCCATATCCCCAGTTATTGCAAGTATAGGTGCAAACTCCGGCTGAATAGTCCAGAACAGGACACACGCATGTCTGATAAGAGTTTGGAATACGTAGCAAAACCAATATATTTTAGTGTTATTGTTTTCCCTATAACTCCTCCAAGAGCTCTACTTGCTGAGTCGTCCAGGGCAGATGTTCCCGAATAGAACAGTAATAGGTTCATCAAGAAAAAGACCCAAAAATGTATAATTGCTAGTAAACTCAAGAATGTCTTCACCAAAACAAAACTGAAAAACACTTCTCTTAGTACCTTAAATACCAATAATCAAATGAAAAGGTCAGACAATCTTTCATTTTGCGGTGAACTGTTCCAGGCCAAGGAGTTAAGATGGCCTTTATTACCTGTTGTCCACAAAAGACACGGCATAGTTGACAGCAAGACCAGCAGGGATCCCAGCATCCTTGAAGAACTGGATCCACTCCGAGGTGGCTGAAAAGACAAGAGAAAACAAACACCTCAACTTTAATTGCTGAAGTGTTTACATGTACTATGTGTTAACTTATAAGAGCTATATTACAAAAATTATTCTTAAAACTTAGTTTTCAATGTCAATACTAAAAGCTATCAAACGTATTGACCTTCAAAGTTATAACTCAAAGCCATCTGATTAGGCTAGATCCATTTTCAGTGAGATCCAATGGAAAATACCAAATGTAAACCCTGGGGACAGGACAGGCTTGCTGACTGGCCAGCTGGGTGTTATTTATAAAACCATGATGGAGCTTCTTGTGGTGAGCGAAATTCCACTGGGGTTCATAGACACATTTGATATTGCCAGTGTTTCCCCCAGAACAATACTTACGCCATCAAGTAAATTACTTAATTTTACAGTATTAGGCACAATAAAATGTTTTTATTTTATTAAACTGAGTGGTCTCTGTTTAGCTAAATAGAGGGAGAAAACAGGCAGCTAAAGTCAGTCCAAACATTAGCTAAAAGGGCCCTGTTTGCAGTGTGTGGGCTACTTGTCTCGAACACATACAATAACTCGCTAACTAAACTAGTTATCCAACCGTTCTCAGTTTAGGTTTAATGTCACGATGGCCTCTACGAAACGTATGACAATTTTCACAAGGCGAACTTTCGGTAGTTCTAGCGACCTACCCTCCCCTGCAGCAAGCTAACGTTAAACGTTTAGTGTGTGGCTGTGGGCTAGCGAACTAGCTACAAGTTGACTTGCTAGCCAATTTAGCTAGCTAACGTTAATGTGAATGAAAATGTTGGTTCGCGATAGCTATATTAGTTACAACTTCGTACCTATCAGTCAACACGGTGGCGCCAATGATAAGCTAGTAACCAGTCCCACGTATGTTCGTGGTAAAACAATGTAACTACAAACAATAATGATGCACGAGCAATTTTGAATAGCTAACCGGCTAACGTTAGCTACATTCCATTCGGCACTTGACTTGTGTCCGTCCACACCATGTTAGCTAGGTAGACATACAGAGAACAGTATCCCTACACTCCGAACAAAATAAAATTAACATCTTTACTCAGTATCCTAATAATAATTGGGGGGAAATATGTTTTTTAGTCTTTTTAAGCGATCCTCCACGTCATTTGGGCCCTTTTATGTCACTCACCTGTGGTTACGGACGCCATGTTTACAGGAGACGGCTCCGTTCGTGACGTAATTTCCGTTGCATTTTTTTAAGTAACATATTTTCACCACATGAGTGCAGTGTAACCCTTCAATCTACTGCCATAAATGGTCGTTCATTTTTGGAGACGTTTCTTCTTCTTCTTCTTCTTCTTCTTCTTCTTCTTCTTCGAGGTTTAACGGCGGTTGGTATCAAATGTGTTGCATTACTGCCACCCACTAGACTGGAGTACAACTCCCATATACTTCGCTTGAAAAATACAAATGTAATAAATAAATAAATACTCTACCATCTAACACTACACTCACTAATTTCAAATTTATATCAAATAAAATTAACATCGCCCCACTCCACTAATTATATTTATTCCTACCTCATGCCATTAAGGATGAGACATCGCCACTTAACACATCACCACTTAACACACCCTGTAACTCTTCTGATGTCAAGTCTCGTACACCCAAACCTCTCTGCAGCTGCCACCACCACCTCAATTTTCTGCGACTTCCGTTCCATCCCTGCAGTACAGTTGATAGCCATTGTTATAAATGCTAAAAATCCAATCTTATTGAAACTTATATCACTTTTTGGCCAATCCCTCTGTACTGGTATGTCTCTACTACTCTCACCACCTCTTAACCCACCTTCCTCTACTTTCTCCACTGCCTCAGCATATGACAACTTCTGTTCTACTCTAACCCTGGAAACCTCAACCTGCCTCTCCCACACGGGACGTTTCTGATCCCCAGCTTCATGTGCACCCCTACAATTAACACATTCCACTACTTTCCCCAATGCTACATATTCCTTTGTCTCGTGCCCTTTGGCACACTTCTCACATCGTGGACTCTCCCTCCTACACACTCCTGCCACATGCCCATAAGCTTGTATTCGGCACATAAGCTTGTACAGGATAACTTATATAACTTATATATCCTAACTTCCTAACTTTGTCAGGCAGAGACTCAACATCAAAACTCAGAAGAACAGACAATGACACTTCTGTTTCCCCACTCTTGCCACCCTGTCTGCGTCGCATCAAACGACGAGCATCACAAACACCGGGAACCTTTCCCCTCAGCTGGTAAACTTTTATATTCACTGCTACCCCAGTTATCACTCCTTTCATTGGTGCCCTTTTCTTGAGAGCGAAACAATTCACTTTTGCTGCCCCCATTTGTTTTACTCCGAGCGCCTTCTCCCTCTGACTAACGGAAACACAAACAATTATCACTAGGCCACTTCTGGTTACCCTCGCCGATTCCACATTTTCCAAAACTTTTTTCACCCACCGTGAAACCACAAATGGATCAACCAAAAGGCAGAGTCCACTTTTTCCATAAACTTCACTCGTACTGTCACAGACTCATCTTTTTCCTGACCCTCGGTGCATACCTCGGTCTCCGATAACTTCACCACATCTACCACCTCCGAGACTTCACCCTCATTCACTTCCATTTCTCCTCCTGTCTTCAGCTCCACCTTCTACCATTCTTTACACTTTCTACCATTCTTTACACTTTTTACCATTCTTTACACTTTATACCATTCTTTACACTTCATACCATTCTGCTTTAACATCTCACTTTTTTTCACAATTTTTATCTGACTCAAGCTCACCCTCTTCCTCCCTCTCTCTCTTAGATATCCTCTCCCTCTCTTTTTCCCTCCATTCCTCCTCCGTTTCCCAAGAATACATCTCCGTATAATAATACTGCACTACACCTGACAACCATCTTGTCCTTGCTTTCTCTAGGGACTCCATTTCCCGACCCTTTGGAGACATTTCAGTGGCATGACATTTTATGATAGAGGTGAGGTATGGGGCCACACACACACACACACACACACACACACACACACACACACACACACACACACACACACACACACACACACACACACACACACTAACACACGACAAATCACCTTGATACTATATTGCTGTTTATTGAATGCTATTTTCTCCAAAATAAAGATTTGGACGGTAATATAAACAGTTACGGAGGGGAAAGCCCACTTAGCTTTCACAGTCTATCAAGAACAACGATGAGTAAAGTTCCCCTCCGTCAAGTAAAATAAGAGAGAATGGGGGAAAGGAGTTAGGAAGGGTTGGACACAGAGAGAGAGAGAGAGAGAGAGAGAGAGAGAGAGAGAGAGAGAGAGAGAGAGAGAGAGAGAGAGAGAGACAGAGACAGACAGACAGACAGACAGACAGACAGACAGACAGACAGACAGACAGACAGACAGACAGACAGACAGACAGACAGACAGACAGAGAGAGAAAGTGAGGGAGAGAGAAACAGAGAGAGAGAGAGAGAGAGAAAGAGAGGGAGAGAGAGAGAGAGAGAGAGAGAGAGAGAGAGAGAGAGGGGAAATATGACAGGTGTACTGTCATCACATCTGGTCCATTTGAAAAAGATAGACATTACTGTATAATATAATCAGAGGTTAAATTGATCCCCCTCAGAAACAGATGCAAGAGAAGGTTATTGAGCATTACATTTCATCAATTATTATACTTATTTTATGCATTGAACAAGGACAAATGTGTAGTTATCAAAGCACCATCATTATATCTATCACTTGAGATGTTTTATTTATTTTATTTTTATTTCACCTTTATTTAACCAGGTAGGCCTAAACCCTATTTAGTTTTGGGCCTCAGCTGTTACAAATAGTCTCAAAATGTCTTGAGTATAAATTCCCGTAAAATTTCCGGGTCCATTTTCATTAGTCACTGCTGATCACAACAATGCAACCATTGCTTCACAGAAAAAGACAAACATCTGTTCACATATAAAGTCAGAAATAAACTTTCTAGAGAAGGCATTCGAGGAAAAGACAAAGGTTCTATTGAAGGAAATGACAAAAATATCAGTCACAAGGCATCAAAGGAAAATGCAAAAAATGAAGGGTTTTGAAAAATTTCTTGAAGATTCATATATTTATAATCAAGGTCTGCCCCTCAACCTCCACTCAATTAGGTCAAGACCTCTTGGCCCAAACATAGATACTGGGCTATGTGAATGAAAGATCACGGTACAGTTTATAATAGGGGTGGAAGATCCCAACAATACATGATCACACTGGACACGTAGCATAGCAGAAAGAGAGCGCCAGAAGACTTCTGGCACGGTGTAAATGAAGCTTTTCATATGATTTGATACATGTCTATCCTAGAGGATATGAGTGTTTCAATTTCAATACATAACATTGCAAGTTTGCAACTCGTGGAAAAAATAAGGCATTTATCAACCACGCAAATGGTAAAAGACCTCTTGTCTGTTCCAGTCAGTCTTGTATGGAGGTATTTGTATGAAGGCAGGTTCACTGATACAACAAAGTTACTCAGTTTATTTCATCATTGCTACATATGTCCATGGCCCATCTCAACTTGGATTGTTAGAAAAGGAAGTTCCAAAAAGGAAGTTCTCTCCCTCTCCCTCTCCCTCTGCCACCTCAATTATCCTCCTCTCTATTTCTCTGTCTTTACCTTTCTGCCTCTCTCATTCTCTCTCTTGGATGGTACAGATTAGAAAATTAGACTTATGTGAACTAGACCTCATTTCCTGCTCTGTCCGGTGCTGACATTGGTGTGAATTCTTCCAAACCGGTAACTGGGTTTCCGGGGTAAGACAAAAATGACATAACATTCTCTAAGAGAACGCATGGTTGGAATTCAAGATATCAATGCGACACTGTTTCGGGCGTGAAATAAGAAGAATATTGGCGGAATGAATATTCAAACATGCTCTCATTCCGTGGAAGAACCGTGGTATATTTTTGCCCAACTCTGGAGACTCTTCGAGCGGTTTTGATGGAGCAGGAACCATGGACCTCATCACTGATAAGTTGTAAGTGAATTTGCCAGAACAGGATGTTCTATGATAAGTTCATCTGATATACTAGAAGTAGCACCACAAAACCATTCTGTACACGAGCCATACTTATCCAGACCGTGCCATCTATCATTGTAAACCCCTTTCACACATCATCAACAATGCCACGGTAGGTTCATGGAAGGAAATCAAAAGGCATGGAAGTTCGTCACTCAAAAAAGGCATATGAGGCCTGTCCCTTGTCGTACCACTTGAAGCCTGGCACTTAAGTTAAACATTTTTTGCTTCACAATAAAAATGGAGGGGCCCTCTTTTCAATTCACAACTAAGACTTTAGCCCATCTAATGATAAGCCAGACTATTTTTTTTCCACAATCACAAGTTATGCAACAATAACTACTGTGAGGTGATTTTTTTTTTATGAGAGCAAACTCTCGAAAAGCTCTCCAAAAATGTCTGTTGTTTGAATCACACGATAACTACGATAACTACTTTATTGAACAGGAATGCACACTGGACTGACAGACTGTTCTCAACAAAAACATTCAATAAAAAATGATTTGCATCATTAATATTTTAATATGTATTTTGACATTCAATTCATACTAGTTTCCTCATTTTGGGTCCGTAGGAGACTAAGTGGTGACATTAAGCTTTGGTGGCATAGGCATCGGGACTGACCTCGCAGAGAAAAACAAACAAACAGGCAAATGTGAAAGCAAAAAGGCAATAGCACCACCTCAATAATCTCATCATATTGGCAAACTGCAATACATGCAGCATCACATGTTAGATATAGTTATCCTGAATAATGTGCTTTATATGTAAAACATATGAGCACAGGCAGTGATAATGTGCATCATATTGAGGGAATGGTTAAGTATTATCGTTTTTTTTTTCATCTTTTTTTTTTTATAAATCTTTGTTCTTTTAGAAAAATATCAATTTTAAAACCAGCCTCAACAACGGCACCTCTGTTTCTTCATTGACAAAAATATCCCATTTATATTTTCAAACATTCATACTTCACAATAATTGTACATACACTTAAATATACACATTTTTTTGTATCTATATGCATATGCTTTTAAGTATACTTTTGACACGTAGAAAATGTCTTTATAGTGCACATCATGCCTCTGAAGTTGCCAAAACTAAGATAAAAAAAGAACATAATAACACAATAATAGTTACAATGCAATAGTAAATGTAACATTAAGGGGAAAACCTCCCCTGTAAGAACAAGAACCGCTGGCAGCGACAACACAGGTAAGAGCGGAGGACAAAGCAACAACAAATAACTCAAACGTAAAACATAACAAATGTCACTGGGAAAAAAAGGAACAAATTCACAGACAGAATGTAGAACGCATATACTCATAAAACACCCCCTCCTCATGTCCCCTCTGTGTGTCCGGCTCCGTATTGTGCTCTCTCTCATCATGTCAACCTCAATCAAGAAATAAATAAGCGGGCCAAGTGGCTCAGAGTGGGATACACTCACAATAAATGCACCTCCCACTAGGAGAGGCACAGAGGCCACTCATCCCAATGTTCAGAGGTTGGTTGAATATTCCTTAAAAGTAAAATATATATTTTTTAAACATATTGGTTACCAACAGACTCATGTCCGACAAAAGCACTTTACCAAAAGTACATTCCTCTCTCAATGTTTTTTTTCTCACTGTGATATTTTCTCTGGTCAAAGGTTAGACTTATAAACAACAACAGAAAATACTTGGTGATAAAGGAGGGTGAAGAACATTATACAAAATAGTATCAGTAACAAGTGGAGGACAATCCAGATGCTTGAAGTATGGCGGTGGTACTCTGCAGGTAAGAGGTAACCCATCCCATACAGTTGGCAAAAGCAGGATTTTTTGGGATTGTTTTAAATTCAATTCAGGCTTACGAGTACAGGGGGCTCATCCTCTCTCTCTGCCAAAGTTTCAGCTCTCCCTCTAGACCTCTACCTCGGCTAAAGCCTCATCTCTCATTCTCCCGCCGTCCTCATCTCACCGTCACAACACAAGTCTCCTTTCATCTCCATCGTTTCAACATCCAACAATGGCTCAGGAGAAGAAAGAAAAGAGTGACAACTCTTTTACATTTGTGTCCATCAAATTTGGTGTATTTTCAGTGTGTGTGTGTGTGTTTTTGATTTTGTCTGCTTTGAGCGAAATACTCCAGGGCTCCTCAGTTGGGGGTGCGTCCGCGTCCGTGTGGGACGTGTGAGGTGGGCCGGCGCTCAGTCAAGGTCCCAGGGGCTGGAAGGGCTCGGCGTGCTCTCAGGGTTCGAAGACTTCAAAGAGACAGAGAGAGACACACAGAGGAGAGAAACAAAGATGGAGAGATGGACGAAGAGCAGACGGCAGGATAAAAAGAGAAAGAGCCAGATAGCTGGAGGCTGTGACGCCCTTCCCTTTCCAAGTCACAACTAATGACGAAGAAGCAAGAGGAACCGAGAGGATGAGGAAGGCGGGAGGGGAGAGCAAGAGCTCAGCAGTCTGGCCTCACAAAAAAAAAGACCCAAACCTCAGTCCTTCTTCCCTATTTTAGCTTGCACAAATACATTCAGCATGAAGAGAGGGATGAAAAAGATGAGAGCAGGAGCAGTGAGAGAGGAATGACCGACAGAGGGAACGACGGGGAGGATAAGTGTGCTTGTGAGATCACAGGTGAGCATGTTGCTATTTCCTGTGTGCACTGGACGTGCACGTCACAAGACGTTGAAAGATTCATTGTGAATTAAGCTGGGTATGATGTCAGAGGATGTTTCAGAGATCGACTGACAACTCAGAGCCCAGAGTTTTAGACTCAATTTGAATTCACTTTAAATACTTGGTTTAGTTACGTTTAGTTTTCTCATAAGGACAACAGTGGCTTATATGCACTAAATGCTATGTGGTCAAACTTGGTTTGATTTCATGTTTTTCAGGTCTGAATGTGTGTGAGTTTGTATGGATCATCATTTAATGTATGTTATCCATGTTGTTGACCTCGTCTATCATGGGCAACTGTTTTTTTGAGCAACTGGTGATTGACACAGGGGGGGGGGGGTGTGCGCGCGTGTGGTGTGGTGTGTCTGTCGGTCAGTCAGAGAGCGAGCAGCGAGGGCGAGTTCAGGGAATCAGAGGACTGCTCGCTGCTGCTGTTTCTCTGGTTAGCGCTGACCCCGCAGGCTCCCTCTGGGTAGCTGAACACAAATGAAGATGTGTATGAAGGGTTGTAGCTGCCAGCGGCCGCGCCATCGTGGTGACCACCACCCTCACCCGGCGCAGGCTCGCTTGAGCCATAGAAAGAACTAGAAAACGCTACCTCCTGCATCATCCCCGGCTGCGGATGAACCTGCTGCTGCGGATGAACCTGCTGCTGTTGCTGCTGCGGATGAACCTGCTGCTGCTGCTGTTGTTGCTGCTGCTGCTGCGAAGTAGAAGGCTGCGAGGTGTAGGCGGGAGGCAGGTAGAAAGTGTCCTCCACAGTCAAGCCCACGATGGAGACGGGGGCCTGTTGGGGCAGTAGGGGCTGATGCTGGAGCTGTGTGGAGCCTGAAGCCTGCTGCTCCTGGTAGGGGATCTTGCAGCTGGGCTGGTGAGCCACAAGGACAAACTCCAGGCGCTCCTTCTCCTTCTGCAGCTCAGAGATCTCAGCCTCCAGCTCAGACTTCTCCTCCTCCAGGATGTCAGTCTCCTGTGGAGGGAGGGAGATAAAGAGAGAGAGAGGGGGGGGGGGGGGGGTAGAGGGTTAGACAACACAGGTG
Source organism: Oncorhynchus nerka (assembly GCF_034236695.1). NCBI lineage: Eukaryota > Metazoa > Chordata > Actinopteri > Salmoniformes > Salmonidae > Oncorhynchus > Oncorhynchus nerka. The sequence goes on along the minus strand of NC_088409.1, from coordinate 55,699,883 downwards.
TTCTCATTCTACGTCTGTGGAGGTGGATGCACGGCTATGTTTTTAGATATAGATAGGCCTACATGTTTCCCCTTGAAATATATACTTTAGCCCATGCTAGGACTGGTAAATTAGACTATACCAACTGTAGGCACAATAGACTGTCACAAGAACTATAATCATCTTCGCTCTCTTCATCTAATAACCCCTGTCTCTTAATAACCAACCCCTTAAATAACATCATGTGTTACTATTACTCACATACACAGTCATTATCATGAGCCTAGTTATGTAGCATAACACACTGCATATAATTATCACAGGAAGTCATTTTTGACAGCAAGAACACAGGCAAGCTCACCCCCTGCAGTCGGTCAGTGAGTTCGCGCCGGCGGTTTCGGCATTTGGCGGCTGCCAGCTTGTTCCTCTCGCGCCGAACACGCCTCTTCTCCTGCTCCTCTGGAGTCAACTGGGGGGAAAGAATTAAGGAGGGATTAAAACAAATGCAAACTTTGTCTTTGCCCTCGAATCTCTCTAATGCACTTGAATGGGCCGTCGCTAGCTGAGAATAACAGACATATAGATGTATCGTCAAATACAGTATCATAATGAAATGGGGCAAACGTGTTCATTCTTGCTGTCTACCCATTCGACATATAAAGATTGACACACGGGGCACACACACACTTACAAACACACCAACATCTCCATCGTCACTCACAGACTCGTCTCGTACACGGCGGCTACGGGCCCTGGACTGACGGACGGGGCCCGGGGCTGGGCCTTGCCCCGGGGTGTCAGAGCCTGCGGGAGTAAAACCTGAGCCAGAGGAATAACTGGGCCCTGGCAGATCATAAGGGTCTACCAGGGACACCGACTGGGCCATAGTCGAGGTCCCCGCCCCACTTTGGCCAGAGGCCTGGGACGAGATGAGAGTTGGCTGCACCATCCACTGCAGGTCCTGGCTGCTGGTGATGGCTGTGACTGTGGGCACAAAGGAGCCTGGCATATCCACTCCTCCACTGCTGCCCCCGGAACCACTGCCTACCCCGTCCCCGCCTCCAGCAGACACACAATCCTGGAACACACAGAGATGGGGGGGTTAGGCCTGAACACAGACAGAGAAATGGGATGCTGCCATACAATGCAATGACGACAAAAGTGTCTTGCTCTTTAAACATTGCTCTGTGAACTATTTCGATGGTCATTCCCTTGTACACAAGATGGTAGACGTCACAGCAGAAGATTGCATAGCCTTGATGTCCATAAGACACACACTTTCAGGGTACAGTTTGACACACCCATTCTATTCGTTGCATTGTAAGACTAGTCATTAGCATGTATGTCCCCCTAATAATGTCTTATATGATCTCATTATGATCCTATCTTAATACAAATTAATAAAAAAACAATTTGTCAGTTACAAATGTGCTACATATAGAGACATAACACATTGATAACCCTTATAATAACGTCATAAAAGCTCATACAAACTTGTAAAAAGTAGTACATCATATGATTGAATGTCACTCTTATAGAATGGTAGAATGTCAGTGAGAGTTGGAGTCTCCCAAAATTCCTGCACAACAAATATTATAAAGAGATCATTGTAAGAATAGATTTAGGTGCCCAAATCTATCACTGGCTCTCTCTGCTTTAATTTTAGAACTGAGGCGAGCAGTGATGCCATAGTGAGCTCGGAGTTGCATTAATATTCATTTGAAAGCGTTTAAGGCAAGGCGACATGTAGCTTTCAAGGGGCCGCCTCAACCAATCAACTCGCTCGAATAAGTCCCCCCTCCTCCTTCGTCCTCCCCCGTCACACCCTCGGTGTTCCCTTAGCAACGCGACGTAACACTCCAAAATAGAACGCATTTACGTCACAGCGAGTCCTGAGAACAGGGAGCGTGGAGAGAAGCGAGCAAAGGCGGAGCTTTTTGTGCGTACGTAGGAGGGCCAACGCGTTGTCATCCGTTGCGCTGCGTGCTGTAAACCTACCACCGAAGACAGTACACGTTGCTAGTAGAGGTGGCACAGCCTGAGTCAGAAAACATGCCGGCAGGCCAGCCTTTACTACAATACAATTCAAGTGCCTGTAGATTTCAAGGCAATTGGCAGAGCATTTTTTCACGCATGGTTGATCAGACGTGAAAGGGAATTCTTCTTGCCTTTCCCTTTCATAGAAACTATGTAACAACAAGCTTATAATTATGATGATACTCAGGTTGATAAACCCAAACTCTGCATGGTAGAACTCTAACGCGACAAGGTATAACTGCACCAGCATTTGCAAATACTACTGAACTGTAAAAGCATCATTGAATTCTTAACTTAACCCATATTTCTGGAATACAGCCCACGGCCACATCATCATGTACAACATAAATCAGACTTCATGCATTATTATGTAAACATCTGTCAAATGAAATGTTTCCTCAATATTATAGTAATCAACATCTGAAATTGGGGGGAAAAGACACATAAACGCCCTTTTCCCCCGATACTCATCATTGCTTGACTTATTGGACCTACCTGTGAGGCACTGGCCGGCGGGCTCCCGAAGGAGTCCACGGAGGAAAAGTACTGAGACTCAATAGACGGGGACGAACTTCCACGGGAGACGGAATCAAAGTCACCGGGGAACCCTTGGAACATTTCCCTGGCGGAGCCGAGAGAGAAACCTACAGTTCCCGGAGTGAGTGTGATGTCACCTGCTGTTCGAGCGAACACACAAGGGCCAAGGGGAGACAGCTGTCAGTTTGATGTCATTGAAATGCAGTCTCGTGTATCTAGGATATGGACAACAGTACATATGCATAACTGGAAACCTTGCTTTACGTGTAGCCTACATGTATATCGGAAATCACGTAATAAGAACCGTTGTTGCTGCATTATCTAACATTCACGTTTAGAAAGTTTTTTTTACCGTTAATGTGTTCCTTATTGTGCTCCGGTAAGATGCTATTGGTCTCTTTCCAAAAAAGTTGCATGAAGAAGGAAATCCAGTTCGCTGCTATGGAAACAGTCCTTACGTTTCGGATTTTTAAAAACTCATCGATCCGATTCAGAATCCGCTAAAATGTGTCCTTTGTCCCCTTTTTACAATGTGCAATGATAGATCCGTGTAAAAGTCCACTATGTGTAAACTGATCAGCGATATAGAGTCACAGTCCACAGAAGCGAGTCTTGTCTTATGAATGAAGCCATGGAGTACGAGAGAAGCATTGTAAAGGATACGAAGTCCCGCCTAGGAGTTCCGCTGACGTACGTGCCCATTTATGGGGTTGTGTTTTTGTTTGGTATCCTTGGTAATGACGTTTAGCTAGGGATTCCCTCTCCCACAGAAACCGTACAGCAGACGAGAATATAACATGTTACTATCACAGGCATGATATATTTCTAATCAAGAAACAATTTCTGGTAGTACATTTACTGAAACAACAAGTTATGACCATTTTAGTGTGCACATAGCCAAAAATATGTATTGTAAAGTAGATTAAATGAACATCTAAATGCACGTGTTCTTAGTGTTTTGGAGGTGTAAGCTCATGTAGCCTAATAATGATTTTGTAGACTCAGTAAACTGCCTAGGTATTGTGGAGTTAAGCTCAAGATCAAGTACAACTTTGAGGGCTAGTTTAGCACATTGCCTATTTTTTTTACATTTTACTTGGCAAGTCAGTTAAGAACTATTTCTTATTTTCAATGACGGCCTAGGAACAGTGGGTTAACTGCCTGTTCAGGGGCAGAAGGACAGATTTGTACCTTGTCAGCTCGGGGATTTGAACATGAAACCTTTCGGTTACTAGTCCAACACTCTAACCACTAGGCTACCCTGCCGCTAATAAATATGTTAAATAATAAAACAGGTATTAACGTACACACTGTCTGCCTCCTATGCGTCTTATTATTCTTTGTATAGGCATAAATAGATAAATTAATATATAAACGAATATAGATCTAGCATGTAGGTTAGCAAATATATAACCTTGTATATACTGTAGGCTATAACCTAGTGACAATGAAATGGGAAATGACTGAAATGACTTCTAGGCTATTGAGCAACATCATTGAAAAATAGGCTATGGGACAGGCTACTTCCTACTGGCACTATTCAAGTAGGCCTATTCAGACCGGTTGGCCATTATAAACATATGCACATTCCATTGTCGATTTCTTACGCAATTACTTGCTTTGACATCGCTCACAAGAGGAAGGAAACCCACCAGGCAAAGAGAGGAAATCCTCTCGAGTGAACTTTCTCACTGACACGCCCTCGGGAGTTCCCTTTCTTGGAGAGGCCGTGGAATCCCTCGTTCTATAAAACTGGGTCTTCTGCTGCTGGGATTTCGACAGGTTTTTGCGCTGGTACGTTTGGACACATTCAGTTATTTTTCTTTATCATAGCATAAAGTGGCGGATCATCAGATTTCGTGCTTCTACACCTGCATTGCTTGCTGTTTGGGGTTATAGGTTGGGTTTTTGTACAGCACTCTGTGACATCAGCTGATGTAAGATGTCATTTGATTGATTTCATTAAGATTTCTTTATGAGCTGGTCGTTTAGACTGAAATGGAGAAGATCGAGCATAAGCGCATGAAGCAATGAGTAAGCGTATTTGGACTTCCATTCGACATGTTTTTGTATGAGTGGAGCATCTTCAGGTAACATATCTATGGACTGTGAGTAGCAACACACTCATGCATGAAGTAGGCAAGATAGACGTGCTATTCATGAGTGTGGGATGTAAAATGTGCAGAGGGCGTCGCTGATCAATGATTCTGTTGTCATTTTTTTTTACACAAGTTCCCAGAATAACAACGAGGGCTATTCTTTATTCAACAGCCTCCAAACGTTTTACCAGAAAATATGTCAACAGATTGAGAGGCAGAGTGTTCCGACACGGACAGTGGGCAGCAGTGACGGAAATCGTCGCCATACACTGCTGTCACTGCAAACATCCTCTGTCGAATTGTACAGAAAATTATTCATTTTCTGTAACTTCACCCTACGTACAGACGCCAATGGGAATATGGCAGGTGGGAGGAGGTGTGTGTGTGAGTGTGTGTGTGTGTGTGGGGGGGGGGTCTTAAAATAGACAAGAAAAATAATTAGGTTTGCAATGTCGTAAAATGTCATGGCAGCATACATCGGTGTGTATAAGGACATGGAATAGTGGGGATAATAACAATTAGTCAGCACTACAACGTCACCGACAAGGAACGTTCTGTACTTTGTCCGTGATCAATCGCGATGAGTAATCCGGACAGATGGTTCATGGGAAGCTCTGAGGTCATAACAATACCACTTTGACAATACATTTACCTACCTACACAGGAGAGCAGCAAGTGTTGTATTATATTAGGGGATGGTGGTTCATAATCAGGGAAGTTATCAAGAAGATAGGGCTGGAGGTCTACAACATCAATGGGGCACAGGCATTATTGATATCAATAGACTACCTAAAGTTTCACATTCTAACTGCACCGACTGTAAAAACGACAACCACTACCACCATTAAGCTGTCTAATAAAGGAAAGGGTGGTTGAATTAAGGAATGCAGTTAACATCTGCATCAGGCAAACAGCAATTAACTTGTCAGTAAACATATCTGCACTGCAAGCTGAGGCTTGCTAGGCACACACAAGAAAAACCCAGGCGTGTTCAGCATGTTTATATAATCAATCTAACGAGTCTTGTTTAGGTTATATAACGGATAAAACAAGACTGGAGAGGTTTTACAGACCGACCATGTGCTTGCTATCCCTTTCTCACCACGATTAAGTCTGCTGCATGTGTACACAGTACAGCGTTGTGTTGCCTTGGAGATACCGTTCCAACACGCCTGACGTAGAAACGTAACTACAAATTTAGTCTTTTTTGTTGTTGTTGCTTGGCAACCGGTTTCCGCAGTAACCAGTTCTTGAGTGACAGGGCAGGGGTAGAGCGTTTGTTGAGGCACGAATAAGATGGCTGAAATGTATTCCACAAGTACACGAATTTCTCGTTTAACAGCGTATTTTCAAGTTGATGATATAGCCCTGCCATTTCCGTTCAAATACAAGTTCATCGTTGTGTGATTTTGCATGCATATATCTACCTTTGTAGTCTTGCTAAGCGTTTGGAGATACTAGCTACAGCAGCGCAGCCCGTAGCCTAGCTACAAGCAAGCTAACTTATATCCTAACTTGCTTTTCAGGAGATTCCACTTGGTTGCGACTCGTGGCTAAATAGATTGGTCGGAATTAATTATCGCAAAATAGTGTATTGTTCCGCCTAGGAAGTTAGACAATCAGTTTCCATCTGCATCCACGAGTTGTTAATGCTCATTTTCATGCAAAAGTTCTGTTAATAAAAACATTTATCCCGCTGCTTGATGGAGCGATGTGAGATGTGTTGGCTTTGAAGTTCACACAGAAGTGCAGAACATAAATCTGCTAGAAGTCTATGTGGTGCAAAATGAAGGAGCTTACAACATTGACTGCCAGTTATTGGGTAATATTATTATCCACCATATGAATACTGCAATACCACAAGGTCATAGTATTTATTTGACTATCATTCATCATTTTCTTAAGCAAATGCCTGAGGTTAAATGTTGTTTTGAAATTGTATTGTAAGCTACTCAGGGAAACTGTTGTTCTTAATCAAATACACATCTCAAATAGATTTAATAAGGAAAATACCCTAATTTTGCTTAGTTGTTTCTCATATGTACACCACAGAAACAGGAAATCACATGACTTTCCCCCTCATTTAGGTGCTGGAAATGTGGTGACTGGTGTAGACAATACGCAAACAAACCAATAATGGCCCCCAAGCCAAATTTAGCAGCAACGTGTGACCTGTTTTCTTTTGGCTGCAACTTGTGACCCGTTTAGCCCGTTCCCATGATCTTGTATGGTTCTTTCATGGCACCATAACAACAGTAGTCTAAGGAGTTTGCTAAAGCACACACACATCTTGGATCAGACTATGACCTGTGGCTATAAGCGTTGTCCTAACGTTATAATTTGACAGTATATTGGTCTCATTGATATCAGGTAGCCTAAATGCCAAATGTGTAGCCATATACACCACAGTGGTATTAGGAGTACTAAATAAACCTGCATAAATAAACCGCTACAAGACCATGGTGCTTGCCTACGGAGCTGTGAGGGGAACGGCACCTCAGTACCTCCAGGCTCTGATCAGGCCCTACACCCAAACAAGGGCACTGCGTTCATCCACCTCTGGCCTGCTCGCCTCCCTACCACTGAGGAAGTACAGTTCCCGCGCAGCCCAGTCAAAACTGTTCGCTGCTCTGGCCCCCCAATGGTGGAACAAACTCCCTCACGACGCCAGGACAGCGGAGTCTATCACCACCTTCCGGAGACACCTGAAACCCCACCTCTTTCAGGAATACCTAGGATAGGATAAAGTAATCCTTCTCACCCCCCTTAAAAGATTTAAATGCACTATTGTAAAGTGGCTGTTCCACTGGATGTCTTAAGGTGAACGCACCAATTTGTAAGTCGCTCTGGATAAGAGCGTCTGCTAAATGACTTAAATGTAAATGTAAATGTAACTGTTGGGAGTTTTACACTTTCCATCAGTGTCTTGAGAGTTTATGCATTTTGCATTACAGATGTCCTGAATTTGAAATGAACCAGTAGATCTGTCCTGTGCCTGAGTGTGCTTTGTTTTGCTTGTCCTTCGTATTTCCGGGAAGCTGCTAACTCGCACTCTGCTAGTGAGGCCTGCCCCTGTTTCCTTGGGGGGCGAGGCATGTTTGCCCAGTCTTCCTGCCCCAAATATTTGTTACCAGGCAACAACCAGGCCCGTCCCACTTCAGAATGGTGTTGTTTACACCCCTTCTGGCTGCTCACCCCGACAACGTTGCCTAAACTCTCTCACAGGCTTTCACCACTGAGAGAAGTTTGACCTGAATTTCTTTCTACCCAACACACCAAAGAATTCCTCCCACCCCTCCCCCTGTTAACCACAGAAATAGAGCTGACTTTGTCTCCAAAGCTCTCTCAACAGTTTCCTCTTCTGTCTGTCATCTGTAGCTACTCACTTAGATTGCTAGACAAAATACAAAAGCTCAGCAGAATAGTTGAAGACTATGAGGCAGGCAGATTATGGGGCTATTGCTTGCTATGAAGTTAGCTCTTGGCTACACAGTTTTAGGGCTGTATATATGACAGCTGCTCTTGCTGATATAAGGGAGAAAGTCTGTCCCTATAACCTCTCCTTCTCCCCATTCCTAGTCCGTCAAATCCAGTAATTCTTTCTTGGCAGCATAGATGGGCCATTGCCTCAGTCTAAGCAAACGTGACTTGTGTTTGTTATATTAACTGAAATATATCAGATCTGAAATTAATAGCATTGGCCGCTTGAGCGAAACCTCTGAGCTCACAATGACGTTCAAACATTTGGAACTGTGGACTTATCTTTTTTCTGTTTGTTAAAACCTCTTAACTTCCACCTATTTCTGGTTACAGTCGCTTTATTAGATATGTCAAACAACAATATATTACTGCTATGTTGAACACTCCCCCTGTTTAGTGTAGACCTATTATTAAAATGTTACAACTATCTGAGGTATGTACTGAGCAAAGAAATTGCTCAGCTCAGGAAAGAGTAATGTCTCTACTCTCTACCTCCCACTTCCACAACTACAGTTAAGTATGTATCATGTCTCTACACTCTGTTTGTTTGGGAAGGGAGACAGGGAACCCCTGTCCCCCTCCTCTGTGTTGCGTGATCTCGTGAAACATTCAGTCGTGTCTGGAAACATCTGGAAGGGCTAGGAGCAGAATTAGGTCATCTCGCTCTTTCTCCCTTCTGCTCGCTCTCTCCCCCTCCTGCTCATTCTACAGCTGCCTGGGTTGTGTTATACTTGGACCAAAGACCAGGGAGTGTAAAACAGAGGATTTGCAAGGGCTAGGACTAAAACTTGATTAACCAGGCCTATCCCTCCACTTCTCCTCCTGTGTCAGACAGACAGACAGACAGACAGACAGACAGACAGACAGACAGACAGACAGACAGACAGACAGACAGACAGACAGACAGACAGACAGACAGACAGACAGACAGACAGACAGACAGACAGACAGACAGACAGACAGACAGACAGAGACAGACAGACAGACAGACAGGGTCAATAACTCTTACTGACTTGTGGTAGATAACAATGAACTCAGGGCTGGAGTGAGATTTTTTAACCCCCCCTTTTCTTGTATGACCACGCACAACAAATATAGACGGGATGCCTGCTAATACATTCCTGTGTCTCTGATTGTGGACCGCATAATTGTTCCTTTTTCAATTGCTTTTTGTTTTTGTTTGCGTGAATCCTTAGCCGTCAGCAGCAGAAATTAGCATGGCTTGTTCTATTGTATCATGCACTGCATGGGAGTTGGGTACCCAAAGTTAAATGCAATCAGTGAGTTTTAGTATTCCGCAGCTCTCCGTGACTCAGACAGCACGTCAAACCTAGACTACTTTCAACAGGCCAACTGCCATTCAGGGAGGCAGAGGGAGGAGGAGAGGGTCGAATGTCATGATTATTCCCCCTCACTCACTTTTCTCTCGCTCTTTGTCCATCTATTTCTATCTCTCTATCTCTTGCCCTCCATATTCCCCTATCTCCTTCCCTTCTTATATAAGGGATGCCCTATTTTTTAAGGCACGTTACATGGAGGGAGATAGGGAGTGAGTGGGAGAGAGAGGGGAAGAAAAAAGAAAATACAAATGTAGAGATACATTGGAAAGAGAGATCAAATAAGATTGGATGGAAGAGACAGAGGCAAGGGGTAGGAATGATGTCACACGACATATGTGAAGACAGAGTTCTGCATGTGCTCCCATCATCATCCCCCTCACCCCATCTCCGTGTCATTACCCATCCCAACCCACACACTTCCCTCTGCTCCCCACCCCTCACACACACTCCCCTCTGCTCCTCACCCCTCACACACACTCCCCTCTACTCCTCACCCCTATTACCCACACACTCCCCTCTCCTCCTCACCCATCTCACCTACACACTCCTCTCTGCTCCTCACCCCTCTTACCCACACACTCCCCTCTTCTCCTCACCCACACACTCCTCTCTGCTCCTCACCCCTCTTACCCACACACTCCCCTCTGCTCCTCACCCCTCACACACACTCCCCTCTACTCCTCACCCCTATTACCCCACACTCCCTCTCCTCCTCACCCATCTCACCTACACACTCCTCTCTGCTCCTCACCCCTCTTACCCACACACTCCCCTCTTCTCCTCACCCACACACTCCTCTCTGCTCCTCACCCCTCTTACCCACACACTCCCCTCTTCTCCTCACCCACACACTCCTCTCTGCTCCTCACCCCTCTTACCCACACACTCCCCTCTGCTCCTCACCCACACACTCCCCTCTGCTCCTCACCCACACACTTCCCTCTGCTCCTCACCCACACACTGGCTTTGCATTATACTCCTCACCCAACCTCCTTTATGACTCACCCCTCTTATCCACTCTTAAAACTCTGCACCTACACTCTTAAAAAAATGACCTGAAAGGGTTTGATTCTTACCCCCCCCACCTCTGATCCTCACCTCTCACTTCCCCCATTCCTCCTCTGCCACATCCCCACTGCTTCTGCCTTCTGCACCAACCTATTCACTGGGCCGACCTATCCATGCAGACCAGGGCATGGAAATCATATCGCAGCACAGGAATGACCTAGTATCGTTCACCTAACACGACAGTGGAGTCACTTCTGAGCAGGGAAACCTGACTCCAACCCTCGAAGGCTGCAGTGTCTGCACCCTGAATGCTTCCATCGTTACCTTTTAGACACCGACTGATTGTGACATGGACAAACAGATGTTCATATGCTAATATTTAGGACAATGACTTGCATCGGTTTTGGGCCACAAAAGTTTAAGCGAGCAATTTTGTGGCCTAAATGGTCCCTGGGAGACAATGGCCGGCTGAAAAAAGCAGAGCATGGATTACTGTCTTGCCTCGTCCATAGACTGCTTACAGGGTAAGGAAACCAATATGTAATTTGGGTGAACTATGCCTTTGTAACAGGGTTGCATTTACCAGTGAAGTGAATTATATGACTTTAGTATGTTTTTAATACTGATTTGGCTTGTGATGCAAAAGAAAGTAGCTAATCCTGACTATGAAGATTAATACATGAATCTATAGCTACTCATTCAAATCTAGCTGTCAGAATATTTACACAAATTGTACTCAAGTGAAAGCAACTATGACCGCATGCTTGACTGTTAGATCATGTTATATCTGCTTGACATTTCACAACGAATTGTTGTTTCAATTAGTAGTCAGTGACTGAGGCACACCTGTCACTATTACAGCACAAGTTATAGTAAACCGCCAAGGATATAGGTGACAGGCTGACTAATAAATAGCAGCAGTGCGATGAGAAACAATAGACAGAGAGGAGGCGTATTGTAAATGTAAATACAGCCCTCGTCTCAATCACCTCGTCTGGTAAATCATGCACTCTGTGTCCCATGCCGACACACAAGCACATCTTTAAATACCTCACTGTGACGACTGAGATCATCACGTTATGCGGGAGCGAGTGAGCCTGGGCTACATTTGCAGCTTGGCAGACTCCGTATGCACCCCCCCAACACCCCCACACTACAACTCCAGCACTATTCCTGTAGCCTCCCCTGCCACTACGGCACAGAAATACCAGCACATCCCAAGAACAGACGCCAAGCCTGTGTCATAGCATTACAGTCAGCACCCCACCGGGAGGTTGGGTGCATGGAGCAGGTGGTGGTGGTGGGTGGGTGGGTGGGTGTGATACCTGTAATGATATCTTGCTGGGTTGTACTGATACAGCCCCTAGAGTGTGTGAGTATGTTGTGTGTTGTATTTGTTTTGTCGTGAAAAGAGACACAGAGAGGAGTGCCCCATCCTGGTACATGTGTATTATGTCGTGGTAGCCCCCCCCCCCCTTCTGTCCTGAGGTGGATGGACTGTTGCCATGGGCAACCTGAGTTTAGTCACCTAAAGATGAACAGGAGGCTGTATGTGAAGCAAAGCTTCCATTTATAGCTGCATCAGGAGAAATTACAAGAACATTCATGTTTGTGTGTGACAGAGCACGGAGGGTAACCAGAGGGAGAAGGAGGCAGATTGTGAGACAGAGTTACTAGAGAGAGCGCGAGGGAGGGAGGAATGGAGCAAAGGAGGGAGGGAGCGAGGGAACGTAGTGGAGGAGGCGGCGAGTGCGTGTTGATGCTGTACGTGGCGTCAGTATGATAAGAATAGAGACGGTGAGTGCAGTGGAGCTGAGACCTCACCTTCAATCCCTCACCGGGGCAGGCCGTACTCACCGTGTGTGTGTGTGTGCTGGGCTGTATTTATAAACACAGGAATAATTTAATATTAACAAAGTGGATTCATATCTGCAAACATTTTTATTTTTGGATACATTTCATTATGGCCTTTGTCATTATAATTTCCAACGGTTTAACAACATTTTCACCCGCTAAAAGTCAAACAATGAAAGAGGGGAAATAAATAACTGAAATACTGAAAAGACTTAGCTGAAATAGCTGATATACATTGAGTGTACAAAACATTAAGAACACCTACTCTTTCCATGACATAGACTGACCAGGTGAAAGTGATGATCCCATGTTGATGTCACTTGTTAAACCAACTTCAGTGTAGACGAAGGGGAGGAGACAGGTGAAAGAAGTATTTTTAAGCCTTAAGAATTGAGACATGGATTGTGTAATATGCACCATTCAGAGAGTAAATGGGCAAGACAAACGATTTAAGGGCCTTTGAACGGGGTATGGTAGTAGGTGCCAGGCACACCGGTTTGTGTCAAGAACTGCAACGCTGCTGGGTTTTTCACACAACAGTTTCCTGTGTGTATCAAGAACGGTCCACCACCCAAAGGACATCCAGCCAACTTGCCCAACTGTGGGAAGCATTTGAGTCAACATGTGCCAGCATCCCGATGGAACACTTTCGACACCTTGTCAACTCCATGCCGCAACGAATGGAGGCTGATCTGAGGGCAAAAGTGTCGGGGGTTGCAACTCAATATTACAAAGGTCTTTTTAATGTTTTGCACACTCAGTGTAAATTTACATTGAGAGAGATACATACAGTACCTGCGTTCACATCAAATACATTAGTGGTGACACTAACTCCAGAGGTACTATCCATGTAAATTCATGTAAAGCACTATAATACAATATGGCAGTAGAGAATGACAGCGCTGTACATCACAGTAGAATATAATGTGCAGTGTGACATAGTCATCACATACTGTACTGCTTTCAGGCTGTTATTCTGACACTGCTAATGTGAAAGAGCCTATAGGAGCGGGCTATTATTATATGGTGACAAAGGCCTGGAGTTGTTAGTGTGTGTGTGTGTGTGTGTGTGTGTGTGCACGTTCGTTCATTCGTGTGTGGACGAGGGCGCCAACGGAGGCATGACGTCGTCACATGGTACTGGTCAGACAGAATGCCCCTGCAGTGCCCGCTCAGAAAAGCCTGTTTACAGAGCACACTCACAGGTGTTCAAGCAGCCACTGGAAAAGAAAAGCAAAGAGAGGAGCAACCAGTCGGGGTTAGAGGGCATTAGTAAAGGTATAGCCTGATTGGTGTCCCACTTTTGCCCCAGCGAACACACCCGACTCAACTAATCATGATCTGTAATCAACTAATCACTAATCAGTTTAGAATGCAATTAGTTTATTCAGCTGCATTTACTAAGGATGAGGGAAAAGTGTGACACCATTCCGGCCCCCAAGGACTAGAATTGCCCATTTCTGGTTCTAGCGGGTCAAGCTGATCTGACCATGCTGGTATGCTGGTGACCAAGCTGGTCTATGCCTGTCCAGCATAGTCTACCTCCCTCAAACTCAACTCTGGACCGCAAAGTCAGTTCCACTGCTTTTTTTTCATTGTTCCCCTCTAATCAGAGACTGATTTAGACCTGGGACACCAGGTGGGTGCAATTAATTACCAGGTAGAACAAAAAAACAGCAGGCTCCAGACCTCATAGGGTCAGAGTTGAATACCCATGATCTAGCTGGTCAAGCTGTTCTGACCAGTATCCCCACTAAGCACAGACGTAGATTTTTGGTCCAGCCCAGACCTAATCTGAACCAATCATAGACGTGTAATGTTTGGTTCAGATTTGGTCCGGTCAGATCAGCCCTGAAAAAGATCAGATGTGAAAAGATCTGATGTGATTGACCAAAAAACGAATCCAATCTGTTGTTCCAGTTTAGATGGTTTAGGTAGACTAATTTATGAATCTTTCTAACTCTTGCAGTCATTCTGAATACAGATTGTGGGTGAATAAAAGCTCCTGTTGGATATCTACAGCCTGGCTGGATTCCAATAGGAATTAAACATCACTTTGCAAGCCAGCATAATGTGACTCACATGCCTGATGTGGCCACTGTGTTACAGAAAACCTAGACCCTCCAAGTAAGGCCTTATGATATATGTAATGTATTGTCTGAAATAATTCAGCACATTCATGCTGGTTTCGCTGGTGACCAGCATATGCATCACAAGCATAAACTGGTCACCTCCAACACAACAAAGGCTGGTCAACAGCAAAACCAGCGCCAGTCAGCAGCATATGCTGGTCTATGCTGTTTTTTTTCAGCAAGGGTGGAGGGTAAAATGTAACAAGGATATGAAAGTGAGAAAGTAAGTGAGCGAATGGCAGGGTTCTCCCCAGAGAGTGTAAGAGTGGTGCTGTGCCACCTCGTGGGTGAACTCTGAATGAGTTAGAGATTGAGGGAGGGAGGGAGGGAGTGTAAGAGGTAGACACAGAGACCGGAGAAAGTGCGTGTATGTGTGGGTGCGAGTATGCGTGAGTGTATGCACCAGCAGCCTGGAGGGTCAGACTAAGCTCAAATGGGGCACATGGTCCCTGAAGAGTCCTGATCATACTTGAAGAAGATGGACAGAAAGCGAGATCAATGACAGATGGTTGAGTAGCTGTAGCTAAGTAATATTCTTAGTTATAAACGGGCTATTTTGGGTCCTGGATGCTGATTGGCTGAAACAGCATTTCAGCTGTGTGTATAAGTGATGCGCAGGTCAGCTGTTTGTTCACCCATCCCGCATCCACCCATAATTGCTAATAACCCATCCGTAACCGCCCGACTATATATGATAAAGTAAAAAATCTGAGGCCTGTGGCCGACCTTAACCTGCAAATACAGAAAAAGCACTGTACAGTTAACTTTTTTTTCTGTTGAACAATTATTGAACAATGACGGTTTTCTTTAACATTCATTCATGTATTTATTTAATATTTAGACCTTTTGAACAGTAGCCTAATGTTTTTATGAACTAGAACAATCATCACACTTGCTATCATCGTCGTGGCGTAGTGGCGCAGTAGTTCGAATCCAGGCTGTATCACATCCGGCAGTGATTGGGAGTCCCAGAGGGCGGCGCACAACTGTCCCAGCGTTGTCCAGGTTTGGCAGGAGTAGGCTGTCATTGTAAATAAGAATTTGATCTTAACTGACTTGCCTAGTTAAATAAAGGTTAAGTACATTTTTTAAATAAATACCACATCACCAAACCTTTCCCAAACATTACATTTCTGCCCCTCCCTTCTCTTTATTTTCAACTCTACATTTTGCAGATTTTCACTTATTGAATTAAACTGTGACATTGTGGCCTTTTTGCCTCAGTGGATCGACGGTAACTTTTTCTGCCCAAGATCCCAAAAGCATTTGGCGTGAGTACAGTTAGGACCTAAAGCTAAAGCGTACGCACTAATGCCAACTAAAAAATAATGAAAGACAAACCTCAATGTGGCCTGTAGATATTAATTGCAAAATAATTATACATTTATCAATATTTTTTTATACATTTATTTCTCTTTTTCAACCCGCCCGCCACCAACCCGCCTTTCATCCACACAATGTTTCATGACCCTAAATCCACCTGCGAGATATGAGTCAATCTGCGCTTCACTAGTGTGTATATCAGACAATAGTGTTTACAACAGAAACAAAAATACTTGTTTCCTGTTCTATTTATGTTGGTAAACAGCTAATAATAAGGCACCTCAGGGCTTTGTGGTATATGGCCAATATACCACAGCTAAGGGCTGTATCCAGGCACTCTGCTTTACGTTGTGCCTAAGAACACCCCTTAGCTGTGATATATTGGCCAGTGCATTCAGAAAGTATTCAGACCCCTTGACTTTTTCCACATTTTGTTACGTTACAGTCTTATTCTAAAATGGGTTCAATTGTATTTTTTCCCTCATCAATCTACACACAATACCCCATAATGACAAAGCAAAAACAGGTTCAGATATTTTGCAAATGTATTAAACATTTTAAACGGAAATATCACATTTACATACGTATTCAGATCCTTTACTCAGTACTTTGTTGAAACACCTTTGGCAGCGATTACAGCCTTGAGTCTTCTTGGGTATGACGCTACAAGCTTGGCACACCTGTATTTGGGTAGTTTCTCCTATTCTTCTCTGCAGATCCTCTCAAGCTCTGTCAGGCTGAATTCCCCATTGCTGAACATTGCTGCACAGCTATTTTCAGGTCTCTCCAGAGATGTTCAATCAGGTTCAAGTCTGGACTCTGGCTGGGCCACTCAAGGACATACCGAGACTTGCCCCAAAGCCACTTCTGCATTGTCTTGGCTGTGTGCTTAGGGTTGTTGTCCTGTTGGAAGGTGATCCTTCTCCCCAGTCTGAGGTCCTGAATGCTCTGGAGCAGGTTTTCATCAAGGATCTCTCTGTACTTTGCTCCGTTTATCTTGCTCCGATCCGTTCCCTGGATCCTGACTAGTCTTCCAGTCCCTGCTGCTGGAAAAACATCCCCACAGCATGATACTGCCACCACCATGCTTCACCGTAGAGATGGTGCCAGGTTTCCTCCAGACGTGAAGCTTGGCATTCAGGCTGAAGAGTTGAATCTTGGTTTCATCAGACCATAGAATCATAGTTTCTCATGGTCACAGTCCTTTAGGTGCCTTTTGGTAAACTCCAAATGGGCTGTCATGTACCTTTTTACTGAGGAGTGACATCTGTCTGGCCACTGCAGAGATCGCTGTCCTTCTGTAAGATTCTCCCATCTCCACAGAGGAACTCTGGAGCTCTGTCAGAGTGACCATCAGGTTCTTGGTCACCTCCATGACCCAAGACCCTTCTCCCCCAATTCTTCAGTTTGGCTGGGCGGCGGAGTCTTGGTTGTTCTAAACCTCTTCCATTTAAGAATTATGGAGGCCACTGTTCTAGGGGACCTTCAATGATGCAGAAATGTTTTGGTACCCTTCCCCAAATCTGGGCCTCGACACAATCCTGTCTCGTAGCTCCTTCGACATCATGGCTTAGTTTTTGCTCTGACATGCACTGTCAACTGTGGGACCTTATATAGACAGGAGAGTCTATAAACATCTCAAGGATGATCAATAGAAAAAGGATGCACCTGATCTCAATTCCGAGTCACATAGCAAAGGGTCTGAACACTTATGTAAATAAGGTATTTCAATTTTTTACTTTTTGTTTAAAAAAAAACATGTGTAAAAACTTGTTTTCGCTTTGTCATTATGGGGTATTGTGTGTAGATGGATTAAAAACACTAAAAACTCATACATTTTAGAATTAGGCTGTAACGTAACTGTCACGGCTTCCACCGAAGTCGTTTCCTCTCCTTGTTCGGGCGGTGTTCGGCGGTCGGTGTCACCGGTCTTCTAGCCATCTTCGATCCACTTTTCATTTTCCATTTGTTTTGTCTTGTTTTCTTACACACCTGGTTTCCATTTCCATCATTAATTGTTGTGTATTTAACCCTCTGTTCCCCCCATGTCCTTGTGTGGAATTGTTTGTGCTTGTACGCTATGTTACTGGTGTGCATCAGGTTTTGTACCCATGTAGGTTATTTTTGTATTGCAGTTGGTTTTGTAATGAAACTGTTCCGGCTATCACTTATCTCTGCTCTCCTGGGTCTGACTTCACTGCCACCAGTTCCGCAACCCTTACAGTAACAAAATGTGGGAAAAGTCAAGAGGTCTGAATACTTTCAGAATGCGCTGTACCACACCCCCTCTGGCCTTATAGGGCTCTGAGGGGCCACACCCCCATTCCTGCGGTTATAGTTCTGGAACTGACACACCCATACATTTTTTTTGCATAAAAATGTCAACAACATGCTGCTTGTGTGGTTCCAAACCGTAATTAGGTACAACAACAATCTCTGGGGAGAACCATTCTTTCAAAATAATAGAAATCAATTAAAACAAAATGATTTATGAGAACAAAAAGTCAAGGGTACAAGACTATGTACATACCAGAGTCAGGGGGAAAACAAACTACTCATCCCATACAGCATTGCGGTCAGTTAACAACAAATTCTTATTTACAATGACTGCCTACACCGGGCAAACACCATTCACGGCTGGTTGTGATACACCGGCCAAACCCCAATCACGGCTGGTTGTGATACACCGGACTCCCAATCACGGCTGGTTGTGATACACCAGACTCCCAATCACGGCTGGTTGTGATACAGCCTGGATTCAAACCAGGGAGTGTGTAGTGATACCTCTACCACTGCTCCCCTTGGGATCACAATACAAGCGGATACAAGCCACGTGACCACTGGACTCAACCTTGGACATTATTTGAAATATGGCTGTTGTTGGTTAGGCAAGGGCAAAGAGGAAGAGGCGAAGCAAGAGGTTTTACTCCACCCTAAATCAAAAATAACCCTACGAAGTGAGACATTGTTATACATTTTTTGCTCCTTTGCACCCCAGTATCTCTACTTGCATGTTCATCTCCTATCTATCACTCCAGTGTTTAATAGCTAAATTGTAATTATTTCACCACTATGGCCTATTTATTGCCTTACCTACCTAATCTTACTACATTTGCACACACTGTATATAGATTTTTCTATTGTGTTGTTGACTGTACGTTTGTTTATCCCATGTGTAACTCTGTTGTTTGTGTCACATTGATTTGCTTTATCTTGGCCAGGTTGCAGTTGTAAATGAGAACTTGTTCTCAACTGGCCTACCTGGTTAAATAAAGGTGAAATAAAAATACAATTAAAATAAATAAATAAAAGTTAAAAAAAAAAAAACTTTTAGCAAATAGGGAGAGCCAACTAAAGGTGTTAACCCTCCACATCTCTCCAGCCAACTGTGCCAGCACAGATGAAACACCTTACTAACAAGATGACAAGCCAGCACAGGTGTAAAACATACTGACTAATGAGATGACATCTCAGCAAAAAGAGGGGAGCGGGAAACATCCTTACTCTGTTCAGCAATCAGCTACTTCCCAGACATTGAAGTGTCAACTGTAGGGGTCCCTCTCTTCCTTCAGTGGTCCGAGAAACATGCTCATCTTTGGGGTTTTCAAAGGAGAGGTCAACTGAAATCAGAATCTCCCATAAACGTCTCAGACAGATCGACCATGGTGGGATCGCTGACGTCCTCCTCAACACTAGACGTAGCACGTGTAACGGCACCCGCTGGGAACACTCTAAAGCACAGTGTATTCGTGAACTATTCAGGTTCCCCTACTCTGTGTTCCTTACAAATGACAGGATTTAGCACAACCTTCCCTCCAACTAAATAATTTCCCAAAATGAATGAGACCCCTTCACCAGTAGCCTAGGCCTCACTCCAAATGACAACGGAACCAGAAATAAGATCAGATTTGAGTTCCACATTTTACAAAACAACTTCCATGCAACCCTTCTCCACCCCTTGTATTAACGCACTGTAACAAGTTGCTGAAATGTCAGACAAGGGCAAAATACCCTCCGAAATGAAGGATTGGGCTGCCACAGTGTCTTGCAGTATCTTCACCGGCTGCTTAACAGATTTGCCACTCGGCAGAGCCATGAATGCATCTGAAACAAAGTTCATACACATCTGATCCAAAATCTTGTTTAGGAAATGCATACCAGTCCAAACCAGAGACTTAAGGGGCTGGAGTGCTCCCACAAAAATAAACTGCTTTTTCCTCTCTCTAATTTTCCTGTTTCAACTTAGGACACAGAGACGATATGTTATTTCTCACTGGCAGTAACAACAAAAAGGTGGATACGAAAAACCCGTTCTGCTGATCATTGTCTTTGGGCACTGTAGAAAAAGACAGACCTCGCCGTAGGAGATGGCTTCCCTTGCGTAGGGATAACTACTAGGTGCTTTGTTTGTGAAGGTAGTTTTATGTGTTAACAAACTCATCTGCAAGGACTGCAGCTTTCTCAAGAGTGAGATCCTTGTCCTCAAATGTAGGTAGAAACCCTTAAGTGACGGCAATTCTTGAAATGATCAAGAAGTACGAACGTCTTTAAATCCACCGATCAAAAATACATGTTTTTTCCTTTGCGATTTGTGATTCTGTCTTTCGTAATTTACGGAACTGTTACCTGTATGCCTTTGGGACCAACGTGTAAAATAGAAGCTTTAACAGCGTCATAATCTAAGCTCTGGCCAAGAGAAAGCAGTGTATACTTTCTGGGCATTTCCCACAAGAACACTTTGGAGGAGCAGTGTCCTGACTGCCATTTTAGGAATGAGGCAATCCAATCAAACCGAGTAAAATTCACATCGACCTCCTTTTTTTTGAAAGGCATTTACAAGCCGGCTGTTCTGACCAAGATCAAACTCTGTTGAGGGTGCAGGATGGCCTTGATTCGGAGTACTTACAGATCTGTCTCCCTTTGTTGCGCTTCCAGCTCAATCTGTTTTATTCACTCTTCCTGTTCTTGTTCTAGTCTGGCTGCACAGTCTCTTATCCTTTTCTTGTGCTCAAGCTCTAATTTCTGTCGTTCCCATTTTGCCTTTAGTTCTACCTCTCGCAGTTCTATGTCTATGGGGTGTACTCTACCACCCGAAGGACCCTTGTCATCATCCTCCCTCTCTGTGAGGATTTCCTCCTCCACCAAAGCAGTATAGACTAACTCTTTGAGGATTTGTCGGATTTTCCACAAATGCTTCCAACTTTTATGAAACTTTCAATGATTTCACCAATCTTATAGCCACTCAGGGTGGATGTCAGTGACATAAATCCTACCCCAAACGGGTCTTTTGAACACTCAAATATCTGGACACAACCGAGCTTCAGAGTAGGTGGTTAGAGCAACTACCATACCCATGGTAAACAAGATCCCGGACGAGCCCCCATTTTGTTACGTTCCCCAGCAATAAAACAAAAAAAAGTAACTCAAACAGAAAGGGAACTAACAAAGAGTCACGGACTGCGACCAGAACGACAGGTGGGATTCTAGTTGACCGAGCCATAACAACCTAAAAGACCTAAAAGACACCCACACATTAGTGCCCAATACATCTGCCTAAGAAGAGGCAAACAAAATAAAAGCCCACACCAAACTTAGATGGAAAACAACAACAAAAAAGTGGATCAAAACGAAAACGGGGAAGATCAGACAAAGGATAGTTCAAAAACAAAAACAAATAGGGAGAGCCAACTAAAGGTGTGAAACGTCATCCCCATCTCTCAAGCCAACTGGAGCACTGGGTCAGCCCCTCTTAAATATCACCTGTGGGTAGAAGTGAATGAGGCAGAGGATTGTAATGGTATATTAGCTATGAGGTTTTGCCTAAAACCTTGCTACTCTGCTCCCACCTACTGGCTTTTACTGGTACTGTAGTGTAATAATATTCCCCACAATAGGACTAACATACAATACCGGTACCCTTCATTACAACAGATTTGACTAAATTAACATAACAATTAATAATGATGTCCGCGGAAAATCGATTTAGCATTTAAAAAAAATCCCTATAAAAATCTGTCAGTTTAAGTTAGAGATACGTTTTGCTGCATTGGATGTGTCTCAATCCACCATATTAGCACCTTCGCACCTTCGCTTCTGTGGTGAAAGGTGACAGAGCTAGAGCGGTGTTTGTCAGACCTTCTCACAAAATCGGCCATAGCGTCCGAACGGTTTGCTCTACGACTCCCACAAGCGTCTTGGCACTCGTCTGAATTTGGTACAGCCAATCTGCCAACTTCTGTCTATGACCCCACTGTGGAAAGGTGAGACTCTCACGAACACATACATGGCTTTTGTGCCCGAGGACGCCCACGAGCAACAGAAGACTCGTCTGAAGATCCTCCAGTACCAGTTGAAAACATTTATGGAAGTATATACGGAGACTGTTTAGTGCCAAAAATAAGGGGTTAAATAACAAATGTTTCCTGATCTTTCTTATGTCGCTCAGCTGGGGTGGCATGTAGCCTAGTGGTTAGAGCATTGGGCCAGTAATCTAAAAGTTGCTGGATCAAATCCCAGAGCTGACAAGGTAAAAATATGCCCCTGCACCGCTCTGATTCAGAGGGGTTGTGTTAAATGCGGAAGAGACATTTCAGTTGAAGGCATAAGACAGAAAAAACTTTGATTAATTGTTTTGTGTGTTGTTCCATGTAGTGAATCTGTTATTCAATGCATTTGTATGGGCTAATAGCAGTGAGGCCAAATAGTTTTTTAAATCAAATACTTGTTTATATAATTCTTAAAACAATTCCATGTATCTGATCAGAACCCCCTCCCCCGGCTTAGACTCTTATGGATTCATTAATGATCTAACCTGAGTTAATGAGCTTCATGAACTCCTTTGCATTCAGCTTGTCGTCCTGCCAGGGAGAGAGAACAGGAGGTTAATTCTCTTCTACGGTTGAGTTATATTTTGAGACGAGAGAATTCCTACAGGCCCCGCCATCTCATCAAGAGGTCTTCTGTACTCTCTTGCGATCCTCTGGCAAGACTGGTGGCATTGACCTTACATGTGAAGCACACACACACACACACACACACACACACACACACACACACACACACTTCTTGACCTGAACCACACACACACAAACAATGGTAACACTTAATTTTAAGGGGTCCTTATTACAGTGTAATTACACTACAACAAGTATTGTAATAATTTATAGTTACCCTGTATTAACATGTAACTGATTGGTGTTAATTGCAGTCTGTAATCACAAAGGTGTAACAACAAATGCTTGTTAACATGCTTGTTACAAATGTTCAAGTTTCTGATGGCACCCGAATGCTACATTTCTCAGCCTGCACAAATCACATTATAAAGTGTTAGTCAATTGAAAACCAACCATGTCATTTACACAACTCTGCTATAAGGGGCCCTGGAGTCTGATGCACAGGCCCAGCTCCAGCTTTCGTTTGAAATGCATGGCATGAGGGGTTTACATCCATTATTATTTTTTATTGTTAAATAATTGAACGGTGCATTTGACCTGGAAAGCAACAGTAGCTAAGGAGGACGGGGCTTGACAATGAGGGGGGGGGGGGGGGGGTTCTACTAAAGCTATATGGAATTGTTTTAAGAACGTCAATTTAGCTATTTAATTTAGAATTTTAAGACCCTGTGAAGTATCAAAATAAATATACATAAACAAAAATGTATGCTTTTTTTTTTACTGCTATTAGCCCATACAAACACATTGAATAACAGATTCACTAAATGGAACAACAGAAAAAATCTGAAATAAGTTTGTTCTGAAGTGTATGTCCGAAAGTATTCAGAACCCTTGACTTTTTCCACATTTTGCTACGTTACAGCCTTATCCTAAAATTGATTACCACACTAACTACCAAGAGAGTTCTCATCTATATTATTCGCAGCCGTCAATTTACCACCACAAACCGATGCTGGCTCGAAGACCGCACTCAACCAACTGTATAAGGCCATAAGCAAACAAGAAAATGCTCATCCAGAAGTGGCGCACTTTGTGGCCGAGGACTTTAATGCAGGCAAACAAATCCCTTTCACATAATTTCTACCAGCATGTGACATGTGCAACCAGAGGAAAATAAACTCTAGACCACCTTCACGTTCCCTCAGACGAACCACAAAACAAGCAAAGCGTCAATACAGGATTAAGATTGAATCCTACTCCTCTGATGCTCGTCGGATGTGGCAGGGCTTGAAAACTATTACGGACTACAAAGGAAAACCCAGTCGCGAGCTGCACAGTGACACGAGCCTACCAGACAAGATACATGCCTTTTCATGCTGGCTTTGAGGCAAGCAACACTGAAGCATGCACGAAAGCACCAGCTGTTCTGGATGACTGTGTGATAATGCTCTCTGTAGCCGATGTGAGCAAGACCTTTAAACAGGTCAACATTCACAAAGCCGTGGGGCCAGACGGATTACCAGGACGTGTATTCAAAGCATGTGCAGACCAACTGGCAAGTATCTTCACTGACATTTTCAACCTCTCCCTGACCGAGTCTGTAATACCTACATGTTTCAAGCAGACCACCATAGTCCCTGTGCCCTAGGTAGCGAAGGTAACCTGTCTAAATGATTACCACCCCGTAGCACTCATGTCGGTAGCCATGAAGTGCTTTGAAAGGCAGGTCATGGCTCACATCAACAGCATCCTCCCAGATACCCTAGACCCACTCCAATTCGCATTCCGCCCAAACAGATCCACAGATGACGCAATCTCAATCGCACTCCACACTGCCCTTTCCCAACTGGACAAAAGGAACACCTACAGTGGGGAGAACAAGTATTTGATACACTGCCGATTTTGCAGGTTTTCCTACTTACAAAGCATGTAGAGGTCTGTAATTTTTATCATAGGTACACTTCAACTGTGAGAGACGGAATCTAAAACAAAAATCCAGAAAATCACATTGTATGATTTTTAAGTAATTAATTAGCATTTTGCCCACCCCAACTCACGCCCTGACCATACTAAAGAATGACAAAACAAAGGAAATAAAGGTCAGAACGTGACATTAGATGATGATCCGATCGCATTCTGTCTCCTATCAAAACTTTTTTAACCTTTGATGCAAGAGAGAAAGAGACAAGAAAGTAGTCAAGACGACTAGCTTGATTAAGTCTCCTCCATGTATATCTCACTAGGTCAGGGTTTTTTAAGTCTCCAAATATCCACTATTTGTGTCCATAATATTTGTGATTTCCTTAAGGGCACGGTGATGATAGTTTGTAGAGTGATTACCTTTACGGTCCATTGAGGTATTTAACACTGTGTTATAGTCTCCTACCATAATGATTAGATCATTTGTTGCCTGTAAGTTCAATAAATTGGTATAAATGTTTTTGAAGAAGTCTGGATCATCCTGATTTGGACCATACAGATTATTGAGCCAGATCTCTTTTCCGTACACTTTCATATTCGAAAGGATCCACCTTCTTTGTGAATCATTCCTGACTATTTGCACATTCAGATCGAAATTTATGGTAATTAATATCATCACACCTTTTGAGTTCCTTTGACCATGACAGAAAAAAAATTCACCATTCCTTTTTCCACGCAACTTCATCTAAGGATGTACAGTCAAAAGTTTTGGCCAAACATTTTGAGAATGACACAAATATTAATTTCCACAAAGTTTGCTGCTTCAGTGTCTTTAGATATTTTTGTCAGATGTTACTATGGAATACTGAAGTATAATTACAAGCATTTCAAATGTGTCAAAGGCTTTTATTGACAATTACATGAAGTTGATGCAAAGAGTCATGATATGCAGTGTTGACCCTTCTTTTTCAAGACCTCTGCAATCCACCCTGGCATGCTGTCAATTAACTTCTGGGCCACATCCTGACTGATGGCAGCCCATTCTTGCATAATCAATACTTGGAGTTTGTCAGAATTTGTGGGTTTTTGTTTGTCCACCCGCCTCTTGAGGATTGACCACAAGTTCTCAATGGGACCTAGGGAGTTTCCTGGCCATGGACCCAAAAAATCTATGTTTTGTTCCCCGAGCCACTTAGTTATCACTTTTGCCTTATGGAAAGGTGCTCCTTCATGCTGGAAAAGGCATTGTTCATCACCAATCTGTTCCTGGATGGTTGGGAGAAGTTGCTCTCGGAGGATGTGTTGGTACCATTCTTTATTCATGGCTGTGTTCTTAGGGAAAATTGTGAGTGAGCCCACTCCCTTGGCTGAGAAGCAACCCCACACATGAATGGTCTCAGGATGCTTTACTGTTGGCATGACACAGGACTGATGGTAGCGCTCACCTTGTCTTCTCCGGACAAGCTTTTTTCCGGATGCTCCAAACAATCGGAAAGAGGATTCATCAGAGAAAATGACTTTACCCCAGTCCTCAGCAGTCCAATCCCTGTACCTTCTGCAGAATATCAGTCTGTCCCTGATGTTTTTCCTGGAGAGAAGTGGCTTCTTTGCTACCCTTCTTGACACCAGGCCATCCAACCAAAAGTCTTCACCTCACTGTGCGTGCAGATGCACTTACACCTGCCTGCTGCCATTCCTGAGCAAGCTCTGTACTGGTGGTGCCCCGATCGCGCAGCTGAATCAACTTTAGGAGACGGTCCTGGCACACTTGCTGGACTTTTTTGGGCGCCCTGAAACCTTCTTCACAGCAATTGAACCGCTCTCCTTGAAGTTCTTGATGATCCGATAAATGGTTGATTTAGGTGCAATCTTACTGGCAGCAATATCCTTGCCTGTGAAGCCCTTTTTGTGCAAAGCAATGATGACGGCACGTGTTTCCTTGCAGGTAACCATGGTTGACAGAGGAAGAACAATGATTCCAAGCACCACCCTCCTTTTGAAGCTTCCAGTCTGTTATTCGAACTCCATCAGCATGACAGAGTGATCTCCAGCCTTGTCCTCGTCAACACTCACACCTGTGTTAACGAGAGAATCACAGACATGATATCAGCTGGTCCTTTTGTGGCAGGGCTGAAATGCAGTGGAATTTTTGGGGGGGTTTTAGTTCATTTGCATGTGAAAGAGGGACTTTACAATTAATTGCAATTTATCTGATCACTCTTGATAACATTCTGGAGCATATACAAATTGCCATCACACAAACTGAGGCCCCAGACTTTGTGAAAATGAATATTTGTGTCATTCTCAAACCTTTTGGCCACGACTGTAGAGTGAGTTTCCTGTAAACAGTATATGTTATACTCCTTTTCTTTTAGCCATGTAACGACGGATCTTCTTTTTTTATAATCTGCTAAACCGTTACAATTATAACTGGCTATACTTATTTCACCCCTTACCATAACTAGATCCTATTCTCAGTCTAAATGTACCATAATTAGTGCTTGTAAAATTACTGCTATCAGAGGTATTATGACGGTCAAAAATAGAGCTTTCAAATGTCTGATATTTAGAATTCAAGAAATAGGTTCTAGCAATATTAGTTTTATTCCCTTGCCTGTTTGCCTGTGAGCCAATGCCACAGATGTTAGAAAATTGAGACAAGATATTATGTGTGTAACACATCTGAGTAGGTTGATGTGTATGATATTGGATGTGTTATAGTGAGAGTGTGTACTATGTCTGTATAAGAGTAAGACTATAAGAGTATAATGTGTGATGTCCAAATAAATGATAACTTTGCATGGTTGAGTGTCTTTGTGTAACATGTAGTGCGTATAGCCTTAATATTCATGATGATAATTGTAATCCATATCGTATCACCATCATAGTTGCATCATAATTACCTTTAACATAATTGAAAAACAAATCCCAACATTTCCATAGCAATTGACGTTTCGCATGATCATGAAAGAGACCTTGCATTACTCTAGAGACGGCTTCACTACAGTACAGGGTTTGATGTTGGTGTGCTGTGCCTTTTTTTCTCCACACATAGTGTTGCGTGTTCCTTCCAAACAACTCAGCTTTAGTTGCTTCTTCCATGGTGTCCTCTCATGAACACCATTCTGCACTGTGCTCTTGCAGTCATCTTTGCAGGATGGCCATTCTTAGGGAGAGTAGCAACAGTGCTGATCTTTTTCCATTTATAGACAATTTGTCTTACTGTGGACTGATGAACATCAAGGCTTTTAGAGATACTTTTGTAATCCTTTCCAGCCTTATGCAAGTCAACAATTCTTAATCTTTGGTCTCCTGAGATCTCTTTTGTTCGAGGCATGGTTCACATCAGGCAATGATTCTTGTGAATAGCAAACTCAAATTTTGTCAGTGTTTTTTATAGGGCAGGCCAGCTCTAACCAACATCTCCAATCTCGTTTCAAGGATTGTACTCCAGGTTAGCTGACTCCTGACTCCAATTAGCTTTTGGAGATGTCATTAGCCTATGGGTTCACATACTTTTTCCAACCTACACTTCAAATATTCAAATTATGTATTTAATATAGACAAGAAAAATACAATTTATGTGTTATTAGATTAAGCACACTGTGTTTAATCACACTGTGTTAAGCACACTGTGTTTGTCTGTTGTTGTGACTTAGATGAGGATCAAATCAAATTTTATGACCAATTTATGCAGAAATCCAGATAATTCCAAAGGGTCCACATACCTTTTCTTGCCACTGTAGACCTCAGAATAACTGGAGTGAGTATGATAAGCACTTCAATCAGACGCCTAAGAAGATACTAGGCAATGTTTGACTCACTTGTCTCTCATTCTTCTTTTTCTTTGCCCCGAGGAAGAGGACCTATTCCCGGGTAGCACGCCACCAGGTGCAAGTTGAGAGCATGTATTGAAACCCCGGACTCATTGCTCTCTCTGTTTTGTTCATTAACACAGGCAGTCAGAGGAGCCACCACGACGGACACAGTGACCCACTCGTTACTTGAGAGGCATTTCAGTTGTATTTCTCCCCTCCCCCCCAACGTTTTTAAACAACTTTATTTTGAGCATCGTAAAACGGTCTCCCGCTGTCTTATTTTACTGTGAGTTTCACTTTTGACTCCCCTGGCCTGCCACAGTACTTATGGAAATTGTAACGGAATTTCTACAGAGGAGGAGTAGCAAGGATCAGACCAATGTGCAGCGTGGTCTGTGTGATATATTTAATAAATCAACAGAACACTGAGCAAAATAACAAAAGTACAAACAAACAACCGAAACAGTCCCGTATGGTGAAAACACTAACACAGGATACAACCACCCACAAAACACAATAGAAAACAGGCTACATAAATATGGGTCCCAATCAGAGACAACGACTGACACCTGCCTCTGATTGAGAACCATACTAGGCCAAACACATAGAAATATAACAGAACAAAACATAGAAAAACAACATAGAATGCCCACCCCAACTCACGCCCTGACCAACTAAAATAAAAACATAAAAAAGGAACTAAGGTCAGAACGTGACAGAAATAAGCTAGTGCCCTCGCCTCGATTTGGCGAGGGCACTAGAACAATCTGCAATACCCAGCCTCACTCTACTAAAATCTGAAGTCAAATGTCTATACTCATGATATGGTGCTTCTGTCCCCAGCCAAGGAGGGCCTACAGCAGCACTTAGATCTTCTGCACAGATTGGGTCAGACCTGGGCCCCGACAGTAAATCTCAGTAAGACAAAAATAGTGTTGTTTCAAAAAAGGTCTAGCTGCCAGGACAACCTCTAGACACCGTTGCCCTAGAGCATTAAAAAAAAAACTATTACATACCTCGGCCTAAACATCAGCGACACAGGTAACTTCCAGGAAAGCTGTGAACAATCTAAGACACAAGTCAACAAGGTCCTTCTCTACGCCATTAAAAGGAACATAAAATTCAACATACCAATTAGGATCTGGCTAAAAATACCTGAGTCAGTTAAAGAACCCATTGCCCTTTATATCTGTGAAGTCTGGGGTCCGCTCACCAACCAAGAATTCACAAAATGGGATAAAGTCCAAATTGAGACTCGGCATGCAGACTTCTGGAAAAATATCCTCTGTGTACAATGTAAAACACCAAATAACGCAAGATGAGCAGAATAATGCTGATCCCAATAAATATCAAAATCCATAAAAGAAATGTTAAATTTTACATCTTCAAAGGAAGCGATTCCCAAACCTTCCATAATAAAGCCATCACCTACAGAGAGGTGAACCTGGAGAAGATTTCCCTAAGCAAGCTGTTCCTGGGGCTCTGTTCACAAAACACAAACATACCCAACAAATCCCCAGCACAGAAACACAATCAACCAAATCATGAGAAAACAAAAAGATAATTATTTCCAATGTGTTTTGTAATTAACAAAATAAACTGAGAACTAGAATGCTATTTGGCCCTAAACAGAGATTACACTGTGGCAGAATACCTGACCACTGTGACTGACCCAAAATTAAATGAAAGCTTTGACTATGTACAGACTCAGTGAGCATAGCCTTCCTATTGAGAGAGGCCATCGTAGGCAGACCTGGCTCTCAAGAGAAGACTGGTTATCCAGAGCAGAGTTAGAAAGGTACACAACGGCAGGCAGTCTCAGGGTCAGGGCAGGCAGAGGTCAGTAATCCAGGGTGGTGTGACAAGGTACAGAACGGCAGGCAGGCTCAGGGCAGGCAGAATGGTCAAAACCGGGAAAGCTAGAAAACAGGAACTAGAGAACGAACGCCAGGCGCATGGGAAAACCACTAGTAGGCTCGACGAAACAAAGCTAACTGGCAACAGACGAACAGAGAACACAGGTATAAATACACTGGGTATGTGGCAGGGTCTACAGTCAATCACGGATTACAAAAAGAAAACCAGCCCGTCACGGACCAGGATGTCTTGCTCCCAGGCAGACTAAATAACTTTTTTGCCCGCTTTGAGGACAATACACTGCCACTGACACAGCCCGCACCCAAAACATGCGGACTCTCCTTCAATCCAGCTGACGTGAGGAAAACATTTAAACATGTTAACCCTCGCAAGGCTGCAGGCCCAGACGGCAACCCCAGCCGCGTCCTCAGAGCATGCGCAGACCAGCTGGCTGGTGTGTTTAGGGACATATTCAATCAATCCTTATCCTGTTCCCACATGCTTCAAGAGGGCCACCATTGTCCCTGTTCCCAAAACGACTACTGCCCCGTAGCACTCACTTCCGTCATCATGAAGTGTTTTGACAGACTAGTCAAGGACCATATCACTTCCACCCTACCTGACACCCTAGACCCACTCCAATTTGCTTACCGCCCAAATAGGTCCACAGACGATGCAATCTCAACCACACTGCACACTGCCCTAACCCATCTGGACAAGAGGAATACCTATGTGAGAATGCTGTTCATCGACTACAGCTCAGCATTTAACACCATAGTACCCTCCAAACTCGTCATCAAGCTCGACACCCTGGGTCTTGACCCCGCCCTGTGCAACTGGGTACTGGACTTCCTGACGGGCCGCCCCCAGGTGGTGAGGGTAGGCAACAACATCTCCACCCCGCTGATCCTCAACACTGGGGCCCCACAAGGGTGCGTTCTGAGCCCTCTCCTGTACTCCCTGTTCACCCATGACTGCGTGGCCATGCACACCTCCAACTCAATCATCAAGTTTGCGGACGACACTACAGTGGTAGGCTTGATTACCAACAACGACGAGATGGCCTACAGGGAGGAGGTGAGGGCCCTCGGAGTGTGGTGTCAGGAAAATAACCTCACACTCAACGTCAACAAAACAAAGGAGATGATTGTGGACTTCAGGAAACAGCAGAGGGAGCACCCCCTTATCCACATCGATGTGACAGTAGTGGAGAGGGTAGTAAGTTTTAAGTTTCTCGGCGTACACATCACGGACAAACTGAATTGGTCCACCCACACAGACAGCGTCGTGAAGAAGGCGCAGCAGCGCCTCTTCAACCTCAGGAGGATGAAGAAATTGGGCTTGTCACCAAAAGCACTCACAAACTTCTACAGATGCACAATCGAGAGCATCCTGTCGGGCTGTATCACCACCTGGTACGGCAACTGCTCCGCCCACAACCGTAAGGCTCTCCAGAGGGTAGTGAGGTCTGCACAACGCATCACCGGGGGCAAACTACCTGCCCTCCAGGACACCTACACCACCCGATGTCACAGGAAGGCCATAAAGATCATCAAGGACAACAACCACCCGAGCCACTGCCTGTTCACCCCGCTATCATCCAGAAGGCAAGGTCAGTACAGGTGCATCAAAGCAGGGACCGAGAGACTGAAAAACAGCTTCTATCTCAAGGCCATCAGACTGTTAAACAGCCACCACTAACATTGAGTGGCTGCTGCCAACACACTGACTCAACTCCAGCCACTTTAATCATGGGAATTGATGGAAATTGATGTAAAATATATCACTAGCCACTTTAAACAATGCCACTTTATTTACATACCCTACATTACTCATCTCATATGTATATACTGTACTCGATACCATCTACTGCATCTTGCCTATGCCGTTCTGTACCATCACTCATTCATATATCTTTATGTACATATTCTTTATCCCTTTACACTTGTGTGTATAAGGTAGTCATTTTGGAATTGTTAGTTAGATTACTTGTTGGTTATTACTGCATTGTTGGAACTAGAAGCACAAGCATTTCGCTACACTCGCATTAACATCTGCTAACCATGTGTATGTGACAAATACATTTGATTTGATTTGATTTTGAAGATGAGTGACACCTAGAGGGGGGTGGAGACAAGCACAAAGACAGGTGAAACAGATCAGGGTGTGACACACAAAATTAGTTGGAAACTGAGCTGCACTTCCTAACCTCCTGCCAATATGACCATATTAGAGACACATATTTTGATATACCATAACTCATGACCTCTATGATGTTTAAATGTCTTTTTAAAAATTAAACAAACCAAGTAACCAGTGACAGAAAAAGTAAGATATCTTAAAAGAAACAGTAAAACAGTCAAATAATACTTGAGTAAACGTCTAAATGTATTTGGTTGAAATGTATTTAAGTATCAAATGTCAAAGTATAAATAATTTTAAATGTCTTATATTAAGCAAACCAGACAACATGATTTAAAAAAATTTTTTTTAATTTACAGATAGCCAGGGGCACAGTTCAACACTCAGACATCATTTACAAACAAAGCATTTGTGTTTAGTGAGTCTGCCAGATCTTCCTTATTCAATAACCTTCCTTATTGAGTTGCACCCCCCTTTGCCCTTAGAAGAGCCTTAATTCGTCGGGGCAAGGTGTCGAAAGCGTACCGCAGGGGTGATGGCCCATGTTGACTCCAGTGATTCCCACAGTTGTGTCAAGTTGGCTGGATGTCCTTTGGGTGGTGGACCATTCTTGATTCATACTGGAAACTGTTGAGCATAGAAAAACCCAGCAGCAGCACTGCAGTTCTTGACACACTCAAACCAGCGCGTCTGGCACCTACTACAATTCCCCATTCAAAGACACTTAAGTCTTTTGTCTTGCCTAATTCACCCTCCCAGTGGCACACATAGACAATCCATGTCTCAATTGTGTCAAGGCTTAAAAGTCCATCTTTAACCTGTCTCCGCCCCTTCATCTACACTGATTGGATTTAAGTGGATTTAACAAGTGACATCAATTAGGGATCATAGCATTTCCCATGGTCACCTGTTTTTGTACAGTGTATATATTTGTACAGTGTATATATTATGAGTAATTATTCATCAATCATTCAATTCAAAAGTGCTCCTATGAAATAAAACACACATTGATATTTGTGGGAGCTGTGGGAGTCTCGTTGACACTGAAAACATACCAACACACTGTGCATTTGCCTCACAAACACATCAGTCAGTTTTGGCCAGGGATCAATGTCATGGATTATCATACCCAATTGTTATTGCAAGCGATCATCAGTTACATGTTTTGACACACCATCTACTCCAGCACAAGGAAAGGTCCATAGGATTCAGGTTTGTGTACACAGTATGATATACTACTAGCATATAGTACTTAAAACTTCTTAGGGGTGCAATCCCGTTAATGGCCCAGGGCCCAGTGTACATGGGTGGCCGAGGATGCAGGGCATTGCCAAAGTTAAACCCAACCCTCGTTACCCTCTTGACAGTGGAACACAGAGAGTAGAGAGCAGTTAATGACATTTCTCCAGAGAAGAAGCCTTTGGGGCGGTCTTGTTTGGAATGAGTCCCAGCTGTTTTAAGGGTTAAGGGTGGGGGGGTAATTAGAGATCTCCCTTGTGAGTGGCAGAAGAAGTCAACAGTCACAGGTTAGAAAAATAAAGAGACAGGCAATATGCACGTTAACAATTGTTATGATATGGGGTTTAGGTTAGTGTTAGCCCACAGTTAGGCTGCACACTACTAGGTTACACGTCCACACTCCATCCCCACGTGGCAGCACCAACCGGATCAAGGGCATTGCTCTGCCAGGAAACCTTAATAAGCTTCAGTTGCAGGCAATTATGGTGATCATTAGTCAGAGTCCCAGCTGGCAGAGCCTGAGGTATTGATAAATCAGGAAATCAGATTTTGCATGTCCATTTAAATGATTTTTAAAGCAACTTCATAATGGTCTATCAACTAGAAACGTTTTAAAGTCATCCACAACAATAGCATGAAGAACCATGTTACGTTTGGCTTTGACATCTTGAAATACACTGAGTGTACAAAACATTAGGAACACCTCCCTAACACCTTCCCTGTTGTCCTCAGAACGGCCTCAATTAGTCAGGGCATGGGATTCTCCAAAGTGTCGAAAGTGTTCTACAGAGATGCTGGCCCATGTTGACTCCAACACTGGTCGAAAAGGGTCAATATCAGGGGATATCTTTATCTATATATTTCCGGATATCTGACATTTTATTAGATATACGGTGCATTCAGAAAGTATTCCAACCCTTTCCTTTTTCCTCCTTTTGTTACATTACAACCTTATTCTAAAATTGATTAAATACCCCACAATGACAAACCGAAAAAACTTTTTTCAAATATTTTGCACATTTATTAAAATAAAAAACATAAATAACTTATTTACATAAGTATTCAGACCCTTTGCTATGAGACTCTAAATTGAGCTCAGGTGCATCCCCTTTCCATTGATCATCCTTGAGATGTTTCTACAACTCGATTGGAGTCACCCTGTCTTAAATTCAATTGATTGGACATGATATGGAAAGGCACACACCTGTCTATATAAGGTTCCACAGTTAACAGTTGTCAGAGCAAAACACAAGCCATGAGGTTGAAGGAATAGTCTGTAGAGCTCCAACACAGGATTGTGTCGAGGCACAGATCTGGGGAAGGGTACCAAAAATGTCTGCAGCATTAAAGGTTCCCAAGAACACAGTGGCCTCCATAACTCTTAAATGGAAGAAGTTTGGAACCACCAAGACTCTTCCTAGAGCTGGCCGCCTGGCCAAACTGAGCAATCGGGGAGAAGGGCCTTGGTCAGGGAGGTGACCAAGAACCCGATGGTCACTCTGACAGAGCTCCAGAGTTCCTCTGTGGAGATGGGAGAACCTTCCAGAAGGACAACCATCTCTGCAGCACTCCACCAATCAGGCCTTTATGGTAGAGTGGCCAGATGGAACCAAAAGGCCCCTAAATGACTCTAAGACCATGAGAAAGAACATTCTCTGGCCTTATGAAACCAAGATTGAACTATTTGGCCTGAATGGTCAAGCATGGTGGTGGCAACATCATGCTGTGGGATGTTTTTCAGCAGCAGGGATGGGGAGACTAGTCAAGAACGAGGGAAAAATAAACAGAGCAAAGGACAGAGAGATCCTTGATGAAAACTTGCTTCAGAGTGCTCAGGACCTCAGACTGGGGCATAGGTTCACCTTCCCCTTGACCCCCTTGACTTTTTCACAAAATGTATTAAATTGTGTTTCCCCCCTCATCAATCTACACACAATACCCCATAAGTGTCGTTGCCCTGTTGGAAGGGGAACCTTCGCCTCCTGAGCTCTCTGGAGCAGGTTTTTATCAAGGATCTCTCTGTACTTTCCTGACTAGTCTCCCAGTCCCTGCTGCTGAACAACATCCCCACAGCATGATGCTGCCACCACCATGCTTCACCGTAGGGATGGTGCCAGGTTTCCTCCAGACATGACGCTTGGCATTCAGGCCAAGAGTTCAATCTTGGTTTAGTCAGACCAGATAATCTTGTTTCTCATGGCCTGAGAGTCCTTTACGTGTCTTTTGGCAAACTCCAAGTGGGCTGTCATGTACCTTTTACTGAGGAGTGGCCCCGTCTGGACACTCTACTATAAAGGCCTGATTGGTGGAGTGCTGTAGAGATGGTTGTCCTTCTGGAAGGTTCTCCCATCTCCACAGAGGAACTCTAGAGCTCTGTTAAAGTGAGATTCATCATTGGGTTCTTGGTCACCTCCCTGACCAAGGCCCTTTCCCCCGATTGCTCAGTTTGGCCAGCTCTAGGAAGAGTCTTGGTGGTTCCAAACTTATTCCATTTAAGAATGATGGAGGCCACTGTTCTGGGAGACGTTCAATACTGCAGAACTTTTTGGGTACCCTTCCCCAAATCTGTGCCTGGACCCAATCCTTTATCGGCACTCTACGGGAAATTCCTTCGACCTCATGGCTTGGTTTTTGCTCTGACATGCACTGTCAACTGTGGGACCTTATATAGACAGGTGTGTGCCTTTCCAAATCATGTCCAATCAATAGAATTTACCACAGTTGGACTCCAATCAAGTTATAGAAACATCTCAAGGATGATCAATGGAAAGGGGATGCACCTGAGCTGGTATGTGTCCATATTTATTTAATGAACACAGAAATAACAAAAATAACAACGAGAACGACCAAAACAGTTCTGGCTGGTGCAGACACACAACAGAAAACAACTACCCACAACTCAAGGGCGAAACCAGGCAGCCTAAGTATGGTTCTCAATCAGAGACAACGATTGACAGCTGCCTCTGATTGGGAACCATACCAGGCCAAACACATAGAAATACAAACATAGAACAAAACATAGAATACCCACCCACATCACTCTGACCAAACTAAAAATAGAAACATACAAAGCAATCTACGATCAGGGCGTGACATTCATGAGGGAAAATGTTAATTAATAGATTTAAGAATAAGGCTGTAACGTAACAAAATGTGGAAAAGTCAAGGGGTCTAAATACTTTCTGAATGCACTTCTACGGAGGGGTTTTCAATGCGACATCAAACACTGGACCATTTCTTTTATACTCTTTTTCACACTGTGTATTTATATACTGTATTTTTTTACAGCTATGCCTCGAGCTAGTAACACATTTCGTTGCACCCGCTATAACACCTGCAACTGTGTACGCGACCAACAGCATTTTATTTTATTTTATTAATTCAACTTTGATCTACCAGCACCATCACCCCCGTCACAGGACACCAACACCCACTTACCCCAAGGTGGCTCAACTTACCCCATACCCGGAATAAGTCATGTCAAGAGACCACTTTTTTGGACAAGCTATGTTTTTAAACAGTTAAATTTACATGAATATTGATTATTTCCAGGGATACACAACATCGTAAATCATATGTAGATATCTTTGTTACAAAGAATACTATATTTCCCTTGACATGGTGATGCTGAAAATGGCTCAACTTACCCCACTCTCCCATACTTTTGATTTCAAATCATTTCCTGAGGCTTGGGGAACTTCTGCCACCGCAGATTTCCCACATGCACGCACGCACGCAGGCACGCACGCACTCTCTCTCTAACAAACACACACACATGCACACGAAACATGCTTGTACACACACAGGCACATTCCTCTCTAACAGTAAACAGCTGCACTGTGTGTCCATGTAGAGGAACGAAAGAGGTTCCGATGTTTGACGCACATGTGCACACACACACACACAGACACACAGGATGCCACATTGCCACCATATCCATCACACAAACCTCGAGGACAAATATTCAAGCAATAACAAAGAGAGCAACAATGAAGAATTCTCCCTATGTCACCTCAATAAAAAACAGACTGGACGCCGCACGAAAAGCGGTGACTAAAACAAGTAACATTGTTTTTCGTGGGAGAAAGAGGTGTGACCACAGGGTCCATTTTTAGACCCACTGATACACTGAGGAGGTTGGGAAAGTAAAGAAGGCAGTAAAAGGACAGGAAGTCAGCCCGACCCCCCCCCCCCCCCCCCCGCTGTTGGGGCATGTGTTTGGAGCAGAGGCCCTGGGGCGGTCTGGAGGGGTGATAGAGATCCTCCAAAGTCACTGAGAGACTGAACCATACAGAGAAGAGAACCAGGATCTCTCATGCCCATT
This sequence comes from Oncorhynchus nerka, assembly GCF_034236695.1. NCBI lineage: Eukaryota > Metazoa > Chordata > Actinopteri > Salmoniformes > Salmonidae > Oncorhynchus > Oncorhynchus nerka. The sequence continues at coordinate 55,661,901 of NC_088409.1, read as the reverse complement.
CCCAGGAGAATAGGTTTGGAGAGGTGAGGGTCAATCTGGTTACACAGGAACACTGTGAGTTGGAGTTAAGTATCTACCTGTCACTGAAATGATACCCCCATCCTACGATGTTTAAAACGCATGCACACACAAACACACCGTAGTGATGCGCGGGTTGACTTATAACATGCAGTCCCGGCGGTTATATCCGCGGGGCAGGCGGGTTTAGGGGCATGAAATATTGTGTAGATGAAGGGCAGGTAGGAGGCGGGTGGTTTGAATAAATGGAAAACGATGCATTAAAAATCCCTGTGATGTTTAATATGCCATTTGAATCTATCTAATCGTTTAGAATCCACAGATTGTCAACCGACGTGAATTCAACGTGAAATCAACCAAAAATGTTACCCTGTCATTGGAGTTAGGTTAAAACTTGAGTGGAAAAAATATAAATTCTCTTTCATTTATGACTTTTTGCAAATCCAACCAGTTTTTCACATTGATTCAATGTCAGCACATTGAATTTTTAGGTTTAAATGACATGGAATCAATACTGATTGATTAAACCAGTTTTTGCCCAGTGGGAAACTCTCACATAGCCTTTTATAATATATACTCCTGCAGAATTAAGCATTTCTTGCAGTAAAAGGGTACACCAAATGTACATTTTCACTCAGGAACAGGGGTGGAGAAATATTATTTATTCCTTTCAGCATCTTGAGAGAATGGATGCGCGTTAGGGACCGTCTGTAAAGGTGCTATCTTTATCAGCGTCATAAAAACTGATAGTACTGTACTTCAACCACATAAAATATGCATCCAAGCCAAACGGAAATCTTATCAGAAAAATGTTGGGTCATTTTCAGAACTTTTCATTCCCTTAAAACCAGTTATACTGATGTAATTTGGAAATTTAGCACGGATTTTTTGTTTTGTTTTTTGTAATTGCATTTTCTTCCTGGTCCCTAAACATCTTCCCTGCACAAGAGAGACAGAGATTAAAAATATCACTAGATTGAAGCATTCATTCTATCAATGTATGACATATTTTCTGGTGAGCAAGGGAGAGAATAGAAGAGAAGCTGCATATGTCGAATTATAGACTAATTAAATTGACTAACAAATAGCCTACCAAAATGTCAGAAATTATAAGCAGAAACATTCCACTGGGCACAGATGTCAGTAAAAAGTATAGTTTTGATTTACATTTCATTGAAATGTCAACTAACGTGAATTCAAGGTGAAACGTAAAATAAATGCCAGCATGTCATTGGATTTAGGTTAAAAGCTAAAAGCTGGGAGGACAAAATACGAAATGTCCAACATCATCACATTATTTATTGTTTGCTTGAAATGACGTGGAAGCAATGTTGAATCAACCATTTTTACAATTTACAGTTGACCATGACAAGGGAATGTTAACGATTTAAACCGCATCACAAGTTTCATGGCTTCTTCGGTTGTTATTTCATAATTCCATCTCTGTTCTGCTTTTAGAGATATCCTGTCCAGCTGTTTGGCTCAGACTCAGAGTCTGGTCTGTAAGTTCTCTTTCTTTTCCCTGAACATGCTCCATTCTGTCCGTTCTCTCTCTTCTCGCTGAACATGCCCCATTCTGTCCGTTCTCTCTCTTCTCGCTGAACATGCTCCATTCTGTCCGTTCTCTCTCTTCTCTCTGAACATGCTCCAGCATATCAATCTATCTTCCTCAAAACTAGAGCACACCTGACAGAAAGCAGGGTTGCCATGTTCACGGTTTTCATGCTATTGGGCTACTTTGAAAATAACGTTTTTATGATCTATTAATTTCACTGTGACCTGCTGTTGCTGACTTTCAGGCAATGAGGCAGGCTGCTGTTGCTGAGTGGGGCGAGAGCTTCATATACAGTCATTGGAAGGGAGGAGCGGGCTGTGTTTGTGGAGTGTGTTTGTGTGTAGTACTGTTGAGACTGAGAGAGCGCTTCTGCTGCAGCTGGCAGCCGAGTCACATCAGCGAGAGGAGAGCAGTACGCGCACACAAGTGAGGTGTGGTTCAACGACAAAACAGCACTAGCTAGCTGCATACTTCTCCCTACCAAATTGTTCTTTGTATTCTGACCGCCCCCTGTCCTACCAATCATTACAGCCAACGCAGCAAGGGAGAGAAACTGAGAATGAATCATCCAACAGTTTCAGAGCGAGGAAGAGAGGATTGACCAATGTGCTTCTAATTTTTCAATTCAGAGGGGTTTATTGGCATGGTAAACATGTTTACATCGCCGAAACAATTGAACTAGATGATAAACCAAAGCGGGGGGGGAAAATAAGACCAGTAACCATTAAACTCAGAAAAGTTCCAAAATACATTGTTGTAAGGATGTGCAAATAGTTAAAGTACAAAGGGGAAAATAAATCAACATAAATATGGGTTGTATTTACAATGGTGTTTGTTCTCCACTGGTTGCCCTTTTCTTGTGGCAACTGGTCACAAATGTTGCTGCTGTGATGGCACACTGTGGAATTTCACCCAGTAGATATGGGAGTTTATCAAAATTGGATTTGTTTTCAAATTCTTTGTGGATCTGTATAATCTGAGGGAAACATGTGTCTCTAATATTGTCATACATTTGGCAGGAAGTGCAGCTCAGTTTTCCACCTCATTTTGTGGGCAGTGTGCACATAGCCGGTCTGCCTACGGCGGCCTCTCATTTACATTACATTTACATTTAAGTCATTTAGCAGACGCTCTTATCCAGAGCGACTTACAAATTGGGTGCATTCACCTTATGACATCCAGTGGAACAGCCACTTTACAATAGTGCATCTAAGTCTTTTAAGGGGGGTGAGAAGGATTACTTTATCCTATCCTAGGTATTCCTTAAAGAGGTGGGGTTTCAGGTGTCTCCGGAAGGTGGTGATTGACTCCGCTGTCCTGGCGTCGTGAGGGAGTTTGTTCCACCATTGGGGGGCCAGAGCAGCGAACAGTTTTGACTGGGCTGAGCGGGAACTGGACTTCCTCAGTGGTAGGGAGGCGAGCAGGCCAGAGGTGGATGAACGCAGTGCCCTTGTTTGGGTGTAGGGCCTGATCAGAGCCTGGAGGTACTGAGGTGCCGTTCCCCTCACAGCTCCGTAGGCAAGCACCATGGTCTTGTAGCAGATGCAAGCTTCAACTGGAAGCCAGTGGAGAGAGCGGAGGAGCGGGGTGACGTGAGAGAACTTGGGAAGGTTGAACACCAGACGGGCTGCGGCGTTCTGGATGAGTTGTAGGGGTTTAATGGCACAGGCAGGGAGCCCAGCCAACAGCGAGTTGCAGTAATCCAGACGGGAGATGACAAGTGCCTGGATTAGGACCTGCGCCGCTTCCTGTGTGAGGCAGGGTCGTACTCTGCGGATGTTGTAGAGCATGAACCTACAGGAACGGGCCACCGCCTTGATGTTAGTTGAGAACGACAGGGTGTTGTCCAGGATCACGCCAAGGTTCTTAGCGCTCTGGGAGGAGGACACGATGGAGTTGTCAACCGTGATGGCGAGATCATGGAACGGGCAGTCCTTCCCCGGGAGGAAGAGCAGCTCCGTCTTGCCGAGGTTCAGCTTGAGGTGGTGATCCGTCATCCACACTGATATGTCTGCCAGACATGCAGAGATGCGATTCGCCACCTGGTCATCAGAGGAGGGAAAGGAGAAGATTAATTGTGTGTCGTCTGCATAGCAATGATAGGAGAGACCATGTGAGGTTATGACAGAGCCAAGTGACTTGGTGTATAGCGAGAATAGGAGAGGGCCTAGAACAGAGCCCTGGGGACACCAGTGGTGAGAGCGCGTGGTGAGGAGACAGATTCTCGCCACGCCACCTGGTAGGAGCGACCTGTCAGGTAGGACGCAATCCAAGCATGGGCCGCGCCAGAGATGCCCAACTCGGAGAGGGTGGAGAGGAGGATCTGATGGTTCACAGTATCGAAGGCAGCCGATAGGTCTAGAAGGATGAGAGCAGAGGAGAGAGAGTTAGCTTTAGCAGTGCGGAGTGCCTCCGTGATACAGAGAAGAGCAGTCTCAGTTGAATGACTAGTCTTGAAACCTGACTGATTTGGATCAAGAAGGTCATTCTGAGAGAGATAGCGGGAGAGCTGGCCAAAGACGGCACGTTCAAGAGTTTTGGAGAGAAAAGAAAGAAGGGATACTGGTCTGTAGTTGTTGACATCGGAGGGATCGAGTGTAGGTTTTTTCAGAAGGGGTGCAACTCTCGCTCTCTTGAAGACGGGAGGGACGTAGCCAGCGGTCAGGGATGAGTTGATGAGCGAGGTGAGGTAAGGGAGAAGGTCACCGGAAATGGTCTGGAGAAGAGAGGAGGGGATAGGGTCAAGCGGGCAGGTTGTTGGGCGGCCGGCCGTCACAAGACGCGAGATGTCATCTGGAGAGAGAGGGAGAAAGAGGTCAGAGCACAGGGTAGGGCAGTGTGAGCAGAACCAGCGGTGTCGTTTGACTTAGCAAACGAGGATCGGATGTCGTCGACCTTCTTTTCAAAATGGTTGACGAAGTCATCTGCAGAGAGGGAGGAGGGGGGGAGGAGGATTCAGGAGGGAGGAGAAGGTGGCAAAGAGCTTCCTAGGGTTAGAGGCAGATGCTTGGAATTTAGAGTGGTAGAAAGTGGCTTTAGCAGCAGAGACAGAGGAGGAAAATGTAGAGAGGAGGGAGTGAAAGGATGCCAGGTCCGCAGGGAGGCGAGTTTTCCTCCATTTCCGCTCGGCTGCCCGGAGCCCTGTTCTGTGAGCTCGCAATGAGTCGTCGAGCCACGGAGCGGGAGGGGAGGACCGAGCCGGCCTGGAGGATAGGGGACATAGAGAGTCAAAGGATGCAGAAAGGGAGGAGAGGAGGGTTGAGGAGGCAGAATCAGGAGATAGGTTGGAGAAGGTTTGAGCAGAGGGAAGAGATGATAGGATGGAGGTGGAGAGAGTAGCGGGGAGAGAGAGCGAAGGTTGGGACGGCGCGATACCATCCGAGTAGGGGCAGTGTGGGAAGTGTTGGATGAGAGCGAGAGGGAAAAGGATACAAGGTAGTGGTCGGAGACTTGGAGGGGAGTTGCAATGAGGTTAGTGGAAGAACAGCATCTAGTAAAGATGAGGTCGAGCGTATTGCCTGCCTTGTGAGTAGGGGGAAGGTGAGAGGGTGAGGTCAAAAGAGGAGAGGAGTGGAAAGAAGGAGGCAGAGAGGAATGAGTCAAAGGTAGACGTGGGGAGGTTAAAGTCGCCCAGAACTGTGAGAGGTGAGCCGTCCTCAGGAAAGGAGCTTATCAAGGCATCAAGCTCATTGATGAACTCTCCGAGGAACCTGGAGGGCGATAAATGATAAGGATGTTAAGCTTGAAAGGGCTGGTAACTGTGACAGCATGGAATTCAAAGGAGGCGATAGACAGATGGGTAAGGGGAGAAAGAGAGAATGACCACTTGGGAGAGATGAGGATCCCGGTGCCACCACCCGCTGACCAGAAGCTCTCGGGGTGTGCGAGAACACGTGGGCGGACGAAGAGAGAGCAGTAGGAGTAGCGGTGTTGTCTGTGGTGATCCATGTTTCCGTCAGTGCCAAGAAGCGAGGGACTGGAGGGAGGCATAGGCTGAGATGAACTCTGCCTTGTTGGCCGCAGATCGGCAGTTCCAGAGGCTACCGGAGACCTGGAACTCCACGTGGGTCGTGCGCGCTGGGACCACCAGATTAGGGTGGCCGCGGCCACGCGGTGTGGAGCGTTTGTATGGTCTGTGCAGAGAGGAGAGAACAGGGATAGACAGACACATAGTTGACAGGCTAGAGAAGAGGCTACGCTAATGCAAAGGAGATTGGAATGACAAGTGGACTACACGTCTCGAATGATCAGAAAGTTAAGCTTACGTAGCAAGAATCTAATTGACTAAAATGATTAAAATGATACAGTACTGCTGAGGTAGGCTAGCTGGCAGTGGCTGCGTTGTTGACTTTGTAGGCTAGCTGGCAGTGGCTGCGTTGTTGACACTACACTAATCAAGTCGTTCCGTTGAGTGTAAAGTTTCTACAATGCTGCTATTCGGGGCTAGCTGGCTAGCTAGCAGTGTTGATTACGTTACGTTGCGTTAAAAGAACGACAATAGCTGGCTAGCTAACCTAGAAAATCGCTCTAGACTACACAATTATCTTTGAAACAAAGACGGCTATGTAGCTAGCTATGTAGCTAGCTACGATCAAACAAATCACACCGTTGGGACTGTAATGAAATGAAATGAAAATGTGATACTACCTGTGGAGCGAGCGGAATGCGACCGAATGCGAAAGTTCTATTCAGTAGACGTTGGCTAGCTGTTGGCTAGCTAGGAGTGACTCCTACGTTAAGGACGACAAATAGCTGGCTAGCTAACCTCGGTAAATTAAGATAATCACTCTAAGACTACACACTCTAAACTACACAATTATCTTGGATACGAAGACAGCAAAGACAACTATGTAGCTAGCTAACACTACACTAATCAAGTCGTTCAGTTGAGTGTGATAGTTACTACAGTGCTACGGTAGACGGTGAACGTTAGCTAGCTGGCTAGCTGCTGGGCAGATAGGAGGACGACGAAATACGATAATTACGCAATTATCTTTGATACAAAGACGGCTATGTAGCTAGCTAAGAAGAAATTGCTAAGATTAGACAAATCAAACCGTTGTACTATAATGAAATGTAATGAAAAGTTATGCATGTTATACAACCTGCAGACCGAAGCAGACCGAAGCGCGGATGCGACCGCTCGCTCCAACCCGGAACCCGGACTATGTACAGACCCTGAGGCTATGCTCACTGGGTCTGTACATAGTCAAAGCTTTCTTTCATTTTGGGTTAGTCACAGTGGTCATGTATTCTTTCACTGTGTACTTTCTGTTTAGGGCCAAATAGCATTCTAGTTTGCTCAGTTGTTTTGTTAATTGTTTCCAATTTGTCATGTAATTTTTTATTTTTTTTCTCATGATTTGGTTCTCATGATTTGGTTGGGTCTTATTGTGTTGCTGTCTTGGGGCTCTGTAGGGTCTGTTTGTGTTTGTGAACAGAGCCCCAGGACCAGCTTGCTTAGAGAACTCTTCTCCAGGTTAATCTCTCTGTAGGTGATGGCTTTGTTAGGGAAGGTTTGGGAATCACTTATTTTTATGTGGTTGTAGAATTTAACGGCTCTTTTCTTGATTAGCGGGTATCAGCCTAATTTTGCTCGGCATGCATTATTTGTTGTTTTATGTTGTACTCTGAGGATATTTTTCAGAACTCTGCATGCAAAAAAATAATAATTCTGCATGTCTCAATTTGGTGTTTGTCCCATGTCTTGGTTGGTGAGCAGACCCCAGACCTCACAACCATAAAGGGAAATGGGTTCCAGAACTTTTTTTGGAACTCCATTATTTTTGTCTTAATGAGGTTTAATGTTCAGGCCCTGGTCTTAGGCAAAATTGTGAGTGAGCCCACTCCCTTGGCTGAGAAGCAACCCCACACATGAATGGTCTCAGGATGCTTTACTGTTGGCATGACACAGGACTGATGGTAGCGCTCACCTTGTCTTCTCCGGACAAGCTTTTTTCCGGATGCCCCAAACAATCGGAAAGAGGATTCATCAGAGAAAATGACTTTACCCCAGTCCTCAGCAGTCCAATCCCTGTACCTTTTGCAGAATATCAGTCTGTCCCTGATGTTTTTCCTGGAGAGAAGTGGCTTCTTTGCTACCCTTCTTGACACCAGGCCATCCAACCAAAAGTCTTTGCCTCACTGTATGTACAGATGCACTCACACCTGCCTGCTGCCATTCCTGAGCAAGCTCTGTACTGGTGGTGCCCCGATCCCGCATCTGAATCAACTTTAGGAGACGGTCCTGGACTTTCTTGGGTGCCCTGGAGTCTTCTTCACAATAATTGAACCGCTCTCCTTGAAGTTCATGATGATCCGATAAATGCTTGATTTAGGTGCAATCTTACTGGCAGCAATATCCTTGCCCTTTTTGTGCGGAGCAATGATGACGGCACGTGTTTCCTTGCAGGTAACCATGGTTGACAGAGAAAGAACAATGATTCCAAGCACCACCCTCCTTTTGAAGCTTCCAGTCTGTTATTTGAACTCCATCAGCATGATAGAGTGATCTCCAACCTTGTCCTCGTCAACACTCCTTTTGTGGCAGGGCTGAAATGCAGTGGAAATGTTTTTTATGTACTTTGTCATTAATTGCAATTCATCTGATCACTCTTCATAACATTCTGGACTATATGCAAATTGCCATCATTCAAACTGAGGCAGCAGACTTTGTGAAAATTCATATTTGTGTCATTCTCAAAACTTTTGGCCACGACTGTACATGTCCCTGAGCCTGGAAATGGTTGATCTCCCCCTCTAGGATGGAGAAGCTGTCGTCGTTAAAGTATGGGGATTCTATTGGGAGGATAAAGGTAGCACACATGAGGACATTTTTCACTGTTGAGATAATTTCCTTATACATTTTTAGCCAGACGTAAAATGTTCCTGTTTTGAATCATTTAATAGAGTGGGCTAGGTCTGTTTTTAGCATACCCAGAGTCTCTTCCCTGTTTCAAACCTGGTAGTTCGGTGGATGGGACTACCAGCTCTCTGTAACCTAGAGGGCAAACAGTGCATCCGTCTCCTCTATACCATGTTTCTTGTAGGATGACAATGTCTGTATTTCCAATTTCTTTGATGAAGTCTGGGTTCCTGCTCTTTAGGCCAAAGGCAGATGACCTCAGACCTTGTATATTCCAGGATGAGAGAGTAAAAGCTTTGTGTTCCATAGTATCTAGTTGTCTTTGTGTGGTTTTAGGCCTGGACCATCACAGTAAGTGTGATCAGAGCATGTTGAGCATCTGATACATACCTGTAAGGTCGCAGGATGGGGCTTGGGCAGGTGTAATAATGAGGGTTGGGCCTGCTGCTCTGCTCACGGCCTGGACATATGTTTCCTCAATGTCTTTAACCTCTTTCTTGACATAGGGGTAGCGTGCTCTCATAGCACTGTGCCATGTCAGGGGATGATCTGTGTGGGAAATTAAAGTTGCGTACATTTCCCTCTTCGTAGCAGTCAGTAAATAGTGTCTCTGGATTGTCCTTAAAAACCTCTACAGGATCGGTGTCCCATCCTCGGGACGGTTAAGCTAACGTAGACTGTGATTAGCATGAGGTTGCAAGAACAAAAAAAATCCCAGGACATAGACATGTCTGTTATGAGCAGAAAGCTTAAATTCTTGTTAATCTAACTGCACTGTCCAATTTCCAGTAGCTATTACAGTGAAAGAATCCCATGATATTGTTTGAGGAGAGTGCAGAATTATGAACTTAAAAATGTATGAATAAATCAATTAGGCACATTTGGGCAGTCTTGATACAACATTTTGAATAGATATGCAACAGTTCACTGGATCACTCTAAAACTTTGCACACACAGTGCTGCCATCTATTGGCCAAAGTCTAAATTGTGTCTCGTCGAGAATGATTCATTATGGCCTTTCTCTTGCATTTCAAAGATGATGGTACAAAAAAAGACTAATGTGTTATATTCTCCTACATTAATTTCACATTTTAACAAACTTCAAAGTGTTTATTTTCAAATGGGTTCCAAGAATATGCATATCCTTGCTTCAGAGCCTGAGCTACAGGCAGTTAGATTTGGGTATGTCATTTGAGGTGAAAATTGAAAAAAAAATGGTCAGATCCAGATTTATTAAGGGGCTTCTTTTTGTACTTATTGTGTGCAGTGTTATTTTTTTATATTCAAGGTGACCTCTGCACAGGGGGAAGCCATGGAGCAGGGAGCTTCAAAGGCCTCTACATTTGGGTGGGGGAGGCTATGAAACGCTGCTGCCATTGTGGGCTCAAGAGTTCACACATCTCACTTCACACTTCAGTGCTAATTGAAGTTGCAGCCGGGTCTCTTCTGTCCTAGCAGCTTGGTAGCTTAGTAGACTTTAAAAAAAAACTTAGCTTTACATAACAAAATGACTTAGTTATTGTAACTTTTGAGCTTCAGAAGTAGCTTTAGACTGAACATTACTCACTCAGTTTGGGGTTGGATGGTATTTTGGTTTGCTATACGTTTCTTCTTGATAGTCCTTATAGTAAGAATCCTACAGGGTCATTTTGTCCAAAATCGAGGTTGTAAGTTTTGGAATTTGGATTTAGAGGGTACTATCCTGTGTAAGTCCTTGCTCAATAAAACCCCCCATGTTTATCTACGTTTATCCAACTTTAATTCCATTTTTTGGTCAGAAGAACTCAGGCTACCATTGCCAGAAAGTTGAAGTCAGAGGGGAGTCAGAAGAATTCAGGCTACCATTGCCAGAAAGTTGAAGTCAGAGGGGAGTCAGAAGAACTCAGGCTACCATTGCCAGAAAGTTGAAGTCAGAGGGGAGTCAGAAGAACTCAGGCTACCATTGCCAGAAAGTTGAAGTCAGAGGGGAGTCAGAAGAACTCAGGCTACCATTGCCAGAATGTTGAAGTCAGAGGGGAGTCAGAAGCGACGAGCAGCGGCACAGAGGTGAGGACGTAGGAACCGATTTTGACACGCTAGTTTATTGGCAAGACACGGTTCTACTGCCAGAATGCCAGCGAAATGGGCAAAATATGGGCGAAAATATTGCTAAGACTGGGAAAGAGAACGGGGTATAATGGAATGGATTAAGAGCATCCCAGAAAAGCTTACCATAGGTATTGCAAATCAGAAATGCGAGCCCACCACGCCGATCTTATTTCTCATGAACAAATGGAGAAACACGAGAAATGCTGCTCTATTCTCTAATGTAAGGACATCGTTTGACACAGGAACTAAATTTGTACGAGAGAATAACACAGTTGAACAATCGGAGTTACAGACGGCTGCACATATTGCATGCCACTCCAGCATAGCAACTGTAGATCACCTGCGTGCGATGTGTGGGTGAAGACATTGCAAAGATAGGAATCAATGTCCACAGAACAATATGCACAGTGCTCATGAACGCAGTTACAGGGCCCGCAGTGCATGAGGAACTAATAAAGGACCTTGGGAATGAGGCTTACTCGTTGATTATTGATGCAAGTACTGATGTCGCAACCCGAGAAGCAACTGTGTGTGGGGGGATAAGATGACACAGCATGAAACTTTCTCAAATCACGAGCAACATTCCAGCTGGTGATTTACTGACTATTGCCAATGCCTTGTTCAAGTTTCTTAATGACAAATGAATGATACATTGCCCATTGACAACTGCATCGGTCGAGCCACAGGTGGCTGCAACACAGTGTGTGGCAAAAACGATTTCCTCCTGACAAAACGTCAAGCACGTAATCCGAACATCGTCTACATAAAATGTGTCCTTCCCTGCAACTCTGTGCCTCCAAAGCAGTGAATGCTCTTCCATACATTTTTTTGATTATATGGTGTCACAGACACGTACATGGTTCTCCAATGATATAGCATAAGGGGGCGACGAGCGGATAAGAGGCGATCCGTAATTTCGATTAAGACATTAATGAGCGAGATACTGTAGGACGGACGTAGTCAATATAACTATTTGTTCAGTACTTTTGAAATGTACAGCAACAGAATTCAGAACATGGGCCATTCTTACAGTATTCTCCTTGTACACCAAGTCAGAACTGTAGGATAAATAATGGGGGCCTATAAGCAGACAATGAAAGCTCTTACAATATTCGATGATAACAGTTCTCTAAAACAGATTACATATGCACCACCAAGTCAGAACAGTAGATGAAATTAAGAGGGGGAAAGGGGCCAAATTATTAGGGTGAGGTACTTGGGCTACTAACAGCTAACTACACAACATACACTTAGTATTATTTTCTTAGCTAGAGTATACATATCTCCCTGGCATATTATATTTATGCAGCAGCATAGAAGACATTTTTGGACTCACCTTGTTGTGCTGTGCTCACTTGAACAGGAAGGTGGCGTGGCAGTCCTTCGTAGGAATATTTGTCATCAAACTTTGTCATCAAAGTCTGTCATTCTCTGGATTTATGGTGCTTCCAAGACAACTGGGAACTCAAGGTCGAATCATGACAGCGGAGTCAATCACCACCTTCCGGAGACACCTGAAACCCCACCTCTTTAAGGAATACCTAGGATAGGATAAAGTAATCCTTCTCTCCCCCCCCCCCTTAAAAGACCTAGATGCACTATTGTAAAGTGGCTGTTCCACTGGATGTCATAAGGTGAAAGCACCAATTTGTAAGTCGCTCTGGATAAGAGCGTCTGCTAAATGACTTAAATGTAAATGTAAATGTAATGATGACGTCAGTGATCTTCAGGTGGTCGGCGCTCTAGAAAGAGGCCAGAGTTACAATTCCGCGTTGGATGACTGTTCAAAACATATTTTCCCAGTCTGAGCTTGTTTTTTTCCTGAGTTCCCAGTTGTCTTGAACTCACTGAAGTCCGAGTTTCCAGTTGTTTTGAGAGCGGCAGAAGTAATGCTGGAATGACAGCATGGCCAATGTTGAATGTTTATCCTTTTACGCTTGGAAAAGAGACCCTTAAACCCAGACTTGGGACCACACACCCACTCCACTGAATAACAGGCTCGTGATTGCTTTGCAATGCTTGCAGTTAGCCACTGATTCCTTCCAAAGCACTCATTGTTGAATTTGCGATTTCCAACTTGTTGTGTAATGTTTATGTCCAATGGCCGACGAGCACCGATACGTTTTTATCTATAATCGATCTTCATATGACAAGGATTGAAAAGGATTTGCCAGTAGATTGTCGACTTGATTAATAATGATGTACTGTAGATATAATGTGATTTGACATCATTTTATCTGTGGCCAATGACCTTGAGCCTTCTTGAATGGGCACCTCTAATGTAACTCTATGGAAGCACCGGAGGAGCTTGAATTTTCGAGCTCTACCCTTAGATATGGAGGTGACGTAGTGTCCCCATGAGTGACAAAACAGTGAGCCAATCACGGCGCAACTAGAGGACATTACCAACCCCTACGCACTGTATTTTCCGCTAGTTTCCCCACCACCACAGAAAGCACTGAGCTAGGCTGAAACACCTGCATTTTGGAGCTGCCTTACTCAAGAAAGCAAGAAAGAGACCAAGTTTGCATACGGCTTTATTAATAAGTCAATTATATTTTTGCATAATATTTTTTGACATAGTTTGCAATCTGCGATGTGGTACATATTAATGTCAAAATAACATGCAGAACTGGCAACCCCCACACCCAAAAAAACTTTTCTGGCTAGACTCCAGGAAAACTATTATCTGATCAAATGACCTTCTACTGCTCTCTTGTGGAGCAAGTCATGGTGCCTCCACGATTCCACACCAGGAGCGAAGTCATGGAATTCGAATTGACAGATGAGCATCGCCTGCCGCTCGAGGGGTTCAGTTCCCGCCTTGCTCTCTCTGAAGGCAGAGGAATAGACCCACAAATAGTACAGGACATGAGAACCCGGTGCAGAGACTACATGGTAGTCCTGACAAGGGAGATCAAGAAGAGACTTCCGGGAAAACATCAAACAACTGGAGGCACTCAAGTCTCTCTCTCTGAGTATTCTGCTCAGTAGCGTCAAGCCACATCTAGATGCTCCAATTCCCCCCCCCCAAAAAAAAATCTAAAGCAAATGTTATTGGTCACATACATGTGTTTAGCAGATGTTATTGTGGGTGTAGCGAAATGCTTGTGTTTCTAGCTCCGACAGTGCAGTAATATCTAACAACTAATATCTAACAATTTCACAACATATACCCAATACACACAAATCTAGGTAAAGGAATGGAATTAAGAATATATAGATAAACGGACGAGCAATGTCAGAGCGACATAGACTAAGATACAGTAGAATAGAATACAGTATATACATATGAGATGAGTAGTACAAAATATGTAAACATTATTAAAGTGACTAGTGTTCCATTATTAAAGTGGCCAGTTATTTCAAGTCTATGTATATAGGCATCAGCCTCTAATGTGCTAGTGATGGCTATTCAACAGTCCGATGGCCTTGAGATAGAAGCTGTTTTCCAGTCTCTCAGTCCCAGCTTTGATGCACCTGTACTGACCTCGCCTTCTGGATGATAGCGGGGTGATCAGGCAGTTCTTATCTGATAGAAAAGAGGTAACAGACTGTAAATAGTTTGGATCCCCGGAACAAAAAAAGGACAGAGTAGAGTGGCAGTTCACAGCAGGAGGAGAGTGCTCTGGATAAGGGCAGGGAGTTTGCTGAACACAAGAAAAAAAGCAAGGTGAGCAACTTTTTATCAGTGTTATTTTTGGGTCTGCACACACACTTCCTTCGGCCATCTTTCCGTAAAGTCTCGTTTACCCCTGTTTCTCGAACTCATCCCTCATCTCTCTGCCCGTTGCTCTACTCTCTGTAGATCAACATGGGGAATGGCAGCAGCAGCAATTTGTATGAGGATCACCTCATCCTCTAGGTGGAGGGCTACTACCAAACAGGCACTACTGTCTTGGTGAGTACTTATCTCTAACTCCATTACAGACCATCAAATTATAGTAGTGATCGACTGATTAATAGTAGAATACATACTGGACTCCTGATGGATCTCCTCTCTCTCTTTTCATGCTACAGAGGGAGGATGGATGACTGAGTCCAGTATGTCAGAGGAAGGCCCAAAAAATGGCCTGAGACTCCAGCCACCCTAGTCATAGACTGTTCTCTCTGCTACCGCACGGCAAGCGGTACCGGGGTGCCTAGACTAGGTCCAAAAGGATTTGTAACAGCTTCATCCCCCCCAAGCCATAAGACTCCTGAACAGCTAATTAAATGGCTACCTGGCCTATTTGCAACCCCCCCCCCCACCCCCCCACCCCACCATCATTTTTATGTTGCTGCTATTCTCTGTTTATTACCCATACATGGTCACTTTACCTCTACCTACATGTACATATTACCTCGTCTAAGCTGTGCCTCTGCACATTGACTCTGTACCAGTACCTCCTGTATGTAGCCTTGCTACTGTTATTTTATTGTTGCTCCTTAATTATTATTATTTATATATTTTTTAACTTCAGTTTATTTTAGTAAATACTTTCTTAACACTTTCTTAACACTTATTTTCTTAAAACTGCATTGTTGGTTAAGGGCTTGTAAGTAAACATTTCACTGTAAGGTCTACGACACCTGTTGTATTTGGCCCACAAATACAATTTGATTTGATTTGGCTGGGACATCAGGCTGCAACCACACATGAATTTATATTTATTATGAAATAAAAGAAGCCAAAAAGCAAACTGATGGGGCTGTGAGATTTGTATAGTCCAGTTTGAAGGAATACAAGCAATGTGACTTGTATTAACACTATTTCACAATGTGACAACTTGTCGGAAAACACATTTGGCCTACTTTTCAGGCCTTGTGGGTCGGTTTTAAGTCATCATTGTGCAAAATAAATGGACCCTGACCTGGCAACACTCACAGTGAATCAGCTCAGGTGTCCAGGAGCAACACCCAACTTTACAAACTCTGCCTTGAACTACCTAGACTTACTCATATCCTCATCAAACTCGATGCATAATGTCAATATCAAAATGATAACATAGGCTACAGATATCAGTAAAATAAGCATGACTATCTCGAGTAAAAAGCTCACTATTGCAATATAGAAGTATGTTTTTGAGCGGAACCACATGGCTCGCTATCATGATAGGACGGTAGCCTACCTTGGATCGTAGCCATTTGATCTCTTTGCTGGGGTCCGGGTCGGTGGGCATACCGATGGAGGTCTGGTACCGGGGAGAAGGTTGGGTCAGAACAGCGAACCGGACTTAACGTACCCATCTAGGACAGCCACATAGTTCTGGTCCTGAAATGACACCGGGTTGGCAATGGACCCAGGTGCGACCTGCTGAGCCTCCGTTTTCAGTGGCAGTTGAGATGAATTTGGAAAAGTAGACCTAGCAAATATAATCAGATTGAACCAACATTCCTATCTCGATTTGTTCGTCTAAACTCAGTTTTGGGGGAATTGTGCAACAAACAAACCCAGTTCATAACACATGCCCACCCACCAGGGAGTTAGTCAGGTGAAGTAATGACATGGTGCCAGGAGTTTACTGTATTCTTTGTCGTCGATTTGCATAATTTTCAGAGGGTTAGTTAATCCGATATCGATGAAATGTGTGGTGGCCTATAAACTATTAAAACGTCCTGCTCTCTCTTTCAAACACACATACACGTTCCTCTTCTTCCTTTAAACACATTCTTTCACAATTCTTCTTCCACACATTGCCTATATTTAGCTCAAACTGTCCTCTCCATCAAACCAGTTAATGCGGGGGTCTATGATGTGAGCGCCTTTTCGCAGTGAGCGCCTTTTCGACTGCAATCGATAGTAGAATGCTATATTTAGTCACCAGATGGCGGTCTGTCTCTGCAAGATGGGCGATACGGAACTAGAGTACAATTTTGAAGCACTACAAACGCCAAGAGACAACAAAGCGGAAAAATGTGATATCATCCGCAAATGTTACTTGGAAAGGAGAGATACAGTATGCCTACGAATATGTCTAGGCCATTTTTTATTTCCTTCTATGACTGTAGCCTGTTCGTCATCTATAGGCAGTGGTGGAAAAAAAGTACTAAATGGTCATACTTGAGTAGAAGTAAAGATACCTTAATAGAAAATACTCAAGTAGAAGTGAAAGTCACCCAGTAAAATACTAAAACGTTTCTGTGTTAAAATATACTTTAGTATCAAAAGTAAATGTAATTGCTAAAATATACTTAAGTATCAAGTACAAATCATTTCACATTCCTTATATTAAGCAAAACAGATGGCACGATTTTATTTTTTCATGTTTTATTTACGGATAGCCAGGGGCACACTGCAAGACACAAATAATTTACAAACGAAGCATTTGTGTTTAGTGAGTCTGACAGATAACAAGTAGTAGGGATGACCAGGGATGTTGTCTTGATGTGTGTGAATTAGACCGTTTCCCTGTCCTGCTAGGCATTCGAAATGTAACGGGTAATTTTGTGTGTCAGGGAAAATGTATGCACTAAAAAGTACAGTATATTCTTTAGGAATGTAGTGGAGAAAAAGTCAAAGTTGTCAAATATAAATAGTAAAGCACAGATACCCCAAAAAACAGCTTAAGTAGCACTTTCAAGTATTTTTTACTTAAGTACTTTACACCACTGTCTATAGACCTACATGCAGGAACTACTAATCTAGCCTTTAGCATCACAGTCAGTACCTCACCAGTGGGTTGGGGGGTGGATGCATAGAGCAGGTGATGGGGGGCTTAGTGGGCTATTTTAGGAATTGTAAAAAAAAAATAGGGAAAGGAGGGTGGGGGGGAGATGAAAGGAGAAGATGGATACATTTGGTAGGGGTAAAAGGCAGTTCAAATTTGGTTCAAATTCAGCTGTTGAATTTCAGATGACTCAATACAGGGCAATACATGTAATGATATCTTTGCTGGGTTGAGCTGATACAGCCCCTAGGGTGTGTGTGGTGTGTTTGTTTTTTAGCGGAAAGAGAGACACAGAAAGGAGGGCCCCATCCTGGTACATGTGTATTATGTCTCTTGGGCCCAGTGATGTCTATTTTTCCACCCTCGGCTAGACCACAGCTGTCGCACTAACTCACCTCATACAGAACTCAGTCAGCTGAACCAGAATCCAGAGAGACCGAGAGACAAAGGTGGAGAAATAGAGTCACGTTACACATCTGTCTACTACGCTCCCTTTCTGTCCCGAGGTGGATGGACTGTTGCCACGGGCAACCGGGCAACCTGTCTGTAGTCGCATAAAGACGAACAGGAAGAAGCTGTGTGTGAGCAAAGCTTCTATTTATAGGAGAATCAGGAGAAAGGACAAGAGCATAAATGTTTGTGTGTGACAGAGCACGGAGGGTAACCAGAGGGAGAAGGAGGCAGAGTGTGAGACAGAGTTACTAGAGAGAGCGCGAGGGAGGGAGGAATGGAGCAAAGGAGGGAGGGAGCGAGGGAACGTAGTGGAGGAGGCGGCGAGTGCGTGTTGATGCTGTACGTGGCGTCAGTATGATAAGAATAGAGATGGCGAGTGCAGCGCGGCTGAGACCTCACCTTCAATCCCTCACCGGGGCAGGCCGTACTCACCGTGTGTGTGTGAGGCTGGATTGTATTTATAAACACAGAAATAATTTTACATTATCAAAGCAGATTCATGTTTGCAAAGATTCATTTTCGGATACATTTCATTATTGTGTTTTTCATTTTAATTTCCAGAGCTTCAAATACATTTTCATTATTTTAGCTGTTGGGCAATACCACCTCATTATTTGAGTTTTAAGAAATACTTGGCTGTAAAACTGAAAATACTTGACTCAATTACTTTGCGGAAATAGCTGAAACAAATGAACATTTACAGATTCATATCTGTGTACACATCAAATACATTAGTAGTGACACTAACTCCAGAGGTACTATCCATGTAAATGAATGTAAAGCACTATAGGACAATATGGCAGTGGTGTATAGTATGGTGACAAAGTTCAGGGATTGTGTGTGTGTGTGTGTGTGTGTGTGGACGAGGACGCCGACAGAAGCATGATGTTATCATATGGTCCTGGTCAGACAGAATGCCCCTGCAGTGCCCACGCAGAGACCCCGTTTGCAGAGCACACTCACACGGTCAGGAGTCGGAGCAGCCACTGTAAAAAAAACAGCAAAGAGAGGAGCAACCAGTCAGGCAGGGTTAGAGGGCATTAGTAAAGGTATAGCATATATAAAGGTTAGGGTCAGGGACAAGGTATAAGTTAGGCTTGAGGATATGGTCTGGCACAGGACGGGGTAGGGTCAGGTTATGATTCATGTTTAGGGTCATGGTTACTGTCAAGTTAGGGTTATGGCTAGGGTAAGGGTTGAACAGGAATGTGGACATTATGCTAGGGTTGTGGGTGAGGTTAGGGTTGAACCGGGATGTGGACATTGAGTTAGGGTTGAGGGTAAGGATATGGTTGAACCCGGATGTGGACGTGAAGTTAGGGTTAGGGCCAGGGTTTTGGTTGATTTCATAGTCAAGGACGACTCACGGCATTGATTCCCACATCTTTGACCTCTGGGTTGCTCTCTGATTTATACAGGGCTGGGGAGAGGGGACACAAACACACACAATATTACGGCAGAACATCATAACCGGACAACAAAACATAACTCGCCTCGCTGTGTGCGTTGCGTGTGTGTTGACATACCGAATAGCTTGCGCAGCCTGGTGACACAGGCCACAAAGCCATGGAAAGGCAGATGCGGCTCCCCAGAGCCAAACCTCTCCCACAGCACCTGTATGACCTGGCCATCACACTGCACCCCTAGCAGGAGCGAGAGGGGAGAGAGAAATGGGTTATTATCCATTCAAGAGTGGAGTGGAGGGTCAAATGTAACACACCATATGGAAAGTGAGTGAGTGAGTGTGTACCTGCAGCTTGGAGGGCCAGACTAAGCTCAAAGGGGCTCATGGTCCCTGAAGAGTCCTGATCAAACTTGAAGAAGATGGACTGAAAGAGAGAGAGCGTGAGAGGTCAATGACAGATGGTTGAGTAACTGTAGCTAAGTAATATTACTAATTATAAACCAGGTATTTTGTGTCCTGGATACTGATTGGCCGAAACAGCATTTCAGCTGTGTGTATATCAGACAATATAAAATGGGTATGAAGCAAAAATACCATTTATGTTGGTAACCAGTTTATAAAAGCAATAAGACACCTCTGGGGTTTGTGGTATAAGGCCAATATACCACGGCTAAGGGCTGTATCCAGGCACTCCGCTTCACAATGTGGATAAGAACAGCCCTTATAAACTGGTTGCCAACGTAATTAGAGCAGTAAAAATGTATGTTTTGTCATACCCATGGTATACGGTCTGATATACCAAAGCATTCAGCCAATCAGCATTCAGGGTTGATTGGCAGTTTATAATGGCCAATATACCACAACCCCTCTGGCTTTATTGCTTAACACCTTGGGGCTTGTCCCTCTAGCACAGTCGTACCTGCAGACTGCGAAGAGAGGCCAGCACAGGCTCTGTCTGCTCTCGGGTCAGACTGCTACGCCCCCCAGTCTGACAGGTGGGTTAGGGATAGCTCTCAGACACAGACCGAGGCGCTCAAAAGTACCAGGGCCCCTATCCACAAAGCATATCAGAGTATGAGTGCTGATCTAGGATCAGTTTAGCGTTTTAGATCACAATGAATAAGATTAAATGGACAAATCCTAGATCAGCACTCCTGCTCTTAGATGCTTTGTGGATACGGGCCCTGGCAAGAAGAACAAAGGCAGTGAGATGTATGGGGTAAGGTTGTGACAACTGGCCAAATGAAAGGATACATCCTCTCCAAAGATGAGCTGCCTGCATGTCTCCAGTGGCAGCTGGTAGTCTTTCTCCAAAACTGAGAGAGGGGGAGAGGGGAGGAGTGAAAGTGGCAGATGATTTTAATGCTATATTAGCTATGAGGTTATGCCTAGAGAAGTCATCTCTGTTTAGCCCAAAAAGTTTGTCTACCTGATAGAGGAAACCTTGCTACTCTGCTCCCACCTACTGGCTGTTACTGGTACTGCATTGTAAGAATATTCCCCACAATAGGCCCAACGTACAAATGGTGGTACCCATCATCACAACAGTTTAGGGAGTTCAGCGACACGGTTTGACTAAATTAACCTTAGAAATGAAAACCTGAGCTCATGAAAGACCGAACCTGAGTTAACCAGCTTCATGAACTCCTTAGCATTCAGCTTGTCGTCCTGCCAGGGAGAGAGAACAGGAGGTTAAGACTGTCTAAGGGAGATAATTATCTTCTATGGTTGGGTTATATTTTGAGAAGAGAGAGTTCCTACAGGCCCCGCCATCTCATCAAAGGTCTTCTGTACTCTCTTGCGATCCTCTGGCAACACTGGTGGCATTGACATTACCTGTGAAGGACACGGACACACACACACACACACACACACACACACACACACACACACACACACACACACACACACACACACACACACACACACACACACACACACACACACACACACACACACACAGTGACAGTTGGCTTGCTGAACTGGAGAGCGGTAGTGCAGTAGAAGTATGCTTCAGTAAGGTCCAACGCACCATGATGAAGCCAGTGGAGCAGGTGAAATCTTTGGTCCTGGAATACAAGGAGGAGCTCCATCAGTCTCAACGCAATATGAGATTGTCACTGAACTGTCATCATCGGCAGCATCATCATCACCCGCCCCCACCGATCCCGTTCTGTACCCCAGATTGTTGCCGGTCTTGGAATAGACGCGGAGGAAGAATTCCGCAGGCTGGTTGGGACTGTAGGTGGAAGCCAGAATCACATAGTTTCCCGGGTCCAGCCTCACCTCCCTCCACACAGCCCTACGGCGACAAATGACAAGAAGAAGAGATGAGATACAACTTTGTAGACTGTTTTCATGAACATGTGACACAGTATTTGCAGGGAGGTACAATACCTCAGGGGCTGGTACTTCCCAGAACTCCCCACAGGCTGCTGGGAAGAGAAGAAGCTCTGGTCCAGACACAGGCCCTGGAGCTACAAGAGGGGGAGCGGGGAGGAGAGGAGAGGGGAAGATAGGAGAGGAGAGAGAGGAAGAAGGCAGATATAGAAAAGAGGGAGAGATGGAGGTAGTGGTTGGAGAGAGAGGGGGGCAGCATACATGGTTGTTAGATTAAAAGTGACATTATCTAACAAATGAAAATATATAGTTTTTTTTCCCAATTTCTTCCCAACATTGATACTCACCTTTGGAGGAACCTGCGGAGACAGGAAAAACATCAGACTAACTGAACATGTAGAACATTCAGATTCACAGCACACACGGGGACAACGCATGTTCTCTCCCTCGCTCTCCCTTCCTCTCTCACCCTGTAGATGTGGAAGGCGATGTGGAGGAAGTTGACTTTGTCCTTCTTTCTCCGGTTTTTCTGCAGTAGTTCCACCAACACGGTGCACTGCTTCGCTTTCTCCTTCTGATTCTCGGCCACCTTCTTCTCCTCCGGAGTCATCGCATGATCGTCATCATGCTCGGCAAGGACAAGCTGGAACTGGGGATTCTTCCAGAAGGATCCTACAATAGAGGAGGGATTGATGGTAGTAAATGACAAGGAAGGTAGTAAAGGACAAGTAGATGAAATTACAAACGTTCTGCACACACACACACACACACACACACACACACACACACACACACACACACACACACACACACACACACACACACACACACACACACACACACACACACACACTCACGAGGGTAAGTACAGCTTCCCCCTGCAGTGGAGCCCGATACCCAGGAGCCTTTATGGGAGCTGAGGGTCCAGGAAGAGATGGGGGCGGCAGGGGAGTCGGGGTCGGTGGGTGTGTCCTCGTCCACTATGGGGTCAGGGTCCACACTGCACAGCTCCACTGTGCCAAACAGCTTGCTGAAGTCCTCCGCACTGATCCTGACACAGAGAGAGGGACGCGCACTGTTGGAATGTGTTCGTGTGCTGTTGTTGTATTGTATGAAACTAGATTGCACTTTAGAGTTAGAGACATTTATTAAAGTGTCATTCCACAATGATACAATGCAAAATGCAGATTTTAAAAGACCACATTGTGGACCACTCAAACAGAGTTTTGAGACACGAAAAAGCAGTCATAGTCCAACATGGTACACAGTGTTTCATTAGGAGTCATCTATAATTCATTACATCATCTATGCATTTTTGGTGTCAGTTATTGTACATTACATTGTATTTACACGTGTGTGTATCAACAGAAACAAAGTACAGCAGACATAAGGTGAGACTGGTCGATGTTTGCATCTACGTGTGTTTGTGTCCATGTGGGTTTGTGTCTGTGTCCATGTGGGTTTGTGTCTATGTGGGTTTGTGTCTACGTGTTTTTGTAATGCCAGAACCTACCAGAACTCTCCGTCCTCACTATTTTTCAGCTCAATCCTTTTCTTTTCAGCAGCATTCACATCATCCCAGTCTTTACTCCTGCAATTACACACACACACAGGAAAATGAGCACGGGATCACTGTGTAGTGACAAAATGAAACACACACACACGCACACAAATGCACACACACACTTCCTCACTTGTCACTCCAGGGTCCAGAGTACTCCACAAAGCCCCAGGGGTTCCTCAGCCTCAGTAACAAGGCCTCACCAGCCGAATTCTTCACCTGAACCACACACACACACAAACAATTATGTTAGCAAAATGGGAAAGTGGATTATTTTCTCATGACTTTAGTTCAGGGAAGCACAGTATGATACATACCGTGTCAGTGTCTGTGATGGCGTAGGCATGGCCCTTCACCAGTCCCTCTGCAGTCACTGTGCCTATCTCAAGATAGTTACTAGCCTGTGGAGATACACAGCACATACACAGTGAAAGTCACACTTGCAATCACAGTAGCTATTGACGAAGGAGCGATGTGGGTGTCAGAAAGGTGTGTAGCTTTGTTGGTACAGCATTCTGTGTGTGTGTGTGTGTGTATGTGTGTATGTGTGTGTGTGTGTGTGTGTGTGTGTGTGTGTGTGTGTGTGTGTGTGTGTGTGTGTGTGTGTGTGTGTGTGTGCGTGCGTTCTTGCTTGCTTGTTTGTGTTTGTGCTGTACCTGTATGAAGCAGCTGAGCAGGCTGCCACGGGACAGGGCATCAGAGAGGGCTTTCCACATGATCCTGGGGGTGCGTGAGGATACAGGTAGGGAGTAGGCTATGCCCCCTGTGAAGTCCTCCATCGCCTCAGAGATATTACCCCCCTTCAGACTGCCATATGACCCGATCAGCCTGCTCCGAGATAGGGGTAGAGGGAGCAGGAGAAAGAGGTGTGTGGAGAGAAAGGGGGAGGGGATAGAGTGGCGGGGGAGAGGAATGAGGGAGATAAAGGAAGGGGACATTTTCTAGATTGACATTTTCTGCGATTTAGCAGATGCTCTTATTTAAAGTGCCTTATGATAAACGTATTCAAATGAGGAGGCTGAAACCTCATAAGAGCATTGTCAGGCACACACAAACACTACAACCATATAGCATATTACACACGCGCGCACACACACACACACACACACACACCCCGGTTGACTCACTTGGCATAGGCTTTCTCCACCAGGGCGCTCCAGTACTCGTTGCGGGTACAGGAGTAGCTGAAGAGCAGGCGGCCTCCGCGTACAGGCAGCCTGTCATCCACTACCACCTCCACCCACTCACCATACTGCCAGAACTACACAGGGAGAGGGAGGTACGGAGGGGGAGGGAGGTAGCGAGGGAGAGGGAGGCATAAAGAGGGTGGACAGTAAGGGAGGGAGAAGGGATGAGGGGGATGTAGGGAGAGAGGGAGGGAGAAGGTGAGAGAGAAATCTACATTTAATGTGTTGCGTAACAGTGGGCAAGTACAGGCCTGCATTTAAACATCCTGGAGGTCATGAGTTATGACTTGGTGATGTTCTCTAATTGCTTGCCCATAAGCGCGTGTGTGTGTGTGTGTGTGTGGATGCGTGCGTGCGTGTATCCCAGGGTAGTAGCTACCTACAAGTCTGGACTACAATCCCAACATAACCTCTCCAGTTATCTAAGTCTACTCATATTTATCCCCCTTCCTTCCGACAAACATGTTAAGTCATGCCACACATACTTCACTGAGAGGACATTAGAAAATATTAAAGCAATTACAGAGTCATAACTCATGACCTCTATGTTTTAATGTTTCCATTGCATGTCTTTTCACAGATGTTATTTCATGAGACAATGTTTTAGTAATCAATCCCTTTAAATTGACACAATTGGTCCAGAGACCAATTAAATGATAATGACGCCAGGGGCAAGTTTGCAGAGACGAGATAGAGAATGGGTTAGAGGTGTGTGTATGAAAATGTGTGAGTGTGTGTGTGTGTGGGGGGGTGGGGTGTAATTAGAGATCTCCCTCTTAGTGATGGGAAGGGGGGATGAAAGGTGTGTGTGTGGGGGGGTCATAAATCAAGCAAACTAGCACAAGCAAAGTTAATCTAGGGCAGAGATCATCAACTAGATTTAGCCACAGGCCCATTTTTTCTTGAGTGGATGGTCAGGGTGCCGGAACATAATAACAAATTATTTGTAGACTGCAAAATGACCGCAAGTAGCCCAAACAGGTCAAATATTTTACTAAAACAACCCTTTCAAACTTCACATATATCTCCATATCACAGGGGGTTCATGGCACCTTCATTGGGGAGGACGGGCACGTGGTAATGGCTGGAGAGGAATATTAGTTACACCACCCAACTTGGTCTCAAAGCGTTTTGTATTATTCTGTACGTAAACCCGAACCACTCCACTTAGTATGATATGTCACGTTTCATGTGGTTACATAAGACAGATGGTTACTAAAAGCAAAAACAAAAGGAGGGTGGCTGTGGGTGGGTGCACAGCGAGAACATCTAGCAACCCAAAGGTTGCGAGTTCAAATCTCATCACGACTAACATTAGCATTTTAGCAACTTTTCAACTACTTACTACTTTTTTAGCTCCTTTGCATCTACTTAGCATGTTAGCTAACCCTTTCCCCTAACCTTAACCCTTTTAGCTAACCCTTCACCCAACCCTTAAAACTAACTCCTAAACTTAACCCTAACACCTAACACAAAACCTAGCTAATATTAGCCAGATAGCTAACGCTAGGCACCTAGCTAGAATCCTTAACATATCATACATTTTTCAACTTCGTAACATGTTGAACGTTTTGCTTATTTGTAATATATAATACAAATTGTAATTCGTAACATATCATACAAAATGGGTGATGGACAACCACAAATTAATACATACCACATGAAATGTAACATATCATACTAAATGGAGTGGTTGCCCCACCTGGTCCCATAACACACACTAACACACACCTATATTCTCTCATTTCCTTTGTTCCCTTAATAACTCTTTATTTCCACCTTACCACTGAGAAATAGCTAAAAACAAAATAGCTACAATGGACCGAGTTTACCTTGTATCTTTGTATATTTGCTCTGTCTCTGTGTACACTCACAGGGCTCCCTACGCACTCACACACACTGTCACTCCAACGCACTAACACACACTGTCACTCCAACGCACTCACACACACTGTCACTCCAACGCACACACTCACTCCATCATTTGCCCACTCACACATACATTTATACTGACTCCACTCACATACAAGCTGCTGCTACTCTGTTTATCTTATATCCTGTTGCCTAGTCCCCTTACCCCTATTACATATCTACCTCCATCACTCCAGTATCCCTGCACTAGAGGAGATCTGCATGGAGGAATGGGCCAAAATACCAGCAACAGTGTGTGAAAACCTTGTGAAGACTTACAGAAAACGTTTGACCTCTGTCATTGCCAACAAAGGGTATAATAACAAAGTATTGAGATAAACTTTTGCTATTGACCAAATACTTGTTTTCCACCATAATTTGCAAATAAATTAATTAAAAATCCAACAATGTGATTTTCTGGATTTTTTTCTTCTAATTTTGTCTGTCATAGTTGAAGTGTACCTATGATGAAAATGACAGGCCTCTCTCATCTTTTTAAGTGGGAGAACTTGCACAATTGGTGGTTGACTAAATACTTTTTTGCCCCACTGTATAGCATGTTTACCTACTTACTTTATTGTGTTTTTCATTTTATTGTGTATTTCATATTATTCTTATTTCTTGTGTGTGTGTTTTCTTCTATTAGTACATTTGCTATTGATTACTGCATTGTTTTTTTGAATGTACCTTTTATTTAACTAGGCAAGTCAGTTAAGAACAAATTCTTATTTTCAAAGATGGTGGGTTAACGGCCTTGTTCAGGGGCAGAACAACAGTTTTGTACCTTGTCAGCTCGGGGGTTTGAACTTGCAACCTTCCGGTTACTAGTCCAACACTCTAACCACTAGGCTACCTTGCTGCCCCATTGTTGGGTTTTGAGTTTGGAAGAAAGGCATTTCACTGTACTTGTGCATGTGACATTAAAACTTGACACTACTACTTTTCAGTCCTGCGTTTGCTACTCTCACTCTTTTACATGGCATGCTGCACTAATACGATTGTAATGGACATTCTCGTTGTAACGACAAAAAAGTGAGTATGCAGAACACATGTACACTGCAAGCTCATGAACCCTCCCCACGCATTACCGTGAAGTGGAAGATGCCAGCATAGGATTCTGTCAGGCTCTGATTAGGTGGTACCACTTTGACAAAGAGATTGGGGTGCATGGTAAGGCAGGACAGGGCAGCCAGAAGCCAACAGTCACCTATTAGAAAAACAAAGAGACAGGCCAAAGGCATGATAACTAGCCGTATGAATTAGATTTGATTTCAATTGATTCTACATGTTTTTTTGTTTGTTTTTTCATTTCAAATCATTTCCTGACGCTTGAGGAAGTTCTAACACTGCAGAGTTCCCACACTCACACACTCTCTCCCTCACAAACACACACACATGCACAAGCGCACAAAAACATGCCTGTACACACACAGGCACATTCCTCTCTAACAGTCAACAGCTGCTCTTTGTGTCTGTGTAGAGGAAAGAAAGAGGTGTTGATGTTTGATGCACACACACACACACACACACACACACACACACACATGCACACACACACACACACACACACACACACACACACACACACACACACACACACACACACACACACACACACACACACACACACAAGGGATGCCACATTGCCACCAGATCCTTTACACAAACCCAGAGGACAAATAATGAAGCAATAACAAGAGAGCAACATGAGAATTCTCCCTATTTCACAACAATGAAAAACAGACTGGACATCACATGAAAAGCGGTGATAAACAAGGCACATTGTTTTTCATGGGAGAAAGGGGTGTGACCACAGGGTCCATTTTAGACCCACAGATTCCCCCAGGAGGTTGGGACTGGGAGGTGAGAGCACAGAATGTCTCCCCGATCCCCATGCTGTTGGGCCATGTGTTTGGAGCGGAGCCCCTGGGGTGGTGTGGAAGGGTGACCTATTCAATGTGATTATAGGATATCTAATCAGAGTCTGAACCACACAGATAGTAGAACCAGGATATCATCTCGACCCCATTCCCAGGAGAATAGGTTTGAAGAGGTGAAGTCAATCTAGTTCTACATGAAAACTGTGAGTTGGAGTGAGCATAAGTGTCTACCTGTTACTGCAATGATATCCCATCCTACGATGCTTAAAACACACGCACGCACACACACACTTACCCAGCTGGCCCTGGCAGATATCGGTGGTGCAGGTTGTGTCCTCCACAAACACAGCATTGGCACTGATCTCCTGCAGAGAGAGAGAGAGAGAGACACAGGGCAGAGTTCAAAGACTACAGTTTACACTGTCTGAGGGAATGTGTAACTCTTTGTTTCATTCACATAACAGTTGACTGGATGATGACAAAGCAATGTTCCTGATTTCAACTGCATCACAGACGTTTCATGGCTTCTTCGGTTGTTCTCCTCTTTCCATGTCTTTTCTGCTTTTAGTGATTTCCTGTCCAGCTGTTTGGCACAAACTCTGTAAGTTCTCTTTCTTTTCTCTCTCTGAACATTCTCCGTTCTGTCAATTCGCTCTCTTCTCTCTCTGAATACGCTCCAGCAGATCAATCTATCTTCCTCAGAACTAGACCACACCTGACAGTGAGTCAGCTCCGGTGTAGCCTACATCTGTCCATGAGCATCACCCAATTGTACACAACTAGAGCTACTCATATCCTCATCAACCTCAATTCATAATGTCAATGTAAAAATGATAACATAGGCTACAGATATCCATAAAATAAGCATGACTAAGAAATGTGACTATTGCAATTTAGAAGTATGTTTTTGAGAGTGACCACATGGCTGGCTATCATGTAGACCAGGGTTCCCCAAACTCTGTCCTGGGGCCCCCCCTGGATGCACTTTTTTTCCTTCCCTAGCACTGCATAGCTGGGGGGGGGGCCTGATGTAGCCCAGTTGTCACCAATCGGTCGATCACGATCGACTTGTCCATCTTCAAGGCATCCCTAGATGATCACCAAACATTCCTGTAGAAAAGCGATAAAGGATTGAGTTCCTTTGTGTGTGTGTGTGTGTGTGTGTGTGTTGCGCTGCCAACTCTGCCTACCTGGCAGACCGGGAGATCTGTGGCTAAATCGAGTGTGCCGGCACTGGCCAATCCGGTAGCTCAAATCACTGTGCCTACAGCTTCCGTCATCCTGGCCACAAAATTTGAAACTAGCCTATGTGAGATTTCATAACTTTTAAAACCATGACCAGAGAGAGACTGTCAAAGAATAACCTACAGCGACGAGCTGCTATTCTGAGTGAGTTCACGTCTAAGTTTTTATTCAGTACTGTTTTATTTAACCAGGCAAGTCAGTGAAGAACAAATTCTTATTTACAATGACGACCTACCCCTTCCAAACCTGGGCCAATTGTGCACCGCCCTATTGGACTCCCAATCACAGCCATATGTGAACCAGGGACTGTAGTGAAACCTCTTAGCACTGAGATGCTGTGCCTTAGACCACTGCGCCACTCATGAGCCCTATTAAAGCACTATTACAAACAAAACGCTCTTCTTCCTACTTCCACTGGAGCTGCAATGAATGAGTATCCAAGTGTAGGCTACCAATAGCCCTGCGTTTTTATTATTATTAGCATTTCGTCCTGTCTATTGTAATATCAAGGAATTATGTAGCTTTCTCTGGTCATAGGGACAACATGAATTTGTGCATGAGGCAGACGCGGTTTGAAACATTCGAGTTTCGCCATCAGGTGGAAGATTGTGTCCTCTCTCTCTGGTCTGTCTCCCTCCCTCAGCTGAGACTAATGGTGTGTTCAAAGCAACTCGGAAATCTCATACTTCAGTGTGTTCAATACAGCTGGGAACTCGGAATAAAACGAGATCCGACTTGGGGGGGAAAAATCTTTAACGGTCATCCAACTCGGAATTCCAAGTCGGAAATATTTCTAGAGCTCTGACTTTCCGACCTGAAAATCACTCATATCATGATTTGACTTCGTTTTTTCCCCTTCTTGTTCCCAGTTGTCTTGAACGCACCATGACCATCAGAGGCAGTTAGCATCAGTCCAGTAAAATAAAAAAGCTCATTATTTCAAATTATACTGTGCCTCGCAAGTGCTACAACTGAAATATTTTGCTATCAAAGCTCGAGTTTTGAAATATAATGTGGCCTAAGAATAGCAATATTGGCCGGCCAATATTTCATTTTTTAAAGTCGTGTTTTAAAAAAGAAATCACTGCGGTAGATCGCGACTTGCTTGTGTATACACTGATAGGACAGGAGCCTACCTTGGGTCGCAGCCACTTGATCTCCTTTTTGGGATCCGGATCGGTAGGCATACCGATTGAGCTCTGGTCCGGGGCGAAGGTTGAGTCAGAGAACAGCGAACCGGATTTAACGCACGCATCTAGGAGGGCTACATAGTCCTGGTCCCGGAATTGAACAGGGTTGGCAATGGAACCGGTTGCGACCTGAGTCTCCATTTCCAATGTTCAAGTTGAGATCAATTTGGAAAAATAGTAAACGTAGCCTAATTAGAGTTAAACTATGCCAGCTTTCCTATTTTGACTCACTCCTGTATGCTTATTTTTTGGGACTTGTGCAACAACCCCTGTTCTTAAATACACACACACTCATTCACCCGTATGGAGACATAAGGGCGCCTCCCTTACTCGAACCATCCCAGAAAGGTATGCAGAGCCCCCGGGAGGTTTGGAATTTTCTCCTTTTGTTAACACAATCAACATGTCCCTGTACTGTGGCCGGAATTGTGATCGAATCAAAGTAATGTTAGCCACTATCAATGCAACAAATATGAAACAAAACGAACTTCGACTTAGTAGGAGAGTGTATGCAAGATATTTTGCAGAGAACCTCTGAGTAGAATTATATTGCAGCGACTAGATATATGTGCTTGTTTTGAGATCAAAGCGAGAGCCGTATGTACTGCCACATGTGCACATTTGTTGATATTCTTTGTTAGTTAGTGAGTTATTAGCCCAGTTATAGCTCATTTATGGTCAGCAATGATGGAGTGATTGCTTCATACAAAAGCAGAAACTGTGTACATTTCTAGCCATCTGAGTCAAGTAGATGTTTTTATGTCTTAAAAGGGCAGTGTTGTATTTTGAGACATGCTTGAATAGCTAAGTAGCCAATAGGCAGAGGGTAGCATAGATTTTTGTCTGATTCTCTGTAATAATAAAAATGGTATGGGAATAAGAATTATTCTTATTTTGTAAAGTGGTTTCTTGCATAAATCTATGGTGCTCCTGAGTGGTGACTTGCCTATACAACAGCATTTTCAGTGATGTCCTTGTCTGAAGAACAAGTTGATAAACAGGTTAATGACAAACCCTGCATGTTTTTTCAAAGGTGTCTTGGAATGTAGGCCTACATTGAACACCCCATGTTGTCTACTACTGTAGGCTGAATGATATAACTATGTCCTTGTTAAAGTGTTATGGGATGCATTTTCTCTGTTGTTTTTGACATTATTATCAAAGAGCAAAAGTAGCCTTCCTAGCCACTGTTAAAACAGTGACTTAAAGCAGGTGCAGCCTCAGTGTTGACAGTAAACGCCGGAAATTGCACAGCATTTTCACAATGTTCAGGTTAGCAGACCTGAAATTTCCTCAGTGCTGAAAAAAATGTAAGGGAACATTGTCTATGACACTTGCTTTGTCCACAGGATGATTTGGACTCTCAAAGAGCCCTTCAGTCTGTCACTGGGCCGTTCTCCTTCACGCCTGATTAAATCGACAATGAGGACAAGAAAACAATGACCAGAGCAAACAAACACAAAGAATAACGATTCAAACCCATAGAATAGTGCCCATTTAACTCCATTATCCGCCTGCCCATTCTTCCCATATGGTCTTTGAGGTCGGGATTATACACAGCCCTAATAACATAGCTCGCCGATCTGCCCTAAACATCCACGCCTTCCGAGACCCTTTTGATCCCACGACCCGCGCGACGTTCTGACGAAAACTGTCAGCGCCACTATTTAAAAATATATGTTAATAAATGTTTATATATATATATATAAATATAAATGTGTTACAAATTCATTTAAAAAAATAGGTCAGGGAAATGAACAATATGAACAACCACCTGAAATAAAAATAAATAGAAGATGACAGATCACATTTCAACATACCGGTACATCAAATCCAATTATATAATGTTATGGTGCAAATACTATTTTGTTACTATGTAACTTGAGGGTATTTGGCATTTTATTAGGATCCCCATTAGCTGTTGCAAAAGCAGCAGCTACTCTTCCTGGGGTCCAACACAAAACATGACATAATACAGAACATTGATAAACAGAACTACATCCATTTTTTTTTAAACATATCAATACATACACACAAACTATCTAGGTCAAATAGGGGAGAGGCGTGGTGCCGTGAGGTGTTGCTTTATCTGATTTTTAAACCAGGTTTCCTGTTCATTTGAGCAAAATGAGATGGAAGGGAGTTTCATGCAATAACGGCCCTAGTAAGGCTACAAATTCACAAATTAAGGTTTGAAATCTGGGCGTCTTCTTTGAAAATATACATTTATGAATATAGATTTTAATCATAAGTAAATTCTGTTTTTTCAGAATGTCTTTTAGTAAGGAGGAGTCTGGGTAATGACATGGTGCCAGGAGCTGACTGAATGGTAGCCTATTATTTTTCGCCTATTTGCATCATTTTCTGTAGTCAGGCAATCCCATGTCGATTAAACATGTATGTCGATTAAAAATGTATGAAGAACAGGCTGTGTGTGTTCTCTCTCTCTAACTCACACATAAACACACTTTCCTCGTCCTACTTTAAGCACATTATTTCACACATTCTTCTTCCACACACAGCCTATATTTAGTTGAAACCAATTACATATACAGTGCATTCAGAAAGTATTCAGACCCCTGTAAGGAGTGCGTAACTGGTGGCAGGGAAATCAGACACAGGAGAGCAGAACTAGGTAATAGCTGGAGCAGTTTAATTCCAAAACCAACGGCATTAAGAAAATATCAACATGGGTACAAAACCCGACGCGCACCAGTAAACATGTGCACAAGCACTTACAACAAACAATACCACACATAGACACGGGGGGAACAGAGGGTTAAATACACAACACGTAATGAGGGAATGAAAACCAGGTGTGTGGGAAAACAAGACAAAACAAATGGAAAATGACAAATGGATCGGCGATGGCTAGAAGACCGGTGACCCGAACAAGGAGAGGAACCGACTTCGGCAGAAGTCATGACAGTACCCCCCCCTTGACGCGCGCCGAAACCGGCCTCGGGGACGACCCGGAGGGTGAGATGCAAGGCGATCCGGACAGAGACGGTGGATTCTAGCCAACACGTCCTCCACCGGCATCCAGCATCTCTCCTCCGGACCATACCGCCTCGAATCCAGTATGGGACGAATGGAGTACGCTGGGGCCCCTCGATGTCCAGAGGGGGCGAAGGAACCTCCCGCACCTCAGACTCCTGGAGCGGGCCAGCCACCACCGGCCTGAGGAGAGACACATGGAACGAGGGGTTAATACAGTAATCGGGAAGCTGTAACCTGTAACTCACCTCGTTCAGTCTCATCAGGATTTTAAATGGTCCCACAAACCACGGACCCAGCTTCCGGCAGGCGGAGGGGCAGGTTTTGGGTCAAGAGCCAGACCCGGTCCCCCGGTGCAAACACCGGGGCCTCACTTCGGTGACGGTCTGCGCCGGCATTCTGGCGCAGCACGGCGCGCTGAAGGTGAACATGGGCGGCGTCCCATGTTTCCTCCGCACGCCGGAACCAGTCGTCCACCGCAGGAGCCTCGGTCTGACTCTGATGCCAAGGAGCCAGAACCGGCTGATACCCCAGTACGCACTGGAAGGGGGAGAGGTTAGTGGAGGAGTGGCGGAGCGAGTTCTGGGCCATCTCTACCCAGGGCACGAACGCTGCCCACTCCCCTGGCCGGTCCTGGCAATAAGACCTCAGAAACCTACCCACATCCTGGTTTACTCTCTCCACCTGCCCATTACTCTCTGGGTGAAAACCCAAGGTAAGGCTGATCAAGACCCCCAGACGTTCCATGAACGCCCTCCAGACCCTCGAAGTGAACTGGGGACCCCGATCAGACACTATGTCCTCAGGCACCCCGTAGTGCCGGAACACGTGTGTAAACAAGGCCTCCGCAGTCTGTAGGGCTGTAGAGAGACCGGGCAGCGGGAGGAGACGGCAGGATCCACAACAACCAGGATCGTGGTGTTTCCCTGTGATGGGGGAGATCGGTCAGGAAATCGATCGACAGGTGTGACCATGGCTGCTGTGGAATGGGTAAGGGGTGTAGCTTACCTCTGGGCAGGTCCCTAGGAGCCTTTCACAGTGGGCGCACACCGAGCAGGAGGAAACATAAACCCTCGCGTCCTTAGCCAAAGTGGGCCACCAGTACTTCCCACTCAGACAGCGCACCGTCCGACCGATGCCTGGATGACCAGAGGAGGATGACATGTGGGCCCAATAGATCAGCCGGTCACAGACAGACACCCCGCGGGACACTGGCGAGGAGCGGACTCTGCACGCCATGCCTATTCAATGTTAGCGTCCAGCTCCCACTCTACCGGTGTCACCAGGCAGGTAGCCGGGAGTATGGGGGTGGGATCCATGGGCAACTCCTCTGTGTCATACAGCCGGGACGATGCGTCTGCCTTCACGTTCTGGGAACCTGGTCTGTAAGAAAGGGTGAAAACAAAACGGGTGAAAAACATGGCCCACCTTGCTTGGCGAGGGTTCAGTCTCCTTGCCGCCCGGATGTACCCCAGATTGCGGTGGTCAGTCCAGATGAGAAAAGGGTGCTTAGCCCCCTCAAGCCAATGTCTCCATGCCTTCAAAGCCTTGAAGACAGCCAACAGCTCCCGGTCCCCCATGTCATAGTTTCGCTCTACCGGGCTGAGCTTCCGCAAGAAGAAGACACAGGGGCGGAGCTTCGGTGGCGTGCCCGAGCACTGAGAGAGCACGGCTCCTATCCCAGCCTCGGACGCATCCACCTCCACTATTGACGCCAAAGAGGGATCTGGATGGGCCAGCACGGGAGCCGAGGTGAACAGAGCCCTCTGGTGACCAAAGGCCCTGGCCGCCTCAGCCGACCACTAAAAACGTACCGGTCCCCCCTTCAGCGGTAGTATTTGGCAAACCCTAGAAACCGCTGCACCTCCTTACCGTGGTGGGAGTCGGCCAATTACGCACAGCTAAGGTCACTCTCCATCTCCACCCCTGAGGTGGAAATGCGGTACCCTAGGAAGGAGACGGACTGTTGGAAGAACAGGCATTTCTCAGTCTTGGCATGCAGGTCATGCTACAACAGTCGACCAAGCACCGTGCGCACCAGGGACACATGTTCGGCACGTTTAGAGGAGTATATCAGAATGTCATCCATATACACCACTACACCCTGCCAACGTAGGTCCCTGAAAATCTTGTCTACAAAGGCTTTGAAGACTGATGGAGCATTCATCAACCTGTACGGCATGACCAGGTACTCATAATGCCCTGAGGTCGTACTGAACGCCGTTTTCCACTCGTCTCCCTCCTGGACACGCACCAGGTTGTAAGCACTCCTGAGATCAAGTCTGGTGAAGAAGCGCGCCCCGTGCATTGACTCAATCGCCATGGCGATAAGCGGGTAACTGTACCTCACAGTTATCTGATTAAGGCCTCGATAGTCAATACACGGGTGCAGACCTCCCTCCTTCTTCTTCACAAAAAATAAACTTGAGGAGGCGGGGGAAGTGGAGGACCCAATGTACCCCTGACGCAGGGATTCGGAGACATATGTTTCCATAGCCACCGTCTCCGCCTGCGACAGAGGATACACGTGACTCCTGGGAAGTGCAGTGTCTACCAGGAGATTTATCACACAATCCCCCCGTCTGTGGGGTGGTAATTGAGACGCATTCTTTTTGGAGAAGGCGAGAGCCAAATCGGCATATTCGGGGGGAATGTGCACGGTGGAGACCTGGTCTGGACTTTCCACCATAGTAGCACCTATGGAAACCGCTAAACACCTCCCCAAGCACTCTCGCAACCACCCCGTGAGAGCCCTCCGTTGCCATGAAACAGTGGAGTCATGACAAGCTAACCAGGGTAGGCCTAGCACCATGGGAAACGCAGGAGAGTCAATGAGAAAGAGACTGATTCTCTCTGTGTGACCCCCCTGCGTCACCATGCCCAGAGGAGCGGTGGCCTCCCTAATCAACCCTGACCCTAAAGGTTGACTGTCTAAGGCGTGAACTGTGAAGGGCATAGCCACAGGAATGATGGGGATCCCTAAACTATGGGCAAATGATCTGTCAATTAAATTCCCAGCCGCGCCTGAATCGACGAGCGCCTTATGCTGGGAATGCGGGGAAAACTCAGGAA
The DNA here is from genome assembly GCF_034236695.1 of Oncorhynchus nerka. Classification (NCBI taxonomy): domain Eukaryota; kingdom Metazoa; phylum Chordata; class Actinopteri; order Salmoniformes; family Salmonidae; genus Oncorhynchus; species Oncorhynchus nerka. The sequence goes on along the minus strand of NC_088409.1, from coordinate 55,625,484 downwards.
AAGTATTGAACAAAAACATGTGTGCAATAGAAGGCTCTGGGTGAGAATGGTGCCTTCTCACCTGGGGTGACGCCAGAGTGCCCTGCCTGCTGCCTCGACCCCCAGAGGAACCAACCCAGCACCGACCGGCAGTGTGACCTCTGCGGCCACAGATGGTGTACGAGACGGAACCTCCTACGGTCTCCCTGAGTGCAGCACCTCCCAGCTCCATGGGCATCGGAGCGGTGGTGCTGAGGGATGGAACCAACAGACCCCGATCTGGACGACCGCGGGTAGCCAGCAGGTTATCCAGCCCGAATGCACAGGTCCACCAGCTGGTCGAAGGTGAGGGTGGTGTCCCTGCAGGCCAACTCTCGACGGACGTCCTCACACAAACTGCAGTGAATGTGGTCGATCAGGGCCCTGTCGTTCCATCCCGCTCCGGCGGCCAGGGTCAGAAAGCCCAAAACGAACTCCTCTGCGCTCCTCGTCCCCTGCCTCAGATGGAAAAGATGTTCACCTGCCGCTCTGCCCTCGGGCGGGTGGTCGAAGACTGCCCGGAAACGACGGGTGAACTCCTCAAAGTGGTCCAGTACCGCATCTCCCTCCACCCACACGGCGTTGGCCCACTCCAGGGCTTTCCCCGAGAGGCAGGAGAAGAAGGCGGACACCTTTTCACGGCCCGAAGGAGCCGGGTGGACGGTTGCCAGGTATAACTCCAACTGCAGCAGGAAACCCTAGCAGCGGGCAGCCATCCCATCGTACTCCCTGGGGAGGGCGAGACGAATCCCACTGGAACTGGGTGCAGGGGGAGTGAGTAGTGGAGGCCCCTGTTGTACTGGTGGAGGTGCTGGAGGAACTCTCCGTCTCTCCCAGAGGTCCATAGCTTGGACGACACGGTCCATGGTGGCGCCGAGATGGTGGAGCATCGCTGTGTGTTCCTGGACGCGCTCCTCGATCTCCATACCAGGGGCACCTGCTCCTGCTGACTTCATATTCCAGTGTGGTATTCTGTAAGGGGTGCGTAACTGGTGGCAGGGAAGTCAGACACAGGAGAGCAGAACTAGGTAATAGCTGGAGCAGTTTAATTCCAAAACCAACGGCATTAAGAAAATATCACCATGGGTACAAAACCCAACGCGCACCAGTCAACATGTGCACAAGCACTTACAACAAACAATACCACACAAAGACACGGGGGGAACAGAGGGTTAAATACACAACACGTAATGAGGGAATGAAAACCAGGTGTGTGGGAAAACAAGACAAAACAAATGGAAAATGAATCGGCGATGGCTAGAAGACCGGTGACGTCAACCGCCGAACACCGCCCGAACAAGGAGAGGAACCGACTTCGGTAGAAGTCGTGACAACCCCTTGACTTTTTCCACATTTTGTTATGTTAGAGCCTTATTCTAAAATTGATTTTATAGTTTTTCCCTCATCGATCTACACACAATACCCCATAATGACAAAGCCAAAACAGTTTTTTCTGACTTTTTACAAATTTAGTTTAAAAAAAAAATCGGAAATCACATTTACATAAGTATTCAGACCCTTAACTCAGTACTTTGTTGAAACACCTTTGGCAGAAATTACAGCCTGGAGTCATCTTGAGTATGATGCTACAAGCTTGGCCCACCTGTATTTGATGAAGTTTCTCCCATTCTTCTCTGCAGATCCTCTCAAGCTCTGTTAGGTTGGATGGGGAACGTCGCTGCACAGATATTTTCATGTCTCTCCAGAGATGTTTGATTGGGTTCGAGTCCGGGCTCTGGCTGGGCCACTCAAGGACATTCAGAGACTTGTCTCGAAGCCACTCCTGCATTGTCTTGGCTGTGTGCTTAGGGTCGTTATCCTGTTGGAAGGTGAACCTTACCCACAGTCTGAGGTCCTGAGAGGTCTGGAGCAGGTTTTCATCAAGGAACTCTCTGTACTTTGCTATGTTAATTTTTCCCTCTATCCCACAGCATGATGCTGCCACCACCATGCTTCATCGTAGGGATGGTGCCAGGTTTCCTCCAGACGTGATGCTTCGCATTCAGGCCAAAGAGTTCAATCTTGGTTTAGTCAGACCAGAGAATCATGTTTCTCATGGTCTGATAATCCTTTAGGTGCCTTTTGGCAAACTCTAAGCGTGGTGTCTTGTGCCTTTTACTGAGGAGTGGCTTCCGTCTGGTCACTCTACCATAAAGTCCTGATTGGTGGAGTGCTGCAGAGATGGTTGTCCTTCTGGAAGGTTCTCCCATCTCCACAGAGGAACTTTGGAACTTTGTCAGAGTGACCATAGGGTTTTTGGTCACCTCCCTGACCAAGGCCCTTCTAGCCCGATTGCTCATTTTGGCCGGGCGGCTAGCTCTAGGAAGAGTTTTGGTGGTTCCAGACTTCTTCCATTTAAGAATGATGGACCTTCAATGCTGCAAACATTTTTTGATACCCTTCCCCAGATCCATGCCTCGAACCAATCCTATCAGATCTCTACGGACAATTCCTTCGACCTCATGGCTTGTTTTTTGCTCTGACATGCACTGTCAACTGTGGGACCTTTTATAGACAGGTGTATGCCTTTTCAAATGTCCAATCAACTGAATTTACCACAGGTGGACTCCAATCAAGTTGTAGAAACATCTCAAGGATGATCAATGGAAACAGGATACACCTGAGCTCAATTTTTAGTCTAATAGCAAGGGTCTGAATACTTATGTAAATAAGGTTACTGTATTTTTTTTTTTAAATACAATAATAATACATTTGCAAAAATGTCCAAAAACATGTTATCACTTTGTCATTATGTGGTATTGTATGTATACTGATGAGGATTTTTTTTATTTAATCCATTTTAGAATAAGGCTGTAATATAACAAAATGTGAAAAAAAGTGAAGTTGTCTGAATACTTTCCTAATGCACTGTCAATCTTTTGTCTTGCCCATTCACCCTCTGAATGGCACACATACACAATCCACGTCTCAATTTAGAGGCTTTGAGGGCACCGGCCGCCATTTTTGTACTCCACAGAAGGCACAGTCCTCCATCGGAATGAATGGAATTCAAAATAACATGTACTTCTTTGTTGTAGTGGGGACAGTAACATTATTACTATTTAAGAAAAATACTTTAAGGAATATGTTTTAATAAACAAATATATATTTTTATGTTCAGTTCACATCATCATTTAATAAAAAATTAGGCTATGCATTAAGATGTCAAGGTGATTCGAAGCAAGAGGGTTTACTGATCGCTCCTCCTCCCGGCTGTCTGCCATCTTTGGAGACTTGCATTTCCATTGTTAGAGCGGTCACTCGACTATCTCGTCAATATAATAGATCATAATTGCCAAAACTGTCCTCTCCATCAGACCAGCCATTTTGGGTATTTGATGTGAGCGCCTTTTTCGCACTACCAGACTGCAATCAATAGTAGGCTACTACATTTCGCCACTAGATGGCAGTCTGTCTCTGCTAGATGTGCGAGGGAATTGGAGTTGCTGCCCATACAATTTTGAAGCACTTTAAATGCCAAGAGACAATAAAGCAAGAAAAGTGATATCATTCAAATGTTACTAGCCTTAAATGGAAAAAGAGAGACATTATATATACAAAAAAAAGTATTTGGAATCTCCTTCAAATTAGTGGATTTGGCTGTTTCAGCCATATCCGTTGCTGACAGGTGTATAAAATTGAGCACACATCCATGTAATCTCCATAGACAAACATTGACAGTAGAATGGCCTTACTGAAGAGCTCAGTGACATTCAACGAGGCACCGGCATAGAATGCTACCTGTCCAAAAAGTCAGTTTGTTACATTTCTACCCTGCTAAAGCTGCCCAACTGGTCAACTGTTATTGTGAAGTTGAAATGTCTAGGAGCAACGACTCCGCCGCAAAGTTTTAGGCCACACAAGCTCACATCTGTAGTCGGTTGCAACACTCACTACCGAGTTCCAAACTGCCTCTGGAAGCAACATCAGCACAAGAACTGTTCATTGGAAGCTTCATGAGATGGGTTTCCATGGCCATGCAGCCGCACACAAGTCTAAAATCACAATGCGCAATGCAAAGCGTTGGCTGGAGTTCACCACCACTGGACTCTCGAGCAATGGAAATGCGTTCTCTGGAGTGATGAATAACGCTTCACCATCTGGCAGTCCGACGGATTCATCTGGGTTTGGCGGATACCTGGAGAACGTTACCTGCCCCGATGCATAGTGCTAACTGTAAAGTTTGGTGGAGGAGGAATAATGGTTTGGGGCTGTTTTTCATGGTTCGGGCTAGGCCCCTTAGTTCCAGTGAAAGGAAATCATAACGTTACAGCATACAATGACATTCTAGATGATTCTCTGCTTCCAACTTTGTGGCAATAGTTTGGGGCAGGCCCATTCCTGTTTCAGCATGAAAATTCCCCCATGCACAAAGCGAGGTCCATACATAAATGGTTTGTCGAGATCGGTGTGAAAGAACTTGACTGGCCTGCACAGAGCCCTGACCTCAACCCCATCTACACCTTTGTGATGAATTGGAACGCTGACTGCGAGCCAGGCCTAATTGCCCAACATCAGTGCCCAACCTCACTAATGCTCTTCTGGCTGAATGGAAGAAAGTCCCTGCAGCATGTTCCAACATCGTGTGGAAAGCCTTCCCAGAAGAGTGGAGACTATTTTAGCAGCAAAGGGGGACCAACTACATATTAATGCCCATTATTATTTTATATGAGATGTTCGACCAGCAGGTGTCCACATATTTTTGGCCACGTGTGTTGTATTTTCACATGACCCTCCCCTAAATTGAACATCTTACCCCCTCATAGAATTAACTCAAATAAATGCTTAGACCACAACAACAAATAACTGTATCAACCCTGTGTTTATAAACGTGGATATCTACTTTGCTTTTGTGGCACAGTCGTGTCGATGCCACGCAGGTTGAGGTTTCACCGATCACCGCAGAGGAACTCACTCTCCCTGCTTGTTTCACTTCTTCACGATCAGAGCCGGTTACAAACAATGATCAGATTTTTCAACATTTTGGTGCCATATTTATAATTATCTAAAATTTACGCAAAACATTTTCCACCAACAAGTTTCTGTGACAATGCACTACACAACCAATAAACAAAAGGTACCGACATGGTTTGCATTTCAACACCACAATAAATAGACAATGTCAATCTCGACAAACAGAAAACACATCTCTCCCTACCTTGTAGTCTTGCCGGGGTATCGAAGACTTGGTGACAATCTCTGAATGCCATTGAACTTGTTGGTGTTTTGGAACAGATGTCTATTTCCATTCATCAAATTTCCTCTGCACAGTTTGGATTGATTGATTGATTTTATTTGCCAGTTAAAAAAATACATATATACACAAATCATTTTTATAGCGACCGGGATTGCACAAAGTCAGGGACTGATTTCCATTGTGGTCCCTATTTGCTGCAGAATATACTACAGTAATATAAGGTCTGATTGCAAGTCTAATTTACACATCTCCATCTGGCTTTCTGGTGTCACCTTATTTTTTTAACATAACTACATCTTTTATGTTTTTCTGTCGTGCGTAATGTGTGGTCGCCTAAATAATAGGCTATGTATTGGATGACGGTACAATCACTTGGGCTTTTTTGGGGTTTGGGCTCAAAAAATGTCTTTAATGTAGGGCTCATAAAATGTCTTTAATGTAGGGCTCATAAAATATATTTAATGTATGGCTCATCTGGCTCAGGTAGCATCAGACTTGAATTTTCATGCCGATCAAAGCTCTAATCAAATCCAGACATGTTAATAGGCTTTATACGCTTTACACTTCCGGTTTGGGCGGGATATACTGTGTTACCCGGGAGAAAAAGGATTAACTCGGGATGGAACATTTGTAATACTGGGAAAATATTCTACACTAGTCTGTAGTTTATTTAGATATTTGGGGCTGCTGGTGAACCATGTTGTGCTGGCATAATCAAAGTGACACTGAACAATAGCACTTGCGAGATACTTTAGGGTGTCTATAGGTTTCAAGGTATGCACATTTCACGGTTTCAAAATTCAAATTGTATCGCCAGACAACGTGACCGGGAAGATTTTAATTTACCAGACATTTGAGAAATTTACCAGACATCCATATGCATTCAGATCCGACTTGGCGCAGCCAGCCCCACCCAATAAACTAGGGATACTGGTCAAATGAGCCACATGTACATGTCCTTTTGTAGAATGATAAGCATTATATTGTTAGATTATAGGAGTAACTTTGGTAGGCATGAAACATTCTTCCTCACCTCGAAGTTCAACTGTCTGAGTCAGTTGTAAGCGCTGGTGCGCACTGCCTTCATATCATAGGCTTGCAGCAGTTAAAGTTTAATAATAGCCACACCAAACATCCACAAACATTTCTAAACTTTATTAGGGTAATATCAAAAGTATGTCAAGCCATTGCTTATAGTGAAAATATGAGCAGACTGTTATATTGTGGCAAACACAGCATTACATTTGGAAGTGAATAACCTTTTACTGCAGTGGGCTAAATCAGGGTCACACGGCGTTCCTTGGTAGTCTTAAACATGTCTACTTTGAAACAAAAGTATACACCTCACACACGTGGTTATGGGTTAAAAGAAATAAGACACCTGTGCAATGTCAGATATAGAGTTGAAATGTATTACATTTTGAGTTTGCGTACAAATATTACACTTTATACACATCACAGAAGACTGAAATATAACAAAACAGTTTGACATAGAATTGAGATTTTCCGCAGCTTTAAAAAAAAGTTGATTAATTATAGAATCATGAAAAATATTAGTAACATTCCACCCATGAGGCCACTAAGTAATTTGACTGCAGGAAATGGCTCAACAGAATGAAACAAAACACTTGCAAACGGGTTTAAACCTTAACAAAAGTTTTGAACAAGCTATATTGCAGCAATTACTAAAAAGGCAAGTGCCTACCATATCCAAAAATGACAGAAATAGGCTAATGTTATGTATTTTACAACAGACCTACTTATAACCTATCTTAAACAAAAGACGGAGCTCAAAATTAAAAAGACAGATATCATTTAATTAGCCAATGAAAATGTCTCAACAGAAATAAACAAAACAGGTTTAGCATAAGAACTGTTTTCGATTAATAAATAGGCTTACAATAATAACAAGGATATACAATAATAATTATAATAATTATGATAAAACAAATTATTAAACTACGTTTTAGTTCCAAAATTGCATCCTACCTAAATAGGGAGTTGCACAGTAGCCTGCATTCTTAAAAAAAACAAACATTTTTAGTCCACTACAATATTAAAACTCGCATAAAATTCCTCTTGTAGGCTTTTCACTAAAGACATCCTCTTTTTCATCTAACTTTTGTTTGACTTGAAAAAGGCCTCCATCTTTGCAAGTATCTGTAGCCTAGGCACTAGGCCAAGGCTCCTCTGTTCCTCTCTCTCCTCAGCAGCAGGCGCACGTGTGCGCAAGGCGAGAGAGATTGGTACTGAAGCGCCAATTCGGGGTGTCGGCTATGATAGACAGCCTCTCCTGGACAATTTTTCCTGCTACAATTTTATTTATCTGCTTTAATTTAAAAAATCTCAGCCAAATGCAGGCAAGTACCAGCTAAGGGAACACATGGAGCATTTTCCCATCAGAGTTGTGTTCTATCAAATGTACTTCTTGCAGATAAAAGTATGTGTGTAATTATGTAGTGCACATGAAAATTCCCATGTATCGAATTAATGTACCGGGTTTCCATCACATTTTCAAAGTCCCACTTATGGTTTTGTCACAAAACATGTTACGTAGCGAATGTGCCCACTCTGTTATTGGCGGGTGCGCTCTAGCCAACAGTTTACAGTACAGGTATAGGGTTAGGTACAGGTATAGCCTACTACATGATGAGATTATTATGGACAGAAGTGCCACATTATTTTCATTTTTTTTTCTTCAAATGGGAGCCAAGCGTCGATCACCATGTCACCAAAATAAGACCCTCGCTTCATCACTGAGCAGTTTCACCACCCTGTGAAGTTCATCATAACTTACTGCATCTGTAGCCTAATAAACTGCATGCTTTCCCATGATGTGGTGACATTGTTTTATCAGACATGTAGGCTACTTTACTTGCATAAAAAGGTTGAAAGGAAACCTGGTTAATGTCAAGCCATTTTGAGGATGCTGGATTTATATGTTGAATGAATGTGCATATGCCTACATGACACTTTTGAAGTAGCCTAATCTGATTAAAACATTGTAACTGGATGTGTTCATGCCATATATAAAAGGTAATACATCTGAACAGTTACATTATACATATCTTGGCTATGAAGCGTTAGGTTCTAGGTGTTTGAAGAATAGCCGGAGAGGATTGGAGAGGAAGCAGAACGTGTTAAACTTTCCTGGACAACTGGGCATGCCGGGAGCATATGTGGCCACATTATTATAGGACGACTTGGGAAAATGATGATCTCAACAAACAGCGCATTCAGTATAAAAAGTAAAAAATACAGCCAGAGTGGCATGCTACTGTTCCTTTCTAGACCTTATAAACTGTCAAAAGTAGACCCACAACTGATCCAAACCTAATGGCACATTCACATCACAGTGCTTTTGCACTGTTATTCAAATGACACTTTCACTGCGGCATAGAGTAGGCTAGAATGTTGACTCAAAGCCACAAGAGCATAGAACATATTTCAAACCTTGCTTGCTAGGGGGAGGTAGTTGCAGAAACGTTGGAATGGTTATTAAGTCAACTTCCTCAATAGTTGGTCCAGATGATCCACCGCCTCCAGAAACGGTGCCACCTGGTGTTGTAGGCTAGCATAGGTAGGATAATTGTATTATCCCTAAACAAGATCAGTAGAGCTTTTTGAGTTGTGTGCCTCACGTCTTCACTGTTCTTTCATGCGCAATGATGCACCTGGCCTCCGCTGCCTTTCAGCTAATCCTATTTGTTCTTGTCCATTCATATAAAAAATGTATGCAACTTTGAATGTTTTTATGTGTGGTATGATTTCTAGCTAGCCTATAGCATATCTGGACAAACGGTTCAAATACCCTTATTGCCACTTTGGATTGTGTATGGAGGGCAGGATAGACTGTTAGACTGAAACTATGCTGACCTGTGGTATACTAAAAGTTAGCATAAGGAAGAGCATAGTGCATAATATCTTGATATAGGGGACGCACATGCAAGCAGATGAGGAAATTTGGCTTGGATGGAATAAATTAAATAGTAAAACCTGTAAAAGAGCGAATGAAAACAAGGGGGAAAAAACGCACTACCCCCCCCCCCCCCCCCCCCCTGTGCTAAAAAACAAACACAACACACCCCAAAGCTAAGTAAAACGTTTGACAACCCTCCCGTATTTTGGACCACCCCTCTCCCCCAGTAAATTGCGATTTGTCCCTGGTTTCTCCTTGGCTGTCCCATCTATGCCCCCCTCCATGGAACCTCCACTGCCTTTCCAAACCAAACTGCCTCAACTTCATCCCAAAATGACGGCTTTCAATCTCCACTATTTCCATTTTTCCACTATTTCCATTTTTTTCTGTTTTTTTCTCAACTTTTGACGTGTTTTGAGATTCTTCGAAAAGCGCTGTACAAGTAAAAGAAAATGTAAGTAAAATGTAAAAGTATAACGATGTTTATAATTAAATCTAGCCTATTAGCAAGGTTGTCAAAAAAAAAATTTAAATGTCATTTTTGCTCAAGGTAAAGTTTGAAACATACCCATTTGAAAAATATACTACGAGATCAAGATCATCCCAGAATTTGGGTATTACATGACATTCCTAAAAAAGGTCACGTTACGACAAAAAAAATGAATTGTCCACATCTGTGCACTTCGAAATCAAGGCATTTGTTGGATATATTATGTATCACCTTCAAATGGACTTGGTATACAAAACCTGTAAGGCTTTAACCATGCTTTTTTCAAATCTATGTAATCAATTATTGAATTCGAATAAAACTTCCCTTTTGGTGTTGCTGCCACTAGTATTCTGTCTGCAGCACACATTATGACATCACTTTCGTATGGTAATGAGGAAACCTTCCACATAAAACCCCCCCATTTCAAAAACATTGCCATGAAGATAACTCATTTGAAAAGTCCATTTTTTTATTGTGCTTATAAACAAATGCAAGAAGGAAGTTATGAAAACAATTAGAAATATGTTTCAAAAAAGAAAAAAAAATACAATTTAAGAATACTATCAAAAAACACAATGTTCAGACTGGTATAACATTGGGCCCATAACATTGAGCTGTATAGAAAAAACTATTCTATGTGCCGAGGTAAAAGTGGGGATGAAAACACTCAGTAGGGTCTGCATAATCAGTAGTCTGTCATTTCTTGGGGATCTGAGACCTAAATACTCAGCAGCACTTTCTACTCCACCCATTCCATTGGCCACAATGCAATACACATGTATGAGTTACTATAAGGCTTCCAGAGAAAAAACAATTCTATGTGCCGAGGTAAAAGTGGGGTTGGGAATACTCAGTAGGGTCTGTAGTTAATCGTAAGGTACCCTATATTTTACAGTTAGCTATCTAATTGTGTGATGCCTTGAATTATGAAATGCAAAGTAGTATGTATTTGCTATGGATTGCAATGCAAAGTATTTGCTATGGATTGTAGTGATTAGCAGCAACAAAACATTTTGTCAAGGTATGCGTGAAGGGCTGTAGGAAGTCAGGCGCAGAAGAGCAGATAGTTGGTAGTAACACGGAGCCTTTTATTTGGCGAACCAAAAGCCCACCGCACAAACGAATACGAAATACAAAATAGGGGTTAAACATAACCCAGCGCAACCAGCCTAAAGTGCACATACATGAACACAGATAAACAATGCCACACAAAGACATGGGGTAAACAGAGGGTTAAATACACAACACATAATGAGGGAAATGAGAACCAGGTGTGTGAAAAAACGAGACAAAACAAATGGAAAAGGACAAATGGATCGGCGATGGCTAGAAGACCGGTGACGTCGACCGCCGAACACCGCCCGAACAAGGAGAGGCATCGACTTCGTCAGAAGTCGTGACACATTTGCCTGGCCATCCATGAGTATGACAATCCAGGGACCGCAGTCTATCTAAATTATTACTGTGACCCATCTGTACTGAACGGTAGCAAGTTAACTAAGTAAAGATGACTTGAACTATCCATTTTCTAGGGTTGTTATGTGATATTAAAATCAGTTTATTTGTTCCATGCGTGGAATACAACCTTACAGTGAAATGCTTACTTACAAGCCCTTAACTAACAATGCAGTTAAGAAAAATACCTAAAAAAATAAGAAATGAAAGTAACCAATATTTATAGAGCAGCAGTAAAATAACATTAGCGAGGCTATATTACAGGGGGTACCGGTACAGAGTCAATGTGGAGGCTATATACAGGGGGTACCGGTACAGAGTCAATGTGGAGGCTATATTACAGGGGGTACCGGTACAGAGTCAATGTGGAGGCTATATAACAGGGGGTACCGGTACAGAGTCAATGTGGAGGCTATATACAGGGGGTACCGGTACAGAGTCAATGTGGAGGCTATATACAGGGGGTACCGGTACAGAGTCAATGTGGAGGCTATATACAGGGGGTACCGGTACAGAGTCAATGTGGAGGCTATATAACAGGGGGTACCGGTACAGAGTCAATGTGGAGGCTATATACAGGGGGTACCGGTACAGAGTCAATGTGGAGGCTATATACAGGGGGTACCGGTACAGAGTCAATGTGGAGGCTATATACAGGGGGTACCGGTACAGAGTCAATGTGGAGGCTATATACAGGGGGTACCGGTACAGAGTCAATGTGGAGGCTATATACAGGGGGTACCGGTACAGAGTCAATGTGGAGGCTATATACAGGGGGTACCGGTACAGAGTCAATGTGGAGGCTATATACAGGGGGTACTGGTACAGAGTCAATGTGCGGGGGCAGTTAGTCGAGGTAATTGAGGTAATATGTACATGTAGGTAGAGTAATTAAAGGGACTATGCATACATAATAACAGAGAGTAGCAGCAACGTAAAACAGGGGCGGGGGTCAATGCAAATAGTCTGGGTAGCCATTTGATTAGATGTTCAGTAGTCTTATGGCTTGGGGGAAGAAGCTGTTTAGAAGCCTCTTGGACCTAGACTTTGATCTCCGGTACCGCTTGACCATGCAGTAGAAGAGAGAACAGTCTATGACTAGGGTGGCTGGAGTCTGACCATTTTTTCCTCTGACACCGCCTGGTATAGAGGTCCTGGATGACAGGAAGCTTGGCCTCAGTGATGTACTGGGCCGTACACACTACCCTCTGTAGTGCCTTGCGATCGGAGGCCAAGCAGTTGCCATACCTATATAACAGTCCTTCACAATGCCGGGGCTGCACAGCTGTCAAGACACAGCATTTTAAGGTTAGAGCAGTTGTCCTCCATAGCTCTGGTGTGTGCCATTTGTTTCATTACCACCATTTGAATTGTGATAATGTGATGGCATAGTCCTTCGCTTGTTATTTATGTTGTCTAACACATAACCCTTTCCTTCTCTCTGTTACAGAAAACAATTTACACGATTCTCCATCATTCTCTGTGAGTCTCTCTATAAAGTTAAGTGGGTTGATCTCTCTGTGAGATTGTCTAATTCCCTCTGACTGAGGAAGGGTCAGTGTGATGTATTTTTATTTTTATTGAACCTTTATTTAACTAGGCAAGTCAGTTAAGAACAAATTCTTATACATTCGTATATACCCACTTGATGTATAGATAAACCCACTTTTTTGTACAGCTACCTGGCCGATCTCCTCTCCCTGTTTACGCGGTTACATCTCTACAGAATCTACAGAGGGGTTCTGGCGCAGCAGAACCCCTCAGCAGGTACCTCCAGGGCTCCTGTCCCAACATCCAGATTGGATCTACCCAACATGGATCTACCCAACATCAGACATCCATCAAGATACATCATGCTCCTAAATCTCATCTACCATAACATTCTGGTTAAGTATTGTCTAACTAAACCTTCCCTAAATGCTTTTCAGTTGTAGGTGTGGTGTCTTAACTCATGAAGCAACAGTTATAACATTCACCGGTGTTTGTACTGGGTGACTTCAACCTCCCGACGTCTGCCTTAGATTAATTTCTTTCCAACTCTCGCTTTCCCCTCCTCGTCTCTTTTGACCTCACCCTTTCCCAGTCCCCTCCCACTTTCACAGTCTCCTCCAACTCACAAGGCAGACAATACGTTTGACCTCATCTTTACTAGAGGCTGCTCTCCTACTAATCTCACTGCAACCCGCCTCCAGGTCTCTGATCCCTACTTTGTTTCCTTTTCTGTCTCCCTTTCCCCCAACCCTAACCACTCAGCCTCTACCCAGATGTTAATGCGCCGTCACAATCTTCGCTCTCTCTCTCCCACTACTCTCTCCTATCTCCATTCTGCTAAATCCTTCTGTCTCCTGATTTTGCCACTTCGACCCTACTCTCCTCAAATTCCGCATCCTATGACTCGCACAGTCCCCTTTCCTCCCGACCGGGTCGGCCCTCCCCTCCTGCTTCGTGTCTGAGTGACTCATTGAGAGTTTACAGAACAGGGTTGCAGGCAGCTGAGATCGAAAATGAAGGAAAACTAAACTTCCAGAGGACCTATCATACTTTCACTCCCTCCTACCTACCTTCTCTTCCTCTGCATCAGCTTCTAAAGCCACTTTCTGAATTTCAAGCTTCTGCCTCTAACTCTAGGAAATTATTTCCCACCTTCTCCTCCTTCCTTAATCCTCCAACCCCTCCCCCTCGCTCCTCCCTCTCTGTGGACGCCTTTGTCATCCACTTTGAAAAAAAAGCTTGATGACATCCGCTACTCATTCACTCAGCCTATTGAGTCCACTGGTCTCACTCACATAGGACTACCCTATGACCTCTTTCTCCAGATGACATCCTGCGACTAGTGAAGTCAGGCCACCAGACAACCGGCCTGCTTGACCCCATCCCCTCCTCCCTTCTCCAGACCATCTCTGGAGATCTTCTCCCACTCCTCACTTCCCTCATCACTGACCACTGGCTGTGTCCCCTCTGACTTCAAAATGGCCCGAGTTGCTCCCCACCTCAAGAAACCAACACTCGACCAACATCTGACGTCAAAAACTATAGACCTGTATCCTTTCTTTTTTCTTCTTTCCAAAACGTCATTTTCAATGACGGCCTAGGAACAGTGGGTTGACTGCCTGTTCAAGGGCAGAACGACAGATTTTGTACCTTGTCAGCTCGGGGATTTGCAACCTTTCGGTTACTAGTCCAATGCTCTAACCACTAGGCTACCCTGCCGCCCACTTTAGCCAGTCAGGCTTAACGACGGGTCACTCGATCGAGACTGCTCTTCTCTGTTATCACGGAGGCTTTCCGTACTGCCAAAGCTGACTCTTCTCTGTTCTCATCCTCCTAGATCTATCCACTGCCTTCGACTCTGTGAAGCATCAGGTCCTCTCCACCCTCTCGGGGCTGGGCGTCTCAGGCTCTGTCAGGTCCTCCTCTCCACCCTCTCAGGGCTGGGCGTCTCAGGCTCTGTCAGGTCCTCCTCTCCACCCTCTCAGGGCTGGGCGTCTCAGGCTCTGTCAGGTCCTCCTCTCCACCCTCTCAGGGCTGGGCGTCTCAGGCTCTGTCAGGTCCTCCTCTCCACCCTCTCAGGGCTGGGCGTCTCAGGCTCTGTCAGGTCCTCTCCACCCTCTCAGGGCTGGGCGTCTCAGGCTCTGTCAGGTCCTCTCCACCCTCTCAGGGCTGGGCGTCTCAGGCTCTGTCAGGTCCTCCTCTTCACCCTCTCAGGGCTGGGCGTCTCAGGCTCTGTCAGGTCCTCTCCACCCTCTCAGGGCTGGGCGTCTCAGGCTCTGTCAGGTCCTCTCCACCCTCTCAGGGCTGGGCGTCTCAGGCTCTGTCAGGTCCTCTCCACCCTCTCAGGGCTGGGCGTCTCAGGCTCTGTCAGGTCCTCCTCTCCACCCTCTCAGGGCTGGGCGTCTCAGGCTCTGTCAGATCCTCTTCTCCACCCTCTCAGGGCTGGGCGTCTCAGGCTCTGTCAGGTCCTCCTCTTCACCCTCTCAGGGCTGGGCGTCTCAGGCTCTGTCAGATCCTCTTCTCCACCCTCTCAGGGCTGGGCGTCTCAGGCTCTGTCAGGTCCTCTCCACCCTCTCAGGGCTGGGCGTCTCAGGCTCTGTCAGGTCCTCCTCTCCACCCTCTCAGGGCTGGGCGTCTCAGGCTCTGTCAGGTCCTCCTCTCCACCCTCTCAGGGCTGGGCGTCTCAGGCTCAGCACACTCTTGGATTGCATCCTACCTGGCAGGCCGCTCCTACCAGATGACGTGGAGAGGATTTGCGTCTGCACCACAGACTCTCACTACTGGTGTCCCCCAGGGCTGTGAGATGTGGTTGTCCCACCTAGCTATCTTAATTAAGATGATAGCACTAACTGTAAGTCGCTCTGGATAAGAGTGTCTGCTAATTGTATAAAATGTCAAATGTAAATGGGGCCTTTAGGATCATTTAGTGTCTGCTCTACAGGTCTAGATGGGGGACATGCCAATACATAGACACAGTATCAGATGAGGCTATGTCTATAATAGTCTCACAAAAAACATGGACTAACAGCCTGTCTTAGCCCTGACTTGCAGCTCTGCCTCCACCAACCCCTTTAGCCACCTGAAAATAAACCAGACACGCTGCATGTTAAAATACAACACCAAGGTTTAGGGTTGCAGAGGGCATCAAATCTCTCATCTGAGGAATGTGATTATGAAATCAGCCACTATGCAACCTGCCCAAAACTTTAAATGAAATCTAATTCGCCTATGTGGTCGAGCTACAGCTGTGTTTGTCAGACCATGAGACATTATGAAAAACGGTCTTCTCACAAAAATGCCTGAGGCGTCTAAATGGTTGGTGTTCAAAGGTGTTTTCCATTTTGCTCAACGACCCCACAGTCAGTAATGCTAAAGTGCCAACTTCTGTCTGTAGTGTCCAAACTGTTTGAGCTACAAACTATACTGAACAAAATTATAAACGCAACATGTAAAGTATTGGCCTCATGTTTCATGAACTGAAATAAGACCCCCCCCCCCAAAAAAAATCAAATTTTATGCACAAGTTTGTCTCTGTTAGTGAGCATTTCTCCTTTGCCAAGATAATCCATCCATCTGACAGGTGTGGCATATCAAGAAGCTGATCAAAAACAGCAGGATCATTACACAGGTGAACCTTGTGCTGGGGACAATAAAAGGCCACTCGAAAATGTGCAGTTTTGTCACACAACACAATGCCACAGATGTCTCAAGTATTGAGGGAGTGTGCAATTGGCATTCTGACTCAAGGAATCTCCACCAGAATTGTTGCCAGAAAATTGAATGTTAATTTTTCTACCATAAGACTAATGTCATTTTAGCGTGGCCTTTGTGGGGAAAAACTCAAAATAAGAGGGTAAATATGTACGTTTTCTGAGTTTTCTTATATATCTCCTAGATATAGAACAGACACTTCAAAAAATTCCTTTATGATCTATTTTTTGATGGTCTTTTTTGCCATTTATGAATGTGTTACTCAAAGAGTTTCTTTGGGCTATAGTAGTAAAGGCCAAATTCAATATTTTATCAAATTATAATACATAAAGGAGTTCTAAAATTCTAAATCAAATAGCAAAACAATTCCAAATGTTAGCTTTGAGTGGGGAGGGGGAAACTGAAAATGTGTTTTTATTGGCAGAGAGGATTGGAACTCTTTCTTATTGGTCTATTACATAATTTATCACATGGTGATGTCACCATGGAAAGACAAAACTCCCTCCCACTAAAACAGGCTGAACTTTCAGGCAGCCTTTTCAAAAAGCTCTTACACTAAAAGTCCACTGTCTGTCATCATTTTCACATTTTTCGAGTATTATTCCAACCCTAATGTTTGACTGCATTGGGCCTTTAAGATCTTGTGAAGTAGTTATTCAGTAGAACTCTTTTTTATATAAGGGGTAGCCTGCCATCTTGTGGTCAGTTTCTGCAGTTGCAGTTACTGTCTTCATTTTGGGTTCTCTACCTGGGAATATAGTGCACCTGATGGAATCTTTATCCCAGCCTCCACAAACAAATCCTTAATGATGATGATAGATTGTGTGTGCGTTTGGGTGCGTGTACCTTCTACGGCAGCTCCATTAGGCTCGGCGTATCCCGGTCCCTTAGTGATGATGCGACAGATGATTGCTCCATCCTCCCTTGTAACTCAAACAGCTCCATCGAACACACACACAAACAAAATATTAATTTAAGCACTCTCACAAAATCACACGTCAATGTTGACTGAATGTATAGCTAAAAAAAACAAACTCTCAATCCCTCACAGACAGACCTGGAAGACGTGGTTCGTACTTTGGTTGTCCTTTACATTTACATTTAAGTCATTTAGCAGACGCTCTTATCCAGAGCGACTTACAAATTGGTGCGTTCACCTTAAGACATCCAGTGGAACAGCCACTTTACAATAGTGCATCTAAATCTTTTAAGGGGGGTGAGAAGGATTACTTTATCCTATCCTAGGTATTCCTGAAAGAGGTGGGGTTTCAGGTGTCTCCGGAAGGTGGTGATTGACTCCGCTGTCCTGGCGTCGTGAGGGAGTTTGTTCCACCATTGGGGGGCCAGAGCAGCGAACAGTTTTGACTGGGCTGCGCGGGAACTGTACTTCCTCAGTGGTAGGGAGGCGAGCAGGCCAGAGGTGGATGAACGCAGTGCCCTTGTTTGGGTGTAGGGCCTGATCAGAGCCTGGAGGTACTGAGGTGCCGTTCCCCTCACAGCTCCGTAGGCAAGCACCATGGTCTTGTAGCGGATGCGAGCTTCAACTGGAAGCCAGTGGAGAGAGCGGAGGAGCGGGGTGACGTGAGAGAACTTGGGAAGGTTGAACACCAGACGGGCTGCGGCGTTCTGGATGAGTTGTAGGGGTTTAATGGCACAGGCAGGGAGCCCAGCCAACAGCAAGTTGCAGTAATCCAGACGGGAGATGACAAGTGCCTGGATTAGGACCTGCGCCGCTTCCTGTGTGAGGCAGGGTCGTACTCTGCGGATGTTGTAGAGCATGAACCTACAAGAACGGGCCACCGCCTTGATGTTAGTTGAGAACGACAGGGTGTTGTCCAGGATCACGCCAAGGTTCTTAGCGCTCTGGGAGGAGGACACAATGGAGTTGTCAACCGTGATGGCGAGATCATGGAACGGGCAGTCCTTTCATAGTAACCACTCCCAGGTATCACAGCTTGATTGCATGACGTACGTACACACAGTTATAGTGACTACACCCAGGTCCAATGCCTTGATTGCCTGGCCCACACTAACACAGACACACACACCCTTGCCCAGCTCAAAATATAACTTATTTCCTTGTTCGAAGCCAGAGTAAAAACAGGGTTTCATCCAGCAGCATGCCAACATAGTAAACAAACACCTTGTCCCCCACCAACAAACACCCTGTCCCTGTGCTTCACTAACTACAGAGGGAAGGGAGGAAGAGAGACACTGAAGGTTAGTTCTGATGAGGCAGTGTATTCCATGGTCAGCAACACACAATATAATTCCCTTACATTTTTGCTTTTACAGTTTGTTTTTTGTTATATACATTTTACACACACAGTAAAAAAAATGTTAGTTACATAACAAAGACATTATTAAAATATATACATATATATACAGTGCCTTGCGAAAGTATTCGGCCCCCTTGAACTTTGCGACCTTTTGCCACATTTCAGGCTTCAAACATAGATATAAAACTGTATTTTTTTGTGAAGAATCAACAACAAGTGGGACACAATCATGAAGTGGAACGACATTTATTGGATATTTCAAACTTTTTTAACAAATCAAAAACTGAAAAATTGGGCGTGCAAAATTATTCAGCCCCCTTAAGTTAATACTTTGTAGCGCCACCTTTTGCTGCGATTACAGCTGTAAGTCGCTTGGGGTATGTCTATCAGTTTTGCACATCGAGAGACTGACATTTTTTCCCATTCCTCCTTGCAAAACAGCTCGAGCTCAGTGAGGTTGGATGGAGAGCATTTGTGAACTGCAGTTTTCAGTTCTTTCCACAGATTCTCGATTGGATTCAGGTCTGGACTTTGACTTGGCCATTCTAACACCTGGATATGTTTATTTTTGAACCATTCCATTGTAGATTTTGCTTTATGTTTTGGATCATTGTCTTGTTGGAAGACAAATCTCCGTCCCAGTCTCAGGTCTTTTGCAGACTCCATCAGGTTTTCTTCCAGAATGTTCCTGTATTTGGCTCCATCCATCTTCCCATCAATTTTAACCATCTTCCCTGTCCCTGCTGAAGAAAAGCAGGCCAAAACCATGATGCTGCCACCACCATGTTTGACAGTGGGGATGGTGTGTTCAGGGTGATGAGCTGTGTTGCTTTTACGCCAAACATAACGTTTTGCATTGTTGCCAAAAAGTTCAATTTTGGTTTCATCTGACCATCTGACATTCTTCCACATGTTTGGTGTGTCTCCCAGGTGGCTTGTGGCAAACTTTAAACAACACTTTTTATGGATATCTTTAAGAAATGGCGTTCTTCTTGCCACTCTTCCATAAAGGCCAGATTTGTGCAATATACGACTGATTGTTGTCCTATGGACAGAGTCTCCCACCTCAGCTGTAGATCTCTGCAGTTCATCCAGAGTGATCATGGGCCTCTTGGCTGCATCTCTGATCAGTCTTCTCCTTGTATGAGCTGAAAGTTGAGGGACGGCCAGGTCTTGGTAGATTTGCAGTGGTCTGATACTCCTTCCATTTCAATATTATCGCTTGCACAGTGCTCCTTGGGATGTTTAAAGCTTGGGAAATATTTGTGTATCCAAATCCGGCTTTAAACTTCTTCACAACAGTATCTCGGACCTGCCTGGTGTGTTCCTTGTTCTTCATGATGCTCTCTGCGCTTTTAACTGACCTCTGAGACTATCACAGTGCAGGTGCATTTATACGGAGACTTGATTACACACAGGTGGATTGTATTTATCATCATTAGTCATTTAGGTCATTGGATCATTCAGAGATCCTCACTGAAGTTCTGGAGAGAGTTTGCTGCACTGAAAGTAAAGGGACTGAATCATTTTGCACGCCCAATTTTTCAGTTTTTGATTTGTTAAAAAAGTTTGAAATATCCAATAAATGTCGTTCCACTTCATGGTTGTGTCCCACTTGTTGATTCTTCACAAAAAAATACAGTTTTATATCTTTATGTTTGAAGCCTGAAATGTGGCAAAAGGTCGCAAAGTTCAAGGGGGCCGAATACTTTCGCAAGGCACTGTATGTGGAGGCTAATTAGATGGTGGTCCGATCGCATTCTGTCTCCTATAAATACTTTTAAAAATGTTTAGTGCCCGAGAGAATGACAAAATAAATGATTCAAGATTGATAGCTTGATTAAGTCTCCTCCAAGTATAAAGTAAGTCCGTTTTTTCCCCCCACTAGTACTAATGTGGGACGGTAGTTAGCCTAGTGGTTAGAGCTTTGGGCCAGTAACTGAAAGGTTGCTGGATTGAATCGCCGAGCTGACAAGGTAAAAATCTGTCGTTCTGCCCTTGAACAAGGCAGTTAACCCACTGTTCCCCGTTAGGCCGTCATTGTAAATAAGAATTTGTTCTTCACTGACTTGCCTAGTTAAATAAAGGTTAAATAAAAAATGTGTCCATGATATTTGTGATCTCCTTAAGGGCGTGTGGTAGTGGTACTGTATGCCGTCTAGTACTTTGGCCTGCAGTTGTGTTCAGGTCTTGGGCTTTGGGCTCTTATTAAACTGCAAGAAGTGAATTGATTTGTGTGATGTGGGAACTGTCGGATGAGGCAATGAGAGTCTTCTGCAAGAAGAACACTAAAGGTAAATCATAAATACTACATGAAAATGACAGTGGGTTGTGATGAACAGCCTACTTGATATCTGAAGGCAATGAGCGTCTCAAGCATAAGGGACAATAAAAGTAAATCATAGATACATGAAAATGGCAGTTCAAAAAACATTGTATAATAAAAATCAATCCCTGTGACATCTCACATTCATAACTGAAACCGTAACATAATTTTAAAATTGCCGTTTTGCATGTTAACACACCCACCTACAACTGAAAAATGTTTAAGGAAGATCTACAGAGAAAATACTTAACCAGAATGTTATGGCGGTAGATGTAGGAGTATGACGCATCTTGATGAAGGTTGGTTGTCTGATGTTGGGTAGATCAGGGGGGAGGACTTTGGATGTTGGGAAAGGAGCCCTGGAGGTACCTGCCGTCTGGCGCTGCAGAACCCCTCTGTAGATTCCGTAGAACTAGAACAGAGTAAACAGGAAGAGGGGAGTAGAACGGGGAGGTGGAGGGATGCAATACAGAAAACACACAGGTATCAGTAGATCAAGTGGGTATATAAAATGGGTAGTTTGTCATCTTTACTTCGCTAACTAGCTACCTTGCAGTACAAATGGGTCACAGGAATAGTTGAGATGGACTATGGTCCCTGGGTTGTTTCTAATCACTGCAATCCAAAGCAAATACTTGCATAATTCAAGGCAGCACACAGATAGTAAGACAGTTAGATTACTATTAACTTACTTCAGCTACGTTAGTTGTACAGTTCACTATCATCATGTACAATAACAGTGTTGTGAAAACTAGCAGGATAACATTTCCATTATTTGTAAGTGTCATCAACAGTTGAAGAGATGCAAAACTTACCTATCAGAACAAGCTCCTCTCAAGAAGGTCTTTGACTGGAGCTCCCAATCAGACAGACTATTGGCATCGATACGAAAAGTACACCCAAATTAAATCTTTTTTTTTAATCACATGCTTTGTGAACAGATGTAGACTTACAGTGAAATGCTTATGGGCCCTTCCCAATATAAAATAAACCAGAATTTGTTTACATAATTATATACACACACACACACAATGCCAACAAAAATTGTGAACCCTTGGAAATGACCAAGATTTCTGCATAAATTTGTCATCAAATTTTCTGATCTTGATCTAATTCACAACAATGGACAAATGGTCTGCTTAAACTAACACACAACTTATTGTATTTCTCTTGTCTATATTAAATACATAATTTAAACATTCAGTGTAGGTTAGGAAAAGTATGTAAACCCCTAGGCTAATGACTTCTCCAAAAGCTAATTGGAGTCAGGAGTCAGCTAACCTGGAGTCCAATCAATGAGACAAGATTGGAGATGTTGGTTAGAGATGCTCTGCCCTATAAAAACTCAAAACATTTGAGTTTGCTATTCACAAGAAGCATTGCCTGATGTGAACTATGCCTCGAACAAAAGATCTCAGAAGACCTAAGATTACAAATAGTTGATTTATCGTTGTGCAGGTCTGATCCGCAACTGAAAAAGTTGGTTTTTGCTGCCAAAGGAGGATCGACCAGTTACTAAATCAAAGGGTTCACATACTTTTTCCACCCTGCACTGTGAATTATTTTTACAGTGTGATCAATAAAGACATAAAAATGTATAATTGTTTGTGTGTTACTCGTTTAAGCAGACTGTGCTTGTCTATTGTTGTGCTTTAGATGAAGATCAGATTTTATGACCAATTTATGCAGAAATCCAGGTAATTCCGAAGGGTTTACATACCTTCTTGCTACACATATATAGTAACGGATTTACTCTTCAGAGGAGTAGCAAGGATCAGACCAATGTGCAGCGTGGTAAGTGTCCATAATGATATATTTAATAAATCAACAGCACACTGAACAAAATAACAAAAGTACAAACAACCGAAACAGTCCTGTATGGTGAAAACACTAACACAGGATACAACCACTTACAAAACACAATAGAAAACAGGCTACATAAATATGGCTCCCAATCAGAGACGACTGACACCTGCCTCTGATTGAGAACCATACTAGGCCAAACGCATAGAAATATAACAGAACAAAACATAGAATGCACACCCCAACCAACTAAAATAAAAGACATAAAAGAGGAACAAAGGTCAGAACGTGACAGTACCCCCCCCCCCCAAAGGTGCGACTCCGGCCGCAAAACCTGAACCTATAGGGGAGGGTCTGGGTGGGCATTTACCGCAGTGGCGGCTCTGGAGCGGGACGTGGACCCCACCATAGTCTCGGCCCACTTATATGGCACCTTAGGAGTGGCGACCCTCACCACCGACCCCGGATTGGGGACCCTAGCAACGGGTCCCGAATGGACGGGAGATTCCGGCAGCACCGGACAGGAGGGAGACTCCGGCAACTCCGGAGTGAAGGGCGAGTCCTGCAGCGCCGGAGTGACGGGAGACTCCGGCAGCGCTGGACAGGAGGGAGACTCCGGCAGCGCTGGACAGGAGGGAGACTCCGGCAGCGCTGGACAGGAGGGAGACTCCGGCAGCGCTGGACAGGAGGGAGACTCCGGCAGCGCTGGACAGGAGGGAGACTCCGGCAGCGCTGGACAGGAGGGAGACTCCGGCAGCGCTGGACAGGAGGGAGACTCCGGCAGCGCTGGACAGGAGGGAGACTCCGGCAGCGCTGGACAGGAGGGAGCACCTGTAGAGAGGAGATGGAGAGACAGCCTGGTGCGGGGGCTGCCCCCAGAGGGCTGGTGCGTGGAGGAGGCACCGGATAGACCGGACCGTGGAGGCGCCCTTGAGGTCTCGAGCACCGAGCCTGCACAACCCTACCTGGTTGGATACTCCCCGTAGCCAGGCCAGCGTGGCGAGGTGGAAAAGATCGCACTGGGCTGTGCTGGCGAACCGGGGACACCATGTGTAGGGCTGGTGCCATGTACCCTGGCCCGAGGAGACGCACTGGAGACCAGATGCACTGAGCCGGTTTCATTGCACCTGGCTCGATGCCCACTCTAGCCCGGCCGATACGAGGCGCTGCGCTGTAACGCACCGGGCTATGCCTGCGCACCGGGGACACCGTACGCCTCACGGCATAACACGGTGCCTGCCCGGTCCATATCTCTCCACGGTAAGCACGGGGAGTTGGCTCACGTCTCCTACCTTACTTAGTCACACTCCCCGTCTGCCTCCCCCCAAGAAACGTTTGGGGCTGCCTCTCGTCCCAGCCACGCTGCCTCCTCTCAGCTTTCGCTGCCTCCAGCTCTGCCTTGGGGCGGTGATATTCCCCAGCCTGTGCCCAGGGTCCCTTGCAGTCCAGAATCTCCTCCGATGTCCAGGAGTCTTGAGATTTCTGCTGCTCGTTACCACGCTGCTTGGTCCTCTTTTGGTGGGTGGTTCTGTAACGGAATTCCTTTTCAGAGGAGGAGTAGCAAGGATCAGACCAATGTGCAGTGAGGTAAGTGTCCATAATGATATATTTAATAAATCAACTGAAAAAAGTACAAACAAACAACCGCAACAGTCCCATATGGTGAAACCACTAACACAGGATACAACCACCCACAAAACACAACAGAAAACAGGCTACCTAAATATAGCTCCCAATCAGAGACAACGACTGACACCTGCCTCTGATTGAGAACCATACTCGGCCAAACACATAGAAATATAACAACAGAACAAAACATAGAAAAACAACATAGAATGCCCACCCCAACTCACGCCCTGACCAACTAAAATAAAAACATAAGAAAGGAACATAAAAAGGTCAGAACTTGACATATATCTATATATCTCTATATATACAATGCCTTCAGAAAGTAGTTATACCCCTTGACTTATTCCACATTTATTCCACATTTTGTTGTGATACAGCCTGAATACAAAATGGATCAAATATATATTTTTCTCACCCACCCATCTACACAAAACATCCCATAATGACAAAGTGAAAACATGTTTTTATATATTTTTGTAGATTTATTGAAAATGAAATAGAGCAATATCTCATTTACATAAGTGTTCACACCCATGAGTCGATACTTTGTAGAAGCACCTTTGGCACACCTGAATTGTGCAACTTTTGCCCATTCAAAAAAATATTCAAGCTCTAAAAATTGGTTGTTGATCATTGCTAGACAACCGTTTTCAGGTCGTGTCATAGATTTTCAAGTAGATTTCATTTAAAACTAACTCGGCCACTCAGGACAATTCACTGTCTTCTTGGTAAGCAACTCCAGTGTAGATTTGGCCTTGTGTTTTAGGTTATTGTCCTGCTGAAAGGTGAATTAATCTCCCAGTGTCTGGTGGAAAGCAGACTGAGCCAGGTTTGCCTCTATTATTTTGCCTGTGCTTAGCTCCATTCCGTTTAATTTTTATCCTGAAAAACTCCCCAGTTCCTAATTATTATAAACATACTCATAACATGATGCAGCCACCAGTATGCTTGAAAATATGGAGTGGTACTCAGTAATGTGTTGTATTGGATTTGCCCCAAACATAACACTTTGTATTCAGGAGAAAAAGTGAATTGCTTTGCCACATTTCTTGCACTATTACTTTGTTGCAAACAGGATGCATGTTTTGGATTTGTTTTTTAAATGACAGGGTTCCTTCTTTTCACTCTATCCATTAGGTTAGTATTGTGGATTAACTACAATGTTGTTGATCCATCCTCAGTTTTATTCAATCACAGCCATTCAACCCTGTAACTGTTTTAAAGTCACCAAATCCCTGAGTGTTTTCCTTCCTCTCCTTGCAAATGAGTTAGGAAGGAGGATGACTGTATCTTTGTAGTGACTGGGTGTATTGATACACCATCCAAAGTGTAATGAACAACTTCACCATGCTCGAAGGGAAATTCAATCTCTGTATTTTTTTCTTTCTTCCCATCTACCAATAGGTGCCCTTCTTTGTGAGGCATTGGAAAACCTCTCTGGTCTTTGTGGTTGTATCTGTTTGAAATTCACTGCTTGACTGAGGCACCTTACAGATACTTTTATGTCTGGGGTACAGGTAGTCATTCAAAAATCATGTTAAACACTATTATTGCACACAGAGTCAGTCTGTGCAACTTATTAGGCAACTTGTTAAGCACATCTTTACTCCTGGACTTATTTAGGCTTGACATAACAAAAGGGTTGAATACTTACTGTCTCAAGACATTTCAGCTTCTCATTTATAATTCATTTGTAAAAAAAATCAAAAACATAATTCCACTTTGACATTATTCAAAGTGTGCAGGCCAGTGAAAAAAATAAATCACAATTTAATCAATTTTAAGTTCAGGATGTAACGCAGTAAAATGTGGAAAAAGTCCAGGGGTGTGAATACTTTTGGAAGGGGGGGTGCCAGTACATGAGGTACCACTACAGAGTCCTGTTTAGTAGTCTTATGTCTTGGGGGTAGAAGCTGTTCAGGGTCCTGTTGGTTCCAGACTTGGTGCATCGGTACCGCTTGCTGTGCGGTGGCAGAGAAAACAGTTTATGACTTGGGTGGCTGGAGTCTTTGACAATTTACAGGGCCTTCCTCTGACAACGCCTGGTATAGAGGTCCTGGATGGCAGGGAGTTTGGCCCCAGTGATATTCTGGCCGTAATCACTACCCTCTGTAGCGCCTTGCAGTCAGATGCCAAGAAGCTGACATGCCAGGCGGTGATGCAGCCAGTCAAGATGCTCTCAATGGTGCAGCTGTATAACTTTTTGAGGATCTGAGGAACATATTCCAGTTTGTGCTAGCGAAACAGTCCTTTATCTTAGTATCCGCTTCATTGGACCACTTCCGTATTGAGCGTGTCACTGGTACTTCCTGTTTTGAGTTTTTGCTTGTAAGCAGGAATCAGGAGGATAGAGTTATGGTCAGATTTGCCAAAGGGAGGGTGAGGGACAGTCTTGTAAGAACATGAACCTTCCTACACCGCCTACACGGTACATGACGTCTTTGCATCTGAAAATCCATAGAATATTAATTCCAAAAACAGATGTGTTTTGACACGCTCAGATGAACGGTCGACAGCAGAGTTATCCACAACCATCGCTAACTGCTCCTTCTCCCGGCACGAATCAGGGCCTACTCTCCTTAGAGCTGACTTAGCTGGCCATCCAGGTAATGCCAGGTCATGGCAGTTAGGCTATGTGTGTGTGTGTGTGTGTGTGTGTGTGTGTGTGTGTGTGTGTGTGTGTGTGTGTGTGTGTGTGTGTGTGTGTGTATGTGTGTGTGTGTGTGCACGTGCATGCGTTTATGTCTGTCACGGAACCCTGGAAGGATGGATCTGGGGTCAGAGGAGCTAGTTCTTCCAATTCTCTCATGTGTTGCTGGGGAGTTAGAATGACCCTGTGACTGGCCCTCAGGTGTGGAGGGAGGGAGGGAGGGAGGGAGGGGGAGAGAGAGAGAGAGAGAGGTTTATAACCAGGTGCAGAGGGAACATGGTCATGTGTGTGTCAAGCGTTGGAAGTGTAAACAGACTGCTTGTTATTGAGTGGGTGGAGGTGGCAGTGGAGGTTTTATTAATGAGGTAGCTAGTGCAGGAATGAGACTGTGAATATCACATTCTTTCTTTCTCTATGCTGGTCATAAGGGTGTATTGAGGTGGGTGGAAGAGGTCCAAATGAGAATTTCCACTGAAATGACAGCACTCCAAAGAGAATTTCAGCAAATATGTTCAGTGTCAATAGAGCAAAAAAAGACATGACACGTTTCAGGCGTGACGAATAGTGAAAATAAAGAAAACATTTAAACGCTCCAAGTTTTAAGCAAGGTTTGGACCACTGTGGGTCCTGGCAAAGAGTACGAACCGTAAACCATGAATTGGGAGATGGAGACATTGGCGTCTATGACATACGATCAGTGTATTAGGCTACAATTCACTGAAGGGAATCAGGCAGACACAGATGTTCAGTTAGGCTATTCACTGAAACTGTACTCGAGGACATGACTCATCTTTAGGAAAACACTACTAAACACACATCTTAATGCTGGTAATATTAGCCATTTTGGTGAACTTCAGGCTTCAGTGTAAAGGCAGTTGGGTCCATTGAAATCCTGTAGATCCTAGAGGTTTGCTGTTTGCACCACCTAAATGGCAGACATCAATAGACGTCCTGCCCTGTTTTTATCATAACCTTGTATCACAGCGTTCCCACCTTGTCATGATTATTCCCCATAGAAGCCCGGCAAGGCCACTCTCATACGGTCCTCCCGGCCATTCAATATCATTATATAACCCTTAAAGAATGGACACCATCTGAATGCATTGTTTCCCCCCTGCTCATTATGTGGAGGTGTTGAACGGCACAGACTGGATTTGACGGCTGGGACCGCGTCGCCTCTCACCCATCCTCTCACACTCTCACTGGGAGAGTTAGGTGATGGAGGGGAGGGCAGACGGTGGGGGAGTTTAATTCCAGGGTTTAGGTTTCACGTTGTGGTCTTTGTTGGAGGGAGGGAGGGAGGGAGGTGGAGGTTGTGGGAATGAAGGCTTAGCCTATTCATTCCCAAACGCATCTCTCCCCTTTCTCCTCACCCCTTTGGTGTGAACCCTCACCCCTGCCTTGCCTTCTAAACTGTACCCCCCCCCCCCCTTTCCGTTCTGGGAGGCAAAGAGGGAGTCATTGGGGAGGAGGATTGGATGGCAGACGTTAAATGTAATTAAGAGAAGTTAATTGGCTTTTTACATGAGAAAGCCTAACCTTAGTTCTAATATAAGGTAGAGGCATGTTTGTGGCTCCAGGCCTGCCCCATACAATACCACAGTGTATCACAGACCTGCATGTCTGTCTGGGCTATTCGTGGCAACTTTCATAATTGGATGTCTTATCAATACGACAGTGTGTCCCTGTTTACCCCTTGAGATTATACTAATAACAAGAGTCAAAGACAATATCAAGAATGAATCCCATGACTGCATGGCCATAAGAAGGTAACCGTGACGGTGCTGCTAGCTCTATAAACACTTCAGTTGGTTCAGCTGTTAGTATTTTGTACACACACACAGGAAGCTCTTGCACAACCCTGATGGCTTTCTGGCCATTTTACTGCAGGTAAGACATTAAATGTTCCAAAAGTTTCCAACCAGAAGAGGCTGGTGGGAAGAGTTATAGGAGGACGGTCTCATTGTAATGGCTGGAGTAAATGGAACGTCAAACACATCAAACATGAGTCAAACACGAGGTGTCCATGGTTTGATGTGTTCGACTCCGTTCCATAAATTCCATTCCAGCCATTACAATGAGCCCGTCCTCCTATAACCCCTCTCCCTGTCCTGGCCCAACAAAAGCCTTCTCTGTCGAGCTGAGACACGGCTATTAGATCTCAAAGTCCATGCCACCGCCGCCCCAGGGCTGGGCTCTGGTCAGACACACACACACACGGTCAGCTGATGATTTCCCCCGCACCCTGCCCTGCTCTATTGGCCGACGGCCTGTGTCTGATAAAGTCCAGAGAGGTGATTGGCTGACCCAGTGTGAACGGAGCAGGGTCGGGGTTGCTACGGTACAGAGGTGCGGACTGGAGGTGGCTGGCAGGAATACAAAGACCAGTTGGGGGTGGGAAGGTAAGCATTTGCCGTGGTGCCTACTGCACTGCTGTGTATCACCTTACCTTACGTAATTTGGTGCATACGGACACCAAATGGTGCAGGAGTGCCCATGTAGCGTACCTGCCCTGGGTCCAAGGGGAGAAGTGCAGGAGGTTTCCTGTCCCACACCTGTGTGGTACCTGCCCTCTCACCCTCTTTGGGGAGAAGAGCAGACCAACTCCTCTGGGTCTGGTCCAGTGAACGGCTTTGGTTCTCTTCATTCCCCCTACACAATAGAAATCGGTAGTGGGGGGCGTGTGCGCATCTGGTGCCCACCCCTCCCACCGGCGATGCTGAAAGCTCATTAAAAATGGCTTGCTGTTAATGAGCTATAGGGATCATAGAGCTGCCTTCTCATTAGAGGGGGCAGGGCTATGGCCATAGGATGCTGGCGCAGGGATTTTTGTGCCCCCAAAATGCAGTCCGCAATTACGTGAGCGCAACCCCCTGGCACCCAGTACCCCCTACCCCTAGAAACCTTACAGCTTGCCCCTGTCCCATCCCAATTCCCCTGGATATGTAGCCTTCTACGTAAAGTTCAACTGGCCTACAGATTGAGTCACGTCACTTCCTTTTAGAAACTCCCTCCGGTAGGCGTTTGATCTGTGCGGGTCGTTTCTCTGTGGACTGACTCCAGTCATCCCAAGTTATGAATGTTTAATGTCAGAGCACTGGATCAAGGATCCTCTATGCTTGTTTACATCCGTCTGACGTTTGTTGCCTTTGACCTTCAGGAGCGGGTTAGCCATTCCGACACGGAGACCAAAACACACACACACACACACACACACACGATCGCTTTGCCTCAAATCTTTAATGAAACTTCTCATAACCAGGTCAATGACAAAATGGTATGAAGTTTACAAAAAGACAGTGGCATAGTTAGCCTCATTGCAGTCAGCACAGACAGAGAAAACCAGGAATGCTGGGAAAATGAGTTTGAGGCATACAGCATACAGTCAATTGATGATAACAAAACGGCAACGACATCTACATGTAGGAGTGCCATTTTACGTACATAACATTGGTCCCTGAACAAGTATACTCCACTCATGTCCATCAATCATTCACATTTGACCCTATCACTACATTTCATACACAAAAGCATAGAATTGGTTTTTCAAAGTGTCCAAAAAGAAGGGTTCCCTGCCATCAGTGTATATAGACATCAATAATGATCACGTAAATCACAGTAGTCAGAAATTAGTTGGTGACACGTCACTCAAAGCATGTTCTCAGCCACAATGGCAAATGTAGCTAAATGTTAGCTGCATAATTGTTGTTGGCATAGGCTCACTTTCCATGCGCATAAAACAGCTTGCTTATGACTTGTTACGTCATGTTTCAGATGTAGTTAGTTAGGCATTTGACCGAAGGTTCAAGTCAAGTGTTACCAAAAAATTCCCCTGTACACACACACACACACACAGTAAACATAGACACATACACAAGTGCTCATTCGGTGTTACCCACAAAACTCTCCCACCTATCAACAAGCCATTCACTGTAGCTCTCCACCCTGTAGTTTAGCAGTAGATAGACTTTTCATTTGCCCACCACTAACATGCAGTGTTCATAAATAAGGACAAATTTTAAAGCACACAGGCAAAAGAAAACAGAAAACATTTCAAATGGCAGCAAAACATGCATGCTTAAGCTTCAAGCAATTCAGCATTGAAAAAAGTAAACAAAGGAAAGAGAAAGATCCCCCCCCCCCAATTATCAAGCACAAAAAGAAAGAAATTCACAAGTTTCATATGAAGTTAAATTGCAGTTTTTTTTATGCATAGGAGTTCAGGAAATCAGCAGATGAGACGTATACACATATATAAAAATAACATCCATACACAGAGAAGAACAACACAATGCTGCTGGGCCTCGTGAGCCTCAAACTTTACATTAAGTGGCAAGTGTTGTGACATAGAAGCACATTTAGAAGGACAGAGAAACGACAGGCAATCTATGTTTGGCTTCGTTTCCCCTTTGACCCCGTCTCCGTCCAAACAACTAGTCTTTCATTCATCCACAGAGTGAAACGACCACCATCCCAGTTGTCACCAAATCAACGGAACAGGATATGAAAGCCTCACTATTGTCGCAATCTCTTGCCACTAGATATAAAAAAATATAAAAACAATGAAACCCTTTTTTACATTTGACAGTTCAGATTGGTAATCATCATTATGTTGAGTGAGTGAACCAATCAATTGACCACGGGTGTCCAATTCCTATATTCTGCTGGAGCATAGTGATCAACTTCCTGTGTTCTGGTGGACTGTGGTGGTATGAATTCCTGTTCTTAAGTCCTGTTTGCCCTCCACCTTTCCATTGCATGTCTGGGTTTTGTGCTGTGGTCTAAGTAGGTGGATTTGCATATGCTAATTGTCAGCTCTGGCGAGACGTGATGTACCTCAGCATTGCACAGATAGGGAATTCAGAGGAGAGCAGGGTTGGTACCTAGATTCCAGTTGGAATTAATCCCCAGTTGAGTGCTAGGAAAGGTTCATTACATTTATATGGATATTTATGTTGGTCAAAGCGGTTGGAATGATTGAGAGTCCAAGCCAGTGCTTCTGAATGTCTTAGTCAGTGTACAAAAGTGTGAAATGACGGCTATGCTGGACCCGTAGTTTACACCAAGCCCACATGCACACTGCCTTCAGTAGGAAGCTCACCCACATTATCCTCCACTACGGCTGGGCTGACAGTACCATCCACCTCCCCTTTCTGGTTCTCCTCAGCCTCCACTACCACCTCGATGGCAGCCATGTTGCTTTCTGTCTGGTCCGTGCTGGCTTCATCCTCCATCTTGATGACCAACCCGTCCTCCATTTTGACAAGGGCCCAGTTGGCATCAGCTGCACTGGCCTGGGTGTAGGTCCCGACTCTGGCATGGCTCAGCCCATGCACCTTCTTCAGGTGTTTCTCCAGGGTGGCGTACACAGTGAAGGGCACCCCGCACAGCTGGCACAGGAACGGGGCGCGGGCCCCGTGGGCACCGTGGGTCTTCATGTGGCGTGTGAGCTTGGAGCTCTGGGCGCATGCGTAGCTGCACAGGCCACACTGGTAGGGTCGTTCTCCCGTGTGGCTGCGCCGGTGCACCGTCAGGTTGCTGCTGTTCCGGAACTGTTTCCCACAGTACTCACAGGCCTCCTCCTTCTTCTTCTTCCCTGACCCCCCATCGTTGTTACCACTGTTACTGCTGATGACGCTGTTTCCTCCTCCTCCTCTCCGTTCACTCTCCCTCTGCCACTCCTGGACCACCTCGATGTTCCCACCTGCAAGCCACTCCTTCTCTCCATCCCTCTCGCTCACCCACTCCCCCCCTACCTGAGCCCTCTCCTCCCTCTCCGGACGTTTGGGGGTGCAATTTCCGCTGGCGATGCCACTCTCCCCGCTGCCACCCGTCTCTCCACTTTCAAGTGACCCCCCTGAAGGGCTGGCGTAGGGGGACGCATGCTGGGGCTCCTCTTGACCCTCCACCACCTCTCCCTGGGGTTGGAACAGCCTGAACAGGCTCATGTCTGGACCTCCAGGCTGGGAAGCGAGCAGGATCAGTCCAGAGCCTGGGGAGTGAGGCTTGGACTGGGATAGGTCCAACTCAGAGGTCTCCCTCTCCCCTGGTCCTCCACTCAACACCCTCTCTCCTGTCCCCTGCATTACAAATCTCCCTCTCATCCCCTGCCGACCCCCCTCATCCTCCCCTACCAGCCCCACCTCCACCCCCTCGTAGCCCCCTCCACCAGTCTCTCCGCGGTGACTCCTCATGTGGCGAGCCAGCTGACCACTCTGGGCAAAGGCCTGGTCACACAAGCCACAGTGATAGGGCCGCTCACATGAGTGGGTCCTCCGGTGGGCTGACAGGCTGCGGAGGGATTGGAAACCCTGGCCACACAGCTCACAGGGAAACCCCACCTGGGCGGGTCCGCACTGGGGGAAGGAAGAGGCGGCCAGGGGGGACGGCGATGGAGAGGTGACCAGATCTCCAGCAGTGGTGACGATGGTGGTGTTGCTACTGCCCTCAACCAGCTCTCTCAGACAGAAGTTGAGGGCCTGTCGTTCTCTGGAGGAAGGGATGGAGCTGGCCCGAGAAGCTGGCCTGCGGTTCTGACGAGGACTGAAGATGCGGGGCAGACGCAGAATGGAAGGGTGGAAGGCAGTGGCCAGGGTGTGGCTCAGTTGACAGGGATCCAGAGTAGCTGCAGGTTTGGAGTGCTGGTGACGCCCTCTTCCCATCTTCTCCTCGTCATCCTTCTCCCCGTGCTCCTGGTAGATACTAAAAGAGTGTGTGTGCTGGGCGTGTTGGAGCAGGGCCCAGGCAGAGGGCAACACACACTCACACAGTTGGCAGGTAAAGCAGGACGGCTCTTCTGCCACAGGAAAAAAAAAACAGTTAGTAAGCAAGCCAAGACGACATTAGCAGAAACATTTCCTTGATCTGAAAAATGTAAGGGATCTCAATAGTTTAAAAAAATTTAAAACAGCACATATCAGACAGTAGGAACTATTGTGGATAGCTAGGCGGTGACAGCAGAATACTGGGATAAATAAAAGGAACACGGCACAGAAAAAAGGCACTCTGGTTAGGGCAGTACATAGGTGCAGAGAAACTAAGCCTGTTAAGTCGGTGAAGAGTGAGTGACCACAGCAAGAGGGACGGTGCTTAACATCCTCTGGTTCAGGTCGACAGGACAAGGTAGTCGGAGTTTCAAATAGAAAAACAATGCATTGTTCCTGCCTCTCGTCCTTTTTGAGACAGAAGCCAAGGAGAGAGGGACTCAGAGATAGCGAAGGCTGTTGATGGGACCAGAAGCAGGTGAGAGATGAACGACAGAGGCCAGCAGAAAGGGGAGATGGATAGTCAAGTACATCTGGAGAAATGTTTTAAATGTGGTTAGCATTGTCTCTTAACCGAGAGCCACTCTCCAATTAAGCTGCAAATTGCTAATTAGCGGAACCGAGAAAACGAAGGCTTTATGTAAATCAGGGACTGACTCAGCCTGCTTGACAAATGAGGCCTTTCTGCATAAATCTAAATTGGAAAGAAGATCCTCAAATTGAGGGGGAAAACAGTTCTATTTTTTGTAAAGGTTCAAAGCCGACTCTGGTATAAGCCTCTTTCATGTTTCCTGAAGTCAAAATCCTTCTGTATTTTACTGGAGGGGGAGGAGAGAAAAGATGAAAAAGAAAGCAACTGTTTCTCCCTCTCCCTCCCTCTCTCTTGCGCTCTGCCTGGAGAGGATAGGAGATGTGGTGGACACATCCTTTAACTTAGCCTGAAGAGATGAGTAGAGCAGGAGAGAAGTTGGTGTATTTATGAAAAGTGGGGTGAATGAGAGCGCAACAACAACAAAAAAAGAGATGAGGAAAGCGAGAGAAAGATCAAAAAGGAGGATGTCGCAGCGCGGGGTCGAGAAACGCCACAAACAAATGTGTCACCCCTTGGATTGTACTTCAGACCCATCCTCCTACCCCTCACCCCTCTGCCCCCCTAACCCTCCAAATCTCTCCCCGAGGGGGGGCTTTTGTCTTGAGCTCCTGGAGTGAAACACAATACCCAGCCGGTTTCTCATTCGCTCTTTCTTTCCCTCTCCATCTTTTTTTTTTGTAAGGATTCCCATTTGGCCCGGGGTAGCACTTGAATATTAAGCAGAAGCAATAACTGCTAATTAAAAATGCAGATTGGCTCGGAGCACTAACGAGCAGTAGGCAGAATCTCCTCTCCCGGGGGAGAAAGAGGGAGGAGAAAAGAGTGTGGGGGGAGATTGAAATAGGGCAAGCGAGAGTCTGTTGAAATGGGGGGGGGGGGGGGGGGGGTAATGTTATAGATGAGAAAAAACAAACAAGTCAAATAAATAAAAATAAATGGAGACAGACGCACACGTTATTATATTCCATCACGTTCTTCCATTCTCCATCACATACACATTCTAGAGTGAAAGGGACACCTATCCGCTGTGGGGATAATTGCTCTTTCAGTTTGAGTCATCTTCCTCAAGCAGACATATTCACATGCCAAGAGAAGCCAGGCTTCCCCAAAACATCTACCCAGAAAAATATGCAATAATTTATCTTTGGTCTGTTTCATATTTTCCTTCAAAATCGCAAGAGGCTGAATGTACAGTATCGCACCGGAGAAAGCAGCAACCTTCTGTCTCTGTATGTGTAGCTCATCTATCTGATGCTCTCTGGTCAAAAAGAGTATGACATTGTTTCCGCCAGTAGTATTGAATGCAAGAGAAGTCAGCGAGCATTTAGCCTCCCTTTATAAAAAAAAGTATAAAATAATAGCCAATCAGTGTTGAGCTAAACTGAGTGAGCTAAACTGTGAATGGTCCTGGTGCATCCCCCCCAAAAAAACTAAAAAACAGGAAGCCAGTTTGGATTGGGCTTCACGCCAATCACATCGAAAGAAAAACACAGACAGAAAAAATATATATTGTTGTGTCGTTTTCCTCAGTTGGCTAGCTAACTAGCTAAAATTGTCCCTTTCCTAAATTAGCCATGAATGGAGATAGGGATTTGGACTTGTGGTTTTACTTAATTCTCCGTACTAGCTAATGATTTATAACGGCGATTCTGATCCAACCATAAATTCATACATTGTTCCCCTAGCCTGAGAGGATGGAAGTTCAATATGTAGCTAGATGTAGAAGGCTAGTGTTAACTAGTTGGCCTGAGACATTGATGCCCATGAAAAGGACGTTAGGCTAGTGAGCGAGCATTTTAGCCAAGTAGCCTAGGTCAACAACAAAAAATAAAGTGTGTACTGTATGACAGAGTCATAGACCGTTTCGTCATCATGAAAGAGAGGATGGAATTGGCATTTCTCGACATGTAGGGTGAGTCAACATGTTCTCTCTACTTTGAACGCACGCTTGCACACAGCAAGAGAGCGAGCCATGGACAGCCACATGATATTTAGCTTATGTTGATTGGACTAAATTGTTTTATGGTATATTTTATGGTATATTTTATTTGTCATAGCATAGGGGATTCCTCTTCCTCTCTTCTTCTCTTCGCTAACTCTCCGCGGTTTTAAATCAATAGTTGTTTACTAGTCTGAAAATGTTGTAAACATCCACTTGCTTGACCCTGCTGTAGGTCATGTAACCTCTTCTGTCACATGCAATATGCTTTGTGGACTCCACCGGACAGAGGTTGGTCTCCGGATTTCTGATGAAACAAAGGTGTGGTTGAATTTACTCTGCCACTGTCTTTCCTATGGTCTTGTTGCATATACCACAGTCGCAAAGGCATATGAACTAACAGGTTATAGAGCAAACAACGCAATTATCACAACACACAGGTTGTAATGTGAAAAAAATGTAATGGGCTTGGCATCACCAGGGATTTTAGATAGACGCACAACACGTAGCGCATACAGTACTGTATCAAATCATACCACATACAAAACATTTAACTTGAGTTACTTAACCCTTGTGTTGTCTTAAGGGTAAAAAAAAATAATAATAATGACCCGCCACTGTTCAACAGCAGAGACATTTTTTCAATTTGAAATGTTATGACTTTTCCTACAGTGACCCCAATATTAGAAAAAGTGAAACATCGCCTTTGTTCATATTTCCATGAAAGCTGTACACCACCAGGGTACAAAGATTGTCTTAGGGACATTTTTGACCCGGCGGTTATAAAATAATTTACGCACCACACAAACCACAGAGACACACACGAAATTGAGATTACATGTGCTACTGATTGAACTCAGCCAGCAGGTCCTGGAGAGGAAGATCCCCATGGTTGGCACAGGTAGAAAGAACAAGCCTGAGCTCCCCCCTGCACTCCTCGCAACAAAGTTTGCCTTCACCCCCACCACCCCACTAACCACAGTGGTTAGAGCGTTGGACTAGTAACCGAAAGGTTGCAAGACCGAATCCCCGAGCTGACAAGGTAAAAAAGTCTGTCGTTCTGCCCCCCTGTTCCGTCATTGAAAAGAATATGTTCTTAACTGACTTACCTAGTTAAATAAAAGGTCAAATAAAATACATGTAAAAAAAATATTTAAAAAAACACCACTCTAGTTTCCTACCTCCCAAAGAGGAACACGAATGTGGTCCTCCTGAGCACACTGCGCAAAACGGCTGAGATCAGTGATCGTGAGGACAGGAAGCCAGCCATCGTCCTGGACTACAACCACAACAAAGGAGGCGTGGACAACCTGGACAAGGTCACTGGAACGTACTGCTGCAGGAGGACGACTGCCCGCTGATCCCTGGTCATCTTCTATAACATCATTGATGTGTCCTCGTACAATGCCTTCGTGATATGGAACAAGATCAACCCTACCTGGATGCCTGATAAGTGTTCCTGGAGGAGCTGGGAAAGACCCTTGTAACCCCACACGTTCAAAGAAGGGAGCGCCTGCCCCGCACAGCAGCGCTTGTGAAAGCTGTTCAGGGGGCTGAATCTTGTTCTGATCCACCTGAGGCTGCAGCTGGGGCAGGCAAGAGGAGGAGATGACAATTCTGCCCCCCAAAGAAGGACTGTAAAACAAACTGTGTGCTGCACATGTGAGAAATACATCTGCAAAGTCCATGCACACACACTTGCATACTTTCCTACATGTGCTAATTAGAGTTGATTGATTTATGTTCTTCACGTTTCTGTTTTGTATCTATTATTTTATTAATATTTATTGTTGTTGTTTATACACCTTGTGGGTGGGGGCAATGGTTTAAAAAAATTGGGAAAATACTAATATTTTGTAGTTGAATTCCTCATTGTACAGTATAAGAATATCACTATGTTGCCAAAAAAGCTCAAGACATTGCTTCCCGTCAATAAAATGCATTCAAAACTACTTTCTGCACATTTTTGCTACTTTCTTAGGCTATACAATAGCCATCACTTGCAACAACAACAAAAAGAGTATGTTCACACTTATGCAGTACCATTAGCAATACTACTTTAGTAAAGAAAACAATTGAAAACAATTAAATAGTACCCGCAAAACACCAGTCTCAACGTCAACAGTGAAGAGGCGACCCCAGGATGCTGGCCTTCTAGGCACAGTTCCTCTGTCCAGTGTCTGTATTATTTTGCCCATCTTAATCTTTAATTTTTATTGGCCAGTCTGAGATATGGCTTTTTCTTTGCAACTCTGCCTAGAAGGTCAGCATCCCAGAGTCGCCTCTGCACTGTTGACATTGAGACTGGTGTTTTGCCGGCACTGTTGAATGAAGCTGCCAATTGAGGACTTGTGAGGCACCGGTTTCTCAAACTAGACACTTATCCTCTTGCTCAGTTGTGCACCGGGGCCTCCCGCTTGTTATATTCTGGTTAGGGCCAGTTTGCGCTGTTCTGTGAAGGGAGTAGTTCACAGCTTTGTACGATATCTTCAGTTTCTTGGCAATTTCTCACATGGAATAGCCGTCATTTCTCAGAACAAGAATAGACTGATGAGTTTCAGAAGAAAGTTCTTTGTTTCTGGCCATTTTGATCCTGTAATCAAACCCACAAATGCTGAAGCTCCAGATACTCAACTAGTCTAAAGAAGGCCAGTTTTATTGCTTCTTTAATCAGAACAGTTTCAGCTGTGCTAACATAATTGCAAAATGATTTTATAATGATCAATTAGCCTTTTAAAATTATAAACTTGGATAAGCTAATATAACGTGCCATTGGAACACAGGAGTGATGGTTTCTGATAAAGGGGCCTCTGTAAGCCTATGTAGATATTCCATGAAAACATCTGCCATTTCCAGCTACAATAGTCATTTACAACATTAACAATGTCTACACTGTATTTCTGATCAATTTGATGTTATTTTAATGGACAAAAAAAGTGATTTTTCTTTCAAAAACAAGGACATTTCTCTGTGACCCCAAACGTTTGAACGGTAGTGTACATATCAATAGTTCAACCTAGGTCTTTTCCACAAATACCTCCTAACAATTTAAACAACACATCTAAATTCTAAAAAATGGGCGATCGACATTAGATACACGTTTTCATGCACCAGTGACTCATTTCGTTATTAAAAAGTTGAATTAAAAATTATCTGGCTTTGCTTGGTTGGAGATACGGCTCTTGTGTAGTGCACGTGGGTAGCTCTGTTGTGTAAGCCGTTGGGCACGGAGAAGAGAACTTACACACAGACAGAAACATTTTTAAAAAGCAGCTAGAAAGCGATAGAGCGGTTGATAGAGACAGAAGAGAGAGAGAGAGAACATGTAAAACAGGCAGCGAGAGACCTAGAGGTAGAGACAGGTTGAGAGAGAGAAAACATAACAGGCAGGACTGGAAGAGACCGAAAGAGAAAAACGTGGACAGACGGAAACAGAGCATGCAGCAGTCCCCTGAGCGTTACACAAAGGAAGGAAGTGCACGTGGCTGTGTGTGAGAGAAAGAGTGTGTGTGAGAGAAAGAGTGCGTATGTCTAAGGGATCTCAGTTCCAAAAATATGCATATGAAACAAAACATTAAAAAATATATATGTTTTATTGTCACACAGTGGATAGGTCCATTGAAATGTGTTGTTTTACAGGATAAGCCATAGAAGGATGGCGTCAAGTGCTTTGCGCATGGCCCCATCAACTGATTTTTCATCGGCTTGAGTATTCGAACAAGCTACATTTCGGTTACTGGCTCAACGCTCGCACAGCTAGGCTACCTGCCGCCCTAAAGCTCATCTAATCAGAGTCATTCAGACCATATATACTGTAAATAGAATCTAGAGATTCTATTTCTATGGTTCAGACACACAATGAGAACTTGCTTGTTCACTTCTAAATACATGACCTATACATACTGTGAGTTTAGGCCCCCTCTTACTGCCTACATAGTCCTGCTTCAGATGCCTAGTAGAAAGCCTCTAAGGTAGGAGAGACAAGGAAGGTAACCATGGGTGCATCTCAATAGTCATGTCGCTGTTCTTCACTTGTCTCCATTCCTCCCATCTCTGTAAAGACGTTGGTGAGGAGACAAGGGGAGGAAGTATCACTCAACTATTTACTATCAAAATGCAGATTGGGATGCCCATCTGATGGACACCACACACTTGCACCGAGAAGCCATGCAAACATCAGAACGAACGATGGTGACATTATCCTTTTAAACATGTTGCAATGGTAGTACGACCACACCGCAGCCTGTTGTGACACCATCTCATTGTCCCCCTCAGCTTAGCACAGCCAGTCCTCCAGTGAGCGCAGGCCGTGTTATTGCGTGGCCAGAGAGCACGGTGCCTTGCCCTATGTGTTTACCTGGCCACTTCACCTGAGAGAGACAGAGTCAAGGAGATGGAGGGGAGCTCAGGTGCACCGGAGCCCTCAGGGGCCCCCTATGGCCTCAAAACACCACTGCCTATCCTTTCCACACAATTACCCAGTGCGTCGCTAACTCAGAGGCCTCCTCAGCACAGCAACGCCCAGCTAATGAGCTGGACTGGGGGGGGACGGTTGTTAGAGGGGGGAGAGAAAACAACAAAACAAAAAAAGTCACTAATTAGCGACCTGCCCGCACTCACCTGTTCTGTTAGCCTCTATCTTCACCTTCACACTATGCTCCTCCCCTCTGGACATGTCTGTCAAACTCCTCAGCTCCACGAACCCAGCCTCTACCTGAGTGACATCACCACGTCGCTGTGTCCGGTTGGCTGGGGAGGGAGGGGTGTGGGGGTTGGGGGCGTGATTCCGGGAGCGGCAGCCCCCTTGTTTGTGCTGGATGAAGGCCAGGATGTGGGCGAGAGGGAAGGCCTGGCTGCACTGCCCACAGGTCAGCAGGTCACGACCCTCCTCAATATCCCTGACCCGGGGAAGGGACCCCCTCTCCTCCAACGATGGAGTGGCAGCGTCCAAGGGCTCAGGGGCATCTGAGAGAAGATGAGAGGCAAGTGAGGGAGAGTCAGAGAAAGAAGAGGGGGAGAGTGAAAAACTAATTAGGGCAGGGGAGTGATACGGGGAAAGGAAGCGAAGACAGAGGGAGGAAGACGAAGAGAGTCAAGAAGAACATTTGAGAAAATAGAAACTACAAAGAACTTGAATATTCTGTCCATCATGTAAGATCCTACAGCAACAGGGAGACAGTGGGTGGTCAGACACCATGTAGATTGGGCAACTGCTGATATGGCCTTCAGAGAAAAACAACTCCACCCTGTTTTTTTTAAGCATTACTTTCGATGCTGCGCCACTCCCCCCACCCCACCCGCTCCACCAGGGCTACAGAGGCAGTCAGGCTATTCCGGTCAGCTGATACTGACCACTTCCCTCTAACTAACCCTTTGACAGCTCCTTTCACTGAGATGGCAGGCTGCATAGTGTCTTCACTGACACCGTTGCTTCCTGTCTCTATTGGTGCTGTGAGTAGAAATATATCTATTTTTAATTATACCATTCCCAAGGCCTGGGAGAAAGAAAAAAACACCTGTCAACACATTCTCAATCATCAACTACTCAAGTAAGAGAAACAACAAGGCAAGGAACTGACCAGTTTATCGGCGAGAAAGTGAGTGGCCATGACTTGAAGGCATTCAGAGTCACTCAGGGTTTGAAGGCCAAATTAATCATTTATCACTAAGAGAGTTGAGTCTAACACGAGATTACTCAAATTAAATGTGTGGTTTAGATTTAAGCACCTCTCAGGGATGTAGTCTGGTTCAGTCTCTCATTAGCGCCATAAATGTAGGCTACAAAATAAAAATGTCCATGACTCATATATGACCCAAGTAGACAGCCAAAGACAAGGACGGTTAAATACCGTTGGTCGGGTTTGAGCTGCTGGATTGGCCCTCACCACTCTTTTAACGACTTGTGAGAGTTGAGGCAGGGAGTGAGTCAATATGGTCGTGTACACACCTTAAAGCTTGGACCGGCTTCACTTGCCCGGACTAGGCCGAGTACAGGACAGGTACAGACAGTACAGTTGCGCTGAGTAGCTCACCGGTGGTTACTCAAAAATGTAACCTTTCCTGTTTCAGTGCTGCTCACGGTTTGTGCAGACAAGCTAGGCGCGGTTTGCACGCACACCATTGAAGAGTCAAGGCTTGTGGTCAAACTAGACACGCTCGACTGGTCTTCGTTGGGGTAACAGAGAAAGCGATGTTTTCTAACATTTTTCAGTGTTTTTGTCAAAGGCCTGCCCTCAGTGACCGGGGGAAGAAACACGATATCATCAACGAACCCGTGGTTTAATAAGCAGAGCCTGTTATTTTGATATACAACTATATCTTTATGATAACCTACATAGGCCTACGCACAAGTCAAGTGTATGGGGTTTCTAGGCTAGATCATTTTTTTGACGAAACGGCTATAAAAGTGGAAGAGGTCAGTGGAGTTGTTGTGAGGGCAGACTGTATCCTCTCCTCTCTCGCCTTGTCACACGGATACAGTGTCTAGAACACGCGGTCTGCCCCACAAGGAAGCGTTCAATGTTGGCAAAAAAATCGGAGATAATTCCAAACAGCCCCCCCCCCCCCACAGACAAGACAGAAAGAAAAACTAGAAGAAAATAAAAAGGATAGGCAAGTAAAGAACCTTGATTAAATTTTTTTTTTTAAAACATGACCTATGTTTAAAACCACCTTTTAATGTGTAGTTTATGAACACATTTAATTGATTTTAAACTTCATTTGTTGCACAGCTAGCCTATATATAAATCAGCTCTTTACAAAAATATATTTGGTAACTTTTATCAATGATTTAACTTCAATGTCAAGGTGCGCATAACCCTACAAAGCCCGACTGACCCCCCCGCACCACCCGAAAAAGCGACGTTTAACATGAATACATCGTATATGAAATACATAACATGCATATAGCCAACCCCTTATTAGTAAACTATGGCCATAGCCTCATCTCAGTTTACCTTGAATTGCACTCAGGTGTTGCGGTCGGCTGCCTTGTTTGCGTCTGGACATTCTGTTTGATTACACCAGGCAAGGTTTGTCTGGTGTATCCACACCCCTCGATCGGAATCTAACGTAATTGATCAAGTTGATAAGAATACTGTGTAGCTCAATGGCACGGACGGGTCGTGGCTCGCTGTGTACCAGCCAGTGTTCAAGTTCAGGCTACCAGCCCCGCAGCGGAGGAAAGAAGGGGCAACATGTTAGGCGCCGCCCGTCACTAACTACTCCGACCCCGACCCCGCCCTCTACACAATGTTACACTCACACATACCTTGTTTTACTCTCACTTGTGGGGACAAAAACAATTGATTCCCATTCCAAATCATATTTTCCCCTAACAGCCTTTTTTGTCTCTTGTGGGGACCAGCAAAATGTCTTCACTTATCCTAATGTTCCTTCTTTTACTTCTGGTCCCCACAAGGAGACTAAAAACCCCACCAAAATAATACATACACAGAATCCTCATGCGATAGTGTCATCACAGTCTAGACCGGTTTGGCTTCTATAACAATCAATATTAGTGGCCCATTTATTTCAGGAACTATCAAATGCAACGATATTAAAATGCACGTTGCAGAATACATGGGATGATGGGAGGCAGCAATAGGACTTACAGCTGCACAGCCACTTCCTCCTTGCACCCCTAGCTTACATGCAGCCTACTGGTTATAGCTGCCTGCTAAGGATGTGGGTGAGGAGGAAGTGGCTTTAACAAGGTCGCTGAAGACAGGTGTTTGTTTTGCTGTCCGGCTGATTTCGAAACCGATGTAAACGGTCTGTTAGTTTCTCCTTTTGTTACTCACCAGACAGCACATCAAATACAGTGGCGAGTGGGGTTAAAAACCATAGGCCTGACCGTAAACTTTTACAAAGCCAAACTAAGCAGCCTAGGCGCTAGTTTATCTTGGTTGGGAAATGATTCAGACGGATTATGAGACAATATAGCTATAAAGTATGTTGTGAAACATTGTAAATGGTTAGATGTAACACATGCTGAATAATGTGCGTAAAAGGTAGGTTATTACACGAAATAAGGTGTTTGGCGCCACCCGGTGGCTAAACGTGGCCTGCTTAACGAGAACTGCGCCTTACAAGTAGGGTAGTAGACTATAAATGCTGACACCTTCCCTTCACACTCACCACTTAGTGAGTTGATCTTACCAGTACGCTAAAGCGCAATCATTTCGACAAAATGCATTATAATGTATAATTGTAAATGCATCTTAGCTACAATAACCAAACTACTTGTTAAATTGGTCCCTGACTTTTATATAACTCCAAACAACTTTAATCAAGTGTTGGACAAGACACTTTGCTGCTTGACTCAACAAAGCCTCACTAGTGAATTGTTGCAGTTATGACTTGGGGACATTTATAATGCATGTATGAGAG
This sequence comes from Oncorhynchus nerka, assembly GCF_034236695.1. Lineage (NCBI taxonomy): Eukaryota > Metazoa > Chordata > Actinopteri > Salmoniformes > Salmonidae > Oncorhynchus > Oncorhynchus nerka. The sequence goes on along the minus strand of NC_088409.1, from coordinate 55,580,830 downwards.
ATGAGAACATTCAAGTAAAGACACAAAACCAATAGATTGACGACATATACTTTTGTGCATTTTATTTGGATTTCTCAGTTTGATAACTGATCATATATTTGGATTAAAACAATCTGTTACTCAGAAGAGTACAATCAAGTCTCAATTCACTGGGTGAGTGGTTGGGGGGGCATGCCATACAAAAAGATTAAAATCATTAGCGACCAATTATTTTTCGTATTCACATGGAGCTATACACCGCCTCGGGATTTCATCAATGTTCACTCACTTGTAATTGAAGAAAACTATGTACATAGATGAAGGTAAAAATTTAAATCCGATTTCTTTTACATCCTATTCAGTGATGCCAACATACTCTTCTCAGAGAGAGATTGAGGGGACAGGGGCACAGGGAAAGATAGAAAGAACACCCAGAGATAGAGAAAAAGCAAGACCATCATAAAAGGAGATAAATATGTATGCAGAATTACTGATACTAAAATGTGGCCAGATGCAATAACTACCAAATCTCAATCTCCGGCCTCCAATTCAGCTCTTCCATTTTCCTCTCCCCCATCCATCTCTATCTCACCCTCATTCAGGTCCCTCACTTCTCTCCTTTTCTCATTTCTCTTCACTGGAACAGTAGGCAGAAGAGGGGATGAGGAGGGTTGTGGGGGTTAGTGGGTCCAAGCGGTATGTTTAGTATCGGTAATATGGACTCCTCGACCGGGAACGGGACCTCCTGGAAACCCGAGAAAAGAGTGTGTTTGAGTCTCAGGTAACACAGTGCTACATTTGGACCCCCACAGTATATTCACTACCCCCACATATAATGCTATATGTCAAACTGGACATGACTAGCCAGTTATTACACAAGACATTACTTTCTTTAAAATATTGGGATACTTCCTGGTGTAAACAGTTGCTCTCCAGTATTTGCTGGTACTTGCTAGCTTGTATCATATTTGACTAAGCTACCATTGGTCTGTCGCATACACATGGATGGTCTAAGTGCAGAACTGCTGTAGCGTATTGAGACTGACAGTGTTAAGCCTCATCTGTTTCTGATGTACCGAGACTCCAGGTTCAGTGTGTCCCCCCCACTACCAAATACCACAGCCGGCCCCACAACTCCCCAGGGAGGACCAGGGACGAGAGAGCCTAACATCAGTACTGACAGCCCTCTGTGAGAGTATGCAGGCTTTTGATTCAAACTCTTTGTCCCAATGTGGGTGCGTGTGAGCGGGAGAGAATACATTTGAATACGAGTGTGTGAGGGGGGGGGGGGGGAAGGAACAAAGAGTGTGAGAGTGTGTGTGTCTGTCGTGTGTCACAAATAGAACACTGGACATCTTGAGCATTACAGAAATATGCTCAACATTGTGTTAATCACTCTAAACTGAATATGGATTTCAGTGATCATAACTTCCCCCATTACAGTGTCGAGAAAGAGTTGCGACAGATCACAGAGGGAGAGTACGATGCGCTACTGAGATAACGTGCGCGAGAGTCAACATCCTTCCTCAACAGTGGAGATTCTTGTGGTTGCTCACATACCTTCTGGATGAGCTGTGGTCACGACCTGAGGGACAGACAAGAGGACAGACACACCTGATGAAAGAATGACCAACACAACAGCGTGCCAGAAAGTTAACTGACAACACTCAGAACTAGTACTGAGCCAATGTCACACATTGACAAAAAAAAAAAAAGTGTATAATTTGCAAATTCTTACTTTTAACTCTGCATTGTTGGGAGAGGGCTCGTAAGTAAGCAATTCACGGTGAAGTCTACACCTTTTGTGTTCGGCACGTGTGACAAATACAATTTGTTTTGACAACTAATACTGAGCCACAACTAGTACTGAGCTACTGTTAGAGGCTTATGAGCTGCATCCCAATTGCACAGCCATTTCAAAAAGTGTGCAATTGAACACATCCCGTCAAAGATTTAACAACGATGACAGTTAAGGGGTGACTCACTGGACTCACCATATTTAGATGGGGAGGGCGAGTGGCTTTGTCGTCCGTACTGTCTCTCCCACTCGTCCCTCTCTTTCTCCCGACGCTCACGCTCCCTGGAACACACACACCACCGTTTAACCAGAGTCATACGGCACCACAATGCAGCATCACACACACACACACACACAATCACACAATCACACAGTCTTACTTCATGCGGATCTTGCGTGCCATGGCTCTGAGCTCTCCCTCGCGCTCCTGTAAAGTATACACAGCCATGAGGGCCAATGGCAGATGACAACATGTATCAAAGGACTGTCTTAGGGGGACACTGTCTGTTTCTAGAGGAAACATCACAATATGCTATTGTGGGGGCTGGCTAGCAGATCACAAACACGAATCCACACGCACCGCTCGCTTATTTTCCTGCTGAGTGACTTTCGCCTGGGCTGCTTTCTTATCCGCCTTGGCTGTGGGGGAAACAGAAGAGCAGAGGTAGGATTAATATTTATATACAAACACAGCATCAACTAGTTGTAACTGAGACTGACCAAGCAGAGTCCAGTCTGTCTACTCACACTGCCTGTTGAGGGCCTTCTGCATGCGTATCTTCAGCTTCTCCTGCGGGGTCATCCTGGGCTGTAAGAGACACGCAGGCATCAGCACACACACTCGCAGGGCAGGAGCGCAGGGTGTGTGTGGAACTACGGGGATGGGCACGTTTTGGACCACCACTGCCTCATAAAGCAGCTGGTAAGGCCACGGTTAGTCATATGGGGGTTATACGGCCGTAAATCACGTGAGCCTGTTCTCTGCTGGACTGGAAGAGCCGGCTACGTGAGGAGAGGAGAGGCAAACCCCGTGCCCGTTGCACACTGTAGCAGGACAGGATCACATTACATGGAACTGGACTCTTAAGTATATGTGTCTTATGCATTTGTACATATGTGTGAATGTTGTGAGGACAGCTAAGGTTAAGAGAGTCGAACAGGGAAAGAACATTCTGGCACAAGTAGCGCCAGCAGCCCTCCCCTCCCTGTACATTCCCTGCTGACACTCCCTGGCCAGGTAGGAATTCAGCTTGAGGATAAACAAGCGCACACATACACAACAGGCTAAAATGGCAACCTACTGAGTTTAATGACCCTTCCCTCTACCACCCTTCTGCTCCTACACAGCAACTACGTGACATCCCTTTACCCCGGTGAATCCCCTGTACTGGAGCGGTTACTAGCCATGTCTAGTGGCGTGTCTCTAAGGGGAAGGCAGCAGGTAACAGTGTGTGCTGTTAAGTCCTGGGTGGAGAGGCGCGGTGGTGTATTTCTCCTGCCTGCTCAGACAAGCCCAGCCCCCCCCCCCCTCACTGCTCTGCTGTCCACAACAGCTGCATACACCTGAGAGCTCCGACCTCACTACATAGCAGCCTAAAATGGCCTCCTCTCCCGAGTGCCCTTCACTTTAGCTGATCTGAAACGTAACAGAGAAGAATATAGAGTATGCCTGCCAGTGCACCGCCTTGACCGGTCTAGTTCTTTTACCGTCAGCGCAGATGGCAGAATGGAAAGGAGGAGAGGAAGCCTCTTAAGACTATTGGAACGCACCCAGACTACTCTCCCCCCTATTCTCTTATATGGCTTCCTTTACTACTCCTGCGCTTTTACTGGCCCAGTCCCTTAAGATCAATGGTGAGGGGAAAGAGGAGACAAGGAAAGGAGACAAGGAAGCCATTTAAGAGCTTCTGACAATGACATATCAGTGCTTTCCCCTCAGTCGGAGGGCACGAGCTTTAAAAAGGTGTTGTCTATATGTAGAGTGAAACGTCTCAGCATTGAGATTGAGGGACACACTCCACTCTCTGGTCTGACCCACACCACTCTGCATAGCTCAGCAGGTGCCGCAGAATATCCATAATATAGACAGATACATAAGTGACATAAAGGGTGCTGGGAACACCAGTCCAGTCAGGGATACGGAGAAAGAAGGGTCCGGGAAAAGTCTGTCACAACACTCTGCAATGTAGGTTGTGCCCTTTGGAGGCAGGCTAACCCTGTAACCACACTCTACACTGAGTAGAGAAGGGTTTATCTCTACACTACATTCAGGGGGGAGGTAAGGACACATTTAAAAATATGGGAGCTCCACAGCGAGGGGCAGTCAAAAGATAGAGAATGGAAATCATATGAAATGTGTGCACAGTGGCCTTTGGGGGGGGGGGGGGGGGGTCCCCGGCCTGATGGATAACCCAGCTCAGCCTGTCAGGGGTGAGGGAGGCGTAGACTTTTGCAACAAACCCAGCTAGATCAAATTCTTACTGACTTTGGCAGCTCCCGTCTCTTTACCACCCGGAGTATCAGGCCTGGAGGGAGAGAAAGAGAGAGGGGGAGAAAGAGGAAGAAAAGTAGGGCTGAAATGGTCACCATTTCCCATTTGAGAGCTCCTCCATGGGACAGACTAGGGCAAATATTAGCTACTTATTGCTGCTGTTTGTTTTAAACGGCATGTGAGGGGTAGGCTGGGTGTATATATATATATAGTGGGGCAAAGAAGTATTTAGTCAGCCACCAATTGCGCAAGTTCTCCCACTTAAAAAGATGAGGCCTGTAATTTTCATCATAGGTACACTTCAAATATGACAGACAAAATGAGAAGAAAAGAACTCCAGAAAATCACATTGTACGATTTTTAATGAATTTATTTGCAAATTATGGTGGAAAATAAGTATTTGGTCACCTACAAACAAGCAAGATTTCTGGCTCTCACAGACCTGTAACAACTTCCTTAAGAGGCTCCTCTGTCCTCCACTCGTTGCCTGTATTAATGGCACCTGTTTGAACTTGTTATCAGTATAAAAGACACCTGTCCACAACCTCAAACAGTCACACTCCAAACTCCACTATGGCCAAGGCCAAAGAGCTGTCAAAGGACACCAGAAACAAAATTGTAGACCTGCACCAGGCTGGGAAGACTGAATCTGCAATAGGTAAGCAGCTTGGTTTGAAGAAATCAACTGTGGAAGCAACTATTAGGAAATGGAAGACATACAAGACCACTGATAATCTCCCTCGATCTGGGGCTCCACGCAAGATCTCACCCCGTGGGGTCAAAATGATCACAAGAACGGTGAGTAAAAATCCCAGAACCACACGGGGGGACCTAGTGAATGACCTGCAGAGAGCTGGGACCAAAGTAACAAAGCCTACCATCAGTAACACACTATGGCGCCAGGGACTCAAATACTGCAGTGCCAGACATGTCCCCCTGCTTAAGCCAGTACATGTCCAGGCCCGTCTGAAGTTTGCTAGAGAGCATTTGGATGATCCAGAAGAAGATTGGGAAAATGTCATATGGTCAGATGAAACCAAAATATAACTTTTTGGTAAAAACTCAACTCATCGTATTTGGAAGACAAAGAATGCTGAGTTGCATCCAAAGAACACCATACCTACTGTGAAGCATGGGGGTGGAAACATCATGCTTTGGGGCTGTTTTTCTGCAAAGGGACCAGGACGACTGATCCGTGTAAAGGAAAGAATGAATGGGGCCATGTATCGTGAGATTTTGAGTGAAAACCTCCTTCCATCAGCAAGGGCATTGAAGATGAAACGTGGCTGGGTCTTTCAGCATGACAATGATCCCAAACACACCGCCCGGGCAACGAAGGAGTGGCTTCGTAAGAAGCATTTCAAAGTCCTGGAGTGGCCTAGCCAGTCTCCAGATCTCAACCCCATAGAAAATTTTTGGAGGGAGTTGAAAGTCCATGTTGCCCAGCAACAGCCCCAAAACATCACTGCTCTAGAGGAGATCTGCATGGAGGAATGGGACAAAATACCAGCAACAGTGTGTGAAAACTGTGTGAAGACTTAGAGAAAACGTTTGACCTCTGTCATTGCCAACAAAGGGTATATAACAAAGTATTGAGTTAAACTTTTGTTATTGACCAAATACTTATTTTCCACCATAATTTGCAAATAAATTCATAAAAAAATCCTACAATGTAATTTTCTGGAATTTTTCTTCTCATTTTGTCTGTCATAGTTGAAGTGTAACTATGATGAAAATTACAGGCCTCATCTTTTTAAGTGGGAGAACTTGCACAATTGGTGGCTGACTAAATACTTTTTTGCCCCACTGTACATGTGAGTATTAATGTGTGTGTGCTTTAGAGGTCTTCGCGGATCTACCTATACCTGATTACCAGACCCAGAATTCTAAATATCACGGGGTCTGGGTCAGATCTGATTGTCACAGGTCTCGGGTACCTGTCATTTTAACTGAGTTTGCACACGATGCGTACAGATCCAAACAGCGACTGCTGCAGTAGAGAGAGAAATGTAATCATTTATGCTGCTGCTCTTGCTTTTCACGAGAATGGCACATGTAGCTTGTTGGCCAATTATAAGTCAAAGCGGCAATAGGCTACAGTCAGATGCTCCATGTGTGGCAAAAGTTATAGATATCTAGTCAATGGAAGGTAAAGTTAGGCATTTCACTGTTAGGCTACACCTATTGGTTTACAAAGCATTTGACAAATAACATTTGATTTGTAATCATATTGAATGATGAATAACCTAGCTATGGCAGCTATCTACTATAACACGAGTCGGCTTGGTTGGTTGCATTCCCTCCCTCCGTCCTTCCTTTGGCTTGGTTGGTTGCGGTCTCATCTTTCACGCTCTCCTCCGTGTCACTCGCTCACACACTCGGAGTACACGCACGGCCCCCCTCTCTCCCCCTTGCTTATCAGCGCCAGTTAATAAAGTAGCTTAAAATGGACTTTTTGTCTGATTCCGGTCTGAAGTCGGTCTGGATCGGAACGGGTCTAGTTGTTCTTGTGTACTTTTAGAACAGGTCATTATATTTAAAAATTGTATTTATGCATATCGTGTCTGCGCGGGAAAGCCCCAGGTCTATTTCGGAACGGGTCCAACTTTTTTTGAACCCGTTTAAGATCTCTAGTGTGTTTATGCATGTAGGTGTCAGTGGACTCACTTTCTCAGCTTGTCACAGAGTGCAGTGGCAGAGGGCGGGCCTCCTCTGTGTGAGGGGGAAGGGGTGCAGCTGGGCTGGGGGGATTGGGAGGGGCTAGGACTACTGCTGCTGACCCCCCTCTGATGGCCTCCCAAAGTCCGCCCCCCACCCCCCCGCCTTGCACGGTCCCCCTGTCGAGAGTTCGAGCGGGACCTGAAATTCGAGCAGACAGATGTGATCAGCACAACGTCGAAGAGCTCACCGGTTCATGTAAGTGGTAGGATTTTTAAAAATACATTACGTTCAGGATTTACTTAGGTTAAAAAAGTCGTATGGAGGGGCCTCCCAAGAGGCGCAGCTGTCTAAAGCACTGCATCGAAGCGCTAGAGGAGTCACTACAAAACCCGGGTTCGATCCCAGGCTGTGTCGCAGCCGGCCGTGACCGGGAGACCCCCGTACGGGAGTTGCAGCGATGGGACAAAACTGTAACTACCAATTGGATATCACAAAATTGGGGAGAAAAAGGAGTCCAAAAAATATAAATAAATATTGTTGTCTAGGCTGCCTTACCGTGTGCGCCTGCGTGCCACGAAGCGACGTCCCACGTCCCTGTATCGCTCCCTGTCCCTCTCCCGGTCTCCATCTCGGTCATTGGAGCGGGACTGTGTCCGGTCGCATCTCCTCCGTGACCCCCCTCTTCCTCCTCCGTTGGCTCCTCTACCCCGGGACCGCGAGTCGGAGCGCCGCCTCGACCGGGAGCGGGAATGTCGTCTGTCCCTCCCTCCTCCACGGCGTCTGTCGCGGTGTGAGTGAGAGGAGGAACGAGAGGAGGAGCGATGAGTGGAAGAGTGGGTGGAAGAGGAGGAAGGGCTGGAGGAAGAGCGGCGTCTGCTGAACAGAGAGACAACACTGAGGTATTAGCAACGACCCACAGGCTGCTCTAATCCTAAATGTCCGCTTGAACTCATTTTTATTTCAGGTTTTTGATCTACATTGGACTGATAGTGCTGCAATTTTGTTGTAAAATCATGTAACCACACAGGTAGACCAGAGCTCAGGACTTAAGCATTGCTGCTACTTTGTGAACCATACTGAATATTGGCACATGGCGTACATGCCATATACGTTTTCCCTTACCTCCTGGTGCCTTTAAAAGTGGTACTAAGTTGTCTAGGGCAGCTTTTAATGTGAAGAAGTACACCATCTAATTGATTTACCATGAATAACAACATGCAGAATTTGCTGTTTGGGATGTACAAACTAACACGCATCTCTAAAAAGGTCACTACTAGGACTGTAAACTGTTCAGGTCAAACTTACTAACCTAAATCTGAGCTCCACTTCACCTACCAAATCTCTAAAGCCCAAATCTTTACAGCTGTAGTCAATGGACAGCAACATGACTGACAGGAGTAAACAACCAATGGAAAGCAGAAGGGGAAAGCTACCGACCGGGAGCCCCTGCTATGACCTGCGGGCTGGTGCAGCGAGTTGGCGGGGGTGTGGACAGGGGGTGGAGCTTGAATTGCAGCAACAGCCTCCTCGTCACTGCCTCCGAAGCTGGTGATAAAAGTGATCTTCTCTGGGCCCGGGGAACGGGAGCGGGACCGCGACTCCGAACTGGACTCTGACTGGGGCCTGAGGGAGAGAGGAAGGAAGTCAAAAAAAAAAAACACAAAAAAACCCCCAAAAAAACAACAACATAGGGCTGCTTATATGTCTTGTTTCACACATGTACAAGCGTGTAACCTGTACAAGTGTGTGGTGTGAACTTGAACCCACCCTCGGAGAGTGGGCTCAAGGCCAGGGATCAGCCATTATTGACAGCGACGCTGGACTAATTACGGGGTAAAGGAAAATTCCACTCAAAAACTGTTTTGGTATTTGTTTCACTAGTCAACTGTTGATATAGTCCCAAAATGGCTTGCATGCCAACAATCACGTTTTCACGCTTTCAAAATACAGAAAGTGTCACAGTATGATGCATTTTGGCATCATGTGCTAGGGCAGATGCTCCATACCTAGACAACTCAGGGATTCAAACTAGCTCTAACCACTAAGCTACCCATCGCGCTGCCAGGGAATGGAGAATCATCAGTGTTCTCTCCTGACCTCAAACTAGAAAGCAGTTCATCATTAGTTGATAGCACTGACCAAAAGGATGACAGTGCCATTACTTTCCTAGTCAAAACATACTATTAGATGTACTTTTAAGGTGAAAAACTTCAACAGAAAGTTAAATGGTTGGCCTCCAGCTCACCGTTTGTAGGGATCGTAGGTTGGGCTGTCTCTCCTGGCATAGCTGGAGATCATAAACAGGGAAAGGATTTAAAAGAGGTGTGACAGTGTGTTTCGTACCATGTGTGCGCTACACATTGGTCGCGGATGAGGTGAGTTACCCCATATCGTATAAAAATCAGTCAAAAAAATCAAAAATAATCAAAAATAAAATCAAAAAAATCGGTCAATTCCATACCAAGTAAATTCAGAAAGCAAACTAAATTCAAACGACAATAGCAATGAAAATAATTGGAATTTCTGTGTACTTCCTGAATTGACCCCAACCCTGGTATAAACTTCTGTTTACCTGGGTGGGCTGATTTGTCTGCCCTTCAGTCTCTTCTCTCTGAACTCCCTCCTCTGTCTGCGAGAGCGACGTCCCTGAGGGTCACACACACAGTCAGTCAGTCAGTGACATAATCAGGGAAAAGGCCTACCAACAATCATTGACATAACAGCAACACACACCAATTCTTTCTTACCGAGTACATGGCCTTCTCTGCCTCCAGAGCTTTGGCATGTTTAATGGCCTCCAGCTCATCCTTGTCTTTCCTCAGCATCCTGTCAAACAGTCAGCCAGTTAACACATTGTATAAAACAGCAGACTTTTTACTCTTTAACCTTTGTTAAAATACGCTATGAAAGGAACTGGTCATTTACTAGAAGCATAAAATGCACAAAAAAAACAAAAATGCAACATGAAGCAACGTAAGCGACATTTAAAAAACAAAGTATGACAGGCATTTGCGGCGATAATGTAACGTCGACAATTAAAATTGTAGCGAAACGCATAGCCTATAATGGGAGCAGGTAGACTGACCTGACAAAATCTCCCTCTGCCATTCCATATGGAGTGGCCATCTTGTTCAGATCCAACTCCTGCTCTGTGTTGAGCTCGTCAACGTCCACCTCCACGTCTGAAACACACACACAACAAAATGGTATAAGAGAATAATGCATACTCGCATTCCACATACATGACCATTTTCTGGGCTTGTTCAAAATTGCAGTCAACGTGATGCATTCTGGGTAAATTGTGACCGACTGATCTACAAATAATAATTGATTTTATTTTTGACGCAACGTCATTTCTAGATCAGTCAGTCGGCTGCAATGTCAAACAAGCCCAATGTCCACTCAACCCAACCACTCATACTTACAGTATGTGGGTGAGAAGATACGGGAACTCACCAATGTCTGGAATACCCTCGTCCTCCTCTGATTCGCTGTTGTCAGAGTCATCCTCCTCCCCTTTCTCTTCTTCCTCCCCAGGCTTTGTAACAGTACTGTCCTCGTACGTGTAGCCAATTGTGGCCTTCTCCTTGGCAAGCCTAAATGAAAAAAGGTAGGGGCTTATTATAATCAATACAAATAATCTAAATACGAGTATACTTCTATAAGCCATAAATAGAGAATGTGGAGATCGTGAAAAGATGGGATAGGACTAACTTTTTCTTCTCGTCCTCATTTGGCCTCTGCAGGCCACCATAGAGCTCGTCCATTTGGATCTGGTACAAACACTGCTCCTCAGAGACTGCAGAGGGACAGCGGGAGGTTAGAGAACACTGAGAAACACAATATACCCACTGGGAGGGAGGCACAAGAGACATAGCATTACCAACACCGGCGGATACTCACTGCTGGCAAAGTCGTTCTGCACTAGGCCTCTGTAACGCTCATAGTTGCACTTCCTCTCCTCCGACTCCTGTTCTGGTGTGCTGCAACCCAAACGCAACACTTCAATATGTTTGATGAAAAACGGTGGTGGTCCCACGTAACACATTTGACCTTTCAGATCACATTTCATTAAACAACCACAACAAATATACCTGTGTGTGTGTATGATTATAATCAATTTCAGTGAGGACATCTTTACTAGAGTGTCGTAATAAGGTAGGAAGTCTGAAGGAGAGACCTCAGTCACACACTTACGCTGTGTTGAGGAGCGGAGGGGTGTAGGTGAGTATGAAGTCCAGGTGTGCCCTCACGTCAAACCTGTCAATCATGTTGTTGGCGTCTCCCTGCCAGGGCATCCTGCAACAACAAGAGAACATAACATCCTGATTAGTGTTCTCAGGTGGTGCGAGTGTGTGATGTGCAGAAAGAGTATTTGTGTGACAGTATTATATCAAGAGTAAGACATGGTGGCATGTATGCACATGCATGTCGTGTGTGTTGTACTCATGCGCGTTTCTCTCCTCACATGTTGACGGGGCTTTCTGCGGCGAGCGCCACGGCCGAGTCCAGATGGATCTTATAGGCCCGGCCGTGAACCTGAAGGAACTGAGCCGGGTCCTTTTTCTGTAGAGGAGAGAAGGGTGAAAGGAAGGACAGGGGGAGGAGACCAGAGCATGTGAACCTTCATTCAGTAAAAAAAAAAAAAATCTGGTCCTGGAGAGCTACACGGTGTGAAGGCTTTAGTTCCAGCCCAGCACGAAACACCAGATTGTATGAAGTTGTGCAGATCTGGATGATTCGTGTAATGAGCTATGCACAAGAAAAGCAACAAAAAAAACAGTGCGCCTGGGCGACTTACGATCTTCTCGTAGTACTCTCGCCGGCGCTCGCCGCGGCGTTTGTAGTCCACCATCATGCCGCGCAGCTTGCGCTCATGTTTGCGGGCCTCCTGCCACATGACGGCTCCGCTGGGGGTGGGGGCGCGGCGGGGCACGGTGACTGTGAGAAGACAGGACCAATACCATATTACACAGAATAAAAATAGAAGACGCAGCAATAAAGACTTTACAGAGTTTATATAAGGAAATCAGTCAATTTAAATAAATAAATTAGGCCCTAATCTATGGATTTCACATGACTGGGAATACAGATACATCTGTTGGTCACAGATACCTTAAAAAAAAAAAAAGTAGGGGTGTGGATCAGAAAACCGATCAGCATCTGGTGTGACCACCATTTGTCTCATGCAGGGTGACGCATCTCCTTTGCAACGAGTTGATCAGGCTGTTGATCGTGGCCTCTGGAATGTTGTCCCACTCCTCTTCAATGGCTGTGCGAAGTTGCCGGATATTGGCGGGAAAAGGAACATGCAGTAGTGCTGTCGATCAAGAGCATTCCAAACATTCTCAATAATTGACATGTCTGGTGAGTATGCAGGCCATGGAAGAACAGACATGCTCAACTTCCAGGAAGTATGAACAGATTCTTGCGACATGAGGCCGTGCATGATCATACTGAAACATGAGGTGATGTCGGCAGATTAATAGCACGACAATGGGCCTCAGGATCTCGTCACGATATCTCTGTGCATTGAAACTTACATAGATAGGAACACAATTGCATTCCTGTCCCTAGCTTATGTCTGCCCATGACATAACCAGACCATGTGGGCACTCTGTTCCCAACGCTCACCCACGCTATACACGCAGTCTGCCGGGTACAGTTGAAACCACGAATCAGCTGTGAAGAACACACTTCTTCAGCATGCAAGTGGCCATCGAAGGTTAGCATTTTCCCACTGAAGTCGGTTATGACGCCAAACTGCAGTCAAGCCAAGATCCTAATGAGGACAACGAGCACGCAGATGAGCTTCCCTGAGATGGTTTCTGACAGTTTGTGCAGAAATTCTTTGGTTGTGCAAAACCCACAGTTTCATGCGCCCGTGCTTAGGTCTATCCAACGCTGGTCTGATCAATCGGATTCCACGCTTCAGGATTGCGTTGATCACGTGAAATTGGATATGTTCCGGCAAGCCTCGGATAATAAAATTGACGTATACGCTGACTCGGTGAGCGAGTTTATAAGTGTATAGGAGATGTACCCACTGACTATTAAAACCTTCCCTAACCAGAAACCGTGGATGGATGGCAGCATTCACGCTAAACTGAAAGCATGTACCACCGCATTTAATCATGGCAAGTCGACTGGAAATATGGCCGAATACAAACAGTGTAGTAATTCCCTCCGTAAGGCAAACAAGCAAAGTCAGTATAGAGACAACGTGGAGTCGCAACAGCTCAAACACAATATGCATGTGGCAGGGTCTACAGACAATCACGGATTACAAAAAGAAAACCAGCCCTGTCGCGGACATCGACATCTTACTTCCAGACAAATTAAACAACTTTGCGTGCTTTGAGGACAATACAGTGCCATCGACATGGCTTGATACCAAAGACTGTGGGCTCTCCTTCTCCGTGGCCGATGTGAGTAAAACATTTAAACGTGTTAACCCTCGCAAGGCTGCCGACCCAGTCCTCGGACGCGGCTAGGCTGGCTGCTGTGTTTATTGACATAATCAATCCCTATCCCCGCCTGCTGTTCCCACATGCTTCAAGATGGCCACCATTGTTCCTGTTCCCAAGAAAGCTAAGGTAACTGAACTAAATGACTATCGCCCCGTAGAACTCACTTCTGTCATCATGAAGTGCCGTTGAGAGACTAGTCAAGGATCATATCACCTCCACCCTACCTGTCACCCTAGACCCACTTCAATTTGCTTAATAGGTCCACAGACGATGAAGTAACCATCACACTGCCCTATCCCATCTGGACAAGAGGAATACCCATGTAAGAATGCTGTTAATTGACTACAGCTCAGCATTTAACACCATAGTACCCTGCAAACTCGTCATTAAGCTTGAGACCCTGTGCAACTGGTTCCTGGACTTTGACGGGCCGCACCCAGGTGGTGAAGGTAGGAAACATCTCCACTCCCCTGATCCTCAACACTGGGACCCCACAAGGGTGAGTTCTCAGCCCCCTTCTGTACTCCATGTTCACCCATGACTGCGTGGCCATGCACGCCTCCAACTCAATCAACAAGATTGCAGACAACACAACAGTAGTGGGCTTGATTACAAACAACGAAGAGACAGCCTACAGGGAGGAGGTGAGGGACCTCAGAGTTTGGTGTCAGGAAAATAACCTCAATTTAAGCAAAACAATAGAGATGATCGTTGACTTCAGGAAAAAGCTAAATGAGCACCCCCCTATCCACATTGATGGGACAGCAGTGGAGAAGGTGGAAAGTTAAGTTCCTCTGTGTACATATCACCAACAAACTGAAATGGTCCACGCACACAGACAGCAACAGCACCTCTTCAACCTCAGCAGGCTGAAAAAAGATTGCCTTGACACTAAAACCCACCACTAACTTTCACAGGTGCACAAGAGCATTCTGTCGGGCTGTCACCGCCTGGTACGGCAACTGCACCGCCCACAACCACAAAGGCTCTCCAGAGGGTGGTTCGGTCTAGAGGTCGACCGATTAATCGGAATGGCCGATTAATTAGGGCCGATTTCAAGTTTTTATAACAATCGGAAATCGGTATTTTTTGGCGCCGATACGCCAATTAAAAAATAATAATAATAATCATACCTTTATTTAACTAGGCAAGTGAGTTAAGAACACATTCTTATTTTCAATGACGGCCTAGGAACGGTGGGTTAACTGCCTTGTTCAGGGACAGAAAGACAGATTTTCACCTTGTCAGCTCGGGGGATCCAATCTAGCAACCTTACAGTTAACTAATCCAACGCAATAACGACCTGCCTCTCTCTCGTTGCACTCCACAAGGAGACTGCATGTTACGCGAATGCAGTAAGCCAAGGTAAGTTGCTAGCTAGCATTAAAATGATCATAATCACTAGTTAACTACAAATGGTTGATGATATTACTAGATATTATCTAGCGTGTCCTGCGTTGCATATAATCTTACTGAGCATACAAGCATCTAAGTATCTGACTGAGCGGTGGTAGGCAGAAGCAGGCGCAAGCATTCATTCAAACAGCACTTTCGCGTGTTTTGCCAGCAGCTCTTGGTTGTGCGTCAAGCATTGCACTGTTTATGACTTCAAGCCTATCAACTCCCGAGATGAGGCTGGTGTAACCGAAGTGAAATGGCTAGCTAGTTAGGGCGCGCGCTAATAGCGTTTCAAACGTCACTCGCTCTGAGCCTTCTAGTAGTTGTTCCCCCCTTGCTCTGCATGGGTAACGCTGCTTTGAGGGTGGCTGTTGTTGTTGTGTTGCTGGTTCTAGCCCTGGAAGGAGCGAGGAGAGGGACGGAAGCTATACTGTTACACTGGCAATACTAAAGTGCCTATAAGAACATCCAATAGTCAAAGGTTAATGAAATACAAATGGTATAGAAGGAAATAGTCCTATAATTCCTATAATAACTACAACCTAAAACTTCTTACCTGGGAATATTGAAAACTCATGTTAAAAGGAACCACCAGCTTTCATATGTTCTCATGTTCTGAGCAAGGAACTGAAGCGTTAGCTTTCTTACATGGCACATATTGCACTTTTACTTTCTTCTCCAACACTTTGTTTTGCATTATTTAAACCAACTTGAACATGTTTCATTATTTACTTGAGGCTAAATTGATTTTATTTATGTATTATATTAAGTTCAAATAAGTGTTTATTCAGTATTGTTGTAATTGCCATTATTACAAATAAATAAATAAATATATATATATATATATATATTTTAAATCGGCCGGTTAAATCGGCATCGGCTTTTTTGGTCCTCCAATAATCGGTATTGGCGTTGAAAAATCATAATCGGTCGACCTCTAGTTCAATCAGCTTAATTTCTCAGAGATCAAATTAGAACATAATGTGTCAGGAAAGCTAATTTTATCTGTTCCAAACTACAGAGACAATTTCAGAAAAATTTGAGATGGTGGTTGTCATGGTTTGCAGAAAAATTGGAATGACCAATGGTCCATACACACCAACACAGTCGTGAAGAAGGCACAACAACTCCTTTCCCCCCCTCAGGCTGGATAGATTTGGCATGGGCCCACAGGTCCTCACAAAGTTCTACAGCTGCACCATTGAGAGCATCTTCACTGCCTGCATGACTGCTTGGTACGGAAAGTGATTGGCATCTGACTGCAAGGTGCTACAGAGGGCAATATATACGGCCAAGTTCATCACTGGGACCAAGCTTCCTGCCACCCAGGACCTCTATACCAGGCGGTGTCAGAAGGCCCTAAAAATTGTCAAAGACTCCAGCTACCCTAGCCATAGACTGTTCCCTCTGCTACCACACAGCAAGCAGTACCGGAGCGCCATGTCTAGGTCCAAGAGGCTTCTAAACTGCTTCTACACCCAAGCCATAAGACTACTGAACATCTAATCAAATGGCTACCCAGACTATTTGGATTACCCGCCACCCTCCTTTACACTGCTGTTACTCTCTAGTATTAACTATGTATAAGTCATTTGATTAACTCTACCACACGTATACATTACCTCAATTACATCGACTAACCGGTACCCCTGTATATAGCCCCGCTATTGTTATTTTACTGCTGCTCTTAAATTAGTTAATTTAATTTCTTTTTTTCTTTTCTTTAAAAAAAAAACTGCATTGTTGGTTAAGGGCTTGTAAGTAAGCATTTCAGTAAGGTCTACTACACCTGTTGTATTCGGCGCATGTGACAAATAAAATGTGATCGTACACTTCCACATCGACTCGGTACGTATACCCGGTGTATAATAGCCAAGTTCTCGTTACTCATTGTGTATTTATCCCTCCTGTTATTATTTCTCTAAATTGTTGGTTTAGGGCCCTAAGTAAGCATTTTACTGTTATGCTACAACTATTCTACTATTTTACTGTTATGCTACAACATTTACCATTTTATTTGAGCCCTGACCCTGCAGCGCACCGTGGCGCAACCAAAACAACACGGTAAACACCGTTTTCGTCACTAAAGGTACAGATGTAGCACACTCGTTAGTTAACGTTACCTAGGTATACTAGTAAAGCAATATTTGGTTTGGAGACTTAAAACACCATGTCTGCAGAAAATAGGTTTTAGCTTCCTGAATTTGCCACAAATTGCTAGCTACTAAACGCAATGACTTCTGGCCCACTTAACGTGTTAGCAAGCTAGCCAGCCATTCAGCGAATGTTAGCTAGCAATGGGGGGGCCTCCATGTGTGGTTGGGATAATGCACACGAAAGATTGTGTATGAATACAATACATGCAGTCATTCATTTAGTTGATTTTAGGCACGTATTGGTATACCTGTTTTTGTAGTTCTCCAACACACACTTGAATTATTTCTCCAGATTGTTCGGCTGAGCGATAGCAGCCGAAGTCATCTCGTCACACCTCCTTTCAGACCGGAAGCTGACTCTGAGTTCTTCTATGGTATATTGACGATCACACAATTTAATGTGCATCCCGCCACCTACTGTTCGGGATGGAAACAGGATTCCCAAAAAACTGAACAAACTACTAAAAAATGACAAAAAAAATGCATAAATAAAACCACAACGTTTTTAAAAATATATTTTAAATAGATCTGATCCCTACGCATGCTCAAGGGGAACCTGGGAGGCCAGGTCTTCCGGAGCCAGTACAACTTGCAAGTCTTCAGATGTAAAATCCTTAAGTCCCAAGGATGGCCGCAGACATAATAATGCCCAGTTTCTTAGACTTGTTTGAGACTCGTGCCTTACAGTGTATAACTGTGGCAATGAATGCAACAAAATCCACATTTTTAACAAACAGGGTATCTTTTGTCTGGAAGCAAACATTTACTACAGGCTGTGGTGCGTCCACTACTAATATCTTCACCAGCATCATTTGTTTTCTTAATTGTTTTAATCGCCTCCACATAGGAGATTAGATCGACAGCTCTATCTTTTGCCACCTCAATCTCCTTTACCCTTATAGGGCACTCCAGGAACTCAAGATCGTGATCCCCACCACAATTGCAACACCGTTGCCCTTCTGCACACCGTTCTTCAGTATACTCTGTCCGTCTGTTGAAACATGGACATATCCTTTACAATTCTTACACTGGAGTGGTTTGGGGACGAAAGCTCTTACAGCATATCTAACATAACCAACCACATGCATTGGTATTTGCTCTTTATGAAAAAACAACAGGACAACAGGCTTTCTTCTTTTTCTCTATTCACGCCGGGCACCAACTACCCCAGGAATTCTCTTCAGGTATTCAACCGGAACATCCGTCGTCACTCCTGAGATGACTGCTTTGACGGGTGCTCTACTCCGAAGATCAAAACACAACACTTCTGTTCTTTTTGAAGCCCACTCCAATCTTCCTCTGTTCTTCAGAAATACAATTACTCAAAATAAGACCACTCTTGATCACTCTGACAGACTCCATTTTTCCAAGCGCATACTTCACCATTTTTGACACCTCAAACGGGTCTCCCACATATGCATGCTTACTCAAAAACGCATCCCAACAAGGAGCGATTCATTATCATTCGTACATGTATCATCCACTCCAATTTTAGACAATTTCGTTTTTGTTCCAGTTTTTGATACTATTGTTGTCCATTCAGAACATTCATCTTCACCACATTTACTCGACACGATGCTTGATTCAAACTCAGCCTCCACCTCTGCCATCTTCTCCGTTGTCGGAATCACCTTCTGCTAACCCCATCTCCTCACTCTGAGTTAGTGGGATGTTGTCAAAATGGTGTGTAGGTTATTCTTCTTCTTCTTTGGTATGGCATGACTGTTCATGAGAATCCAAATAGGTCAGATCAGGTTTGCAATGAATAACTTCAATCAGACCCCCTCTCACCAGTAAACGGGGATGGAAATAACTAGTGGGGATTAACAACTCACGTCCTATTGTAAATCAAGGAGAAGATCCAGGCTCTCCCTCTCCAAATTCACCAAAGTAATGTGCTTTGTCTCAGCAGACCTTTTTCCCGCTGACACTTGAACACATTCAAAAGCAACTACTGGAACAGTATTTCTAACATAGAACGTGGGGAATGGTCAGAGGCGAACTATAAAACACTAATGTCATTTTGTTTGTTATTTTGTGATGGCATTAAACATGTTATAAAGGAAATACTGTAACTATGAAAGTATACCCACAACATATATGAAGTTTTCATACTATGCATTGTGCATGTAATATGACACAAGATGAAAGTGTTTTTGTTAAGAGAGGGATGTGATTTGAGAAGCCATAAGAGATAAGTGTTTTACATAACTTTGCACCGGGAGTAGTCACTGCCCTGAAGTGAAGTCAGAGAGCGTGTCAGCCTGCCGGAGCCGCCCCTTTCTGTCAAAAGGTGTAAATGAAGGATTAAGAAACAAACACATTGGACCAGAAAAGCATGAAGTGGCAGCTACACGTTTAAAACGGTTTGAACTTTGAATCTCAACACGAGGTGATGATAAACTCATCTCCCGGACAAACACTGGTACGGCTGATTAGCTGTCCTAAGTAAAGTTTCTTCAAAAGTGAATTTAAGTCGGACCATCCTGTTACTCTGCTCAAACCATCGTATTACGCTACTCTCATCCCCCCCACTGGGGAACCATCGATACGGCTCGGTAGCCTATCTTCAAAAAAGCATCTTCAAGATCAAATGGAAGGAAAATCACTCCTGTAGTTCTGTTCAGGACTACGTGACAGGTTACTGGGTACCGGACAACAACAAAGAAGGACAACAGTAGAAGAATTGTTGGAACCATTTCAGATAATCAGAGCCTTACAAGCATGCCACGAAAAGGCCCAACCCCCTTTCCAAGGCTGTTCTGTTCACAGAGAGATCCCAGGCATTTCACGTAAATACATTCATAATTTCTTACTCAAAGCGGGAAGTGGTTTGTGTGCAATGTATATGGTTACTGTAGGTGACAGTTGTTTCCAAATGTGGCAATGTTAAGGGTCTCTGTCCCTCTCTTTCCCTCTCCATCTCTTCTTTAACAAGCATCCATGTTGTTGTCTTTCTGCTAGGGACCTGTTTTCAGCGTATTAAGTCCAGTCAATAACCGGTGCTGAGTGTGTTTGTTTATCCTGTGTTCCCATTTAATTAGCTAGTAAATAAATAATTAAACCAATTTGTGTAGTACTGAATCATAAGTAAGGCTTGGGCTTTTGCAGATGCAAGGAGGTTACGACTGTTCGGAATGGTAATATGCTACGAGGTTATGATTATTAAGTTGACTGTTAATAGATGTGATAGGTAAAGACCTTTTAGAGTTTCATTCGGGAGATGGTAACTCTTTAAAGAACTGCTCTCGTGGTGCCCCAGATCCTAATAAGTTCATTGTTACATTATTAATTTAATAGGGAAACAATTAAACATAGTTAATTACAGCGTCCAGATGCACATTTCCAAGCACTCTGATTGGTTGGGAATAGCAGCGCTATGATGGGTGAGTGACAACTAAGTTAAATTGCGCAGCCAAACTAACGTGACTTAAGGGAAACTAAGAGAACTGTGAGGAGAAGTTAGATAGAGAGGAGGGGAGCAGGAAGGCCTTTTTTCTACAGCCGCCACCAATATTTCTTATGGAAATATTGACATCCATGATGAATGGAATGGCATCGCTATAATGGATGGGTGACAACTATGTTAGACTGCGCAGCCAAACTGTTTAGACTTGTATTGAAAATCTGCAGATAAACTCAAGTGAAGCTCACTATTGATTGGCAAATTTTCTGTATTTAAACAAATATTTAATAGAGTTAAAATTATATGAACAATTAATTTACTGGCACTAAGCCACAGATGAATAGTTAGTGTTGCAAACTAGTATAATAGCAAAAGTGTTTTCCGCTAACATAATGACTACCTTTATTTGCCACCAGATGGCGCTACATAACCTGTCGTTTCTTTGTGGTTCATTTACCTAATCATTCTCTCGTTCCTCTGAATTCATTGCCAGATGATGAAGCTGTAGCAAAACTCAATGATGACCCTTTTGATATGATTCTACCTGCCCTGCTGCTTTGAATGGTAATATGAAGAAAGTGAGATCTGTAGTGTTCATATTCAGTTGGAGGTGCCACATATTGAAGAATAGAAATGTCTCCCAAAAATTCCACCTTTGAGGGACAAATGGCTTATATTTATCATACCTATCATACCTACTTGTGAGTTATGTTGATATTGAAAAGGGGGTTGTTCCACCGATTCGGTGCCTTTTGAGAAGTGTAGCTTAACTTGTTTTAAAAAATGAAGTTTAATTTCAGCTCATTTTAACCTTTTGCATGAGGAAAACATTTTCAACTTGATAAAAAACACATTTTCCCATTTCAAGAGGTACATTTTTTTTACTATAGTAAGTTCCTATTCAGTGCCAAACAAAGTAACAGGGTTCTTAAATCAACCATAAATCCCCTTGTGACAGGAAGCTTGTTGTGTTCAACAGGGAGTGGCAATTGAATGCAAGCTTCACAAAAACATATATAATTGTTCAAACATTTCAAGCCTAACATCTATCAGTCACAGCGTTGACTTATTATTCTCGAACCTCACCGTTTCCCACCACAAAACACCAGGAAATGGCCAAAAAGAGTAGAAGATGATTTGAAATAGAACCACGAGGAAAGTTGTCGGGAACGTTATCCTTTTATCGCTACTTTCAACCACTCCAAAGCTAATTTCTGACAAGAATATTGAGAGGTCAGAATGGAAGCTACAGGTTTCCAACAGCTAGTGGTCTCTGGCTCCTCAAAATAGACCAAGAGGAACTAGCAGAAACATTAAAACCACCCTCTGTGATTTTAACCTTGACCCCCAGTTCATGGATGCAAAGCTGCAGGGGCGGACATACAGGCACCAATGAGATGCCAAGTGGACAAACTCTCACTCGAGTACCAGTACACACAATAGGAAACATCACCGTAAATGGAATGTGTGATACATACCCTGAAATAGTATGATAGCAAAATTAATGGATGATTGATGAACGAGGAACTTAAAACTTTGTACAATGAGGAATTTTGACCTTTGCTTGGTTGATGATGGGTGGGTTATGGAGTCATCCTGAGCTGCACAGCAGGTGTGAAGAGGTCTCTACAATGCAGGGTTTTGTGTGTGTGTGTGTGCATGCGTGTTGGGTAGAAACTCTATTTCCTACATTTCCTTGTGGCCAGGGTGTGGACGGGAAGCCCATGGTCATTTCCACCCTTTAGCCTGTCTGAGAAGGGCAAAGGTCACATTCGTCATAGCCATAAGCCTGCTCACTAACTGCTCTGACCTCTCACTCACTTTCTCACAACATACACACATATATATCACATATTAATTCTCACTGTATTGTGAACCCACTTACAGTATCTCTTGCTCTCTAACATAAACATGCAGGGACTTACACACTAACAAAGTCCCTCACAGGCAATTCAATCAAAGCCGCTCAGGTGTTTGTGTGTTGTGTGACCTCGTGACACGGTCGTGGTGGCTTAGAGCCATGCTCTTCATGATGGAATATCCTCTCTGGACTCCCAGTACTGGTGGAATAGAACAGGCGCTACTACCCATAGAACTGCATGACCCATTCTAACACTTTGAAAATGTCTTTCATTTCTACCTCCCGTGATCAACGATCTGCCGCGACAGGATTGCTGAAAGCTACCCGTTCCCCCGATCCATTCGTGTTGGATCTGAGACATACAAATAACTCTGCGACACAAACGTGGATTTGGAAGGTAAATGCACTTTAATTACAATCCACACCCGCTGGCAGCCCCAGACGAACGGAAGGAGAGAGAGGACAAATAAAGCAAAGTAAAACAGCGACATTCAGAGACAAACCACAGTACAAAAAAAAAACATATCAATATGTACAACATATATACACAACAGAGCTATTTTACACACAGGTATAAAAAACATCTTACATCTTTTGACAACCGCAGTGTGTTACAGAGACCGCACAGGCAACAGTGTCATGTTTTAACTCAGTTCTCTCATGTTTTAAATGGATTGGGGTCAGGCTCTACTCTCTTGTCGAACCTTTCCCTCTTTTTTATCTAAAGGTTGCATTTATTGATTATTTTTTCCCTCTTTTGCGCCTTCAGTCATTTTTTCTCTTTCTCCTGGCAACAGGCATGAAGCTCTGTAATGCTTATCACACACACACACACACACACCTCAGACTGACACACGCTGTCCGCCTGTGTCAGAGACACACAGTGACCAACGCACAGAGACACACAGAGACCAACACACACCTCACACAGACACACGCAGACACACGCAGACACACACACACACACACACACACACACACACAATAATTATACCACAGTTTATCCTTCAATAATTAATGTGGAAATGGACTAATTGGAATTAAAACCACTTTGCCCTTCCCTCACATCCCCTGTCGGTTGCTGCCGCCCAGAAGGCAACAGCGCAGGGCTGGAGTTCCTGTAGAGGTCCAGTTACATATGTCGGTGACAGGCCATCCAGGCCTTCCAGGGCAACCAGGGCAGTGGGGTGCCTACAGAGGGACATTAAAACCTGGGGAATGGCTCACAGGGCTCCTCACAGTTGTTCCTGTCTACATGAGTCCCCATACAACACAGAGACACTCAGACACAGGCCAGACTCTTAACTCAAAGGCCGACCCTCGTAAGATTAGCTCCGGGGTCAGCAGTTCAGAAGGGCATGATGTAAAAAGTTCCCCGCCATGCTGTTTCTGGGTGTTGGCGAGGTCGGTCCCCAAAATAGATCTGCTTAGCTACCTCGTAGGCCCAGCATTCTACAACAATAATTTATGCCAATTAGCAGATGACAATATCAGCTCACAAAAGATGAGGAGTCAACTCACAGAGGGATGGGTCGGGGTGAGGTCATCGCCACAAGAACCTGTGCAACATGCCACGGCGCCGGGGCCCAGTGCCAGGGCCCGGTCAGAGAGAAGCGGGCACAAAATAATAAAAGCCTCTAGACAGTTGAAAGGTCCAAAGGTCACACCTCCAGTTCCTGTTTGTCTGAGTAGTGGAAGCGGTTGAGCTTCTCCCTCTCACGGTTGGAGATGTCCTGTTTGGGGGCGTGGTTTGATGGTTTGAGTGCAGGGGAGGGGTGTGAGGGGGCCGGGGAGGGGGGCAGAGTGAGCTCGATCTCTTCGCAGAAGCGAGGTACAGGGACAGGGACAGGGGTGTGGGCGGTGGTGTTGGGGGTGAGAGGGGGCAGGAGGGGCGCGGGGCGGTCCAGGTTTCGGACGAGGGTGACGAACTCTCTCTGGTTGTTGATGCCCTCCTCCTGGGGCCCGCCCTGCGTCTTTTTCCGTCGCCGGTGGAGACGGGAGAGGAGGAGGGCGCAGGCTGCGCAGCCGCACGCCGTTACTAACGCTGACACTCCCACCAACACCATGTAGAGATGGACCCCTCCACGAGCCAGGTCTGACATGGCACCTAGTGAGAGACAGAGAGACAGAGAGAGAGGGAGGCATGTTAGTTAGTTAACAAACACACCTGTACACACACATAATGTGAAAAATAAAAAAATCTCCGTAGTCCCACTACGACTCACCTGGACAGTGTTGGCCATGACAAGGGTCCTTAAGGCTCGTGCACTCATTACCATAGTAACCCTCGGGGCAGGCACACGTGTACCCCCCGTCGGTGCTCTGACAGGGCACCCCCTGCTGGCATGGGTTGGGATTGCACAGATCCACCACCATCTGGAAAATATTAACAAGAACAAAATATGTGAGGAAGATTCAGAAAACCAGTAGGAAGATGACGAATCTGAGAATGGAGTCTGACCTCGCAGTACGTCCCTGAGTAGCCCATGGGACAGCTACAAAGCTCCGCCCTGCCCTCCGTGTCCACACACTGGCCTCCGTGCTGACAGGGGGTGCTGTCACAGGGACTGGGGCCAGTCTGGCAGTGCTTCCCAGAGAAACCGGGTACACACAGGCAGTGTGAGCCTGACACAGAGTCCTCACAGTGACCTCCGTTTAGACATAACCCCTGGCAGCTGCTGTTCCCTACAGAGCAGAGATAAATACAGATGAGCGCACGCACGCGCGCACACGCACACTGGCACACATCTTGCTCCATCCTCAACCTCATACTCACTGACGTCACAGGTAGGCCCCGCCCAGCCTGGCAGGCAATCGCACAGGTATCCACCAATCAGATTACGGCAGGAGCGGGCATGGACACACACACCCGTGTCACACTCGTTGGTGTCTGTGGAGAGAGATGGGAAGTAGAGAGAGAAAGAGAACACATCAATAAAAATGCCTGGTGGGGTCTCGGGACAATCTTGTAGCTTGGGCCAATTTACAGCAGCAGTCATTTTGTAAGAGCCTGGCACAACACACATATGGAGAGCAATAAAACCTCTTAAAAAGAGAAAGAACAAACTTGCTAGACAACAATGACAAAGGCTGTGGTGACTGAAATGTGACTCTACGTGCGTGTCTCTACATGTATGTCTCTGCGTGTGTGTGTATCTGTGTGTGTGTGTGTTTGTCTCTGCATGTATGTCTCTGTGTGTGTGTGTATCTGTGTGTGTGTGTGTTTGTCTCTACATGTATGTCTCTGCGTGTGTGTGTCTCTACATGTATGTCTCTGCGTGTGTGTGTATCTGTGTGTGTGTGTGTGTTTGTCTCTACATGTATGTCTCTGCGTGTGTGTGTCTCTACATATATGTCTCTGCGTGTGTGTGTTTGTCTCTACATGTATGTCTCTGCATGTGTGTGTCTCTACATATATGTCTCTGCGTGTGTGTGTGTATCTGTGTGTGTGTGTGTGTGTTTGTCTCTACATATGCGTGTCTCTACGTGCGTGTCTCTACATGTATGTCTCTGCGTCTGTGTGTGTTTGTGCATCTGTGTGTCTCTACATGTATGTCTCTGCGTGTGTGTGTATCTGTGTGTGTGTCTCTACATATGCGTGTCTCTACGTGCGTGTCTCTACATGTATGTCTGTGTGTGTGTGTGTATCTGTGTGTGTGTGTGTGTGTCTCTACATGTGTGTCTCTACGTGTGTCTGTGTATGGGCGTCTCAACTCCTACACGAGACCCCAGGGAGCTGAACCACCTCCAGTGTGGCTATAGAAGTACTCGTGTCTCTGTCCCCTCTGACAGACTCCAGAGTGTTGGAGCTGAGAGAGGTCTTTGATAGCAAGGCGGAATGAGGGTGTGACACCATCAAATCAGGAGACAGGAAGCAGTCAGGTAATAGAAACCCTGCTGCTGTCAGCCCCATAAGGATTTTACCACCAGGGATGAGAAAGAGCAGAGAGACAGGGAGCGTGGACCTTTGTAGGAACAGCCTGAAGGCAGGGGATTGCCACTGATTCAGCCAGTGAAGACTGGGAAGGAACTCAGAGACAGAACTATGTCAAGTATATTCTCTGTGTGTGTACTGAGTCTGTTTTACCCAGATTGAGGGTCAGGATTTTGGGGAACCTGTCCTGTGGGTCGGAGCTAAAGCCTGGGCTGTGTGTGTGTGTGTGTGTTGAGTGCAAACAAGTGAATGTGAGCAATGTACCGCGCGCACTGAAGTGGAACTGTAGGGGATTATCAGGTGTCAGTGTGACATATCACTTCAACACAGAGGGATATAAGGAGACTGTCATCCTGAAATATGTCTCCACGGACCTTATGAGCCCCAAGCCTGTCTGTGTGTGTGTGTGTGTGTGTGTGTGTGTGTGTGTGTGTGTGTGTGTGTGTGTGTGTGTGTGTGCGTGCCAACCCCCTACTGAAGTATCATCTGTCATTAGAACTAATATGCATCAGGGCTTTGGGGAATTTCTTCTCAATACGAGAGTACTGGGGTCTAATGGACACAGTGTAACATTGTACGCATACCGAGTTAGATCTGGTTGCCTGGATTCTCTAGCTTGAAGTGCTTTGTGTGGACATACTACGTATGGACGCCGAAGAGGGTCGCTCTTGCGGACGACTAGTGTTCCATAGCGTGTCCATCTCACTGACCTAGTTGGCAGGTTCTGCCAGTCCAGCCGGGGGGGCAGAGGCACCGGAACCCCTCTGGAGACTCCTGGCACGTCGCCCCGCGCCCACACGGGTTTGAGTCACACTGCCGCGCCGCTAAGAGGAGAGAGAGAGAGAACTCAATGAATGAACCGATCAATCAAGAACATATGTTGATTATACGGCAAACAATCAAATAAACAGTAACTCACACCTCAACATCCCTGAGGAGAGATGGAAAAATATGAATCCACCTAACAACCGACCAATTAATCGACCGACCAATTGGTGTGTTCACCGTGATTCTTACCTACCCTTGTTTGTCCTATTATTGCTTGTTTTATGTGGAGGGGGGGGTTCTCAGCTTTCTTATTCGCCCGCGTAATGAGTCGTTCTAGATTAGAGTATTCGCGAAAAATTACCCGGATATAAATGTTAAAATGCAAATGTGTGCGCAGTTGTATGTGCGTCAGCGATGCATGCGTGTGTTCCTAACCGTCGCGCTGGTATGTGGATGCTCGCGGCCGGGTTTTCATCCCCCTGTTCTCTTGCTCTGGTTCCTGCGCAATGTTCACACCTCACCGGATCTCCTAAGCTCGCTTTCCCATCCGGGGATAGGGGGATAGGGGAGCGAGAGATAGGGAGCTAGAGACAGAGAGAGAGGGAAAGGGGGATAGGGGAGCGAGAGATAGGGAGCTAGAGAGAGAGAGAGAGAGAGAGGGAAAGGGAAAGGGGGATAGGGGAGAGGAGGGAGCAGCCACGCCTCGTTCCACTTCTCTGGAGAGTAATTAAAAACTGAGAAAAAAAGGAGGAATATATGGAGAGAGGATGACGGAAAGAGAGAGAGAGGGAACGGGTAGAAACGACAGGCTGGGAAGGAGGTAGGTAGGGTGAACCCATAGGCTAACATGGCATATTTGTTTAGTAATGCGGTCACTGGTTTTTTCTCTCTCTCTCTCTCTCTCCATGCAGAGCCACTGTGGCGTACATTTCTCATCAGTCAGCACCTCTCTCATAGCCCTTTCCCATTTACCTAACCCCATAGTCATACCAGTTTCCATGATCCTGACCCTTACCCCAACCCTGCACAATAACCCATTCAAAGCCACCGCAGCCCAGGGGGCGAGTCAATAGCAAGCAAAGTACCCTCTAATTAATGTCCAGTATATAAATCACGTCGAAAAACTGAGCTGTGTTGTGGTTCCGACATCCATGCCCTAGTACCCGAACCGACAGTCTGTCCCCCAGGGTGTGTGTGTGTGTGTGTGTGACTTCGTGCTCCCACCCAGTGACAAACAGTAGATAGATAGTTCAGCTGTTTGCCATGTTGTCAACAAACGCTCAATGAATAATAGCATTCTAATTGGCATCATTACTACAATGTAATTGCCTTGAGAATTTCTGTTGAGAGGGAGAGAGAGAGGGAGAAATTGCTTGAGAGAGGGCGAGCGAGAGAGAGAGAGGAATAAATAACGAAAGAGAGAGAGGGAGACAGGGAGGTAGAGAGGGAGAATGTTCTTGTAAACACGGTGTCCATTGAAAGAAGAGAGAGAGAGAGAGAGAGAGAGAGAGAGAGAGACAGAGACAGAGAAAGAGACAGACAGACTAAATTGCCTTCTTTCTTCGCACACAGCCAGACTCTCATACTTTCCCACACACGTTAAAAGAAAATAAGCAGTGGTAGAGACAGGGAGGGAGGGAGAGTGAGTTTGTGACCTGGGGCTATGGTTCCCCTCTGTCCTCACTGAGGAAGGGAGAGAACCTGCGGCACAGTCATTATTTCCTGTGAGTGTATCTGCTGTACCTGTCTGACTGTCTGCTGACCTACACCATCAACAAACATGGTGGTAAAAAGAGACAAAGTGGAACCCTGCATGTTTCTACAGATAGCGCTTAGATATCCAGATGTAACATTTATGAATGCATGACTAAACCACTTAGGACAAATGCGTCTGCTAAATGACAACTATTTGATTATTATTATTATATATATTATCTTGTGCACACGCGCACACACACATACGCAACACACAAACAAACAAACTAACTAACAAACACACACACACACGCACACACACACACACACACACACACACACACGTGAGATCACTAGATCTTTTGATTGTGGCCTCAGAATCAGAGGCCGGACCAGACTGACCCTGTAATCCACCCAAACACTTGTGACCTCAATGCCCTCAATGCCCAGCAACCGACAGGGGATGTGAAGTGGAACATTCTCCAAGCTGTGTGGGCCCCTGTTAACTTGTGGGAAGAAGGGGGAAGGTAGTCAGGGGTGATTGGTATTCTAACTAAAGACCAAGCACTCATCTTAACTTAAATGCTTAAGCCTGTTAGCTAATTGGCTAATCGGCAAAGATCAAAATACATCCCCCTCGGGCCCTCATATACCCCAAACACACCCCATGTTAACCTGCCCAGCTTAGCAAGCTCTACCTGTTTTGAAGCGACACGGCCAGGGACACACGGAATGGGTAACGGGTGCATGTGACTGTGCCGACTGTGCCTATTTATTTCTCTCTTTCTCTGACACACATAACAACTGGGGGGGGGCATGGTTGACTCCACGTCGTTAATGTGTTTGTACCAGTGGTGTAATGGCTTCTATCTGTATCTGATTACTGTGTCGCTTATGTTCTGTGCAAATCAGTCTCATCCTGGACACTGATTAGAATCTTGCCACTGGCTCGGCTCCAATCGCGGGTAATCTCAGCCGTGCTGATTGGCGCTAATTACCGTCGGCGCAGGTGTGTCCGGTCCAGCTGTCCGCACAGACACAGCTGAAACCCGACGGTTCCTCCGCACAGGTGGCCCCATTCGCACAGGGGGACGAGAGACACGCATGCTCCACTGAGGAACGAGAGAGAGAGAGAGAGAGAGAGAGAGAGAGAGAGAGAGAGAGTCAAACTCAGAACCAGGCAAATTCGGTCATGAATCTGGTCACTAAGTGCCCACGTGCTCGAAGGTCCTTCACGCTGATATTATTCTCAAGATTCTCTGCAGAAGTACTGCAGCAGCAAAGAACTCACCGATATCACAGTTGCGCCCGCGGAAGCCCTCTTGGCACTCACACTGGTACTCGTTAGGCTCTGTGTTGGAACAGGTGCCCCCATTCTTACAGGGCCGGTGGGTACCGCAGTAGTTCAGATCTGAGAGGTAAAAGGAGATGGGGGAGACGGCGGGGGGGCAGCAAAAAAGAGTGAGGATAGGTAGAGTGGAGGGCAGTTGAAAAAGTGACGGAGAGGGAACGGGGTGAGGAAGAGGGAGAACAAAAGAAAAAGGAATCATCTCCAACCCTTCCTCTTTTCCCGTGTCCTTGAGCCGTCTGGTCTCAGAAGCGCAGAGCGGCACTGCCACGTTAGCGCAAACACACACACGCAACAAAGCGTTCCGCGGCAGTTGACACTGAGGCATCCTCATTAGATACATAACATTAAACTGATAAAGTTTTATATAAACCACAACCCCCCCCCCAGAGTGAGTGAGTGAATCCATGTCAGTGTGGTACAGGAGAGCGGCTGCCTGCCTGGGGACCGGGTGTGGGCCCTGTGCGTGGAAGAAGGCAGTATTAAGCCCAACTTTCTAAAGATCTCTCTCTCTGCAGTGTTCGGCTCTCTTTGTGACTGAGCCTCTTCACAGACGACCTGAATGGAGGGACAGGGAGAGGCTCAGTACCCCAAATAGCTAAGCAGGACCCAACCCAGCCCAGCTCACATTCACTTTACCCAAGGCTATCGCCTTTCCCCTCACAATGCTCAGCTGCTGGCCCCTCATGTGGCTCCCGGAGGTTCCCACACTGGGGCACAGGAGGGCAACATTGGGGAATTGTTTGTACAATGTTGCGGTAATGTCACCCATTCACTCACACGCGGTCGAAAACAGACTGATGCACAAGCACTCTCAAAGCATGACCTTCTTCTGATCGATGGCCTACTCTTCTTTATTCCAACGCCAGTACTGCGTGGACGCAAACACACACAAAAATCACCTTTGTCACACAGCAGGCCTCCCCAGTTGACGTCACACACACACTGCCAGGGTTCAACGCAGCTCCCGTAGACGCAGCCTGGGAACGTCATACACCGGTGACACAGAGCACCCTCATAGCCGTAGTGACACCTGCAAAACACAGAGGCGGGGGGGCTACATGGTAAGATACATGGAAGCCTTTGAGAACAAATTTTATTTTATTTTCGACGGCAGACTCACTTGCATTCTCCAGGCACAGAGCAGGAGCCATGGATCTGATGACACCCCTGTCTGCACACCGCTGTAACACAACACACACACACACACACACACACACAACATTACGTCACCGTATGTCAGGTCAGAGGCAGTCCACTGACACTGGGGACCTATATAGACGCTGCAGTCCCTAGGTGCCGACCAAGAGTACAAAACAACACTGTCATCAAAGAAACACAGCACACAGAACCGCAACAGCACACAGCATCACCGACGTCAGGTGGGGTCAGGTGGGGTCAGGTTCCATTTATGGTAACGTTCAGTGCTCGCCACCCTCTACGTCTCTCTGGGGACAAACTCCACTGACGGCTCTCAACAAATGGATGTCTCCCTTCCTGTATCTCTCCGGTCGAAATCAGCGCCCTGCTGAGGAGGAAGTGAGATGAGCCAGAGGAGGGCGGTAGCGGGAGGGAGGGCCACAGGATGTCATTACTCCAGGCTCATATCCTCCAGGGTTTCCGCCATCATTTCCTTGATTTAGTCTCACCTCAGCAACCCTGCCGCTTCAGGTCAGAGGTCAGAGTGTGAGGTCGCCTTAATGATGACTCACGAGCCGGAATCATAAAGTGACTTTGAAAAAACTGTCAGGACATTTGAGGTTTTAAGGGGATTTTCCAGGCTTGATGGTTATAACCTTGGTTATTACCTTGGCATAACATACTAAGAATAGGAAGTGACACACAAAGAGCCACGAGTCACAGGCAAGGAGGAGCCATCACTTGGATTCCATCCAATCATTTGTGCTGGCCCTAATATGTCTGTAGTCTATAACACCAAGTCCCTAATGTAGGCAAAGCCTGAAACGCGTTGGTTTCCTCAATAAAGAAGCGTTTTCTATCAACTTCCACTGTCCTCTAGGAGCTGCTGAAGGTCCTCTTCACTACCGGAAGTCCAACACAATATCAGACACAAAACAAACCTTTGCCCAGCACCAGGTAGCCCTCGCTCACCTTCTCGACACTCCGGTCCGGTCCAGCCCTCCTTGCAGACCTTGATGCCGCTGACGTCACAGTCAAAGTGTCCGAAGAAGTCGTCCCGGGGCCGGCAGAACTTGTTGCAGAAGGGGCCGTAGTAGTTGAGGTCACAGCGGTACCGCAGGCGGTACTCCAGGCTGAGCGAGCGTCCGTGGTGACGGTACGTCTGCCACTGCTCGCCGGGATTCAACATGGAGGACAGGAGGACACGCTCGATCAGACCAGCCTGACCTGGAGGAGAGAGAGAGAGACAGAGAGAGAGAGAGAGAGAGAGAGTTAGATTTGCCCTGAGAGAAAGACAGTAGAGAAGAGACGGCGTGTAGGTAAAGAGAGCAGCTAAAGGGCACAGGGTCGGTGTGGCTGCCCTGAAAGAGAGAGAACGAGAAGGGACAGAGTCTCGCTCCACCCTGTATGGTGGCGACATGTTGTGAGAGCTACTGGTAAGGAGGAGAGGACAGGGTGAGGGCAGAGGTGGCAGACAAGAGATAGGGTGAGGGAGCAGAGGGCACAGAGGGTAGAGGGGGCCCAGATGGGTAGGAGGGGCACAGCGTTTGGGTGGTGACATGGTGAGAGAGCTGCTGACCCCGGGGGGATTTCCCAGAGAGGCTGTCATCTCCACCTCAGTTATAATCCCCCCTGACAGGGTATTAACCCACACAAAGCACTGTGTGTGTGTGTGTGTGTGTGTGTGTGTGTGTGTGTGTGTGTGTGTGTGTGTGTGTGTGTGTGTGTGTGTGTGTGTGCGAGAGAGAGAGAATGTGAGTGGCGAAACAGTGTACTGTGTGAATGTGTATTTAAGACACGGGGAGATGAAGCAAGAGATAGAAACAGAGAGAACAAGGGGGCCTGTAAGTGAGTGGGAGAGAGAGAGAGAGAGAGAGCATTAGAGAGGGAGGGAGGGAGACAGGGAGGGAGAGAGTGAGAGAGCATTAGAGAGGGAGGGAGGGAGACAGGGAGGGAGAGAGAGAGAGAGCATTAGAGAGGGAGGGAGGGAGACAGGGAGGGAGAGAGAGAGAGAGCATTAGAGAGGGAGGGAGGGAGACAGGGAGGGAGAGAGAGAGAGAGCATTAGAGAGGGAGGGAGGGAGACAGGGAGGAGAGAGAGAGAGCATTAGAGAGGGAGGGAGGGAGACAGGGAGGGAGAGAGAGAGAGAGCATTAGAGAGGGAGGGAGGGAGACAGGGAGGGAGAGAGAGAGAGCGAGCGAGGGAGAGCTAATAACACACATAGCAAAAGTCCTGATGGAGGGATGAGATCATCTGGGTTTGAAACAAAAGAATGAAAACAGGGGCACATATTGGCTGGGGGGTTGGAAGGGGAGAGGGAACACAACGGACACTAAGGGTGTTATCCCAGCTATACCCCCCCCACCACCCACCCCATTCTCCACACGTGCGGCCGTGTGTGTGTGTGTGTGCGTGCGTATTTTGAACTTGCAGCTACAACAGCATATGTTCGTTCCTTACTTTGACGCCTCCGATGAGTCCAACAGCTCATTTCAACGCCCACAGTAAAGTGCTCTACCAGAGAGACAGAGTCAGAGAGTCAGTGTTGTGAGCGAGTGTACAGTATGACTGTTCCGCTGTGGCGAGTTGGGCACAGTTAAGACAGGGACAGGCGGAGAGAGAGGTCTCAATGGGCGAGAACCCACACAGACAAGGATCATGTCTAGTCTCTAATCCCTTGTGATTGTGTCCCACTGCTCTGTATTGGATCTGAAGTGTTTGCCCTTGACGGTGTCTGTGTGTGTGTGTGTGTGTGTGTGTGGGGGGGGGATAGACCAATCCCAGTCAATAGATCAACACACAAACACCTTTTGAACCTGTCTCCAAACACACATTAAAAGAGGTTAGGGGGAGAAAGACAAAGGAAGAAAGAGAGAGGGACAGAGAGAAAGTGGGGTGCGGTTGGTTGTTCAAAAAGGGGGGGGGGGGGAGTAGTTGTTTTTTATTGATTGTATTGCCTTTCGTGTGATCCAACGAAAATGTATTGTTCACATTAAAAAAAAGAGGGAGAAAATCACCGGGGGAACACAACTAGCTCCATTCCGGAGAGTCGATGAAGATCATTCATGTTTTACAGCGTTGTCACTATGTTCTCCGCCTCTGTCCAAGGATTCTGTAGCTCTGTGTTCGACAGATACATTACAGTGTTGTAATCCATCCTGATTAGAGCTGTGGGCCTGTAAGTTGGCCCTGACTGCTCTAGGATGTCTGTTTTTTATTTATTTAGCTAAGCTGGGAGCCAGGAGAGAGGCTTTAAACCCAATGTGGTAAAAAGAGAGAATATTTGAGAGGCTCAGGAAGAATGAGGGATGGCGCAAACAAGACTTACGGCTAGAGCTGTGGAGGGCAGAGGGAAAGAGAGATGGAGGGAAGAGGAAAAAGAGAGGGAGAAGGAGGAAGAGGAGGAGGTCTGGGGTTTGGGTCCCAGTCTCTCATTATCTCTCCACTCATCTTTTGGCTGAGTCTGTCTGCAGCCTTTTACTGGGCAGGAGGGGGCAGAGGAACAAGGGAGACAGGATGAACGGGAAAGGCTGGGGAACGAGAGGAATGAGGAAGGATAGTCGCATCTTTGTGTTTGTGTGTCTTAGTGTGTATGTAATGATTATTGAAGTGTTGATTTTGGTTTATGTGTGTGTGTGTGTGTGTGTGTGTGTGTGTGTGGTCTATATCTGTCTGTTTTTAGAGAATGCTGCTCACATTCCCTATCTCTGATTATGAGCAGAAACAATAAGCGGAGTGTGAAATTAAAGGGTCTGACTGGGAGACCCTTACACTGAAACACACACACACGCACCAGCACACGTACAGGCACAATTAGAAGCACATGCAGACGCACACACACACAGACAGGCTTGGGGCTCATAAGGTCCGTGGAGACATACATACACCCACCCTGTACGCACAACCACAAAGGCAAACACATTTTCTACACGGCAAGTGCAAACTGATACACATTCAAAACAGACAGACATACTGGATGTGCCTCCTTTTCAAGACAGCAAGGGGACCCAGTGAGGACAGGGGGGAACCATAGCCCTGGGTCACAAACAGGAAGGGGGAGGGACCACATGCACTCTATGTCCCCCTCCCTCCCTCCCTGTCTGTATCACTGCTTATTTAGCTTTTAACGTGTGTGGGAAAGTATGAGAGTCTGGCTGTGTGCGAAGAAATAAGTCAATTTAGTCTGTCTGTCTCTTTCACTGATTCGCTCTCGCGCACACGCACACGCACACACACACACACACACACACACACACACACACACACACACACACACACACACACACACACACAGGAAATTCTCTCTCCAGCCTTACCTGATTCGGATGTTTTGTTGTCATGGTCCAGAGCCTCTAACACCAAGGAGAAAGATTTCTGTGGAGGACAAAGAGAGAGAACAAGGTTCAATCAATTCAGTTTAATCTACGTACGTAGTTCAGATCCAAATGGATTTGTCACAAAGTGCTGAGCCACAATCTGGCGTGAAACACCCAAAAGAGTTAGCCAAGAACACGTAGCAGCTCACAGTAGTCCTACTGATGAAATGAAACAAACACAACCTTGCAACCTCACAGTGTGAAGAACAATGTCATTTTTTGACTCACTCCAGAAACGTCCATAAAATCCATGAGGCAGATGGGCTGTGATGGTCACGGAATTTTGGATGATGGTAATTGGCCAGCCAAATGACCGTGGTCACCACAATAACAGTTTGAATAGCATTTTTTATTTTTTATTTTATTTAAATAATAATCCAATTAAATAAATCCTGACAAACATGTTCTCCTATCCTCCGCTCCAGATAAATAGAATGAATAGAACAGGTGTTTTCATTCTAGTCAATGATGGCATAATGGGTGGACTGGCTACCATTGCGAGTGTACCGATTGCAGAGATGGACAGACCATTTGTTCTGGTTATATTACAGTCAATGAACAAAGTAGGCCACACAAAGCTGCTATTGCACTGGAGAGCCAGAACCTTAAGGACACCGGAACTGACCATTCTTTTTTTTTTAAATGGTAAACAGAGTCTTAATTTATCCACCGTCTTTGGCCATAGGAGCAAAGCAGGAAGTAAAAGGCAGGAAGTGTACCCATCAATGTGTGCTGTGATTTGTTGATTCAACTCAACTGACATTCCAAAAAAAGACATGAGCCACATCAGGTAACATCATTTGAATGAACATTCTACATTTCAGCAAGGAGAAACAAAGATTCCTCACATTGTTAAGAGTCCATGTTAGCGCTGAAACGGACACAACCTCACGAAACAAAGTGCTCACATCCCAAAGTATAACACTTTTTTGGTTATTACATGATTCCATATGTGTTATTTCATAGTTTTGAGGTATTCACTATTATTCTACAATGTAGAAAATAGTACAAATTAAGAAAAACCCTGGAAAAAGTAGATGTGTCCAAATGTTTGGCTGGTACTGTACATGTATCAATAATTATTGGGAAAATTATTGGGAAAGGGAAGCATTTTTTCATCTTTTGGCTCTATACTCAAAAAGTTTATATTTTAAATCAAACAGTGACTATGAGGTTAAAGCGCAGACTACTTTAATTTGAGGGTATTTTCATCCATATCGGATTAACTGTTTATAAATTACAGCACTTTTTGTACATTGTCCCCCCATTTTAGG
Organism: Oncorhynchus nerka; assembly: GCF_034236695.1. Taxonomy (NCBI): domain Eukaryota; kingdom Metazoa; phylum Chordata; class Actinopteri; order Salmoniformes; family Salmonidae; genus Oncorhynchus; species Oncorhynchus nerka. The sequence continues at coordinate 55,544,075 of NC_088409.1, read as the reverse complement.
GCACCAAAAGCTTTGGGACAAATTCACGTATACAGTTCATTCGGAATGTATTCAGACCCCTTGACTTAAAAAAAAAAAATCTTGCGTTACAGCCTTATTCTAAAATGTATTAAATAAACATTTCCCCCATCAATCTACACACAATACCCCATAATGACAAACCGAAAACAGGTTTCATTCAAATGTTTCTACAACTTGATTGGAATCCAACTTCAATTGATCGGACATGATTTGGAAAGGCACACACCTGTCTATATAAGGTCCCACAGTTGACAGTGCATGTCAGAGCAAAAACCAAGCCATGAGGTGCAAGGAATTGTCCGTAAAGCTCTGAGACAGGATTGTGTCGAGGCACAGATCTTGGAAAGGGTACCAAAAAATGTCTGCAGCATTGAAGGTCCCCAAGAACACAGTGGCCTCCATCATTCTTAAATGTAAGAAGTTTGGAACAAACAAGACTCTCCCTAGAGCTGGCCGCTCGGCCAAACTGAGCAATCGGGGGAGAAGGGCATTGGTCAGGGAGGTGACTAAGAACCCGATGGTCACTCTGACAGAGCTCCTCAGTGGAAATGGAGAACCATCCAGAAGGACAACCATCTCTGCAGCACTCTATCAATCAGGCCTTTATGGTAGAGTGGCCAGACGGAAGCCACTCCTCAGTAAAATGTACACAACAGCCTGCTTGGTGTTTGCCAAAAGTCACCTGAAGGACACTCAGGCTATGAGAAAAAAGTTTCTCTGGCCTGAAAGCCAAGCATCATGTCTGGAGGAAACCTGGAACCGGTGAAGCATGGTGGTGGCAGCATCATGCTGTGGGGATGTTTTTCAGCGGCAGGATCAAGGGAAAGATGAACGGAGCAAAGTACAGGGAGATCCTTGATGAAAACCTGCTCCAGAACACTCAGAACCTCAGACTGGGGCAAAGGTTCACCTTCCAACAGGACAACGACCCTAAGTACACAGCCAAGACAACGCAAGAGTGGCTTCGGGACAAGCCTTTGAATATCCTTGAGTTGCCCAGCCAGAGCCCAGACTTGAACCCGATCGAACATCTCTGGAGACTGAAAATAATCGCTGCAAAAGGTGCTTCAACAAAGTACTGAGTAAATTGTAATAAATATGCAAAAATGTCTAAAAAAAGAGTTTTTTCTTTGTCATTATGGGTATTGTGTGTAGATTGATGAGAAAAAAACAATTCAATTTTAGAATAAGGCTGTAACGTAACAAAATGTGGAAAAAGTCAAGGGGTCTGAATACTTTCCTGGTGCACTGTATGTGTATTAAAGTAGTAAAAAGTATTTGGTCCCATATTCCTAGCACGCAATGACTACATCAAGCTTGTGACTAAACACATTTGTTGAATGCATTTGCTGTTAGTTTTGGTTGCGTTTCAGATGATTTTGTGCCCAATGAAAATGAATAGTAAATCATGTATTGCGTCATTTTGAAGTCTGTTTTATTGTAATTAATAATATAATATGTTTCTAAACACTTCTACAGTAATGTGGATGTTACCATGACTACGGATAAGCCTGAATGAATAGTGTATAATGATGAGGGAGAAAGCTGCAGACACACAAATATCATACCCATAAGACATGCAAACCTCTCACCATTACAATAACACAAGAGGTTAGCATTTGGGGGGCGTCTGTTGTTATTCAATTATTAGACATACACAAATTGTTTTTTTGCACCCACCAGGCGTCATGCCCGCAATGATCATGTGAGGTGAAATGCGTATATTTTGGGATGTGATCACTCGGTGTGTTTGACCAGACGAAGATCCGTTTGGGATGGAAACGCTGTCAATAAAGCGGTGAATTGGGAGCTTCAACGGTGTGCGGGCCCTTCTTGTACGACCACAAACTCTTCTGTAACTATGTAAAGAAAAAAGTATTTAATAAGAATATTTCATTCATTCAGATCTAGGATGTGTTATTTTAGTGTTCCCTTAATTTTTTTGAGCAGTGTGTATAATTTTATATATATATATATATATATATTTTTTTTTTCAATACGGTTATGACGGTTATTTTATTTTCATGACGATCTTCATCCATAACCATCGTTTACACGGTTATACGGTAATTGTGCCAGCCCTATAAAGCAGCACTGATGTGATTTGCCAAGCTAAGCTACCTCAAGGAAGCCGTGCTACCCACATCTACGGATCCTAAATCAGCAGATCCTAGATCAGCACTCCTACTCTGAGACGTTTGTGGATACGGGCCCAGGTACAGTATGCCTGCATGATACGACAGAGTGGGGTGAACCCTTAGGAATTCAGCACCTTACAAACAGCAGCAACACAGAGAGAGACACAGAGAGAGAGAGAGAGAGAGAGAGAGAGAGAGAGAGAGAGAGAGAGACTGTAGACTGTAGTACTGTATAGACTACTACATCTGGCTACAAAAGGGCCTGTACAGAAGACAGGGACAAACAGCAGATATCTTACGATTTAGGATTTACAAAGATTCATACATTTTTTTTCACTCATTCTGTCTTTTGGTGCAGATCAGCAATGAATAATTCAGACCCATGTCCCCCCTCCAAAACACACCAGTGGCTGCCATGCAAATCACCCCGCTGTGCATTGTGGGCCGGGTGTCCTCCTAAAGGGCTGGATGGATGTGCAGTCACGCCTCTGCTCTAAGGGCCCACCGCTGAGGGGATGAGTGGAGCGAGGGAGGGAGGGAGGGATGGAGAGGCGGACGACGAAAGGTGAGTTTAGATGGAAGAAAAGAGGGCGGAATATAAGTTAAAAGGTAGTGCGCGGAGAGTACATGACATGTGGAAGAATGATGGCAGGATGGAGGGGAGAGGGAGCGGGTATAAAAATGTGTAGAGGGTAGTTAATTAGAGGTCGGGGGAACAATCAGGAGTGTGGAGGGAGAGGGAGCGGGTATAAAAATGTGTAGAGGGTAGTTAATTAGAGGTCGGGGGGAACATTCAGGAGTGTGGAGGGGAGAGGGAGCGGGTATAAAAATGTGTAGAGGGTAGTTAATTAGAGGTCGGGGGAGGACATTCAGGAGTGTGGAGGGAGAGGGAGCGGGTATAAAAATGTGTAGAGGGTAGTTAATTAGAGGTCGGGGGGGACATTCAGGAGTGTGGAGGGGAGAGGGAGCGGGGGTAAAATGTGTAGAGGGTAGTTAATTAGAGGTCGGGGGGACATTCAGGAGTGTGGAGGGGAGAGGGAGCGGGTATAAAAATGTATAGAGGGTAGTTAATTAGAGGTCGGGGGGGGGACATTCAGGAGTGTGGAGGGGAGAGGGAGCGGGTATAAAAATGTGTAGAGGGTAGTTAATTAGAGGTCGGGGGGGGAACATTCAGGAGTGTGGAGGGGAGAGGGAGCGGGTATAAAAATGTGTAGAGGGTAGTTAATTAGAGGTCGGGGGGGACGAAGGGAGGGGAAGGTGCACTTAGAGTGTAGACGTGGAGAGCGCGCGCATGTGAGACCCGAGGTGAGGGTGGGGCATTGAATAAATAGGTTGGTGGGTCTTAGACCGGCCAGGCATTCAGGAGAACAGGATATAGGAGGGAGAGAACGGGAGGATGGAACTCTGGCATGGTAGAGGAATAGAGGAAAGTGGAAAGTGGGGAGTTGAAGGTCGAGGGGAGATGTTAGATAAAGAAGGTGCGGAGAAGAAAAGTGCTAGAACAATGGATGACAGCACAGAGGAGCGGTAAAGAAGAGTTGGGGAGGCGAGGGGGGAGGTGTGGATGTGGAGAGCAGTGACGAGAGGCGCGCGCGCACACACGCCGGATTAGAGAAGAGTGAGACATCCCTCTTTCTAGCTGAGTTTTCCTCAGTCCGCCTATTTTACCTGTGGTGTTTACAATCCACCCCCATTCACACACACACACACACACACATACACACACTGAAAAAATCCTTATAGACTGGCGACGAATTAGGATTGAAGAACAGCGACCGTTCTACCTATTCTATTTCTATGTGAGAGGGGACTAGGGAGGGGTGAATATGGGCAAAAGTCATCATTGATTTGGACATCCTGTCAGGGAACTTCTGGGTAGGAAATGATGCAGCGCCCAACACACACACACACACCATTACCTCAGTGTTGGCCTGCTCCCTGGCTACTAGCTAAGGACACCTTTCCCATCCAATTTCTCTCCTTATCTCTCTCTCTCCCTCTGTTCTCCAACCGCTGCCCCACCCTCCACCACCCCTCCCCCATTCTCCCCCACCCTGTACCTGCTCCCATGCCAGCAGCAGGCTACGACCTAAGGGAGGCCCATGTGACCCACAAACACACACATGCACGCAGAGCCCAGGTCACACACACAGCCAGGTGACACACACACTCAGGAAGGGTGTACCTGTGACCAAACCTGTTGCTAAGGCTGGGATCACACCCAGGGGACCAGAGTAACCATGGTTACTCATCATGACATCTGTACACTCATTTCTTTGTTGTGCAATATTTTAACCCTGCTATTACATGAATTGTTATTTTATTGCTACTGGTCATTTTCATGTAAAAGGATCAATGAGCACCAACATGTGAAATTCATAGGAGCATTCGGTGTCAAATTAAAACTAAGAGTCTATATTTTGGAGAAATGAAGAAATAATTTTCCAATCCAAACAATTTGGAATAAGCAAAGGCTTTGATTTCTGGGCAAACAGATGGAAAAGGGTTCGAAGACAACATCTAACATAAAAAGTATTAAAAGGAATTAGAAATACATAAAAACATGTTATTAGAAATACATGTTTAAGACCCCTGCCAACTAATATCAACACTTATATTTTGTTTTAGAGACATTTCTCTGCTTTCTGTAAGTTTAAGAAACATTGCCTTACCAAAACACAAATATCTTTAAGATATTTTCTACTGAACTCTACTGTACTCTACTGTACTGTACTCTACTGAACTCTACTGTACTGAACTGTACTCTACTCTACCGTACTCTACTCTACAGTAGTGTACTCTACTCTACAGTACTGTACTCTGCTGTACTGTACGCCACTGAACTCTACTGTACTGTACTCCACTGAACTCTACTGTACTCCACTGAACTCTACTCTACTGATCTCTACTGTACTGTACTCTACCATACAGTACTCTACTCTACCGTACTGAACTGTACTCTACTCTACTGAACTCCACTGTACTGTACTGAACTCTACTGTACTGAACTGCACTCTACTGAGCTCTACCGTACTGTACTCTACTGTACTGAACTATACTGAACTCTACTCTACTCTACTGAGCTCTACTGTGCTCTACTGTGATGTCCAAACTTGTGAAAAATACACTACCGGTCAAAAGTTTTAAAACACCTACTTATTCAATAGTTTTTCTTTATTTTTAATATTTTCAACATTGTAGAATAATAGTGAAGACATCAAAACCATGAAATAACACATATGGAATCATGTAGTAACCAAAAAAGTGTTAATTAAACAAATCAAAATATATTTTATATTTGAGATTCTTCAAATTGCCACCCTTTGCATTGATGACAGCTTTGCACACTCTTGGAATTCTCTCAACCTGCTTCATGTATATAATACCCGAATATGCAAAGGCGAATATTGCATATTTATACCTTTGTGTACCTATTTAGAATACATCGCCATGAAGAGAACGACATTCATATCCATAATAATGCATTTCTGTGTAGTACAGATCAGGGACCCATGATGAAATTCTGATACCACAATTCCATTACCATGTGTAAATCCACTTCACTTCCTGTAGTTCAATAACCAAAGCAATTTTTTTTCAATGTGTCAATGTGTCATGTCTTAGCTGACACCCCATTCTTTCTGCAGACATTGTTGAATCTTAATTCAGAGCAGATATTTAACAGAAAATAGAAAAAACAGAGGGAGATTTGACCAAAATCCTGCTACCAAACTTTGCATCTGCACAGTTCTTCCAGTAAAAGTGTTTTTGTCAACTAAATCTGCGTAAATTGTTGAAAATAGTCATTGCGCATAGAGTTGTAGGGTTTGGTAAACATTGAAATGAAATGTTTTTAGTTTGGCATATATTTTAAGTGAAGAATCTGAGTGTCAGCGCAATTCCGTTACCATGGAATTGCCCAATTGTTTAATTTTGAAGGTCTTGAGACTACATTTTTGTATGAACTGTGCTATAAAGGTCATTATCAAAAACCGTATCGCATCATTTTCCAATAATGCCATACTACAAAACAGATACACAGTCCAACACACTTCAAAATGTCATCTATCAGTAATGCAATAAACACCGATATATAAATCAGACGCACAGAAGCATGTATGCCAAAGTATACACACAACAATAGGATAAATATAAGCACCAACCAAATCATTATTATTATTGTTTTAAACCACAATATTCTGATGTGAAATATATACTGCAAATTAGAGGTCGACCGATTATGAATTTTCAACGCGGATAACGATACCGATTATCGGAGGACCAGAAAAAGCCGATACCGATTATTCGGCCGATTTTTATATATATTTGAAGTAATGACAATTACAATAATACTGAATGAACAATGAACCCTTTTATTTGAACTTAACTTAATACATAAATACAATCTATTTAGTCTCAAATAAATAATGAAGCATGTTCTATTTGGTTTAAATAATGCAAAAACACAGTGTCGGAGAAGAAAGTAAAAGTGCAATATGTGCCATGTGAAAAAGCTAACGTTTAAGTTCCTTGCTCAGGACATGAGAACATATGAAAGCTGGTGGTTCAATATTCCCAGTTCTTCAATATTCCCAGTTAAGAAGTTTTAGGTTGTAGTTATTATAGGAATTATGACGCGTCGACTATTTCTCTATATACCATTTGTATTTCATATACCTTTGACTATTGGATGTTCTTATAGGCACTTCAGTATTGCCAGCCTAATCTCAAGAGTTGATAGGCTTGAAGTCATAAACAGAGCTGTGCTCAAGCATTGCTAAGAGTTTCTCGCAAACGCAGTAAAGTTCTGTTTGAATGCTTACGAGCCTGCTGCTGCCTACCACCGCTCAGTCAGACTGCTCTATCAAATATCAAATCATAGACTTAATTATAATATAATAAACACACAGAAATACGAGCCTTTGGTCATTAATATGGTCAAATCCAGAAACTATCATTTCGAAAACCAAACGTTTTTCCTTTAAGTGAAAGACGGAACGATTCCGTATTTTGTCGAACGGGTGGCAACCCTAAGTCTAAATATTGCTGTTACATTGCACAACTTTCAATGTTATGTCATAATTATGGCAAATTCTGGCAAATTAATTTGTTAGGAAGAAACAGGTGGCCCAAACTGTTGCAAACCTTACTCTGCTTGCACTGAACGCAAGAGAAGTGACACAATTTCCCTAGTCAATATTGCCTGCTAACATGCATTTATTTGAAAATATTCAGGTTTCAAAATATATACTTCTGTGTATTGATTTTAAGAAAGGCATTTATGTTTATGGTTAGGTACATTTCTGCAACGATTGTGCTTTTTTGGCGAATGCACTTTTGTTAAATCATCACCCGTTTGGCGAAGTAGGCTGCGATTCGATGAAAAATTAACAGGCACCGCATTGATTATATGCAACACCTGACAAGCTATATAAACTAGTAATATCATCAACCATGTGTAGTCAACTAGTGATTATGTGAAGATTGATTGTTTTTTATTAAGATAAGTTTAATGCTAGCTAGCAACTTGCCATGGCTCCTTGCAGCCACAAGGTCCTTTTGACGCTGCACTCGCGTAACAGGTGGTCAGCCTCCCACGCAGTCTCCTCGTGGATTGCAATGTAATAGGCCTTAATCGGCGTCCAAAAAGGCCGACTACCGATTGTTATGAAAACTTGAAATCGGCCCTAATTAATCAGACGTGCCAAATACACACACTCCTAGCACCCGCACACATATCCACTCACTCTCTTACACACTGACAGAAACATACAAACAAACTTTCTTTGACACACAATGTTTCCCTCTCTCCTTGTCACTCGACCCTGCAGCTCCACCACAGCAGACTGGTTCCACTCGCTCTCTTACAAGTCAGGATAGAAACATGCAGATACGTTGCTAAGGTCGCTAAGGGGGAACGAAACAGGCATGACTGAGTACACAGTGTGTGCGTGTGCGTGCCTGCGTGTGTAAACAACAGTAATGAGACACAGGGTCACTGATGACATCAGCGACAATGACAATAATGCAGGGATATTTCTACCTTTAGTCACCAAAACAACAACATTGTGATATTTGCGCTATTTGGGACAATAACAGCAGGAGGGATGACAGAGCCGGGGGAGTGACATGCGTGTTGTTTATGTCTGAGAGTGTGGTGTGTGTGTGTGTGTGTGTGTTTGTGTGTTTGTCAGGGTGCAATGTCGTTGTGGGAGTGTGTGTGGGAGCGCAGTGTTGTCCGGTGTGTGTGCGCAGACTACCACAGTGTGTTTTGTGTGTGTCATTTCATTGTTCACTGTGTGTGTGAGCATGTGTGTGTGTGTGTGTGTGTGTGTGTGTGTGTGTGTGTGTGTGTGTGTTTGTGTGTTTGTCAGGGTGCAATGTCGTTGTGGGAGTGTGTGTGGGAGCGCAGTGTTGTCCGGTGTGTGTGCGCAGACTACCACAGTGTGTTTTGTGTGTATCATTTCATTGTTCACTGTGTGTGTGAGTGTGTGTGTGTGCGTGTGTCGTCTAAAGCTGAGGAGAGAGCTCAAAGCGTGTCACGGCAGTGAGTTGAGAGGCTGGAAAAAAGAACATTTAAAACACTTTAAAATGTAAGATGATTCGTACAAGAGGACACTCAACTGGACTTTCCTAACCTCACTATTTCCCCCAGAAAACATCCATGGAATGTCTATCATCTCTTGCAGAACTGTCATTTGTTTCATCTTCTCTTAAACCAGTGTTCTGGAAACATTTGACAAATGTTACCCCTCGTAACCTCTCCATCCACAACAAGTCTGGGGTTGATGTTGCTGTGGGCTGGAGGGATGGATGGGGCCTTTTTCCATTTGGACATACCACAGCTCCACAGTTCCAGGTCTCTCATGCTATGCCCTCGTTGACCACTCTTCTTAACAGGCTGTGTTAGCATGGAGAGAGAACGAGAGGGAGTTCCCAAAACAAGACGCAATAACAACAAGGAAATGAAACAGCCATAAATCGCTGGAAACTGTCTGATTGTTTCTCCCTCCCTTCCCTTTCAGTCTACCATACATAAAAGAAGGCCTAAGTTAATTATGCCCAGACAGATCCCCATTAATGCCCACAATCCTACCCCTCCACATTCCTTTTCCTCAAAGCTCATGGAGCCAGGTGTGCTCCTCTCTCTCCATTTATACCTGATGTTTAGTCTTTCTGCCTTTCTCTCTCTCTCTCTGTTGTGTCTTTTATTCCTCTCACTCCATTTAGGATGGGCACCATGACCCTCCCCCTCCAGTCACTCCCCACCTCTCTCTCAGACATGGGCAGGGAAGGATATCCCGGCTGAGCCAGGCTGTACAAACACAGCTCTACGACAGGAAGGACTCCCAGCCCCGAGAGAGGAATTTCCCTTACACACACGCGAGCACACACACACACACACACACACCAAAAGTGCACATGAGAAATATGACAGTCAAAACTATCGACTATAACAGTATCTCTCTCTCTCTCTCTCTCTCTCTCTCTCTCTCTCTCTCTCTCTCTCTCTCTCTCTCTCTCTACCTCTACCTCTCTACCTCCATCACCGCATTTTCTACATTCTACATGAGCAGCACACCAATCATTCTGCTACCAGGCCCATTACCATGAAAACCCCTCTCTCATACAGATGGCACCACTCTCCTGAAGTATCAATAGCCCAACTGTAATTATAGACACACATACACACACACACACACACACACACACACACACACACACACACACAGACACACACACACGTCGCCTCAGTAACAGTGTTGTCATGACAGCGGTGCTTGAAGCTGGATACCACCACACCAGCAACACCCGAATGGAATCACAGCAACAGTGGGTCCATCCCAAATGGCACGCTATTCCTTATATAGTGCACTATACCCTATGGGCCCTGGTCAAAAGTAGTGCACTACGTATGGAAAATAGGGTGCCATTTGAGACACAGACAGTTTTACCTTTCCAAGACAGACCGACCCGCTAGTGTGAATTTACAACAGGTACATGAATAGAAGGGGTTATGTGAAATAGTAGTAAGAATATGGATTCGCCAATGAGGCGGCAGCGTAGCCTAACAGTGAGAGTGTTGGACTAGTAACCGAAAGGTGGCAAGATCGAATCCCCGAGCTGACACGGTACAAATCTGTCGTTCTGCCCCTGAACAAGGCAGTTAACCCACTGTTCCCAGGCTGTAATTGAAAATAAGAATTTGTTCTTAACTGACTTGCCTAGTTAAATAAAGGTTTAAAAAATGAGAGTACATCCTGGTGAATTGATTTTGGCACAGCTTTGATAGGCATTTATAATTCTGGAATACTGGCTGCTTTCTAAATAACTTAGAGCATAGAATTAGAATGACTTCTAATCTGACTATTTCTAAAAGAGAGAGAACCAACACTGAATGTACAAAACATTAAGAACACCTGCTTTTTCCATGACATAGACTGACCAGGTGAACCCAGGTGAAAGCTATGATCCCTTATTGATGTCACCTCAAATCAGTGCATATGAAGGGGAGGGGACCGGTTCAAAAATGATTTTTAAGCCTCGAGACAATTGAGACACGGATAATGTATGTTCTAATCATATATATGTTTCACCTTTATTTAACCAGGTAGGCCAGTAGAGAACAAGTTCTCATTTACAACTAGAGGAAGAGGGCTCAGGGAAGAACCATATTAAATGCTATCAACATCATAATTCTTGATCAAGCCTTACAATAACAGAGGGAAAACAAATCTATGCAGTGTGTGTGGAAATGGACATCCCTCTCCCTCTAGTACAAGTTCATCTATTGCTCTCATACTCTACCTGTTCCCTCTCCCTCTTTCTCGTCCCTTCCTCATTACGTACTGTGACACGCAACTCTTCAGGGAAGTTAGGAACCGATATACACAGGCAGTTAGGAAAGCAAAGGCCAGGTCTATTCCCCGAGGTGTCTGCAGCATTGTGACGTGTTTGTAGACATATCATTGGAAGATTGACCATAAGAGACTACATTTACCTGGTGTCCCGCCCGGTGTCCTGTGTGCGTAATCTGTAAGTCCATGCACGTTCCATTTCTTCAGAGGAGAAAGTAAAAATCCATCGTGGCAGTTATCGTCGATAGATATGTGAAAAACACCTTGAGGATTGATTCTAAACATCGGTTTGCCATGTTTCTGTCGATATTATGGAGTTATTTGGAAAAAAGTTTGCGTTTTAATGACTTTTTTTTTTTCTTACCCAAAACGTGATGAACAAAACGGAGCGATTAGTCGACACAAATAATATTTTTTGTAAAAACGGAACATTTGCTAGAGCAAATAGATTAATTTCATTTCATTTGCGATTTTCATGAATAGTTAACGTTGTGTTATGCTAATGAGCTTGCAGATTTACACAATCCTGGATACAGGTTTTTTTTCGTAGCTAAACGTGACGCAGAAAACGGAGCGATTTGTCCTAAACAAATAATCTTTCAGGAAAAACTGAACATTTGCTATCTGAGTCTCCTCATTCAAAACATCTGAAGTTCTTCAAAGGTAAATGATTTTATTTGAATGCTTTTCTGTTTTTTTGTGTAAATGTTGCCTGCTGAATGCTAACGCTAAATGCTATGCTAAATGCTACGTTAGCTATCAATACTGTTACACAAATGTTTGTTTTGCAATGTTTGAGAAGCATATTTTGAAAATCTGAGATGACAGTGTTGTTAACAAAAGGCTAAGCTTGAGAGCAAATATATTAATTTCATTTCATTTGCGATTTTCATGAGCTTGAGGCTGTAGTCACGATACCGGATCCGGGATGGCTCGACGCAAGAAGTTAACAAACAGATTACCGACCATTTCGAATCCCACCGTACCTTCTCCGCTATGCAATCTGGTTTCAGAGCTGGTCATGGGTGCACCTCAGCCACGCTCAAGGTCCTAAACGACATCATAACCACCATCAATAAGAGACATTACTGTGCAGCCGTAGTCATCAACCTGGCCAAGGCTTTCGACTCTGTCAATCACCACATCCTCATCGGCAGACATAAAAGCCTTGGTTTCTCAAATGACTGCCTCGCCTGGTTCACCAACTACTTCTCTGATAGAGTTCAGTGTGTCAAATCGGAGGGCCTGTTGTCTGGACCTCTGGCAGTCTCTATGAGGGTGCCACAGGGTTCAATTCTCGGGCTGACTCTCTTCTCTGTATACATCAATGATGTCGCTCTTGCTGCTGGTGATTATCTGATCCACCTCTACACAGACGACACCATTCTGTATACTTCTGGCCCTTCTTTGGACACTGTGTTAACTAACCTCCAGACGAGCTTCAATGCCATACAACTCTCCTTCCGTGGCCTCCAACTGCTCATAAATGCAAGTAAAACTAAATGCATGCTATTCAATCGATCACTGCCTGCACCTGCCAGCCCATCCAGAATCACTACTCTGGACGGTTCTGACTTAGAATATGTGGGCAACTACAACTACAACTACAAATAAACTATGAGTTTACAGCCAACTGGTTAGACTGTAAACTCTCCTTCCAGACTCACATTAACCTCTCTAGGGTAGGGGGCAGCATTTGGAATTTTGGATAAAAAGCATGCCCACATTAAATGGCCTGCTACTCGGGCCCGGAAGATATGATATGCATATAACTGGTAGATTCGGATAGAAAACACTCTAAAGTTTCCAAAACTGTTAAAATAGTGTCTGTGAGTATAACAGAAAATCGGAGAAAAATCCATTCAGGAAGTTTTTCTTTTCGTTTTGTAGTTTTCTATTCAATGCCATTACAGTATCCATTGACTTAGGACTCAATTTGCAGTTCCTATGCTTTCCACTAGATGTCAACAGTCTTTAGACATTGTATCAGGCTTGTATTCTTATAAATGAGGGAGTAAGACCAGTCTAAATGAGTGGACCCTCCCGTGTCGCAGAGCTTTTTCATGCGCAATCCCGAGAGAGTGCATTTCTTGTTTACCTTTAATATTGACGCCGTTATTGTCCGGTTGAAATATTACAGATCATTTAGGCTAAAAACAACCTGAGGATTGAATATAAACATCGTTTGACATGTTTCTATGAACTTTACGGATACAATTTTGATTTTTTTGTCTGCCTGTTTTGACTGCGTTTGAGCCTGTGGATTACTGAAGAAAAGTTTTTGGATATAAAGAGACTTTATCGAACAAAAGGAACATTTATTGAGTAAATGAATGTCTTCTGAGTGCCACCATATGAAAATCATCAAAGGTAAGGGATTCATTTTAATCTATATTTCTGAGTTTTGTAACGCTTTTGCTTGGCTGGTTACTGTTTGTAATAATTTCTCAACTGGGCTATGTTCTGGGCTAGGTATGTTCTGGGCTAGGTATGCTTTCGCCGAAAAGCATTTTATAAATCTGACACCGTGGTTGGATTAACAAGAAGTTCATCTTTAAACCTATATAAAACATGTCTTGTTTTCAGAATTTTTATAATGAGCATTTCTGTATTTGAATTGGGCGCTCTGCAATCTCACTGGATGTTGGCCAGATGGGACACTAGTGTCCCACATACCCTAGAGAGGTTAAGCATCTCCAATCCAAAATTAAATCTAGAATTGGCTTCCTATTTTGCAACAAAGCATCCTTCACTCATGCTGCCAAACATACCCTCGCAAAACTGACCATCCTACCGATCCTCGACTTCGGCAATGTCATTTACAAAATAGCCTCCAACACTCTACTCAACAAATTGGATGCAGTCTATCACAGTGCCATCCGTTTTTTCACCAAAGCGCCATATACTACCCACCACTGCAACCTGTACGCTCTCGTTGGCTGGCCCTCGCTTCATACTCGTCGCCAAAACCACTGGCTCCAGGTCATCTACAAGTCTTTGCTAGGTAAAGCCCCGCCTTATCTCAGCTTACTGGTCAACATAGCAGCTCTTACCCGTAGCAAGCGCTCCAGCAGGTATATTTCACTGGTCACCACCAAAGCAAATTCTTCCTTTGGCCACTTTCCTTCCAGTTCTCTGCTGCCTTGACTGAAATTAACTGCAAAAATCACTGAAGCCTGAGACTCATATCTCCCTCACAAACGTTAAGCACCAGCTGTCAGAGCAGCTCACAGATCACTGCACCTGTACATTGCCCATCTGTAAATAGCACATCCAACTACCTCATCCCCATACTGTATTTATTTATTTATCTTGCCCCCTTTGCACCCCAGTATTTTTACTTGCACATTCATCTTCTGCACATCTATCACTCCAGTGTTTAATTGCTATATTGTAATTACTTCGCCACAATGGCCTATTTATTGCCTACCTCCCTTATCTTACCTCATTTGCACACACTGTATATAGATTTTTTTTCGACTGTATTATTGATTGTATATTTGTTTATTCCATGTGTAGCTCTGGGTTGTTGTATGTGTCTAGTCTAAATGCTTTGCTTTATTTTGGCCAGGTCTCAGTTTTCAATGAGAACTTGTTCTCAACTAGCCTACCTGGTTAAATAAAGGTGAAATAAAAATGGCTTCTCTAGCACTACCTCTTTCTTTACACATTGTTATCTGTCTCTCAAACAGAGGATGGATGGAATTGGAGGAGACATACAGGGAGAAAAATACAAAGAGAGCAGCAATGCATATACACTGCGTTTCAAAGGTTTGGGGTCACTTAGAAATGTCCTTGTTTTCCATGACAACATACATGAAATGAGTTGCAAAATGAATAGGAAATATAGTCAAGATGTTGACAGGGTTATAAACAATGATTTTTTCATTGAAATAATAATTGTGCCCTTCAAACTTTGCTTTCGTCAAAGAATCCTCCATTTTCAGCAATTAAAGCCTTGCAGACCTTTGGCATTCTAGTTGTCAATTTGTTGAGGTAATCTGAAGAGATTTCACCCCAGGCTTCCTGAAGAACCTCCCACGGTCAAGCTTCTCCCACAATGGCTCAAAAGGGTTGAGATCGGGTGACTGTGCTGGTCACTCCATTATAGAATGAATACCAGCTGACTGCTTCCTCCCTAAATAGTTCTTGCATAGTTTAGAGCAGTGCTTTGGGTATTGTCCTGTTGTAGGAGGAAATTGGCTCCAATTAAGCGCCGTCCACTGGGTATGGCTTGGAGTTGCAAAATGGATTGATAGCCTTCCTTCTTTAAGATCCCAGTAACCCTGTACAAATCTCCCACTTTACCACCACCAAAGCACCCCAGACCATCACATTGCCTCCACCATGCTTGACAAATTGCGTCAAGCACTCCTCCAGCATCTTTTCATTTTTTTCTGCATCTCACGAATGTTCTTCTTTGTGATCCGAACACCTCAAACTGAGATTAATCTGTCCATAACACTTTTTTCCCCCAATCTTCCTCTGTCCAGTGTCTGTGTTCCTTTGCCCATCTTAATCTTTTATTTTTATTGGCCAGTCTGAGATATGGCTTTTCTTTTCCCAGCCTAGAAGGCTAGCATCCGGGGGTTGCCTCTTCGCTGTTGACGTTGAGAATGGTGTTTTGCAGGTACTATTTAATGAAGCTGCCAGTTGAGGACTTGTGAGGCGTTTGTTTCTCAAACTAGACACTCTAATGTACTTATCCTCAGTTGTGCACCCGGGCCTCCCACTCCTCTTTCTATTCCGTTTAGAGCCAGTTTGCATTGTTCTGTGAAGGGAGTAGTACACAGCGTTGTACGAGATCTTCAGTTTCTTGGCAATTTCCCGTATGGAATAGCCGTCATTTCTCAGAACAAGAATAGACTGACGAGTTTCAGAATAAAGCTCTTTGTTTCTGGCCATTTTGAGCGTGTAATCGAACCCACAAATGCTGATGCTCCAGGTACTCAACAAGTTTAAAGAAGGCCAGTTGTATTGCTTCTTTAATGAGCAGAACAGTTTTCAGCTGTGCTAACATAATTGCAAACAGGTTTTTTAATGATCAATTAGCCTTTTAAATTATAAACATGGATTAGCTAATACAATGGTGCCATTGGAACACATGAGTGATGGTTGCTGATAATGGGCCTTTGTACGCCTATGTAGATATTCCATTAAAAAATCTGCCGTTTCCAGCTACAATAGTACAACATTAACAATGTCTACACCGTATTTCTGATCAAATTGATGTTATTTTAACCTTTCTGCAAGTAAGGCTAGTTTCCTGAATTTCCTCCAGTCTGACGTGCCCAAAGTAAACTGCCTGTTACTCAGGCCCAGAAACTAGGATATGCATATGAAAACACTCTGAAGTTTCTAAAACTGTTAAAATAATGTCTGTGAGTATAACATAACTGATATAGCAGGTGAAAACCAGAGGAAAATTGATCCGTAAATAATATTTGGGGAGCTCAGAATGACTTCCAATGCAATGCCATTGAAAGATCTAATTTCCGTCTCCCAGATTTCAGTTCCCATGGCTTCCAGTAGGTGTCAACAGTCTTTATACAAGTTTTTAGGTTTAAGTATTTGTAGTCGTTCCAAGTTGAGCGCCAGGGCAAAAGTAGTGGGCGCGCTCTTCGTTCTTTTCCTTTGCTATTGAACATAGTAATCTCCGTCTGAAATATTAGCGTTTATTTTGATATTAGACAACCTGAGGATTCATAGAAAACATCGTTTGACTCGTTTGGATGAACTTTGCTGGTAACTTTTTGGAATCCTTTGTATGCAAGTTGAAGGACTGGATTATTGAATTCAATGGCGCCAACTATACAGCGTTTTTGGGATATAAAGATGGACAGTATCGAACAAAACAACCATTCATTGTGTAGCTGGGACCCTTGGGATTGCAAACAGAGGAAGATCTTCAAAAGTAAGTGATTTATTTTATCGCTATTTGTTATTTCGTGACGCCTGTGCTGGTTTGGAAAATATGTTAATGTGAGGCGATATCCTCAGACAATCGAATGCTATGCTTTTGCCGTAAAGCCTTTTTGAAATCTGACAACGCAGTTTGATTACCAAGATTCTAAGCTAAAGAATCATGTATGACACTTGTATTTTCGTGAATGTTTAATATTACGATTTTGTATTTGAATATGGGGCACTCTGATTTCACCGGATGTTGTCGAATTTGATCCCGCTAGTGATGGTGTACACAGTTGAAGTCAGAAGTTTACATACACTTAGGTTGGAGTCATTAAAACTCATTTTTCAACGACTCCACAAATTTCTTGTTAACAAACTATACTTTCGGCAAGTCGGTTAGGACATAAACTTTGTGCATGACACAAGTAATTCTTCCAACAATTGTGTACAGACAGATTATTTCACTTATAATTCACTGTATCACAATTCCACTGGGTCAGAAGTTTACATACACTAAGTTGACTGTGGCCTTTAAACAGCTTGGAAGATTCCAGAAGATGATGTCATGGCTTTAGAAGCTTCTGATAGGCTAATTGACATCATTTGAGTCATTTGGAGGTGTACCTGTGGTTGTATTTCAAGGCCTAACTTCAAACTCAGTGCCTCTTTCCTTGACATCATTGGAAAATCTAAAGAAATCAGGGGGGGGGCATAGTGACCCTGTCCATATAATTACGCCTCTGTTCCTTTATGCTTTCCATCTTTTAGTTTTTCTTTCATTCAGGACATGATTAGTATCAGACTCTTCACCCCCTCCCATTCCACCCCTCCTCCTCTCTCTCTGTCTTTGAGTAACATTCTTAGCAGGTTAATTGGCTTGACAAAGGTATGTGATTCCAGGCTACTTCAAACGCTCTGAAACAATAGAGCCCTTGCGGCATGGCATGTTCCCTCCCTGACTCACCCTCATCTCCCCCATCGTGTCCCCCTCGCCTCACCTCCCTGGCCCACAGCGAGACGCCCCCTCCGGCTTCCGCAGGAAATTACCTTGTCTGGTCACTTGGCTGCTAAAAATCCACACTTGTGTGTTTAGTGTGAGGCACGGCGAGTGAGAAAGTAGGTATGGGGATGGGTGTGTGTGTGTGTGTGTGTGGTCACTGGATGGCCTCTCAAAAGTTCTCCAGTTTCTACTTTCTCAGTAAACCAGATTCAAGGTTGTGGAGAGAAAAAATCTGTTCATCCCAAAAATATAGACATCTACCCTCAAGTACACACCCCACACACTCTCTTTTCCCAGAGATGAGATGTCAGGTTAGTGAGTCAATCACCCACAGACCGACAGCAGAACAGAATGAGAGCAGTGTTCGTGTGTTAATCATGAGTAGTATGTGTGAAATGCTTGATAGTGTATGTGATGTAAACAGAGAGGTCTACTTTCTTGGGGACCTGAATATTGACTGGTTTTCATCAAGCTGTACACTGAAGAGGAAGCTTCTTACTGTAACCAGTGCCTGTAATCTGGATCAGGTTATTAATCAACCTACCAGGGTGTTTACAAACACTACAGGCACAAGATCATCCACATGTATTAATCACATTTTTACTAATGCTGTAGAACTTTGTTCGAAAGCTATATCCGTACCCATTGGATGCAGTGATCACAATATAGTTGTTGATAAACATGCGCCTGTAAAGAAACCGACTGTTAGAACTGTTAAGGCTCCATGGATTGATGATGAATTTAAAAAACTGTATGGTTGAAAGAGATGGGGCAAAAGGAGTGGCTAATAAGTCTAGCTGCACATCTGACTGGCTGACGTACTGCAAATTGAGAAATTATGAGACTAAACTCAACAAAAAGAAGAAGAAACGTTATTATGAAGCCAAGATCAATGATATAAAAAACTTTAAAGTACTTTAAATTAAACTAGGGACAGAAAGACAAATTAAAACTCCATCTACCATCAAATCAGATGGCTTATTCATTATTTTAATGATTATTTCATTGACAAAGTGGGCAAATTTAGGCAGGAAATGCCCATGACAAACAGTGACAACTTAGATGGAAAGCTACTGAGGATGATTGCTGACTCTATAGCCACTCCTATCTGTGATATTTTTAATCTGAGCCTAGAGCAAAGTCTTTGTCCTCAGGGCTGGAGGGAAGGCAAAGTAATTCCGCTACCCAAGAGTGGTAAAGTGGCCTTTACTGGTTCTAACAGCAGACCTATAAGCTTGCTGCCAGCTCTCAGAAAACTGTTGGGATAAATTGTGTTTGACCAAATACAATGCTATTTCTCAATAAACAAATTAACAACAGACTTTCAGCATGCTTATAGAGAAGGGCACTCAACATGTACTGCACTGACACAAATGACTGATGATTGGTTGAGAGAAATTGATAATAAGAAGATTGCAGGAGCTGTACTGTTAGATTTCAGTGCAGCATTTGATATTATTGACCATAACCTACTGTTGAAAAACGTAAGTGCTATGGCTTTTAAACCTCTGCCATATTGTGGATTCAGAGCTATCTATCTAATAGAACTCAAAGGGGTTTATTTAATGGAAGCGTCACTAATTTCAAACATGTAAAGTGTGGTGTACCGCAGGGCAGCTCTCTAGGCCCTCTACTCTTTTCTATTTTTACCAATGACCTGCCACTGGCATTAAACAAAGCATGTGTGTCCATGTATGCTGATGATTCAACCATATATGCATCAGCAACCACAGCTAATGAAGTCACTGAAACCCTTAACAAAGAGTTGCAGTCTGTTTTGGATTGGGTGGCCAGTAATAAACTGGTCCTGAACATCTCTAAAACTAAGAGCATTGTATTTGGTACAAATCATTCCTTAAGTGCTAGACCTCAGCTGAATCTGGTAATGAATGGTGAGGCTGTTGAACAAGTTGAGGAGGCTAAATTACTTGGCGTTACCTTAGATTGTAAACTGTCATGGTCAAAACATATAGATTCAATGGTCGCAAAGATGGGGAGAGGTCCAGCCGCAATAAAGAGATGCTCTGCTTTTTTGACACCACACTCCAAAAAGCAAGTTCTGAAAGCTCTAGTTTTGTCTAATCTTGATTATTGTCCAGTCGTGTGTCCAGTGCTGCAAGGAAAGACCTAGTTAAGCTTTTTGGGATAGGGGGCAGCATTTTCACTTTTGGATGAACAGTGTGCCCAGAGTGAACTGCCTCCTACTCTGTCCCTGATGCCAATATATGCATATTATTAGTTGTATTGGATAGAAAACACTCTGAAGTTTCTAAAACTGTTTGAATGATGTCTGTGAGTATAACAGAACTCATATGGCATTCGAAAACCTGATAAAAATCCATCTGGGACATCTGAGGTTTGTAGTTTTTCAAAGCTTTGCCTACCGAGTACATATTGAGATATGGATGAGGTTGCACTTACTATGGCTTCCATTAGATGTCAACTGTCTTTTGAAAGTTGAATGAGGATTCTACTATAAAGGAGGGGCTCATGAGACCTGTTTGAGTCAGTGGTCTGGCAGAGAGCCTCGGTCTCATGACGCCCACTCCCAACAGAGTTACCTTGCGTTCCAGTGCTTTTTCTGAAGACAGGAATTCTCCGGTTGGAGCATTATTGATGTTTATGTTAAAAACATCCTAATGATTGATTCCATACATCGTTTGACATGTTTGTAAAGGACTGTAACGGAACTTTTTGAGTTTTTGTCTGGATGAAATGCTCGCGCCTCATGAAGATGGATTACTGGGCTGAACATGCTAACAACAAGTGGCTATTTGGACATAAATTATGGAACTTTATGGAACAAATCAGTCATTTATTGTCGAACTGGGATTCCTGGGAGTGCCTTCTGATGAAGATCATCAAAGGTAAGTTAATATTTATGGTGTTGTTTCTAACTTTGTTGATTCCAAAATGGTGGCTATTCCTCTGGCTGTTTTGGGTTATGAGCGCCGTTCTCAGATTATGCTTTTTCCATAAAGTTTTTTTGAAATCTGACACAGTAGTTGCATTAAGGAGAAGTCTATCTTTAATTCTGTGAATAACACTAGTATCTTTTATCAATGTTTATTATGAGTATTTCTGCTAAAATCACCGGATGTTTTGGAATCAAAACATTACTGCACATAAGCCGCCAATGTAAACTGAGATTGTTGGATATAAATATGCACATTATCGAACAAAACATACATGTATTGTGTAACGTGATGTCCTATGAGTGTCATCTGATGAAGATCATCAAAGGTTAGTGATTCATTTTATCTATATTTCTGCTTTTTGTGACTCCTATCTTTGTCTGGAAAAATGGCTGTGTGTTTTTGAAATCGGACACGATGGGTAGATTAACAAGATGTTTATCTTTCATTTGCTGTATTGGACTTGTTAATGTGTGAAAGTTACATATTTCTGAAAAATATTTATTTATTTATTTCGTGCTGCCTTTTTTAGTGGAATGTTGTCGAGGGCTAGAAAGGTTAAAGTGCAGCTGGCCCAGAACAGAGCGGCACATTTTGCTCTTCATTGTAATCAGAGGGCTAATATTAATTATATGCATGCCAGTCTCTCTTGGCTAAGAGGAGAGGAGAGACTGACTGCATCACTTCTTATTTTGATAAGAAACATGAATGTGTTGAAAATCCCAAATTGTTTGCATAGTCAACTTACACACAGCTCTGACACAAACACTTATCCTACCAGACATACCATCAGGGGTCTTTTCATAGTCCCCAAATCCAGAACAAATTCAAGAAAACATACAATATTATATAGAGCCCTTATTGCATGGAACTTCCTTCAAAATCATATTGCTCAAATAAACAGCAAACCTGGTTTCAAAAAACAGATAAAGCAACACCTCCCGGCACAACGCCTCTACCCTATTTGACCTAGATAGCTTTGTTGTATGCCATTAATATGTAGGCTACGTGCGCCTTTTTAAAAAGGTATGTAGTTCTATCCTTGAGCTGTTCTTGTCTAATGATGTTCTGTATTATGTCATTCTGTATTACGTGTCATGTTTTGTGTTGGACCCCAGGAAGAGTAGCTGCTGCTTTTTGTAACAGCTAATGGGGATCCTAATAAAATACTAAATACCACAGTTAGAGACTGTGGCTTCCAAGGCGCCATAGAGAGATTAAGAAGACGGATATGACTTGGAAGATGACATATAAAGGACAGGGAACTGCACTTGGGACCCAGGGGTTTATCCAATTCACTACGTTGCATTCACTGTGTCCCTGAACAGGGATGCCCCCAAGGAAACCGTTAATAGTATGACCATTGTTCCCTGCTACATCTAATTCCCACCGCAGAAGAAGCTACAGTGAGCTCCAAAAGTATTGGGAAAGTGAATTTTGTTTTGCGGTTATGGTTCTGTACTCCAGCACTTTGGATTTTGGATTTTAAATGATACAATAGCTTTGAGGTTAAGTTAAAGTGCAGATTGCCAGCTTTAATTTGAAGGTATTGTCATCCATTTTGGGTGAACTTACAACACATTTTGTACATAGTCCCCCCATTTTAGGGGACCAAAAGTAATGGGACAAATTCACTTATATGTGTATCAAAGTCGTCAAATGTTTCGTATTTGGTCCCATATTCCTAGCACGCAATGATTACATCAACTACACAATTGTTGGATGCATTTGCTGTTAGTTTTGGTTGTGTTTTAGATCATTTTGTGCCCAATAGAAATGAATAGTAAATCATGTATTGTGTCCTTTTGGAGTCCCTTTCTTTGTAAATAAGAATAGAATATGTTTCTAAACACTTCCTGTGGATGCTACCACGATTACGGATAGTCATGAATGAATCGTGATTAATGATGAGTGAGAATGTAACAGAAACACAAATGTCATACCCCCCAACAAATGCTAACCTCCCCTGTTATTGCAATGGTGAGATGTTAGTCTGTCTCGTGGGTATGACATTTGTGCGTCTGTAACTCTCTCACTCATCAGTACTCACGATTCATTCAGGACTATCGTAGTCGTTGTATCACTTCAAATTCATATGCTGGAGTACAGAGCCAAAACAACAAAACATTTGTCACTGTGCCATTACTTTTGGAGCTCAGTGTATGTGGTTTAACATCAACAGAGGGACATAAATGAGAGCAAGAGCAGTAACAAGCAAAGGAATGGGTTTCCATGGGTATAAAGAACAGAGAGAGAGAGAGAGAGAGAGAGAGACAGTAGGAGAGAGAGAGTATGAGAGATATGGAGAGAGACAGAGAGAGTGGGAGAGAGAATAGAGAGAGAGAGAGAGAGAGAGAGAGAGAGAGAGAGACACAGTAGGAGAGAGAGAGAGTATGAGAGATATGGAGAGAGACAGAGAGAGTAGGAGAGAGAGAGAGAGAGAGAGAGAGAGAAGGAGAAAGTGTGTGGGAGTGTTGACAGATGAGTGACTTCATAGGGGGTGGACACAGGGGATGGAGGATAGAGTAGTAAAGGTAGAGAAACAGAAAAATGGAGGGGGGTGCTAGAGGGAGCTGGGTGAGGAGTCAATACACTTCTGTAATTACACCTGCTCAACTACTTACAAAGCTGTGTGCCCATGCACTTCTTCAAACACAGCATACTCAGATGAACGCACGCACGCACACGGACACACACACACACGGTCCCTCCAGGATCTCCAAGGTGATCTGCTTCCCCCTCCTAATATAGAAACTCCCATTTCAATCCAATTTGCACACAAATGAATTCAGTAAAAGGCTGCCTCCCTAGAGAGACTTGTGTCCTCCAGGTTATTAACTTATCTCTAAAAAACACAAGGCTCAATCCCTGACGGAATCCACTTTCTTTGTGTGTCATGATACACTGTGTGAGCATGGGGTGCTAATTGACAGCATGCATGCCAGTCGATTTGTGCCTGCGCTCCTGTGCTGTGTGGCTACAGAAGCATATACAGTAGGGGAGTATGAGAGGGCGAGAGAGGAGTGTGTGTGTGTGTGTGTGTGTGTGTGTGTGTGTGTGTGTGTGTGTGTGTGTGTGTGTGTGTGTCCAATGTCAGCCCCACAGGTGAGCGTGTATGGGAGAGTCAGCGGCGGACAAAGGAGAGGAAAGCACAAAGGAGGAGTAGAGAAAGCGAGTGAAAGAGAGGGAGCGACCCAAATGAAAGAACGCTCCAAGTGAGCTCTCTGTCCTCCTCTCTCCTCTCATAACCCCTTGGTGACTGGGCCAGCCTGACTACCCACACAACGCCAATGCACAGGTAAACCCGTGGTGTGTGTGTGTGTGTGTGTGTGTGTGTGTGTGTGTGTGTGTGTGTGTGTGTGTGTGTGTGTGTGTGTGTGTGTGTGTGTGTGTGTGTGTGTGTGTGTGTGTGTGCGTCCGAGCGTATTAGAACCAACCTAGAACACAGTAGAGTACTGGCTGAATGACATGTGTGTAAATCCTCTACTTTGCGTGTTTGACAGCAGGGCCATTTTTAGTTTGATATATTTAGACGTTTTAACCACTAACTCTCACGAACCCTTAGTTAACAAATAGTAGTCCTTCCTCAACAGTTCTGTGGATATATGCCTCTTTTGTCCGTTCTAGCGTGGCCATCTATTGACAACCCTGAGAACCCTAGTTTGGGAACTATGAGACATATTTCAACTATGACCTTTGACTGCTGACGGTTCCTGGTACTACAGCCCTCACAAGACTGGCCCATATTCACGAGGTTAGTCGTGTAAACAGTATGTGTGGCACGGAAGGTCTTTCACTCTACAACCTGAACATACAACAAAATACTGTACAAGCATGTCTTTTTAAGTAAACTTTATGAACAAATAAGGCAAGTGGTGGGAGCGAATGAAGAAAGAAAAGAAAGAGAGTGAAAAAAAGTGGTATTATTACAGATGATATGGTTACCGAAACATACACATCACACACACATACACGCACGCACTCTGAACGCGAGTCCCGACAGCTGAGAGCTCTCTCCCTCTGGCAGTGAACCTGACCTGGAATCAGATTTAGGGGCTTTAACACTTGAGGTCAGGATTATGAATGATTGACCTAAAATTGGCCTAAGATTAAGAGATGGGGACCACAGCCCATTCCGTTCTTTTTAATGACGTTTGTTTAGTGCCTATCACAAAGTCATTTGTCACAGGACTCTTAACAAAAGACTAAGCCCAAGCCCTTCCTCTAAAGCCAGCCCAAGGCAACAACAGCACGATGGGAGAAGTTGTTGGGAGTAGACAGCAAAGCAGGCCACTTAAACAGTTCGGTGTACATCATACTGTAACATTGATGTCAACGGGAGCCCGAAAGTTCAAGTCAGGCAGAGCAGATCTAGAGATATGATTCTTAACTGACTTGCCTAGTTAAATAAAGGTTTAAATACAAATAAAAATACATTTGAGAGGAACAAGACTTTAGAGAGATTATAATGCACCTTTGTCTAAGAGCTGCCTGGCAACTCCTTCTGGTGTACCGCCTATTCACTCCTTCCATTCATTCAGAAACAGTGTAAGTTTCCTCTGCCACATAGACAACGACAAAAAGACAAACCCCACAGACCCCCCCCCCCCTCCACCAATCAGATATGAGGTTGGAAACAACAGCAGAGACCGTGCGACTTGAGAGAGACGACCTCACGGTTCTAAAATGCTTTGATATTTTATATCTGAACGGAAACGCCTTGGCTAAAACGTCCCAGACTGGGCCGCTAGCTGTCCCTGGACTTGGGAGTCAAACTGCAGCCAAATACTTCAGTCCATATGATTAGACAGTGAGGGGCTGGGAGACACATGTGCGCACACAAACACACACACACACACACACACACACACACACACACACACACACACACACACACACACACACACTTCCCTGAATAGATGAGTGGAGAGAAAGAGCAAGGGCAGGAGATAAAGAGAGCTCACCTTTCCTCATAATGACTGTGCTCACCTGTTCATCCCCCTCACCTGGGGCAGAGGGATCAGAATACTGCCTGAGCACCCCCCCCTCCCCCCCTCTGTCTCCCCCCCACGGCCTCTCCCCTACCTCCCAGAGATGGCCAGGTCTTTCGGAGCATGCAGTTGCATGGTTTGCTAACTATCTGTCTGATAAAACTCAGTGCACTCAATTTGATGGGCTTATGTCTGTTAAATTGTTTGTCTTGAATGGTGTGCCCCAAGGCTCTGTACTTGGTCCTCTCTTATTCACTATCTATATAAATTATTTAGACAAAAATGTCCAAAATGCACAACTTCATTTTTATGCTGATGATACTGTTATTTACTGTTGTGCCTCGTCTCTTACAAAAGCTTTCCAGAACATGCAAACTGCTTTTTATACTGTTCAACATACCTTGTGTCAATTGAAGCTTATCCTCAATACTGAGAAAACTAAACTAATATTGTTTTCTAATGCAAGAAATAGACCTCTGAACTCTTCACCCTTGTCAGGGCAAGGAGATTGAGGTTGTAACCTCATGTAAATATCTTGGAATTTTAATTGATGACGGCCTCTCTTTTAAATTGCATATTCAACAACTTACAAAAACATTGAAGCTGAAATTGGGATTTTATTTTAGGAATAAGGCCTGTTATTCTTTTGAAGTCAGAAGGAGGCTAGTATCAGCTACATTTATGCCTTTACTAGACTATGGGGATATTTTATATATGAATGCTTCCGCTCAGTGTTTGAGATCAATTGACACTCTTTACCATGGCACTTTGAGATTTATTTTAAACTGCAAAACCCTTACGCACCACTGCACTTTGTATACCAGGGTTGGCTGGCCTTCTCTAGTCACTCGTAGGCTCAGTCACTAGTATACTTTTATTTACAAAGCCATTTTGGGTTTACTACCTTTTTATTTGTGCATTTTTATGTGGTGGGTACTCTCTTCGTTCGCTGGACTTTATCCTGCTAACTGTTCCAAATGTCCGAACTGAATTTGGTAAAAGGGCTTTTATGAACTCTGCGCCATCGTCTTGGAACGCCTTACAAAATACTTTTAAACTGGAAGAACTTGTCTGTCTGTAATTTTTTGTAATGACTTGGTTCTGCCTATCTTGGCCAGGGTGCTCTTGAAAAAGAGATTTTAATCTCAATGAGCCCTTCCTGGTTAAATAAAAATAAATCCATCCCCATAAAGATGCTGGCCTGCCTCGGAGCCCCCCCCCCCTTCCCCTGCAGCCCAGCCCGCCCCACGGCCAGGGCCTGAAACTGATCCAGACAAGACTTTCTGCTGGAGAATTTTCTCACACTCATACCTGCCACTCACACGCCTCCCCAACATGGAGGAGAGTCACTGACACGGACCGTGTATGAAGACACACTTCCACAGGCGAATGGACTGATACCGATTAACGTGAGGCGGATAAACGCGGAGGCGCTGCGTGCGTGCGCGCATGTGTTCCAGATGCCTGAAGCCAGGACACACAGACCTGTGCGCTCCAACACCAGACCAGCTGGTGAGCATGACCAGCCTTATTCCCGGTCCGCCTCTAAATCTCCACCAGGGCTTTGCACAATATTAAAAACATTATTACTAGGCAATATGAATATAATTACAACCATACCGTCAGCTCTCGTTCCCCATTACTATAATACTTTCATTATGAATAACCATTCAACCTCACGGAGGAGGTCAGAAACGAAACATTCCAGACCTTAATCAAATATAGACCGCTCGCATTGAGACAGCAAACGTTGAAATAAACAAGCGCTCCCATCTCAGGAAGGAAGACAATGTGGATCAGTCGTCCTGCGTGTGCCAAGTCATCTAAAAGGGATACTCGCTGTGGCTCTGGCCCTGAAACGACTCGGGCAAACAGACATTAATTATAGTAAAAAAAACAAACAGGGAACTACTTCTAATGGGCGTGGATGAAGGGATGGAAGGAAGGAATGAAAGGATGGAAATGGGGTCGGGGGGGACTGCTCGTTGAGGACTTTAGTGCTTTCTACCACCAGCTAAAAGCTTTCACCCCCCTCCAGTTGTCTTTCCAGTCCCTTTCCAACCCCCCTCCCACACACCCCCCTAGCGAACATCTCAGGGCTTAGTAACAGTCAAATAGAACAACATATTTGTGAGCAGCAGCAATAGACAGACCTATGTGAGCCAGAACCAACAGACTTGGACAGTCTTTGGTCAGGGGGCTTTTCTATCCCCCCCGCAAGCCCTCCACTCAACCTTAAGGCTTCAAAATTACTCTTTAATTGTATTTGTTGTTTCTATTTTCCCCTCTTCCTGTATTGTTTTGGTCCTCCTTATGGGGGACGGAAGACGAGAAAGATAGAATTGGATTATCGATGGGTCTAATGTGCGATTAATAGGCCTGCTCTTTAATGAATACACGAGTCGTAGCCCCCAGCCTGGACTCCGTATCTGTTACAGACACAGGCAAGTCGATACACGAAGTCAGACAGAGAGGAGCGATATCAGGGACTTTAACGGAGAAAAAAAAACGCAACAGGGAAAAGTTTAGGAGGAGAGAGAGAAAGGGATGGATAAAGAGAGACAGAGGGAGAATGAGGGAGAGAGAGAGAGAGGAGGGAGAAAGAACATCCTCTCAGCATCGCACCCAGTGCCCGTGTTTAGACGAGCAGAAAACTGCCACTAGCTTGTGCAAATAGGAGCAAAGCCTCTTGACTGAATGCTAAGAGCTAGTGTCAACACTGTCACAGGTCTCTGTGAGTGTTGACCTACTTGAACCGCAACATGTTACCATGGTAACCACATTGTAGCTCCACTTCTATACTCACCGGCCAGGCGTATTTGAAGGGAATGACAATGTGTCCTGTAGTGACATCCCCTCCTCCTCCCCCTCCTCCGTCGTGACCTCGATGACGGAGGGACTGGGTGTTGCCCCCCAGGACGGTGGTGCTGCCCGCCCCGAAGGTGCAGGCTCCAGTGGGGACGACGCGGGCCTGGTACTCCTTGAGGCAGGCCTTGAAGAAGGTGTCACACTGGTCCCTGAGAGAGCAGCGCTGCCCCTCGGTGGCCTGGAGGTCACAGCACTCTCCACTCTGCAGCACACCTTGGGGGTTCTGGAAGTGACGGATCTGCAGCTCAAACATCCCCACTGCACACACAGCCTGGAGAGGGGGGGAGACAGGAGAGTTAGGATGAGGTATAACTCACACACACACACAGCCTGGAGAGAGAGGGAGACAGGAGAGTTAGGATGACGTATAACTCACACACACACACACAGCCTGGAGAGGGAGGGAGACAGGAGAGTTAGGATGAGGTATAACTCACACACACACAGCCTGGAGAGAGAGGGAGACAGGAGAGTTAGGATGACGTATAACTCACACACACACACACAGCCTGGAGAGGGAGGGAGACAGGAGAGTTAGGATGAGGTATAACTCACACACACACACACACAGCCTGGAGAGAGAGGGAGACAGGAGAGTTAGGATGAGGTATAACTCACACACACACACAGCCTGGAGAGAGAGGGAGACAGGAGAGTTAGGATGAGGTATAACTCACACACACACACACACACACACACAGCCTGGAGAGAGAGGGAGACAGGAGAGTTATGATGAGGTATAACTCACACACACACACACACACACACAGCCTGGAGAGAGAGGGAGACAGGAGAGTTAGGATGAGGTATAACTCACTCACACACACACACACACAGAATCATATACACCACCCAAAGAGAGGGTGAATCTACGGAAACAAAAACAACTGGTTTGTTGAAAAAACGTTAATGAATGTGATGAATACACCTGATCAATGGGTGGAGTATCGCATTTCATCCAAGTGCTTTCCAGCAATGGGATTCTATGGATAGCATTTTTTTCTCTCTCTCTCTCTCTCTCTCTCTCTCTCTCTCTCTCTCTCTCTCTCTCTCTCTCTCTACTGTCATCCTTTTCTAAGTGGTATAAAAAAAGAGGGTGATTGAGAAAGGAAAAACAACATTGATTCACACACCCCATCAATCAAATCCCTTCATCCCAATGGAGAGACACGGCCCCACTCCAGCAATCCCTCTCTCTCGCCGTATCTGTCCATTTATCTCCCTCTATCTGTCTCCATCTTTCCCTCCTAGCTTATTTACCCTCCTCCCTCCCTCGCTCTCTTTATCTTCCGCTTTCACCTCTCCCCTCCCCTGTGTCATGCCCTTCCTACACCTCTCCATCTAGCGCCTTCCTTTCTTTCTTCTCCTGTATCAGTACCCCTCCCTTCTTTTCTCTCCCTCTCTCCCCAGTGGGACTCAGACACTGGGAACCTGGCCACGGTTTCTCGGTCCTTCTCCTCCACTTCCTCCTCTATCTGGGAACAGGCTGCAACTCTTGCCCTCGCTCTTTCTCTCTGCACCAGCTCTTCTTCTCTGCATTTCTTCTTTTCATCTCTCTTTCTCCCTCTCTCTGTCTCTCTCGTTCTCCATCTCTCCCTCTCCCTTTTCCCAGAGCCTACAAAGCATATTCTTCTCAGCTGGGTGCAGAAGGGGACAGACAAGCTGGTAGAGCTAACAAGCCCCCCAGAGGGACAGGTGTGTGTTTGTGTATGTTGGTGTGTTGTATGGCAAGGAAATAATGGTTAGGATTTCCAACCACTATTAAAGCACAAACCACACACACACACACACACATCAAACACATGTCACATGCACACACGTCACATACACACACACGTCACACACACACAATGAAATTATGCAATAACGAATAACGGTGTAATAGTCTTGACAAAAGCCAGATAGAAGAATAGCTGGTAAGTCAGCCCATTGTGCTGTTGTATTCTGTCCCTCACCTGCCCCTGTCTCTGGACTAGGGGGCTAAACTCTCCTACATCAAACAGCCTGTGGAGATACAGGCCCACTCATCACTCTGCATCCTCCTTTCTTCCTCCCCCCCCCCCCCCCCCCCCCCTCTTTCTCAGCCATTCCGGGCATACCTGGGTTTCAGCGCTCCATCTGACCGCTCCAAGCCCTCAGCCTCGAGCATCACCATGGAGAGCTGTGGTAATTAAGTCCCCAATGAACCCAAAAACAGGGTGAGACCAGGACCACAACCTGACCCTGGATGAACCCGGTTAGATGTAATGGCAAAATGTAGATTTTCGCCTAAATAGACATACCCGAAAGTAACTGCTATTCGTGTGTAATTACATGATTCTGACATGCCAAAACGTATTTTAAAGAAGACATCTGGGAGACGAGGAAATTATCAGAAGATAGGAGTTACATAGTTCAGAATACACTAAATCAAGCACACACAAAATAACCGTTTCCTTTTTTCATTTTAAAGTCATCTTTCATTGACAAGCTATAAGTGAATTATTGATGCCCAGAGCTGGAAACACATCAGACGGCTTTCCACAACATGTGAGCAATATCAGAGAAAGAAAATGGGATTGATCGACCTAACAACTAGAAATGGACAGATGTTTTAGTAAGTGATGTCAGGTGTGGACACGGGACGTTTCCAAGTGTCGCTAAACCTCTCCAAAGTGGCATATGTGTGTAAATTAGATCATTCCAGTGCTATCACATATTTGCAATCCCTAAATGCTATTTGTTCAGTATGAAAACACAATTTCCATGTCAATTACCATAACAACCTCACTCAAACATGGGGGTGTTATGAGGTATCCAGGGGACATTCAAGTGTCCTTTCAACCTCTCCAAAGTCTCCAAATGTGGTAATTCCACTGTTTTTGCACGCACTGGATATGCCTGAAAAGGTATTGTTCACAATAAAATAAAATAAACTACATTTCTACAACACCAACCTCTCTCAAACATTGTGGTGGTGTCGGTGGACATTACAGGGGATATCCAAATGTGTTCATCATATTTTTCATGCGCAAAGATATAGTCACTCGGTCGATATTTGATATTCGTTGCCATTAAGTCATACATCATCAGATAACATTGGAAATAGGCTAGATTTGCTCCTACCAACCTAAGGATTATCATAACACCTTTGTCGCTATAGCTCAAGCACAGACCAAAAGGAAGCTTACCGTGTAAAATGATGGCTGTTTGGTGAAAACGTTGAGTAGAAGAAAAAAAGTACTCTCTGGGCTGGTGATCAAAAACGGTAGGTCACAGGTAGGCAAATAAGACATCCTCATGATCTGTGGAGTCCCGGTTTTTGGTGTGAATCAACGTATTTGGTCTTTATTTCGTTTGTGCTTCACAAAGCTAATCCGAATGTAGGTAACAGCCATCTTGAAATTAGGTCTTTGGCTCGGCCTGCCCTTATACATTTGTATGCCCATATATGGTAGTAAGTCACACCAGAAATTTTAAGGCACAGATCAATAGCCAATATATTCAGCTTTCCGCAGATACCCTGATTTTGCAGATAGGGGCTACCGTTCTCATACCAGACTGAATTGAATTTTTTTAAATCAAATAGGGGGTTTAAGAGGTTTTAAACACTTAACTATCTTGACTGTTCTGTAATAACAGAGTAATATCAGAACAACATTATACACTGTATCAAACAACATTAATATATCATCCTGAATGCTCTTATCTGCATTGCACTGAATTTGACACATCCCCAGACCTCTACTCTTACATGTTATAGTATCTTCAATGCTGAAATGGATGCAGTATATCAACTCTCCTGTGCTGATCCTACATTATAAATGTCCCACAGCACAGTAGAAAGGTCTGCATCGTACTGCAGTAGGGGAAGGGATGTTATATTAGTGAAGAGCTTCAGAGCTGGGTGCACAGATCCATGTGGATCATTCACATGCCCCAGTGCTACGCGGCTGTGGCCGCTGGCCCAACACACACACCCCAGTCCATGAGTCCACACACACACACACGCGCGCGCGCACACACACACACACACATGGGCATCTCATTTCACATAAATGCACACACACACACACACACACACACACACAGAACGTTCTATCTTGCCTCTGCACTGAGGGCTGTGTCACTCCGCCAGTTGGGGGCCCTTTCAGGCCGACAACCATAGCCTGGGGGTGGGTCTGGGAGGGGAAGAGTAGAGAACACATTCAGCCAGCGCTCTACCTCCAGGCTTTCCCTCTTGGTCTGTGTGAACTTGAACTTGAATGTGACAGGCCTATGTCCAATTTTATAAGGTAGTTTCTCGGCGTACACATCAGTGACAAACTCAAATGGTTCACCCATTCAGGAGGCTGAAGAAATTTGGCTTGGCACCTAAAACCCTTACAAACGTTTACAGATGCACAATTGAGAGCATCCTGTTAGGCGGTATCACCAGCTGGTACGGCAACTGCACCTCCCGCAACCACAGGGCTCTCCAGCGAGTGGTGTAGTCTGCCCAACGCATCACCGGGGGCAAACTACCTATCCTCCAGGACATCTTCAGCACCCGATGTCACAGGAAGGCCAAAAAGATCATCAAGGACAACAACCACTCGAGCCACTGCATGCACTCCGCTATCATCCAGAAGGCGAGGTCAATACAGGTGCATCAAAGCTGTGACCGAGAGACAGAAAAACAGCTTCTATCTCAAGGCCATCAGACTGTTAAATAGCCATCACTAGCATATTAGAGGCTGATGCCTATATACATAGACTTGAAATAACTGGCCACTTTAATAAATGAAACACTAATCACTTGAATAATGTTTACATATTTTGCATTACTCATCTCATATGTATATACTGTATTCCATTCTACTGTATCTTAGTCTATGCCGCTCTGACATTGCTCGTCCATATATTTATGTATTCTTAATTCCACTTTTACTTAGATGTGTGTGTATTGAGTGTATTGTTGTGAAGTTGTTAGATGTGACTTTTTAGATATGACTGCACTGTTGGAGCTAGAAACACAAGCATTTCGCTACACCCGCAATAACATCTGCTAAACATGTGTATGCGGAGGCGAAAGAAATGCACAGCTATTTAGGCGAGGTGCTGGCTGGCGACGTAGAACACTCGAGAAAGCTCAGATGCAATCATTTAATAAGACGCTGGTAAGACCTGACAAGACAAGACCGAACGGGTCAACACGTGTACGTGACCAATCAAATTTGATTTGATTTAGATGTATACTATGCTGGACTATTCCTGGTCGTCTGCAGAGCTTTTACATACTGTAGAGAGAGAGGATTACACACTACATTTGTGTGAAGAAAGGAAGGGAGGCCCTGACTGTAAGACACGTGAATAAACACACACACACATTACAAGTACACCCACGCAACACACACACACACACAGACTGACCAACAATTTCATCTTGTGATCGTGTTCATAATATTCACAAGGTTGACTTGTGCGTGTACTGTAGTAGTAAACACATAGAAGACAGCCTTACTCCATCCACGGACACCATAACGTTTAGCTTGTTTATCTCCCATAAAGGATGTATTTTTACACCATTAGAGCCCACAGGAGACTGTGTTCAGAACATCTGCAGGTTCTGGTTTAAACAATGCACCTCGTGGATGGGTCTTCTAGCATTCCTCAACAGGAAAACAAATCAATTGCAGTGTAATAGTCTTCGAATGCCAATAGCAAACATTGGTGTAATGAAAGGTCATGCTTGGTGAAGGTTTGATCATGTAGCCTATAGAAGAAAGGACACGCCCATGGAGCAACAAGTGGATGACCAGACAATTAAGACGCACAACAACAGGTGGGCACCGCGCTATTAGAAGCAACGGTAGACATATTGACCAGAGAAACAGGGAAGTAGAATGTGGGCAAAATGATTGAATATGTGGGAAGAAAACACCGACTGTAAAAGTCAGGGCAGGTTTAAACAACGGCCAAAAATAGCGCTTAATCGGTGCGGCTTACCTGCGGCTGCAGAGCGAGGGCGATGAGAAAAATCACGGTCCACTGCTGTCTCCAGCGCCGATCTCTCCTCATCTCCGTCCTGGCGCAGCTCCTCGCACCTCCGCTGCAGCAATCAACCGGATTTCGTCCGTGCGCTCTTTCTCTCTCCATCTCAACGTCACAGGATCGAGGACAAATAACGAGGCAGTATCCCCTCTTCTCTATAATATCCCTTTCTCGGCTATCTTTAAGCGCCAGTTCATCGTTTCGTACTAGGCTTGAGAGAAAGCATTATTGCCTAACTTGTATTGTTCCCCTTGTGGAGTTCCTCCTGCCTGCCCGCCCCGCCTCGACCCTTCTCCCCGGCTTCTCCCTCTTGGTGCGGTGTCCAGGGTGGGTCTCTCCTCGGAAGAAAAAAAAACACTCTCACTCCACCAGGTCGATCTTCCCTCCACCTGCCGTTAAGAGGCTTTGAATGTCAGACCTGCTGGCTCCCCGACTTGAGCTCTCATCCCAATTACACTCTCCTTATGCGCAACGCACTCGCCCTTCAAACTAAACCCATACGCATACACCCTTTCCTTCTTTGCGCCACGGACTCAAATTGATACCCAAATGAAATAGGATCTCCCTCTCTTCCAGTCCAGACTCTACTCTCTCTTGTTTATCCACTGCATGCTGCGTCCCTCACTCTTTCCGTAGGCTTTCCAACCCGGTGTGGTCACTTCGCTCAGGGCTACGGATCCGAATCACCCAGGTCCCGGGCAAGGCTCTGTGCGTATCGGCTGTGGGAAAGAACTCGGCGAAAAAGGATGCCAGCCAGTGACGAGAGGCTGTGTGTGTGGGGGGCGAGGAGGGTGTGTCCTCAGGCAAGGGATATCCGTCTTCTCTTTTTATGTGCACGCGGTCTGTGCGCTTGCACCTCTGGACGGTTCCTATGGGTTCCCATCGTTGCTGGAATGCCTGTCCTCTCCTTTCTGTCTCTCACCATCTAGCAGAGCCATTAAACAAAGGAGTAGGTATGTATTGATTATAATTATACTGTTTTAATTACCCTTGTAGAAAAGTGTAACTGCATGAGCAGGCTTTTGATAGCCTATAAAAAAAATGGCCATATTGAACCTCTTTTCAAATCATTTCTCTCGCCTATTTGACCATGAAATGAGATATTGTGTAATTCAACTAGACTCTGTAATAGAATAATGGGCCTAACCCCGGTTTCGGGCCTCGGTTAATCCCGTATAGATCAAAGCACCGCTGTGCCAATTAAGTAGGCTATCGGCCACAGTCTGCACTGTCTGTAACTGGTCGGGAAAACTGAAATAGTTTCTATGGGACTACCTCAGCGCAATTAGGAGACCACTTATTATGGTAGTGGAGAATGTATTTACTAACAGAATCCAATCAGGCCTGTGTGCAAAACAAATCGGAGAGAGAAGAAAATACATTCAAGTTTGAGAGTGGCCAAACGGGTGGCAAAGTATGTGGTGTTTATGCTGTGCTATTCTTACATAGCCGGACCGCAGCTGACGATTGGACGTTTAAAATCGTTTGATTATGAGTGTACACGAAAGGACATGACATCATTTCTTCCAGCTCTGGCCGTCTCGTGTCTGTGTGTGTCACTGCGTATGCGCATTTACAATTAAACCTGCCTGGACGACTACACAGATTCCACCGGTTCATTATACTGTCAACTGTAGTTGTCATATAGCCATAACAAAAGTGAACAAATCGTTTCCTCTAAAATGCAATTTAAAAAAAATAAACTACAGCCTAGTTAAAATAAACTCTGTCAAAGCAACTCAAAATGTTATATGGTCACCTTCAATTTTGAGTTTATATCCAATTTAATTAAGCGTTTCATGCACTAGTGCCTTGACTTTGCCCTCTGTTGTTACATTATAATTTAGGTTAATGTAAAGGTTTATTGATTCCCAAATAGACAATAATGTTGTTGGGTTTTTTTTCAAATGAAAAACACAATGTTCTTGATGATAACCAAGTGTCTTGCTATTACATTTTGGGTTAGATTCACAGTGATTACACTAAACCTTGATTAAAAAGCAATGATCTTACTTTATGTATTACTATAATGTTATCTGCTTCATGCTTAACAATTATTTTAAAATTTTGTCCAAGACAACAAGTTTTTTTCCTTTCATTTGGGCTATTGGCTTCACCCCATAAGACATTACGTCCCACCGATGGACAATACACAAAAGACAGTCAAAGTGTACTGTTTAAACATAACTAATGACACTTTCAGAAGTTTCTGACCACTGTAAAAATTCTTCAAAACATCCGTTCTAAACATCCGTAATGGATCCTCATTAAAGGATTTGAAGTGAAGCCTACTCGTTCCAATTGCAGGGACACAAAAGAGTCCTGTTTTTTTATTTTTTCGCTGCTACCTCCCTGAAGCAGGAGTGGATCATTTGTGTGCCTGCTACCTCCCTTGGATGTGGTAGCCACTGCGAAATCTAACCCTGATTCCCGTTACGCATGGTCAGCACAGAAACTCCCATTTAAAGTTGATAAGGCACACATTCCAATGATAAGCCTGTGCCAAAAGCGAGAGCACCCACCTCTGCATAGCCGCAGGAAGTAGGGGTGCTGAGAAATGCTGCAGTACCACTTCAAATAAATTATTTTAAATATTTTTTTTAATTCTCTCTCACAAAAGTATTAGCGGACCAATATACTGCCCAACCAAGCAAAAAGGCAGTAACTGCTCATAGCATGTAACTGAGAAAAATGGCTTTTATTTACATTGGTTTCACAGTAACCTTATGCAGTTACTGCAAACATGACCCCCATTTTGTCCAAAACACAACACCAATAGAGGCAGGATACTTGTCCACATGATTAAGCTTGCATGTAATGTAGAAAAAAATTACATTAACTAATTTTCAACCAAATGAGAAGTTACTGCCTTCTTGCTTGGCAGGGCAGTATAGCTGTCTGCATTGGACAAAAACATAAAAACAGTGATTGAGGACACCCAAGCTCACGTGTGGGCAACGAGTGGTAGGCCCCAAACAACCCACAGCTGAAGCCACTCAGGAGGTGTTCTATTGGAGAGTTTATGGAGTATAACTCCCCCCCCACGTAGGCCAATAGGTCAGGAGGAGTGACACTGGTAGGATAGACAGAGAGGGACCAAGGGGATGGACGGTCTAATGCAGGCAGTGAGAACCAGGAATAGGAGCACCACAGCCAGCCCCCAATATCTGCCTGCACCATCACTGGGGCCAGGTAAAATAACTAGACTCTACCAAGAGGGCAGAGACAGATCCAGAGGTCGCCGGAGCAATGTTCACCTGCCAAGAGTGAGAAACCAGGCATGGGCAAATGAATACATAAATAATGCACTCAGAACCACTTAAAAGGATAAAAAATTGCAACAGAATACAGATTTATTTTATTAATTGGTTATGTCCCCTGGATTGACAGCTATTTCCTCTGGTGTGACACCAACTTCCTTTCACACCAAGCAAACAAAGCTGTCACACTGTTGGAAATCTCAGGCTGTATGGTCCATTTTTGGATCTTATTGTTTTTTGGGTCTTACAGTACAGCCACTCATTTGACAATACAGCCATCCACAACATGTTTCCATTGTTTTTTATACTTCAATTGTCAAAAAAAAAAAAATGTTATACAGTGCCTTGCGAAAGTATTCGGCCCCCTTGAACTTTGCGACCTTTTGCCACATTTCAGGCTTCAAACATAAAGATATAAAACTGTATTTTTTTGTGAAGAATCAACAACAAGTGGGACACAATCATGAAGTGGAACGACATTTATTGGATATTTCAAACTTTTTTAACAAATTAAAACTGAAAAATTGGGTGTGCAAAATTATTCAGCCCCCTTAAGTTAATACTTTGTAGCGCCACCTTTTGCTGTGATTACAGCTGTAAGTCGCTAGGGGTATGTCTCTATCAGTTTTGCACATCGAGAGACTGAAATTCTTTCCCATTCCTCCTTGCAAAACAGCTCGAGCTCAGTGAGGTTGGATGGAGAGCATTTGTGAACAGCACTTTTCAGTTCTTTCCACAGATTCTCGATTGGATTCAGGTCTGGACTTTGACTTGGCCATTCTAACTGGATATGTTTATTTTTGAACCATTCCATTGTAGATTTTGCTTTATGTATATACAGTACCAGTCAAACGTTTGGTCACACCTTCTCATTCAATGGTTATTCTTTATTTTTACTATTTTCTACATTGTAGAATAATAGTGAAGACATCAAAACTATGAAATAACACATATGGAATCATGTAGTAACCAAAAAAGTGTTTAACAAATAGATTTTATATTTGAGATTCTTCAAAGTAGCCACCCTTTGCCTTGATGACAGCTTTGCACACTCTTGGCATTCTCTCAGCCAGCTTGGCCACTTTAATAAATGGAACACTAGTCACTTTAATAATGTCACTTTAAAAATGTTTACACGTCTTGCATTACTCATCTCATATGTATATACTGTATTCTCTACTATTCTACTATATCTAACAATGCTGACCACACCACTCAATGAACCTACCAGGTACCCCCCCAAAGCCTTGAACACGGGCACCCTCATAGATATCATCCTAACCAACTTCCCCTCTAAATACACCTCTGCTGTCTTCAACCAAGATCTCAGCGATCACTGCCTCATTGCCTGCATCCGTAATGGGTCAGCGGTCAAACGACCTCCACTCATCACTGTAAAACGCTCCCTGAAACACTTCAGCAAGCAGGCCTTTCTAATCGACCTGGCCGGGGTATCCTGGAAGGATATTGATCTCATCCCGTCAGTAGAGGATGCCTGGATATTTTTTTTAAATGCCTTCCTAACCATCTTAAATAAACATGCCCCATTCAAGAAATTTAGAACCAGGAACAGATATAGCCCATGGTTCTCCCCAGACCTGACTGCCCTTAACCAACACAAAAACATCCTATGGCGTTCTGCATTAGCATCGAACAGCCCCCGTGATATGCAGCTGTTCAGGGAAGCTAGAAACCGTTATACACAGCCAGTTAGAAAAGCCAAGGCTAGCTTTTTCAAGCAGAAATTTGCTTCCTGCAACACTAACTCAAAAAAGTTCTGGGACACTGTAAAGTCCATGGAGAATAAGAACACCTCATCCCAGCTGCCCACTGCACTGAAGATAGGAAACACTGTCACCACTGATAAATCCACCATAATTGAGAATTTCAAAAAGCATTTTTCTACGGCTGGCCATGCTTTCCACCTGGCTACTCCTACCCCGGTCAACAGCACTGCACCCCCAACAGCAACTCGCCTTTCTCCTTCTCCCAAATCCATTCAGCTGATGTTCTGAAAGAGCTGAAAAATCTGGACCCCTACAAATCAGCCGGGCTAGACAATCTGGACCCTTTCTTTCTAAAATTATCTGCCAAAATTGTTGCCACCCCTATTACTAGCCTGTTCAACCTCTCTTTCGTGTCGTCTGAGATTCCCAAAGATTGGAAAGCAGCTGCGGTCATCCCCCTCTTCAAAGGGGGGGACACTCTTGACCCAAACTGCTACAGACCTATATCTATCCTACCATGCCTTTCTAAGGTCTTCGAAAGCCAAGTCAACAAACAGATTACCGACCATTTCGAATCTCACCATACCTTCTCTGCTATGCAATCTGGTTTCAGAGCTGGTCATGGGTGCACCTCAGCCACGCTCAAGGTCCTAAACGATATCTTAACCGCCATCGATAAGAAACATTACTGTGCAGCCGTATTCATTGATCTGGCCAAGGCTTTCGACTCTGTCAATCACCACATCCTCATCGGCAGACTCGACAGCCTTGGTTTCTCAAATGATTGCCTCGCCTGGTTCACCAACTACTTCTCTGATAGATTTCAGTGTGTCAAATCGGAGGGTCTGCTGTCCGGACCTCTGGCAGTCTCTATGGGGGTGCCACAGGGTTCAATTCTTGGACCGACTCTCTTCTCTATATACATCAATGAGGTCGCTCTTGCTGCTGGTGAGTCTCTGATCCACCTCTACGTAGACGACACCATTCTGTATACTTCCGGCCCTTCTTTGGACACTGTGTTAACAACCCTCCAGGCAAGCTTCAATGCCATACAACTCTCCATCCATGGCCTCCAATTGCTCTTAAATACAAGTAAAACTAAATGCATGCTCTTCAACCGATCGCTACCTGCACCTACCCGCCTGTCCAA
This sequence comes from Oncorhynchus nerka, assembly GCF_034236695.1. Lineage (NCBI taxonomy): Eukaryota > Metazoa > Chordata > Actinopteri > Salmoniformes > Salmonidae > Oncorhynchus > Oncorhynchus nerka. The sequence continues at coordinate 55,503,225 of NC_088409.1, read as the reverse complement.
CATCACTACTCTGGACGGCTCTGACTTAGAATACGTGGACAACTACAAATACTTAGGTGTCTGGTTAGACTGTAAACTCTCCTTCCAGACCCATATCAAACATCTCCAATCCAAAGTTACATCTAGAATTGGCTTCCTATTTCGCAACAAAGCATCCTTCACTCATGCTGCCAAACATACCCTTGTAAAACTGACCATCCTACCAAACCTCGACTTTGGCGATGTCATTTACAAAATAGCCTCCAAATCCCTACTCAACAAATTGGATGCAGTCTATCACAGTGCAATCCGTTTTGTCACCAAAGCCCCATATACTACCCACCATTGCGACCTGTACGCTCTCGTTGGCTGGCCCTCGCTTCATACTCGTCGCCAAACCCACTGGCTCCATGTCATCTACAAGACCCTGCTAGGTAAAGTCCCCCCTTATCTCAGCTCGCTGGTCACCATAGCATCTCCCACCTGTAGCACACGCTCCAGCAGGTATATCTCTCTAGTCACCCCCAAAACCAATTCTTTCTTTGGCCGCCTCTCCTTCCAGTTCTCTGCTGCCAATGACTGGAACGAACTACAAAAATCTCTGAAACTGGAAACACTTATTCCCTCACTAGCTTTAAGCACCAATTGTCAGAGCATCTTACAGATTACTGCACCTGTACATAGCCCACCTATAATTTAGCCCAAACAACTACCTCTTTCCCAACTGTATTTCATTAATTAATTTATTTTGCTCCTTTGCACCCCATTATTTTTATTTCTACTTTGCACATTCTTCCATTGCAAAACTACCATTCCAGTGTTTTACTTGCTATATTGTATTTACTTTGCCACCATGGCCTTTTTTGCCTTTACCTCCCTTCTCACCTCATTTGCTCACATTGTATATAGACTTGTTTATACTGTATTATTGACTGTATGTTTGTTTTACTCCATGTGTAACTCTGTGTCGTTGTATCTGTTGAACTGCTTTGCTTTATCTTGGCCAGGTCGCAATTGTAAATGAGAACTTGTTCTCAACTTGCCTACCTGGTTAAATAAAGGTGAAATAAAAAATAAAAAAAATAAAAACTCGAGTGCCGTACACGAGAGTTGCAAAAGTTGGAAGTTTACATATACTTAGATTGGAGTCATTAAAACTAGTTTTCAACCACTCCACAAATTTCTTGTTACAAACTGTAGTTTCGGCAAGTTGGTTAGGACATCTACTTTTTGCATAATATTGCTGCACTGTCGGAACTGTTGGAACTAGAAGCACAAGCATTTCGCTACACCCGCACCAACATCTGCTAAACACGCGTATGTGACCAATAAATTGGGTTTGGTGTGCCATGCCCCAAAATCTCAAATTTGGACAGATTTCCACCGGTCTAATATACATTGCTTGTGTTTCTTGGCCCAAGCAAGTCTCTTCTTATTATTGGTGTCCTTTAATAGTGGTTTGTTTGCAGCAATTAGACCATGAAGGCCTGATTCACGCTGTCTCCTCTGAACAGTCGATGTTGAGATGTGTCTGTTACTTTAATTCTGTGAAGCATTTATTTAGGCTGTAATTTCTGAGGCTTGTAATTCAAATGAAATTATCCTCTGCAGCAGAGGTATTTCTGGGTCTTCCTTTCCTGTGGAGGTCCTCATAAGAGCCAGTTTCAACATAGTGTGTGGTGGTTTTTGTGACTGCACTTCAAGAAACTTTCAAAGTTCTTGACATTTTCAGGATTGACTGACCTTCATGTCTTAAAGTAATGATGGACTGTCATTTCTCTTTGATTATTTCAGCTGTTCTTGCCATAATATAGACTTGGTATTTTACCAAATAGGGCTATCTTCTGTATACCATCCCTAATTTCACACATCACAACTGATTGGCTAAAACGCATTAAGAAGGAATGAAATTTCACAAATTAACTTTTAACAAGGCACACCTGTTAATTGAAATGCATTCCAGTTGACTACCTCATGAAGTTGGTTGAGAGAATGCCAAGAGTGTACAAAGCTGCAAACAAGGCAAAGGGTGTCTACTTTGAAGAATCTCAAATATAAAATGTATTTTGATTTGTTTAACACTTTTTTGGTTACTACTTAATTCCATATGTGTTATTTCTTAGTTTTGATGTCATCACTATTATTCTACAATGTATAAAATAGTAAAAATAAAGAAAAACCCTGGAATGGGTAGATGTGTCCAAACTTTTGACTGATACTGTACATTCAAAAACTGTCACACTAAGAAATGTACCCTTTTATGACAATGGCAGATAAGTGCAATATTTTGCTAAATATTTCTTATAAAGCTTACAACCTGTTCATGCCATGTGCTCCAGCCATCTGTTCTGTACTTCCGTCTTGCAAGAGAACCCTCCCCGGTGCAATGGTGCCCAAATGCTGACTTGTTGTTAAATCACAGAATTGTGTCACACACCAAGTGGACATTACTTTTAGGGTCAAAATGTTATCAACCAGAACTATTTGGAAATGTCATGAATAGACTCTCTTGAAATATAACTAAAATGGTAACTGAAATGGTGAAGGGAATGTTATTCATTTAAAAAAAAATGTTTTTACTTAAGTTCAATGTTCCAAAACCTTACATGGGACAGTCACACCATTGGACAATTTAGTTAAAAATAGTTAGAAAACAAATAATGCATGAATTTACAAATGATCCAAATGATCTTTTAGTATTATAGGCTATTGTAATTTTAGCCAATTTAATTTGTTATATTTGTGTTTGACATCATGGTAAAAAAAAGGGGTGTCACGTCAACTACCCAAAGCATCCAGTTTCCTGTATGTGCATAAAGGTAGCGTTGTATGTAGCCATCTTGACGTTGAATACATTTTATACAAATGGATGAGAAGCAGAAAATGAAAGAGAAGTGTGGGTTGCGTCTTTTTGCATTTTGGCACTAGTTCCAGTAAATATTTTCCACTGTCCATCTAGTTCCTGTCCGCGCGTCCGTTGGAACCAAGACTACAGGACAATGTGTCCGCTTCATGCCTGAAATATAATGAGCCAATTTTAGTGACCCCAGTTCTCCCCCTCTCTTTCTCTCCCTTCTCTGTGAGAGCAGGGATGGACTTGTTGCTTACGCTGACGCCCCTGGCAACCAGTAGGCCTAGTATCTCCGTTGCCACGTGCTGCGCCACGACCCGTGGACAGAACAGAGGGCTCTTGAAGCGCTCTGTGCTCATTAGCATAGAGCAGCAGTGACCCCGAGACATGTGCTGAATTTGAATCATCCTCCCTCCCTCCCTCCAGAATGAAGTGATCTGCAGGTCGTTTCTACATTATGTTGGCACCTGGTGAAGAGTGAAGGGCCTGTTGTTATCATCCACACTGCCAGCTGAATGTACAAAGTGACTCGGTCAATAATTGCTTTGAATACCCAACATTAGTGGTTGGGTGGTTGGTGCCATCTGATGGTGACCGTCTTAATGACACATACATAAGTAATGAGAGATCATCAAGGGGCCCTTGACTATCTACGACTTGAACCACATAGTCGTTCTAACTGATGATGTTTTAAGACATTTGATGGGCACAAATGAAGGATGTGTATATATAGGGTCCATGCATCATTGGAGGCTGTTTTCAACAGGATCTAGGCTATCCTTATAATAGGTCTAGTTGTCGCTAAATGACCATTCAATTATCTCCATAGTCTACTTCACTTCAAAGCAATAACAAATGTGCACAATCACATTAGCCAGTTTACTGTGAAGTGTCAAAGCATGAGAACGGCCAGAGAGCTTTGAAGAGGGCCACAGCCACAGATAGATTTACTCTGGATAGTGAGTGATGGCCAACCAGTACTCCCCAATGACACAGCAAGCCCTACAGAGATGAGCAGTAGGCTTTGTGTGAAAGACCCTTCAACAGGACAGGAGTAGCCTACAGTAAACACCCCTTAAACATAAAAAGGTGATTTACTTAATTCAGGGTTAGCCTAAACTGTTATTGTCTTTGGAATGCTATTGATGTTCTGATCTTAATATACGTAGATGTGCTTGGAGATGTCCCACGCAGATGGCGGATAAGTTGCCTCAGTTCCCCGGCTGAAAGATCCCAGTGTAGTGAATAGGGAGTGGCATGTCGCCAAGAGCATGGGACACTGACACACACACACACACACACACACACACACACACACACAGTGCCCGAGCGGCTAAGGTCAGCGCTTTCTCAAGGCAAAATAAGGGAGTGTGGAAAAGCTTGGGAAACTGCAGAAGAATAAGCATTTTGTGTACACTGAAGAGCTGACCTAGAGACAATTATTCAGGGAACAGTGGAAGTCGACAACAGGAGGCCCTTGTTTGCACTGGATACGGTTGATGGTACAGGCCTAAATGAACCCTTTCAAGCTTAATTCACAAGTCGCTCTGCTCTCCCTTCTTAAATCCATTTGGAGAGGGGAAGGTGTTCCTTCTTGACTAGCAATTACACTCCACTATCTTTTTGAGGGCCTGCTCTGGCTAAACCAGGGAAAAAATCATGGGTCCACCAATTCTAACTCATGAATAAACAAACTTGGGTAACTGATATGGTTCATAACCATAAATGTGTCATAAGCACAGGTAAAACAGTGTGGTTGATGTTGCCTTGGAATGATCTAAAATTTAACCACAAGCACTTAAGACGCTTTATGAACTACACACTTTTGAACAGCTACCGTTAAAGATAGAGAGCAGTGAAACATTTATAGTTTTGCGGGAGCAAAGCTGTCCTGGAAAGTAGGACAGTAGGACAGTAGGACACCAGTACAAAGCCAGTGACCACCGGTGTGCTAAAAAGACCCCTTAAAGGCCCTGTCTGGCTAGCTCCCAGTGCTATGAATTAATAGTGTTTAATTAGGGGTTCACCAATTATTATTATCTGAAATCTCAATTTTTTTGACATGGTCAAATAACCAAAGCATAGATTGGTAACCTTTTTTCTAATTCGGCACACAGAAACTAGAGGCCATGAGCAACTTCGTCAAAAAGAATGGAACCGAAACGGACTATTATCAATTCACTTTTTGACTATGTAACGCTAATGCTTAAAAGAATCATAAAGAATCATCTTCTCATGGACTGAAAGTTAGATTCACTCCAAATGTGGTCTTTGGACACAATAGTCCCTAAAGAGTTTGAAAAAAATAATGTGATTTTGGAATAAGTGGGGCACTTTGTTCATTTCCATCTTCTGTTACATCTTTTGACATCTATCCAACATAGATCTAGTTTTGTCCCATAGGAAAAAAATATGGTGGATCTAAATGTTTTTCCTCATAATCCTGGACTATCAGACAAACATCTTATTACGTTTGCAATCGCAACAAATAATCTGCTCAGACCCCAACTAAAGATTATCAAAAGTCACATAAATTCTCGGACAACCTAAAAATTCCTAGATGCCCTTTCAGACTCCATCCACCTACCCAAGGACATTGGAGTACAAAAATCAGTTAACCACCTAACCGAGGATCTAAACTTTGCCTTGCGTAACACCCTAGATGCAGTCGCACCTCTAAAAACAAAAAACATTTGTCACAAGAAACAAACTCCCTGGTAAACAGAAAACACCCGAGCTCTAAAGCAAGCTTCCAGAAAATTGGAACTGAAATGGCGCTCCACCAAACTGGAAGTCTTACGACAAGCTTGGAAAGACAGTATCGTGCAATATCGAAAAGCCCTCACTGCTGCTCGATCAAACAGCATTTAGTTTTGATACTGTCGCAAAACGGACTAAAAAGAAGCATTCCCCAAGTGTGGATGGCCTTCACTTCAGCAGAGATGAGTTCATGAACTTCTTTGACGAAAAGATAATGATCATTAGAAAGCAAATTACAGACTCCTCTTAGAATATTTCTCTAAAACTCAGTTGTCCTGAGTCTGCACAGAACTGCCAGGACCTAGGATCAATGGAAACACTCAAGTGTTTAATATCCATATCTCTCCACACATTCACGAAAATAATCATGGCCTCTAAACCTTCCAGCTGCCTACTGGAACCTGTTCCAGCTAAACTACTGAAAGAGCTACATCCTGTGCTTGGCCCTCCTATGTTGAACATTATAAACGGCTCCCTGTCCTCTGGATGTGTACCAAACTCACTAAAAGTGGCAGTAATAAAGCCTATCCTGAAAAAGCCCAACCTTGACCTGGAAAAAAAAAAAATTGTCCTACGGTACACTGAATCTCCTATTCCTCTCAAACATTTGAGGAAAAAGCTGTTGCACAACAACTCACTGCCTTCCTGAAGACGAATAATATACACGAGACACTCCAGTCTGGTTTTAGACCTCATCATAGTACTGAGACCACACTCGTGAAGGTAGTAAATTACCTTCTTCTGGCATCAGACCAAGGCTGTGCATCTGTCCTACTTCTCTTCGACCTTAGTGCCGCTTTTGACACCATCGATCACCACATTCTTTTGGTGAGATTGGAAACCCTAATTGGTCGACACGGACAAGTTCTTGCCTGGTTTAGATCTCACCTGTCGGAAAAATATACGTTTGTCTCTGTGGATGGTTTGTCCTCTGACAAATCAAAGGTAAGTTTTGTTATTCGTCAAGGTTCAGTGTTAGGGCCACTATTGTTTTCACTGTATATTCTATGTCAACTTTCACTGCTATGCAGACGACACACAGCTGTACATTTCGATGAAACATGGGGGAGTCCCAAAATTGTCTACCTTGAAAGCCTGTGTTTCAGACATAAGAAGCGGACGGCGACAAATGTTTTCATTTTAAACTCGGAGAAAACAGAGATGCTAGTTCTAGGGCCCAAGAAACAAAGAGATGTGTTGTTTGATCTGACAATTAATCTTGACGGTTGTAGAGTCATCCCAAACAAAACTGCGAAGGACCTTGGCATTACTCTTGACCCCGATCTCTCTTTTGACGAACATCCCAAAAACATTTCAAGGGCATGCTTTTGTCACTTCTAGATTAGGCTACAGCAATGATCTACTCTCCGGCTACATGGATAAATCACTAAATAAACTTCAGTTAGTACTAAATAAGGCTGCTAGAATCTTGACTAGAACCATGTGATCATTATACTCCAGAGCTACCCTCTCTACACTGGCTTCCTGTTAAAGCTAGGGCTGATTTAAAGATTTTACTGTTAACCTACATAGCATTATATGACCTTGCTCCTACCTATCTCTCTGATTTGGCACTGACGTACATACCTATATGTACGCTATGATCACAAGACAAGGTCCTCCAAATTGCTTCTAGAATTTCTATGCAAACAGCTGGAGGCAGGGCTTCCTTTTATAGAGTTACATTATTATGGAATGGTCTGCCTATCCACGTGAGAGGCGCAGACTCGGGCTCTACCTTTAAGTCTTTACTGAAGACTCATCTCGAACCACCCTGTCTCTGCCTGGCTGGGCTCCCCTCTCTCCACTGGGATTCTCTGCCTCTGACCCTATTATGAGCGCTGAGTCACTGGCTTACTAGTGCTCTCCCATGCCGTCCCTAGGAGGTGTGCGTCACGTGATGACAGGATTTTTTCGCTATACTCGACTTGAGTGGGATGAGTCACTGACGTGATCTTCCTGTCTGGTTTTGCTCCCCCTCAGGCTTGTGTGGCGAGGAAAATCTTTGTGGGCAATACTCAGCCTTGTCACAGGTAGTAAGTTGGTGGTCTGTTGTTGATATCTCCAGTATCTACGCTGCAATAGTCTACGTGCTGGGGGCTAAGGTCAGTCTGTCCTATTTGGTGTAATTCTCCTGTCTGATCTGGTGTCCTGTGTGATCTTAAGTACTGTATGCTTCCTCTAATTCTCTCTCTCTCTCTCTCTCTCTCTCTCTCTCTCTCTCTCTCTCTCTCCCTCTCTCCCTCTCTACCACACCTACTGTCTCGACCTCTGAATGTTCGGCTATGAAAGGTCAACTGACATTTACTCCTAAGGTGCTGACCTATTGCACCCTCAACAACCACTGTGATTATTATTTCACCCTGCAAGTCATCTATAAACGTTTGAACATCTTGAAGAACGATCTGGCCTTAATGGCCATGTACTCTTATCTGGTGTCCTGTATGTTCCCTCTAATTCTCCCATCTCTCTCTCCCTCTCTCTCTCTCTCTCTCCCTCGCTCTCCCTCTATTCCGCACCTGCTGTTCTGACCTCTAAATGGTCGGCTATGACAAGCCAACTGACATTTACACCTGAGATGCTGACCTGTTGCACAGATGCTGACAAGCACTGTGATTATTCTTTGACCCTGCTGGTCATCTATAAACATTTGAAAATCTTGAAGAACGATCTGGCCTTAATGGCCATGTACTCTTATAATCTCCACCCGGCACAGCCAGAAGAGGACTGGCCACCCCTCAGAGCCTGGTTGCTCTCTCGGTTTCTTCCTATGTTCCTGCCTTTCTAGGGAGTTTTTCTACCGTGCTTCTACATCTGCATTGCTTGCTCTTTGGGGTTTTAGGCTGGGTTTCTGCATCAGCACTTTGTAATATCTGCTGAAAAATACATTTGATTGATTTGATCGATATACTGTAAGCCTGACACAAGATACATTTCTGAAGTCCTCAAGATGTTTCCTAATCATACAAAAAAGCTAATGTTAACATATTCACATGAGGCATGTCACACCTATTTGTGTACACTGAGTCAAAACCATATTTTCAGAACGCATTTGGTAGACTGGGATAGCAGGTTTGATAAACTGGGACACCATTATTATATTCCTAAATGTACCCAAATGACAATTAACTTTTGTGTGATATGGACACATCTGACTATTTCAGAAATCTATCATGTTTTGGGCTAATACAGTGACTTCAGAAAATATTCATACCGCTTGACTTTTTCCACATTTATTTTTTTACAGCCTGAATTAAAAATGGATTCCATTTATATGTTGTGTCACTGATCTACACACAATAGCCCATAATGTCAAAGTGGAATTAGCTACAGTACCAGTCAAAAGTTTGGACACACCTACTCATTCAAGGGTTTTTTCTTTATTTTTACTATTTTCTGCATTGTAAAATAATAGTGAAGACATCAAAACTATGAAATAGCACATATGGAATCATGTAGTAACCAAAAAAGTGTTTAACAAATCTAAATATATTTGAGATTCTTCAAAGTAGCCACAAGCTTCACGAGGAATGCTTTTCCAACGGTCTTGAAGGAGTTCCCACATATGCTGAGCATTTGTTGGCTGCTTTTCCTTCACTCTGCAGTCCAACTCATCCCAAACCATCTCAATTGGGTTCAGGTCGGGTGATTGTAGAGGCCAGGTCATCTGATGCAGCACTCCATCACTCTTGGTCAAATAGCCATTATAGAGGCTTGAGGTGTGTTTTGGGTCATTGTCCTGTTGGAAAACAAATGATAGTCCCACTAACTGCAAACCAGATGGAATGGTGTATCGCTGCAGAAAGATGTGGTAGCCAGTCTGGTTAAGTGTGCCTTGAATTCTAAATAAATCACAGACAGTGTCACCAGCAAATCACTCCCACACTATCACACCTCCTCCCCCATGCTTCATGGTGGGAACCACACATGCAGAGATCATCCGTTCACCTACTCTGCGTCTCACAGATGCAGCAAATACAGGTGTGCCAAGCTTGTAACGTCATACCCACGATGGTTGGAAACAAAATCTCAAATTTGGACTCATCAGAACAAAGGACAGATTTCCACCTGTCTAATGTCCATTGCTCGTGTTTCTTGGTCCAAGCAAGCCTCTTCTTCTTATTGGTGTCCTTTAATAGTGGTTTGTTTGACCATGAAGGACTGATTCACGGAGTCTTCTCTGAACAGTTGATGTTGAGATGTGTCTGTTACTTTAACTCTGTGAAGCATTTATTTGGGCTGCAATTTCTGAGGCTGGCAACTCTAATGAACTTATCTGTCACGTCCTGACCTTAGTTCCTTTTTTTATGTCTCTATTTTAGGTTGGTCAGGGCGTGATTTGTTTGTATTTCTATGTGTTTGGCCTGGTATGGTTCCCAATCAGAGGCAGCTGTCAATCGTTGTCTCTGATTGAGAACCATACTTAGGCAGCCTGGTTTTGACCTTGAGTTGTGGATAGTTGTTTTCTGTTTCGTATCTGTACCAGACAGAACATTTTTGGTTTTGTTCGTTTGCGTTGTTGTTTTTGTATTTTTTCAGTGTTCTATTAAAATAATTATGAACATGTACCACGCTGCACCTTGGTCCTCGCCTTCTTCCACCTACGACGATCGTTACATTATCCTCTGCAGCAGAGTTAACTCTGGGTCTTTCTTTCCTGTGGTGGTCCTCATGAGAGCCAGTTTCATCATAATGAAGAAACTGTTTTTTCCCACATTGACTGACCTTCATGTCTTAAAGTAATGATTGACTGTCGTTTCTCTTTGCTTATTTGAGCTGTTTTTGACATTATATAGAGTTGGTCTTTTACGAAATGTGTCTATCTTCTGTATACCAACCCTACCTTGTCACAACACAACTGATTGACTAAAACACATTAAGAAGGAAATAAATTCCACAAAATAAACTTTTAATAAGGCACACCTGTTAATTCAAATGTATTCCAGGTGAATGAATACCTCATGAAGCTGGTTGAGAGAATGCCAAGAGTGTGCAAAGCTGCAAGGAAAACAGTGGCTACAGTGGCTACTTTGAAGAATCTCAAATATAAAATATATTTAGATTTGTTTAACACTATTTTGGTTACTACATGATTACATATGTGTTATTTCAGTTTTGATGTCCAAACTTTTGACTGGTACTGTATATATATATATATATGTCCTTGAGTGGTCGAGCCAGAACCCGGACTTGAACCTGATCGAACATCTCTGGAGAGACCTGAAAATAGCTGTGCAGCAACGCTCCCCATCCAACCTGACTGTGCTTGATCTGCAGAGAAGAATGGGAGAAACTCCCCAAATACAGGTGTGCCAAGTTTGTAGCGTTGAGGCTGTATGGTGCCAACGGTGCTTCAACAAAGTACTGAGTAAAGGGTCTGAATACTTTGGTAAATGCTTTTTTTTATATAAACTAGCAAGCATTTTTTAAACCTGTTTTGGCTTTGTCATTATGGGGTATATATTGATGTGTAGATTGATGAGGGGAAAAAACTATTTAATCAATTTTATAATAAGGCTGTAACGTAAGAAAATGTGGAAAAAGTCAAGAGGTCTGAATATTTTAGTAGATGCATATTAGCACATATAATAAAATGCAAAAAAAAATACTTTAAAATACTTATTCTCGTGACCCAAATAACACCAAATTGAAATGTAGGCCCAAGGTACATGTCTTAACTTAGTTTGAGAAAAACTAAGGGATTGGTCGAAAGATGGCTGAGTTAATGACAAATCAAAAATCAGATTTCACATGTCCATTGAAACCACTGTAAATCCACTTCCCAGGGCCCTATCAACTTGAAACTTGCAATCACTAATATGATGAACCACTCTGAATAAAGGTATTGATATATAAAAAAAGGGAAACTATTAACAACTCATTCTTTGCATATGTAACGTTAATGCTCAAAATCATCTGCAATCATCTTCTCCTCATGAACCATACTTCAGATCCACTCCAGATGTTGTATTTAGACTCATTACATCAGTCTTTAATGGTTTATATATTTTTTGCTGCACTCAAACATGGATATAGGGCTATAAGGGGTGAACCGATGGACATGAGGCCATGACATTTGGAGTGTAAAACTTATGTATATGCATTTAGAAGATCACCTGCCGCGTTCAAAGATAACCAACCTACAGCACTGGACTAAAATGCATATGTGTTGTCCTTGTAGAATTGAGATAAACACGGCCATGCTTTCACTCATTGCACGTATAGGAAGAAGCTTCGTACGTGATAGTGTTTTCTTTGTTATCCAACTGTTCTTCTGTCCTTTCTTTCATCCTGTGAACCCAACTCATTGCTTTCTTCTTATCAAGACCTTTCAGATCAGCTTTCATTAAAGGCATAATATGACGTTTTGGCAACTAAGACCTCTTTTCGAATAATTCTCTGGGCTTCATTGTGTCTTTTATCCTTGATAATGTTTAAATGTGTGTAATGTTGTCTCTGGCTGGAAAAGTCTACTGCTTTTAATTGTGTAATAAACTCCATCAATCATTTTTATGTCACTGAATGCTAGTTTGTAGAAAGTTGAAGGTCGTTTCTGGAGCCAAGGCTAATAGTGTTAGCGCAATACTGGAAGTCTACAAGAACAGCTAGCAGTAGCTCTAGAAGCGACCTTCAACTTCCTTCAAACATAAAAATGGTATCCATGAGTTCATCTGACTTCATCTGCGAAGGTGCATTAAGATGGCAGCTCCCATGTATTTACCACAAATGCCTAATTTGCTAAGTTCGCCGTAGTGTACAATGCTCTCAGTTACTCTTTTTTTTATTTTATATTGGCATTAGCACAGTGTACATGTTCCCAATTCTAGCTCCAAGACAGCGGCAATTTGAAAAAATGAAAAAGTTGTTTGTGCTGATTTATCGGCTCACAATCCCACCTACTCACAGACACAATCAATGCTAAAGACATTCAAAGAGGAAACGTCTTAAATTAAATCTCCAAAACGTCTTTAAACGAAGTGAGCACAAAGGGAAAATAGCATTGATGAAATGGGCCATCCAGGCATTGCTGTCCGATTCATGCTAGGAATTAGATGAAACTGCAGTGGCTGAGGCCAGAAAGGGCAGAGATGAGTCAGCAATGATGATTTACGTGGTAGCACAGAGACATTTGATTATGACACAACGCTCCAGAAAGAAATCGCATTACTTTATAGGTTATAATAATCAAATGGAAACGTTATCCCAAATTGTTTTAATTGATAGCAGAATTATCAAGGGGAGTGCACAAACTCAAGTTCTTGCAAAAGTGTAGACAAGAGGCCAAATCAAAGTTTGGACTACAGTCCCACCAGTGTGCCTACTGCAACATGTTGGGAAAAGCATAATATTTCTCACTGCATTAGTTAGACACATAGAGGACACAACATTGTATCTGTCCCATTATAGTGTCTGTGAGAGCATGGGCATCGACATTTTGATGTAGTCTATCTTCTTCTTCTACTACTACTTCTATGAGATGGTAAACAAACTGAAAGGGTACATATTGCCAGCTGGAGTGGGATGTTTGAACAGATATGAAGCCACGGTTGGCAATTTACTGCCACCTGCAGTTACGGAAGGTTTGCTCACAAGTATAATTCATTGGCTGATCCATAGAGATGGAAAGAGGCCTCATTATTATATCTGTGCCATTGTAGTGTCTGTGAGAGCCTGAAAGGCGCTGCACATCCTATCTCCATTTTGAAGTAGTCCATTTTCTACTTCACAATTGGCTGATCCCTCCTGATGACCCAGTTGGACATGCCTCCAACAGGGTCACCAGGAGGAATCAGCCAATGAAGTTGGAAGTCCCACCCAGTTGACTACATTCAAATGGTGGAAGCCTTCAATGGCACTGCCACTGTTAAGTCTTTTGGCCACTAGAGGCCTTGATCATTCTCTATAGGCTGATCCCTCCTAATAACCTGGATAAAATTGTTATCCTTCCTTAACCCATAGGAAGGCCCACCCAGTTCACTACTTCAAACTGGTGAAAGACCTCAATGGCACTGCCCATGCTGAAACTGGCTTTTGGCACAAGAGTCCATCATTCAATGTGGTTACAGACACGCCATGGAAAACTCTGATAAACACTGCCCTCATCAGGGTGTTAATCATCATTGCAGCAATGGTGGTTTTGATACTGAAACAATGGTTCAGTGAAAGATGTTCATGAAGTTACAGTAGGCCGTTTGAAATCACTATAGATATAATTACATCTCTGTCTCATCTAGAGACATTAATGCGCAAGAACCTATATCTGGGGCCATGTGTAACAAACATCTCAGAATAAGTGTTCGGAACTAAGACCAGGGGCTGTATCCACAAAGCATATTAGAGTAGGAGTACTGATCTAGGATCGGTACATATAATTAGTCATGAGCGAGAAGGAAAACCTCGCCCCAGATCAGCACTCCTACCCAGATGCTTTTGTGGATAGTGGCCCAGGTCCCTCTTCTCCATGTAATATTAAATTGTGCTTGAGAAGGAAAGGCTTAAATCACAAGACAAGTTGGCTGACATTACAAAAAAGATGCGTGCGTCGATGGAGCCGGCAGACATGCGTTATGATTTTGAACAGTCAGCTAGCAACAATGAGATGCTGCCATGTAGGGAATCGTAGGTGGCTAATTTCAGTTGGTTTGGAGGCGTTTATAATATACAACATTTGCTAGTTAACCAACAACGTATTTGCGAGAAGTGCTCATTGAGCAAAATGTATTTGTTTTCAATAAACATTGACACAATATATAGTTGTCAATCTAAGCCAACCCGGCCTGGTTTGCTCCATAGTTTTGTTTACAATACAGCCCCTGGCGTCTCCCCAGATATAAAAGCAGAAACCACCCACAGCATTAGTCATTAGAAAAGGCAGGTTTTAATCAAACAGAAACGCTCCAGGTACAATGTCTGGGTGAAACAGACCCCGGGTGCAATGCTTTTACAACATACAAACAGTAAAAATGTAAATATACTTACATACGAACACCAGATATTATCCTCAAAGAATGGGTGCAGAAACTGACTAAATTAAAAATGTTCTCAACCAGAGCTATGGATACGCAAATGTCAGCTAACTGTCCTGTTAACACCAAATCACTATACCAATATTCTCCTTACAAGTTATCGTTTGAGCCTAGTGCCAGCATTGCAATCATCAAAATGCTGACCTGTCTACGCCTGTGCTCTAAACCGTCGGTACCCTACAATCAGACACAAGGCAAGTCATCTCCAGTTATTCTGTGTGTGTGTGTGTGTGTGGACAAGTAACGCACTGCGCCTTCTTGGCAAAGGACAGGTTAGTAGTCAGCTCTGTGCTGGTATAGTGTAAGGTGAGGAGGTCTCTCTGGTGTGTATGTGAGATGGTAAACCATTTAAGAGCTCTCTGGTGTGTTATTTCTTGGCGAATGAGATCTTCATGGCGTTGGTCTGGGTGATCTTGAAGCCCTGTAGTGCCTCCCTGGCCGCTCCAGCCTGCACGTCATTATCAAACTCTACAAAGGCGATGTCGTGGCGACCAGGTACCAGACGCACCTCTTTGAACCCAGGGAACCTGAAGTGGGAAAACAGTCAACATCAGGACAGAACTTCAGGCAGACTTGTTAAAGAGACACACCCATCAAGGGTCTATACTTGTCAACATACTCAATCTCAACATACACTAGTAGATAACATAACCACAATATTGGAAACTGAAAACAGAACAGATGTGTTCCAATACTACGGAACATGGAAAAATAAACATTACATTTTCACACTGCACCAAGGAGTACATGAACAGGGGGGGAATACAATGAAGAGGTACTAACTGGTTGAAGAGCATAGACAGCATGAGCTCGTTGGTCTCCTCTGGGAGGTTGGTGAGGAAAAGGATGTGGTTGGGAGGGTTTTCTGCAACCTGGAGGTAAAGAAGATCACATTTATCAATGTAATGAGTTAGTGAGATTATACAGTAAGACGAACTTCAAACAAACTCATGATTACAGCATTCCACTAAACAGATACGCTGTTTAGTTAATAAAAAGGGCGCTGACAAGATATAAACTAACACTGATAAACACACGTGATCCATACCTGGGCGTGGGGCATTTGCCCTGGCATCATCCCACCCGGAAGCATAGCACCAGGGGGCATCCCCCCAGGGCCCATCCCAGGAGGTGGCATCATCCCTGGCGGGGGCATGTAAGGGGGCTGCCCTGGCATTTGCATCATACGAGGAGCCCCGCTCATGGGTGGCATTCCCTTCAGAAAAAAATAAAAATAAAATCATGTTCAATGAACTCAGCCGCATTACCAATTAGCAATACACGTGGAATAACACAATCTGCCATTTTGTCTTTAAGAAAACATGTTAAGCGCATGGCTATCAGTGGCTACAAAAGGTGGTTCTGTCTCACAGTAGAACACTTACAGGCATGGGTGTTGGAACTCCAGGCCCCATGGGTACTACAGGGGTTCCTGGCACACCCTTCTTGGCCCCTGCAGCCTCTGGGCCCTTGACCCTCTTCTCCTTCTTGCGGTCGCGCTCCACGTAGGTGCCCTTCATTTTAGCGATGATGTCAGAATCCCCTTTGGCGTACCCAATACGCTGTGACGAGAAAGAGGTATAGTTGACGACAGGACTATTTAAAGGACAGGGCTGCATACTGGAGAACCATCATTCTCTAGATAAAACATGTGTCAGGCAAAAGCTAGCTGATGTGTACCATGTGTATTGGCAGTAGCTCACCATAGGTTTGTCATAGAATGGGAACCCCTGCATGGAACGCAGGGCATTGGAGGCACTGTTGACCTCCTTGAAGATGACAAAGGCCTGACCCCTCATCTTCAGGGAGCGGGCAACCAAAATGTCAAGGATTTGACCAAACTGAGAGAAAATGGCGTACAACGACTTTTTCAGTTCTGGGGGACAAAGGGTACAAACAAGACATGTTTATGCAAAGAGCCGTTGGCATGGTTGATGGGTAAACAAATAGTAACAAAAATGGGGGGGTAGCCAGATCTAACCATCTTTTTTAATCTTCTCGTTGAGGTTGTTGATGTATATGGTGTGGTTGAGACGCATATCCGGAGCAGCCATCTTCTGTGAAATGAAACAAATGGGTCATTACGAACACATGTCAACTAACGATACTTGTAGCGCCCTATAACCTCCTTAAAGTAGCTAGCTAACTTACGTAGCTATATGTAAAATAAGGTGGGAGCTAACGATAGCTAGTTTTAACTATTAACCACGTGTTTTACAATTAAAAAGTAGACAGTTAACTAAAAAAGATAACTAGCTAGTTACCATTTAATAATTTTAGCTGCTGGCTAAATTAGCTACTACAGATACGTTAACGTTAGTTGGCAGACGCACGCCATCAATGTCCACTCATTTTCCCAAACTGGTGACTTGCATATTAGAATAAATAAATCAATAATTGAGACGTTGTATTTACCTTTCAGTACTGAGATGCACAATATAATCGGCCTCGAAAGAAATGAATGAAACGACTACCCGACAACCCACTTTTTATTTCTGCTGGAACTTGCTACTAGCTAACATCGTATACGTATAAAGCCTTAATAGCTAACAATGCCAACTATTTTTGATTGGCTGGTGTAATTTCCGGATCCTGTCCAGAATAGCTTTTCATTGGATTATTTTAGCCACCCCGTTAACATCATTGGATATGATGTGCTAAATTTCAGACGCTCCCGCCCATTGGTAACATTGCTGCTCATTCACGAGAGTCAACCTAAGCAAGATGCTGCGCAGATGCTCAAATCTGTAAATCATATTGATTTACTTTTACACATCCAAAGAAATAGGCTTTAACATATCCTTATGATATTATCATCGTGCAATCTACTGCGTTTGAGAGCCATCCGTATGTTTCAAACAGCTATTATTCGGTTCAAAAGATGAACTACTTTTCAATTATTTTGTTATTGATAGCTAGCTAGCTAAGTAGTTCTTCTGTTCTGTAAACTTACTGTAGAAAATGCCACATTGTAGCCGCTTTCAATGAAAGCCGTGTTTGTTACCAAACATGGCTTTATTCAGCTACCTAGCTAGCAACTACTAGTCCTAACATGTAACAACTTGAAAATAGCTCTCAGGTCTGCACTTGAAGTCGTCTCATTACTAAACTCAACTAAAACAGACATGCAATAAAGTCAATGTTAATCAAACTGCATGTCATATGCACATATTTCAGAAACGTTTTTTGCAACTTTAGTCATGATGTAACATACAGAACATTCGGAAAGTATTCAGACCCCTTCCCTTTTACACATTATGTTACTCCTCATTCTAAAGTTGATTATTATTTTCCGTCATCAATCTACACACAATAACCCATAGTGACTAAGCAAAAAAAAAAACAGAAACACCTTATTTACATAAGTATTCAGACCCTTTGCTATGAGACTCGAAAATGGGTTCAGGTGCATCCTGTTTCCATTGATCATCCTTTCGGAGTTCACCTGTGGTAAATTAAATAGATTGGACATGATTTGGAAAGGCACACAGGATTGTGTTGAGGCACAGATCTGGAAAGGGTACCAAAAAATTCCTGCAGTATTGAAGGTCCCCAAGAACACAGTGGCTTCCATCATTTTTAATTGGAAGAAGTTTGGAACCAACAAGACTCTTCCTAAAGCTGCCCACCTGGCCAAACTGAGCATTCGGGGGAGAATGGCCTTGGTCAGGGAGGTGACCAAAAACCCGATGGTCACTTTGACAGAGCGCCAGAGTTCCTCTGTGGGGTGGACCTTCCAGAAGGACAACCATCTCTTCAGCACTCCTCCAATCAGGCTTTTATGGTAGAGTGGCCAGACGGAAGCCTCAATAAAAGGCACATGACAGCCCGCTTGCAGTTTGCAAAAGGCAACTAAAGGACTCTCAGACCATGAGAAACAAGGTTCTCTGGTCTGGTGAAACCAAGATTGAACTCCCTGGCACCATCCCTACGGTGAAGCATGGTGGTGGCAGCATCATGCTGTGGGGATGTTTTTCAGCGGCAGAGACTGGGAGACTAGTCAGGATTGAGGAAAATATTGTTTTTTGTAAGGTTCACCTTCCAACAGGACAACGCAGGAGTGAGTGGCCTTGAGTGGCCCAGCTAGAGCCCTGACTTGAACCTGATCAAACATCTCTGGAGAGACCTGAAAATAGCTGTGCAGCAATGCTCCCCATCCAACCTGACCATGTTTGAGAGGATCTGCAGAGAAGAATGGGAGAAACTCTCCAAATACAGGTGTGCCAAGTTTGTAGTGTCATACCCAAGAAGACTCTGGACTGTAATCGCTGCCAAATGTGCTTCAAGAAAGTACTGAGTAAAGGGTCTGAATACTTTCTGGATGCACTGTACCTAGACATTAGATGTAGAAGCTCTGACAGTAAGTTAAGCAATAAGGAGCTCAATTAATAGGCCTCCTACACAGTAATGTTTTTAGTTTTTTATGTACACAAATTAAGCAAATTTCACTTCATCATTAATGCAACTTTATTCCATCAGTGGGTCATATGTGTCATTTCAATAGCTTCCTTGTCATGGAGTGGAGCCCTTATCACCCAGAATTGCACTACATTGACAGGGTATTTCAATGGAGCACCTACAGCTGCCTCGGGCCAAGCAAGAAGAAGCTGTACCAGGCCATAGCGGCAGGAAAGACCTCTGCCGAGGGAGATCACTCAGAGGCCCAGTGCTGCTCAGAGGGAGAGCAGGTGAGGCTCACTGTCTACATAAAAATAAGTTGTCAGACAAGCGTTGCAGATTAAAGCTATTTAAGCTCTGCATCATGGCGGTTGGAAAACCACTGGAAGAGTTCTGCAGGTAGCCTAATGGTTAAGAGCTTTGGGCCAGTAACCGAAAGGTTGCTGGTTGGAATTCCAACGCTGACTAGGTGAGAAAATATGTCTATGTGCCCTTGAGCAAGGCACTTAATCTGTAATTGCTCCTGTAATTCACTCTGGATAAGAACATCTGCTAAATGACTAAAATATCTACACCATTCACACTTGTGGTGAGTGTGTAATTTATTTTACATTTTTAATCGGGCCTACAGATTATGGAATGGAATGGGGTCATCAGTTGCAAAATGGGTAACACTCTCCACCTTTATAGTCAGTGCACTGGGGTGGGGGTGTTCTGCACCTGGGCGTTCAGTTTAGAACAGTTTCTGTCCATGAAAGCAGCACTGTAGTGATCATGTGGGAGTTGCCACTACAAATAGAACACAAATGCAAGAAAAGAGATGACGCTCTGAGCTATCCCATCAAGACCAAGCTACAGACTACTGTGATATATCCATTGTTCAATAACTAATTTGTTACCAGCTGGCAGTAAGAAAGTATGTTTTGTGGTGTGGCTGACTGTTTACTGGTTGATGTAGTTTCAGGAAAGACCTGCAGTGGATGCTGTTTCCTCATCCCTCATCCAAGACAGCCCACATTAAGTCACGTAAAGCTTGATTTCGTCTTTTCAAAATGTAGCATTCCTCCATTGAAGGAATCACTGATCTAATACGTGTGAATTAATCTTTCTTGATGTCTTTTGTTAGTAGTTTTGTCATTAAATGTGCTGTTATACTTCCTAAGGTACATACCCCTGTCTGAGGTGTGTGTGTGTTTTTACGTGTAGATGTGGTCTGGTGGATCTATGGATGGCAGGTCACCTACCACAGCCCCCTCAGTGTTTCCATGTAGACCATAGTCCAGACAGCGATGGACAGGGGCTACACAGTACAGGGGGAGATGTTCTCAGGTAATGCTTTAGCCATCTGTGCTGCATACACTGAACAACCGCAGAGCTGTACTGTATTAGTGAGGCTAGTGTGTGTGCTTTATCCGGGGTTACAGCACCCTGGCTTCCCCCCCTGTCTGCACTCACCTCTCCCAAGGTTCCGTTCACATGGTCCCCAGCTGCTGACTGGGCATTCTGGGACCTCAAGCTCCGCTTCACCACTGCTCCCATATTGGTTCATCCGGATCTGTCCCCTCAGTTCATGGTGGAGGCCGATGCTTTGGGAGTGGGGGCTGTCCTGTCCCAGGATTTTGCCCTGGACCCCAAGTTACATCCCTGTGGCTTCTCCCGTCCCCTAAATGCCAGGAGAGGAACTACGATGTGGGGAATTGTGAGCTTCTCGCGGTGAAGATGGTGTTGGAGGAGTGGAGACACTGGTTGGAGGGGGCGGAACATCCGTTCATTGTGTGGGCGGACCACAAGAACACGCTGAGCGCTTGTTGGCTGCGTTTCCTTCACTCTGCGGTCCAGCTCATCCCAAACCATCTCAATTGGGTTGAGGTCGGGTGATTGTAGAGACTAGGTCATCTGATGCAGCACTCCATCACTTTCCTTCTTGGTCAAATAGGCCTTACACAGGCTGGAGGTGTGTTTTGGGTCATTATCCTGTTGAAAAACTAATGCTCGTCCCACTAAGCGCAAACCAGATTGGACGGTGTATCGCTGCAGAATGCTGTGGTAGCCAGTCTGGCTAAGTGTGCCTTGAATTCTAAATGAATCACTGACAGTGTCACCAGCAAAGCACTCCCACACCTCCTCCTCCATGCTTCATGGTGGGAACCACACAGGCAGAGATCATCCTTTCACCTACTCTGCGTCTCACAAAGACACGGCAGTTGGAACCAAAAATCTCAAATTTGGACTCATCAGACCAAAGGGCAGATTTCCACCGGTCCAATGTCCATTGCTTGTGTTTCTTGGCAGAAGCAAGTCTCTTAGTGTTCTTTAGTAGTGGTTTCTTTGCAGCAATCCAACCATGAAGGCTTGATTCACGCAGTCTCCTCTAAACAGTTGATGTTGAGATGTGTCTGTTACTTGAACTTTGAAGCATTTATTTGGGCTGCAATTTGAGATGCAGTGAACTCTAAGGAACTTGTCCTCTGCAGCAGAGGTATCTCTGGGTCTACCTTTCCTGTGGCGGTCCTCGTGAGAGCCAGTTTCATCACAGCGCTTGATTGTTTTTGCGACTGCTCTTGTAGAAACTTTCTGGATTGACTGAGCATCATGTCTTAAAGTAATGGACTGTTTCTCTTTGATTATTTGAGCTGTTCTTGTCATAATATGGACTTAGCCCTATTTGGTTAAAGACCATCTTCTGTATACCACCCCTACCTTGTCACAGCACAACTGATTGGCTCAACGCATTAAGGAAAGAAATTCCACAAATTGACTTAAGGCACACCTGTAATGGAAATGCATTCCAGGTGACTACCTCATGAAGCTGGTTGAGAGAATGCCAAGAGTGTGCAAAGCTATCAAGGCAAAGGGTGGCTACTTTGAAGAATCTAAAATAGATTTTGATTTAACACTTTTTTGGCTACTACATGAATCCACGTGTTATTTCATAGTTTTGATGTCGTCACTATTAGTCTACAATGTAAAAATAAAGAAACACTCAAATGAGTCGATGTGTCCAAACTTTTGTAGGGGAGTGTAAAAACATTTATCAATACGATTCATACTTCTGATGTTTGGTGTTGAATGAGACGACACAGGGTTTCAGATTAGAAAGACTTGAGCTCTTAGTTCCAGTTTATTGCAATCAATGGTATTCTAGACAGAGAGCAGGGACCAGTCTCAATCCTCTGAACATTCGTATTTGTGCTCTTGCAATGCACTGTCTCCTGAAGTACAGCACAGAGGAAAGGCTTATCCAAACTATATAACATCTTAGGCTTTCCCAACCCTATTACAGTCCAGCGCTCAGCCACACAAACAACCCAAACAGTCATAAAGCCAGTAACTATCAGGTTAAGATGAAGAAGAGGATACATGGTACGTAAGATATAATACTTTGTAAACAATATATTGTTCCAGAATGTGTTTTTATGGTGTGAGATGTCAACAGAAGAAACATAATTCCATGATGTCAATGCTGACAGTCACACACAGAGCGCCTCCATTTTCTAGACATAGAAATCTACACACACACACCATAAATACACAAACAGTGTTGTCTATGTAGGAAGACTTGGATGGGAATGTTGGCTGTCAGATCTACAAATCCAGTGACAAGTGTGACGTGTGGATGAACATGTCATAACAAACAGTAGGTCATTCATTCCAGTTTCAGGTGACTTGTTCAAATAGTCATTTCAGTTGTCAGGCCAATCGTTGCCCATTCCAGAAAAATGTATGAACCGAACTGAAGGAATAAATGGTCACAACTCTGCAGATTGATCAACTTCCATTCACCAGAAAATGGTTTGCTTATAAGAACCTTGGACACCAGAGTGAATCCATATTCAGAGACACAGAGGCAGGGCTAGCTTTGTTCAATGGCTTTTGTGAGGAACCCATTTGTGCAATACAGTCTAGTTAGCCATGACCACCAAGTCATGTGCCCACTAGGAGAGAAAATAAAGAAAACAACATTAATAAGATCCATTAGTCCAGTGGTTCCCAATCATTTGTGGTTACTATAGCAACAGCTGAATTTTGCTCTGCCCAGAATACCCACCTCATGTACTTTTTTATCAGTAAGCCTATGGTCTCATTAAATATTCTCAAGTTACCCCCCTGTGGATCGACCAAGTACCCCCAGGGGTCCTAGTAACCCTGGTTGGGAACCACTGTTAGTTTATCTGCTGGGTCAACTCTGCCAAATCAGACACCACACGGGGTCAGACAGAGCCAATCAACAGCTTCCAGTTTTCACCAGGTGTCAATCCAACTTACAAAAAACAAATTGTTACAGACTTTGGGTCAACTCTCCAGCAAACTTTGGAATGATATATAAAAAAATTATCTGCCTCCAATCACAAAATCTAGGCACAGAAAAAGTACAAAGTATAAAGAGGCTACTCGTGAAGTGAAACGGATTAAATAAAACTGTATTTACATTAAAAGGCGAAGTACCAGATAAAGTTTACATATACCGCTTTTTTTCCAGTGTTTCTAGTGTTGACAAATATATAAAATAGTTTTAAAAAAAGCATAAAGTCAAGTGGTCCATAATGAAAACAAAAATGTTCTCCATTGGTCACTTGAGGAGGATATATCCCATTGGAAAGGTTCAGTACATTATCATCATACTCGTGATAATATGAAGGAACAGTAGTGTGTCCGTGTGTGTGTCCGCGTGTGCGTGCTGCTGTGATAGTTGACGTCATAGCTCTTATAATAATGAGAGAGGTTGATGAGGGATGACAACACTAGTGGTGTGGACAGGTTTCCTCACTCATAAAGAGCGTCCACCATGTTCTGAGCGCTCCTCCGTTTGCCTCTTTCAATGTCATCCTTCTTTCCTTTCCCCTCCATCTCACCAGTCTCACATCTAGTTTGGGTAATGACCCGTTCCATTTGTTCTTCCCCACTTTCATTCTCCATCTGTGACTAGGATGAGAGTGTTCTCTCCATCCTCCTCCTCCTCTTCTCTCTTCCAGGCCATCCCTTTGTGCTCTCTCACACGGCCCGCTCTTTCTCAGCGGCTGGGGGGGAGCATGGTACTGAGAATGTCTATGAGGTTGTCCAGACCCCACAGGTAGCCATCCTCGCAGTTGCCCTCGATCCAGGGGGTCCGGTGGTCCAAGGTGAGGGGGGCAGGCAGGGGCACCGTTTTCCCAAAGTCTATCATCCACACACGGGCCTGGCCTGACGCATCGTGCACAAACAGCAGGGAGCTGCCCACCACCTGGGAGAAAACAGGACATTTGAGTTCAGTCTGTCAGTGAGAGTGTTTGTTTGTGATTTAAAGCTGCACTACGCAGAAATCGCTCCGCCATGTCCTGGTTACTAAAATTCTAATAGTTTGCTTAATTTGGAAGACACATTTCAGTTGAATGCATTCAGTTGTACAACTAACTAGGTATCTGCCTTTCCCTTAATTCATTTCAGTTTGTGAGACAAAACAAGCATGTATAGTGTAGAGAATCATTGTAGCATCTAAACCACTGAAATATATTGTCTATTACCCAAAAAATATTGTATTTTAAGCTGGTGTACAAAACTGAAAGTAAAAACGAAATTTAAGAATGGGACGCATCGAAATAGTGCACATAGAATAGATCTACCGCTTCTTAGACTTGCTTTTAATGAGGATGACAGATCTATAACTATTTCTATTTCAATTTGGTCCAGCAGCCCAAAAAGTAACATATTTCAGGTTTAATAAGGAATTTGAATCATGTTCATATCAATCACATTTAATCATAATCCAGCAAACAAGTTTGTTGAGGGAAAGTACTCATGCCAAACTTTACTATAAATATCGTCTTCAAGTAAAGCAGAGTACTATGGGTACAGAGAAGTGGGAAGTAGTATAGGATGTGAGTGAGTTTGTGTGGGTTACCTCATGTGTTCTGAAGAACTGTGACTTCTCCAGCACAGATCGCAGCTCCTCCAGACGTTGCAGGTAGACTTTCTACCAGAGAGAGAACGGGAGACAAACAGTCAAATAGACAGTCAATCTGAAGGGACTGAGTAGGTCCCCCAAGAACTCAAGTTCCCTTATGTGCCACCCGACTAAATGTCCCTCTAGAAACACGTACCAGGATCTGAATGTTCCCATCAACAAAATCTCCCAGGGCCTGCATGACCTGCTCCCGGTGTTTGGTCTTCTTAAAGTTGGTGTTGCACGTCCCATCCGCTCTCTGCAGATAACAAAATACACACAAGTAATTATTGATGAAGTGAAACTATTATTCGTTTTTTTAATGAAGTAAGCTTTATGTGACATCTTTTTGAGTGCTGACCCATCACACCCATTTCCTTGTCTCATTGTTAATTTATTTTGCCCATAAATTTGAAACACTAAAAATCATTTCTCAATCCCCTCATTTAGACCCCGAGTTGAACCCAGTGGGCCCCCTGACCTTGATGCCCTCAATGCGGAAGCCCAGGGTGGCAGTGGAGCTGAGGGTCTCTCTCCACTGCATGTATCTGGGCTTCAGGATGCCTTGTTGGGCCCTCTCCTGATCCGTAGGGGCCCCAGGGTCCACGGCCACCATCTTCTCATACATGTCCCTGCGGAGCCGTGGACGCTCCCTGGCCTTCAGTAGCTCCTCCGCCAGGTAAGTCCTGATAGGACAGGGAAGACCGGGTTAGTGAGCCAGTTCATCATCTAACAGCGGAGTTATCCAACAATAGTCATCTCCTCTCCAGCATTGGTCCTGGAGAGCCTCACCTGCTGCCCATCTTGCAATCCATGATGGAGGGAGAGTCAAAGTCAGCCAGGAGGTCATCCATTAGGTTGTAGTCCTGTTCGTCCCTCTGAACCACACCGTAGTAGCCAGGGACATAGGGCCGCAGAATATCCCCCATCAGCTTAGACAGGCACAGCTGCTCACACTCACAGTAGCGCTTCAACAAACGCCCATACTCCCCCGCCTGGAAGTTACCTACGAGACAGAGGGAGGGGACAAGTGAGTGACAGAGGAAAAGAAAGTGAGAGAGAGAGAGAGAGCTAGAGAAAGAGGGAGCTAGAGAAAGAGGGAGAGCTAGAGAGAGAGAGAGAGGAGAGAGAGAAAGAGAGAGAGCTAGAGCGAAAGAGAGAGAGAGAGAGAAAGAGAGAGCTAGAGAAAGAGAGAGCTAGAGAGCTAGAGAAAGAGAGAGCTAGAGAAAGAGAGAGCACGAGAGCTAGAGAGAGAGAGAGCTAGAGCACGAGAGCTAGAGAGAGAGAGAGAGAGAGAGCTAGAGCTAGAGAGAAAGCGAGAAAGAGAGAGAGAGAGAGCGCTAGAGAGAAAGAGAGCTAGAGCACAAGAGCGAAAGAGAGCTAGAGAGAAGCACTAGAGAGAAAGTGAGAGCTAGAGAAAGAGAGAGAGCTAGAGCACTAGAGAGAGAGAAAGAGAGAGCTAGAGAACTAGAGAGGAGAGAAAGAGAGAGCACTAGAGAGAAAGAAAGCTAGAGCACTAGAGAGAGCTAGAGCACTATAGAGGGAAAGAGAGCTAGAGCACTAGAGAGAAAAAGAGAGCTAGACCACTAGAGAGAGAGAGAGAGCTAGAGCACTAGAGAGACAGAGAGAGAGAAAGAGAGAGAGCTAGAGCACTAGAGAGACAGAGAGAGAGAGAGAAAGAGAGAGAGCTAGAGCACTAGAGAGAGAGTGTGAAAGGGAGTGGTGTATACCTGCATGCCCGGCGAGCTGCACCCAGGGATAACGCTTGTTCAAGGACACGAAGGGAGACCAGTGCACCATAGTTTTCAGCTTCTGCCATTGCTTGGTCTGGGAAGGAGAGAAGCAACAAAATGTGTTACACACCACCAGTCAGCTAAACTAGTCGTTTACATATGGTCATCCCGACTCATTCTTACTTGGCCACAGCAGTAAACTGGATAGAATTGTTGCATCGCTTATCAGTGGGTCATAAGACCATTTGAGGTTGATCTAAAAGGACAGACACACACTCACACTCGACCAGAGGCACAGAGTGAGGTCCCAGCTCACGTGAGCCAAGGCCAGGTACACAACATTTCTCACAGCCCCCCCCCCCCCCCCCCCCATTCAAAAACATTGACCAGAAAGGTCACACTGGTTCCGCGGTAACAAAAATATAACGTTCCTGGCCTACACAGGAACACTATGTGCGAGTTTGATTGAGTAAGTGAGTGAGTCTGCGGATGTGTGTGTGTGTAGTTAGTTTATCTTTATTGGAAAAACATAGCAAGGTCACTATGCAAGATAGTTTGACGCAAGCAAGCAGAGAGGAGAACACACAGCATCGATTGCACACACACACCACTGATTAGGAAATGATACTGTGTGGGAAATCACTGGAAGGAGACAGAGAGAGGTAGGGACAGAGAGACAAGGAGAGAGCAAAGGTAGGGCATGGACAAAACGTTTGAGGAAAAGAGAAGAGAAAGAAGATGGGAGGCAGAGGTCATCATAGAGGTAATTGAGTGGAAGGACAGGGCGTCATAAACCCATATTTATGATCATTTACAACCCTCGGACTGCTAAAGAACGCATGCCCCACTACACTCCAGCCCAGTACAACCAACCAACCAACCCCAGCCAATGTTTGTCTGTCTGCCTCCTCCGCTCCCACGCATTCTTTACACTGGACTGCTGAAATGTTGTGCTGAATACAGAGCGAGGGAAGAGGAGAAACACAGGCCAGAGGCCGTGTTCATTAAATATCTGAGCAGCAGTGCTGATCTAGGATCTGTCCATATAATCGTATTGATTATTAAAATCGGAGACGCTTTGTGGATACGACCCCTGAAGTTGTGCTGAATACATGGTGAAGAATAGAGACAGCGCAGGCTAGTAGTTTGAGTCCCGGGTCAATGTCAACAGAGACTTCCGAGCTCTAAAAGCTCTTTACCAGCTTAACCCAAACATAACCCTGACCTCAGAGCAGAAACACACAAAAGTGTACAGTCATCCACACACATACATGCCAGACTGAAAACATTGCAAAATGAAGACAAAGCCCAGAAGGAAAAGTGCAAAGAGGCAGAGATCAATGTGACAGGTGAACGATGAGCTAGCTCCACGGTGGCACAGCACTAATCTGCAGGGGGAATCCAGCTAAATCAACCACTTTATCATTCTCTCCCTCTGTCCCTCTCGGAGCTGAGCATTGGATGCTGGGTGTCACTACAGGGGGTCCGGAGAGGAACGGGTCATCAAAGCAGGGCTATACCCCCCCTAAATGGCTCTTTTACTCCTCTCTCATTCATCTCCCACTCGCTCTCTATCCAGCCGTTCAGGCCAGACAGTTTAATGAATGGCCCGGGGGGGGGGGGGGGAAGTATTACTCCCTTTCTCCTGCCTTCACTCACTACTTCCCGCTGTTGTTATCCTAATCCCGCTCTATTTTCCTCCTGCTCCTCCACTACAAAACAGCAGAGCTCTGTTGTTATCCTAATCCCGCTCTATTTTCCTCCTGCTCCTCCACTACAAAACAGCAGGGCTCTGTTGTTATCCTAATCCCGCTCTATTTTCCTCCTGCTCCTCCACTACAAAACAGCAGAGCTCTGTTGTTATCCTAATCCCGCTCTATTTTCCTCCTGCTCCTCCACTACAAAACAGCAGGGCTCTGTTGTTATCCTAATCCCGCTCTATTTTCCTCCTGCTCCTCCACTACAAAACAGCAGAGCTCTGTTGTTATCCTAATCCCTCTCTATTTTCCTCCTGCTCCTCCACTACAAAACAGCAGAGCTCTGTTGTTATCCTAATCCCGCTCTATTTTCCTCCACTACAAAACAGCAGAGCTCTGTTGTTATCCTAATCCCGCTCTATTTTCCTCCACTATAAAACAGCAGAGCTCTGTTGTTATCCTAATCCCGCTCCATTTTCCTCCTGCTCCTCCACTACAAAACAGCAGAGCTCTGTCCCTCTGCCGCCTCCATCCTTAACCCTCTCTTTTCTTCCCTTCATCCTACACTACGTTCTTGGAATGTGTCTTGACTCCTGTCATAATGACAGCAGCCATGAAACACACACACGCATATCAGTAGTGACATTCTGGACGTCAGTGTTGTCCACAAGAGGAACACAAAAGCTCTGTTCTGACCACGAGGTCAAGAACTAAAGGTCGTGAAGCTGTGACCCTACTGACCTACAGCCCTAGTGTCTATTCTGACAGCAGCCGTCATCATAAATCTCCCTGGCTTACCACCGCCTTAGCCCAGATAGAGACAAACGTCAACTCAGAGAACCTTACTAACAATTTGTAAGTCGCTCTGGATAAGAGTGTCTGCTAAATGACTTAAATGTAAATGTAAATGTAAAACACCCACGACAAAAACAGCTTTTAATAATAAAGACAGATCCTAGGTGTTAAACCTGCTCAAATAAAGATACAATCATCAAATTGTGTGTTGAACTTTAATGGACCCAATACACACCTGACCCAGCCTACAGACACACAAAGACAACTCTTCTTCTACCTGTCCATACTAGCTAATGCCAAAGCAGCTAGATAATCCTTCTACAGACAGAAACCGACACCTGCCCAGACCTGCCTCAACTGGAGAGGACAGGGTTTGTAGCAGCACTTCCACACATACCTGTGTGGATCAGCACAGAGAGAGGAGATACTGTGTACCTGCCCACCTCGTACCTAATCCTAGAGAGAGAAACACAGCCTTACATACTGGATGTACACCAGGGGCGCGTCCAGCAGGACGCAACGTTTTGGTACGTTCAGTTAGCAATGCGCTATGTAGAACAAACATGCCTCTCTGACTAGTACAATAAGGAATCACGTCGGCTCTATTTGTGGCATTTCTATCTGCAACGTTCAATGTGGCCCTACATTCCAGCCCACAAGGACA
This sequence comes from Oncorhynchus nerka, assembly GCF_034236695.1. Taxonomy (NCBI): domain Eukaryota; kingdom Metazoa; phylum Chordata; class Actinopteri; order Salmoniformes; family Salmonidae; genus Oncorhynchus; species Oncorhynchus nerka. Next base: position 55,473,402 of record NC_088409.1, on the reverse strand, counting down.
GTCTTCACCTGTCCACACCTAAGGTTATTATATCTATGACTAGAAGACTATTGTTATCGGACTTCAACTCCTCGCTATACTATACTTAAGCAATAAAGCCCGAGGGCGTGTGGTATACAGCCAATAGGCATGGCGTAATGCAGATGGCATATACCCCAAACCCCCAAGGTGCCTTATTGCTATTATAGACTGGTTACCAATGTAATTAGAAGAGTAAAAATACAATTGTGTCATACCAGAGGTATACGAGCTGATATACCACAGCTTTCAGCCAATCATTCAGGGCTCGCACCACACAGTTTATATTGTATGTAAACCTGTCCTCACCTGTTGGCATCCAGCTCCAATCTCAACTCTTCCCAACAGCGTATCTAATCTAGTATGTCTAATCTGTTTGTCTCTTCTCTTACTTGGCAGACTGAGCAGTAGTGGAGCAGCAGACCGGCGCTGACACAGGCACACACAGACACAGAGGGGAGGTGAGAGTGTAGCCAGTGCCACACACTCCGCGCCATCAGTACAGGTTCTCCAAACGAGACCGCCACGAGCATCCGGCGCTCCATCGGACTGTCCCTCAGTTAGCCTAGAGGGGTTAGCATTTAGCCTTGCCCCTCTCTGTATGTCCCCGTTAGCCTAGCATGAGCATTTATCCCTACCCATGACTGTTAGAAGGGCTGCAGCTCAATGCTACAGAGGCCATCTGTCCCTCAATTAGCCCTGCAGCATTAGCAGTCAACCAATGCAATTGCCTGGCTTAGTTAACTTGTGTCGTCTGGTTAACATCCCCTCTCGTGTGAGGTTACATTATAATCCCTCTCCTACTGAGCCCTCCCCCCTCTCTGCCTTCTCTTTAACACCAACTGATCTCTGGCCTCTCTGCAGCATTTTGTCACTCCTCTCTTACAGTCTCACCGTCTCCCTACCTGGTGTTACTTCTCCCTCCCAGGTCTCGTGCTTGCTCGTCAACTCGTCACTCTCCCTCACACTAATCCATCACTCGGCGCTACATTTTCCCCTCTCCCCAAGTTTGGTGACCTCTGTCTCCCCTTTTATCAATTTTCCCCTCTCCATGTTTTTCCCCACCACACCAACTGTCTTTCTGATATCAGAGTCCTCTCACAATCTGCTTATAGTAGTCTGTAGCAGTCTCTCTCTAATCCCCCCAATCAGCCCGTCGTGGGCCAGTGTCCTCAGAAAGACAGAGTCCCCAGTGACAGGCACGTCTGTAATACCCAGAGAGAAAGGGCCTCTTTACTCTGCACTACTTTGATGACACACTCTAGTCCCACAAAATGTACTTCTGTAGTGTAGAGAGAGACAGAGCGATTCAAGATCTCTCTATGAGAGATGTCTCCCACACTAGGTCTAGCCCCCCCCCCCCCCCCCCCAGTAGTATAGCGTATAGACAATGGCTCTCCCACACCACATGTCCCTAAAATAAATACCTTAACCAGCAGACAGCATTTCCCCCCCCCCCCTCTGTTAACTGAAAATTAAAGGATTTCAAAATATCAAAACATTTTAGACAGACAGACAGACAGAGACAGAGACAAAAAATAAAAAATTGTGGGGCAAAGACAGCTTTCAAGTGTGAGTATGATGCAAAAGACATCGACCTAACGTAGCCAATTCTGTTTTATGGGAGTCATCATGCTGGAGCCAAAGTGAATTACTAGATTGGATATTCAGAAGAAAACATTTCTAAATACCCCTAAGCACTAACCTCACTTTTGCTCGCTTTCTTAAAAAAAAAAATGATTCTGTAGAACCCAGGACTCCTTGGAAAACAGTAGCATTTGTTACAGAGTGGGCTATCCTGACTAAATAAAGACTATTTAAATCCACTAGAGTACTCCCCTATAGCTCCCTCTAAAACCTTCCCCCGCAGTCCTGTTTCTCTTTGTCCCTCAGAGAAACTCCTCAGACATATAAACCCAGAGAGAAAGAGAGAGAGAAAAACACAGGCATGTGGCTATTGTAAATAGCTTTTGATTTATTAAGGGGGTACGCCCTGTTTTACTGCTCACAACACCAGCGTGTCACTGCTGTAGTCTTTAAAAGATATCCTCCAGCGATTTTTTTATAAAAAAAATTTAAAAAATTTTGAAAAGCAATATCCCACACTTAAAAGGGTCAAATAATATATCTTCAGCATATGTTTTGTAGACCGCTGCAAACTTCAAGGAGTAGGGCATTGAAGGAGTTGGTCTGATGGGAATCTGTGATGTCGCGGCCTTCCCCCTTGCTTGAGGAACAACATAGAAGCATTAGAGAACAAAAGAGAAAAGCCTCGCTCTCCATTTGTGCCATGGCAGGTCTGACCTGGACCACCTATTGACATGTGCCTTTTGTTAAGTAAATCTTGGGATATCGTTTATCCACAGTAAAAAGTTGAGTAAAAGGACATCTTACTCTTTAGGTGTGATGCTGCTCTTTTTCCAGGCCTCGTTTACATGTAAACCACATCCCCTTCATTCTGCTCTGGGTGGCATGAGCAGCACAGCTCAACCACAGCCCAGTTAACACACACAACAAAACAAAGTCTGACACAAATGTGTGTTTTAATGCTTGTGTGGACACTTACAAGTATGTGTAAGAGTGTTTGTGTGTGTGTGTGTGCATGCATGTTCGAGTGTGTGGCAACTTTGCCATCGTGACTTGCATAATGTGAGATTTATCAACGAGTTGTTCTTGTGTGTGTGCGCGTATGTGGAGTATGTGCTGTACGTGTGTTGTGGGATATATTGTAGAGTGTGTGTAGGGAGGGTACTTTATCCTCCTCCACTTATTTATATTTTCCTCTGCCTTCTGTTCCACTGCCCGTGCATCAGGGGAAAACCTTGTGCTGTGCTGCAAGGCTAAACAGGGGGGGGTGTTGTCAGAGAAATGAAGGGATGATGCAGGCAGAAAGAGACTATGAAAATATGTCAAAAGTAATGTGTAATATTTAAGAAGTTACATTCAAAATACAGACCAGAGAAGAAAAAAAAAGAAAAAAAAGAGAAACAGCACCATATATGGCAATGATGTCGCCTAGCAACACAACTGCCTGCAGCCCAATTTTCCATGACACTCTGAGATGGCATCAGAGTGTGTAGTGCCTGAGTGTGTGTGCCTTCAACTCTAAATATGCAGTGTGAGCAGGCAAGTATCTTCAATGTGCGTCATTGAGCAAAGTGTAACAACTGGTTTGGCCACACTTTGAAAGTGTACAATTAGCCAATAACAACCAAAGCCCTAATACTATCACAACCAACACTCGCCTCAGTGCTGCCGTATCACACCAGCTAGATCCAAAATGGACATCCAGTACACTCACTATGTTCCAGATATTCAATCATAACAGTAGTGTGGGAGGGATCTATAACATGGGAACTGCTGACGTGCCCTCTCATCCAGACTAAATTCATACATTAAACAGAACACACACACACAGATATGGAAATATCTGGACTCACAGAAGATAAAGCAAATTAGAGAAAGCAAATGAGGGAGGAAAAGAGAGCGACAAAGTAGGTAGAAAGAGAGCTATGGCTAAGTATTGGAATTCAGGATGTTTGGGTACATTATTTTTAAGGCTCACTCTCTCCACACATTGACTCACACACACACACAGTATAGAAACCCACTGGAGCACACACAATGTGAGAGTGAGTCACTCACAGCAATGTCATCTAAATAGGTCAGTCATTATGTGTTTTTTTTGTCTCCCTTTCAGAGACATGAAGAAATGAAGGCTGAACACATGTTCTCCTGAAGTAGTTTCTCTCATAAAACACGTTGATTACAACAACTATGCACTCCGAGAGAGAGAAAGTAACAGGGAGAGAGAAATGATGCGTGTTGGTGAAATGTAACATGTATACATTCTAGTATTTCCACACAGTGGTGACTTCCAGGGATTCACACCATTCTTGTTCAGGGAGAGAGCTTGCCCGCATTTCATTTGGTCCATTTCTAGGAAAGACATCCTGTTTTTGAGCTCATGTCATTCCAAGCATTTCTGGTCAGGGCGCATCAAAGGCCTCTGACTGGGGAGGGAAACATACCACTGTAAAAAGCTGGTTCGTACACGGGTCAAAACAAGAACATCTTGGGGTTCAGCAAATGACCCCGTGTTTATCAAGACGAGCTCATTAGTGACAATCTCAGCTAAGGGTCATAGTGGTGGGAGTCATGGGTAAAGGGTCACTTAGGAGTGAAAGGGACTTCATTGGTGAACCTATTTGTTGGCTTAGGTGTATTATGTAAGCGACACCACAGGTTCACCTAGCTCAGCTGATTTCCATCATATTGTTTACACCCAACGGATCGATATGGAAATACAATTGTGCTCCAAACTCCTTCAGGCTAAATATTCACCACACACCCTGTGGTAGGAGCACAGGGGCTTGGTGGCTTTGTGTGTGTGAGACGTTTGAGTTTCAGATATGTTATCTAGGAGTTGATCTGACATAGAGAATTGTGTGTGTGTGTGTGTGTGTGTGATTGACATGCAGTCTGTAAGTCAACAATGGAGTTGTGGTTCTGGAACATGCATTATCAGTGAATGTCTGCTCATTATAGGGCATCATTTCAAATCATAGTGCATCTCTTCTGCATAAATGGAAAAAGACTATGCCTTATATCAATAGCATGAGTGCATACAGTAGGCTACAAATGTACCATGGAAGTGTGTGTACAGAAAGTAGTCTAACAAAAAGCATGCGCTGGTGTACACCCAGAGAAATTATTTTGTGTAGAGGTGCTCACTAACACCATATAAACTGCAAGCTATAAAAAAATATATAGTGTTTATATAAAAACTGATTGGGTAAACCAACAACATTTTACCCTGAAGGGGGAACAGCAATGCTGAAATGTTGGTGGTTTACCCAATCAATTACTGGGAGTTTATATAGGTGCTATGCTCTTGATTTATTCGTGTGCAGAAAGTAAACAATAGGGCTGTGTTTAAGTATGTGCCCATCCATGGCACTTCTGGCCAACATTTTGGACCGATTATAGCCAAAGAGTTTAACATAATATTAATGGGTGTTTTTGTTATGCAACTTCATACAGAAGACAAACCTCTAGTCAGCACACCACCAGATTTTATGCACAAACAAATTAAGGATGACACACTCACCCCCATTCCTTCGTCTGGACTGCCCAGCATGTTGCAAATGACTGGGGACAGGCTGGACTCGATGTCGCTGCCGGTGAAGTCATCCTCGGACTCCTCAAACGACGAGGCGGAGGATACGCAGCCGGCGGAGGACGAGTTGGAGAGCTTTCGGCGAAAGCGCATCAGCGCCGGGGAGCCTCCACAGCCACTGTCCGAGCAAGGGGACTCATCGTCGGCGTTTGGATCCAGGGATGATCCACCGACTCCGAGTTCCATGGTCCTTGGGTCTAGTGTTTCCTGAGTCCGACTGGGGCTTGGATCTCTGGTTATAATAAGCTTTGGGATAGTACCAGGGAAACGTTGGCTACCTAGTGGACTTTGGACTTGTCCGTGTGGCTGTTTTGGAGAGTTAATCGAGGGGTCCTCCTGGTTCCCCGACTCAACCGGACAACCACTTTGTTCATTTTTCCTGACAGCTTCGGGCTCACAAGAAGCAGCGATAATGTTCGATTTGGTAATTTCTAACTCTGTGTGTGGTATATCATACCCGATCGGTTCTGATCCGCCACTTGTCAGAGGCTCGTCTAAACGCAAGCTCAGTGATGCCAGGGTCAGTTTTAAATTCTCCTCTCCAGATATGCGCCAATGGACTGAACCATCCGGTGGTACAGCCCCCGATATCGCCCTGACCTCGGAGGCAACCCCATCCTGTTTATCAAATCCGAATGGCTTGTTTTCCATGGCCCAAGCCGGGGCATTCCAGACATGATCCTCCCCAGTTGTTTCTGGGCTGCTGCGCTGCGTAACTACGCAGCGGGTTCTTTCGAATCCTCTGGCCAGCGTATCCAAGCCTTTCGCATCGAAGGAAGAGTCGGACGCTCCCTTGCTCACAGCGTCACTGTCGAGAGCCTGAATATTTTCATAATGAATTCGAGATGGGTATTCGGCGACCGGGGTGGTGTAGTCCACTACCTCCGACTCGGTCTGGCCTCTAAACAACTTTCCTCGCCCGTGACCACGAAGGGTTTCCGAATCTCCAGATCCTATTACAAGCCCTACCTCCGGTTGACCTGTGCCTGGCGAAGGCAACTGCTTCGTTTTCATCAGATTCCTGTAAAACCGGTCACCCCTTCGCTCCACGCTGGTAAATCTGCAGATAGGGAGTCGTTTGGCTGTCTCAGTTGGTTTCCAGTACGAGAGACCAGAACGCGTTTGACCCATTCTGTACACGGTAGTAGTAGCGCACAAGTCACACCTTCCCGATATGTTTCCAATTTGAAACAATTCTCACTGTGCTACAAAGTAACACATGAGTCACGTGCTCCACTCATTGTTGCCAATGGTAAATGACAATTATAGGAAAATGTTGAAAGTGTTTGAATATTCCATATCTGCAAGAAAAAACAAACAGTTTTAGAATATTTTGCCAAAACACTTCACATAAGCTACTGTACTGCTTTCCATTTGGTCTTATCTATGTCATATTGCAATAAACAACTTTAAAACAAGCTCATAAAAAATAGGTACAAGGTGCACATTTTTGCTTTCATTAAAAGAGATGTGAAATTGATGTTCGGTGTGAAGGGTGAACATGTCAATATGCTACAAAAACAGGAAAACTTGATTTTTTGTGCCCTTTGAGGCCAATAACTTGAGCTATATTGCTTTGCTCATGTTTTAGTATTTATTATGGATGGGGTCGGCAGGTAGCCTAGTGGTTGGAGCGTTGGGCCAGTAACCGTTAAGGTTGCTGGATCGAATCCCAGAGATGGGAGAAGGTAAAGAAAATCTGTAGTTCTGCTCCTGAACTAGGCAGTTAACCCACTGTACCCCGGTAGGCCCTCATTGTAAATAAGAATTTGTTCTTAACTGATCTACCCCATTAGCTGCTGCTAAGGCATTAGCTACTCTTCCTGGGGTCCAGCAAAATTAAGGCACTCCATCACTCTCCTTGGTCAAATAGCCCTTACCCAGCCTGGAGGTGTTTTGGGTCATTGTTCTGTTGGGGGGGAAAAATGATATCCCATCTGGTTTGCGCTTAGTGGGACTGGCATATCTCTGCAGAATGCTGTGGTAGCCATGCTGGTTAAGTGTGCCTTGAATTCTAAATAAATCACTGACAGTGTCCCCAACAAAGCACTCCCACACCTCCTCCTCCATGCTTCATGGTGGGAACCATACATGCAGAGATCAACCTACTCTGCGTCTCAAAAAAGACACGATGGTTGGAACCGATAATCTCAAATTTGGACTCATCAGACCAAAGGACAGATTTCCACCAGTTCAATGTCCATTGTTTGTGTTTCTTGGCCCAAGCAAGTCTCTTCTTATTATTGGTGTCCTTTAGTAGTGGTTTGTGGCCATGAAGGCCTAATTCATGCAGTCTCCTCTCAACAGTTGATGTTGAGATGTGTCTGTTACTTGAACTCCGTGAAGCATTTATTTGGGCTGCAATCTGAGGCTGGTAACTCTAATGAACTTATCCTTTGCAGCAGAGGTAACTCTGGTTCTTCCTTTCCTGTGGCGGTCCTCATGAGAGCCAGTTTCATAATAGCGCTTGATGGTTTTTGCAACTGCACTTGAAGAAACTTTCAAAGTTCTTGAGATTTTTCGGATTGATTGAGCTTCATGTCTCAAAGTACATCATTACTTTATTAAGAGTGTTATTTTATTGTCCCCAGCACAAGGTGCACCTGTGTAATGATCATGCTGTTTAATCAGCTTCTTGATATGCCACGCCTGTCAGGTGTGGGATGTAAACACATTTGTGCACAACATTGAGAAATAAGCTTTTTGTGCATATAGAACATTTGTGGGATCTTTTATTTCATCTCATGAACCCAACACTTTGCATGTTTCTAAGCACCTAGAATTTCTAAGCAAACAGCTGGAGGCAGGGCTTTCTCCTATAGAGCTCCATTTTTATGGAATGGTCTGCCTACCCATGTGAGAGACGCAAACTCGGTCTCAACCTTTAAGTCTTTACTGAAGACTCATCTCTTCAGTGGGTCATATGATTGAGTGTAGTCTGGCCCAGGAGTGGGAAGGTGAACGGAAAGGCTCTGGAGCAACGAACCGCCCTTGCTTTCTCTGCCTGGCCGGTTCCCCTCTCTCCACTGGGATTCTCTGCCTCTAACCCTGTTACAGGGGCTGAGTCACTGGCTTACTAGGGTTCTTTCATACCGTCCCTAGGAGGGGTGCGCCACTTGAGTGGGTTGAGTCACTGATGTGATCTTCCTGTCTGGGTTGGCGCCCCCCCTTGGGTTGTGCTGTGGCGGAGATCTTTGTAGGCTATACTCGGCCTTGTCTCAGGATGGTAAGTTGGTGGTTGAAGATAACCCTTTAGTGGTGTGGGGGCTGTGCTTTGGCAAAGTGGGTGGGGTTATATCCTTCCTGTTTGGCCCTGTCCGGGGGTGTCCTCGGATGGGGCCACAGTGTCTCCTGACCCCTCCTGTCTCAGCCTCCAGTATTTATGCTGCAGTAGTTTATGTGTCGGGGGGCTAGGGTCAGTTTGTTATATCTGGAGTACTTCTCCTGTCCTATCCGGTGTCCTGTGTGAATTTAAGTACGCTCTCTCTAATTCTCTCTTTCTCTCTTTCTTTCTCTCTCTCGGGGGACCTGAGCCCTAGGACCATGCCTCAGGACTACCTGACATGATGACTCCTTGCTGTCCCCAGTCCACCTGACCGTGCTGCTGCTCCAGTTTCAACTGTTCTGCCTGTGATTATTATTATTTGACCATGCTGGTCATTTATGAACATTTGAATATCTTGGCCATGTTCTGTTATAATCTCCACCCGGCACAGCCAGAAGAGGACTGGCCACCCCACATAGCCTGGTTCCTCTCTAGGTTTCTTCCTACGTTTTGGCCTTTCTAGGGAGTTTTTCCTAGCCACCGTGCTTCTACACCTGCATTGCTTGCTGTTTGGGGTTTTATCCTGGGTTTCTGCACAGCACTTTGAGATATCAGCTGATGTACGAAGGGCTATATATAAATACATTTGATTTGATGTTGTGTTTACATTTTGTTCAGTATAGTATCTCTGCCTAGAGGATCTCCTGGAATACAAGCTAAATTGGCTTCAGCAAGGCCACAGGAGTCAGGCCCAAGTTGATGTGACTTCACTTCATCTAGATTGATCTATCTGACGATTTTCGTAAGCAGCATCAGGAACCTAATTAGGCAGCTGTAGCTAATATCACCTTCTATCAAAGATGGAAAAGGAAGCGAGACATCCCACTGTTTTTCAATGGAAGTCAATGAACTAAGCAGAACTAATCGCATTCGTTTTTAATGGGAGAGCCACTCTGTCAAGTAGACCAGAACTTACCATTTTGTACAGTGTTAAACGGCCTGAGTGAACTATCTTAAGTTATCCACCATCGTTGCTTCTACAATGCTGCCCACATTTCTGCTGCCCCTCCGGTAACCTTAACGGAGCAGGCGTAAAAGAATGGCGTTTCTCTCTTTCTGGTCCTGACTTAAACATTTTAGGCAGGTTCTCTTCTGCACTGTTCAACCAATCCAGTAGATTTGGAGCAGGAGTTAAGTTGGATTGTCGCCTTGTTGATGTCCAAAAGTGGAAGTCACGTCACAGTCTCTCTTTCGATTTCACATGAAAACCGGACGCATCCGGTTTTTGTGGCCTTTCGGTGTTGCAATGTCACAATACATAGCATAATAAAGCTGTAAACCATTAGACTATAAGGAAGATCTGAGGGGGTTTTCACTGTTCCATGTATTTTCTTTAACATGAAAAGCTTCTAAGTGGAAGTTAATGAGATGAAACAACAATGCCGACAGGCAAAGATGACATGTCAATTTCCCCTAGCATCAAATCAGCAGAGAGAGTGAAGTAGTAGTTTGCGTCACACCGAATCTAAGTTTGCGTCACACTGAATCCCCTACAGTAGGGATGGGCAATCTTGATGGGGGGGGGGGACCACAAAGAAACCGAACTCATCCGTTGCCCATCCCTGCCCTACATAATAGACAGAATCTAGGACATTGGAAGGAGGTCAGTTCAGTTTCTAGTTTGAGACTCGTTGTAACACTGATGTGTCTTTTACCACACATTGTAATAGGGAAATGTAATATGACTAAAGTTCACATTTGGTTTGTAGTGATCAACACAATGTTTAGCATATTTGGAGTTTCTGTTAATCACCATTTCCAGTGTTCTGTTTGTGACACTCAAGATGCGGATTGATGGTCACTAGACTTGATGCTAAAAGTTATGGATTATACTCATATCTGTTGATAGCGATAGACACCAGACTGGAGGTATAAGGACACACAGAAGATTCACTGTTGTATTGATAACATTTAGTGAACGCTGATTTTGTAGCAGTTGACAAAGTCACTGCCTTTTTGTTGACTTCCTTACAAGCCTCTCGGGCTGGTGTTTGATTAATGGATCAACTGTTTGTTGCAATGTGACCTGCTGACCCAGGTTCCACAATAGAAAAGAGACCTGCGTTTTTCCACATGTGGATTTCAATAGTCCTATGCATCATGCCAAGACAATACACTGACTCATAATCATGCGGTCTGACTAGATTGTCCAGACCGAATGAGAGCAGCATGACAGTAGAAACCCTGTCAAGTCAGGAAGGAGTGCTTAGGCACAGGAAATGAGATGGGATGGAAAATAATGGAAAGATTTGCTCATGCAACCTCCACACACACACACACTCACAAACCACACACACACACACAAACTGATCCGGACATAATGAATAAGTGGCAGTGAATCACACAAGGATGACAACAACACTGTGCTGCGTTGACACACCCCTCACGGATAGGGATGTTGCAATGTCCTTTTAGGGAAACTGTTTTTCCATATTGCTGCGTGTGGAGGAAACTCCAGAGATTAACACACATCACCGATGGTGAGATAAATTTAGCAACCGGACAGCCACCACAAAATAACCCAGTATGATCATAAAGATGAATGATGAACACAACCAGTTAGCCTAATGTAACAGGTTGAAGGTTGTAGCCACTACGCCACTTTGTTAAACAAGGTGAGGTCCTCGGATAAATGTATATACTACTAAACATGAACAAAACACAGGTTCTTCACATCAGGGGTGGAGCATGGAAATGATAAGACATATTGCACATGTCAAACATGATCTTCAGCGCTATCGCTCGAACATCAAGCTCTCCAATAGTTAGATTCAATCAAAATTTGAAAAGTACATAGTTGAGGAAGGAATGCTCAGGAAGACCGAGAGAGGATCTGGAGGGAGAAGGGCAGTAGTACTCTCTTAACTGCCTCAGCATATGACACCTTCTGTACTACTCTGATCTTGGCAAACCTCAAACTGCCTTTCTCTCACCGGACATTTCTGATGTCCAGCACCATGGGTTAAAACACACTTATTCCATTTATACTACACCTTCCTTTGTCTCGTGCCCTCTTACACACTTCTCACATCTAGAAATAGCCCTCTTACACACTGCTGCAACATGACACCTAAAACAACGTAATGGATTTGGGACAAAAGCTCTCATGGGATAGCTGACACATCCTAACTTGACCTTGTCAGTTTGATTCGGCATCAAAACACAGGACAGACAGTGTCTGCTCTGTTTTACTACCCTCTCCACCAGGTCTGCTTCACACGAAAAGGCGGGTGTCACAGACACCGGGAATCCTCCATTATTAGTTGATCCTCCTTAACGCCACCCCAGTTATCACTCCTTTCAACTGAGCCCTGCTCCGGAGAGCAAAGCAAGTCCGTTTTATTTGGCACGTGATGCGGAGCACCTGCTCCCTCTGGAGGGAAGAAACAAAGAATCACCACGAGTCCACTTCGAGTTACTTTCACCGAGTCAACAGTCCCCACCCTCTTCATCACCCAACCTAACACCACATATGGATCAGTCAGAAGGAAAGGATCCATTCTCTCCAAAAAAATCTCCCTCCCACTGGGCCAAAAAGCATCTTTATCATCATCGGGATGAGGCTCGAACTCCGGTCTTCACCGCACCTGCCACCGCAGGTAATTCATCCTCACTCTCGTCAGGTTAAACTTCTGAGCTACTGAGTACATCATTTTTTGGGGGTACTTACCGCCAATCTTCCACACCACACAGCTTCCCTCTACTCCTTTTCCTTCTTCCTCTCTTTCCAAAAATGTCCAAATCTCCACGCTCCTTCTGATCCTTCAGCCACTGTTGTAGCAAACTGTTCAAATAGTTCTTGCGGCCATGTCACGTCAACACAAAAACCTCGATCACCGGGCACTTATACTCAAAACCCCACCCCACACTCAAAGGAAGCACCTGGAACTAATTACAATTAAGTGACGCATGTCACTCTAAGATATACACACTATGATGATCACAATAAATGTTAGAAGATACATATAGGTTACAGTAATTGAAACATATGAAATCCATGGTCAACTGGTATACTGATGAGCAGAGAGCCAAAGATCAATAAGAGATAGAATAGGCTACAAAGCACCATGAAAAAACAACTACTTCTCCAAAGAGCATCAGACTTTCTCCATAAACTGAAACGAAAACTTACCATCAGTCAAGTGTCTGCCAATAACCTGTTTGTTGTATAAAAGTGCCTAGCCTGGTTGTGTGATGCCAAACCAATGATGCTTCTCCTTGCTTGTTAGGCTGGGAATGTAGAGTCTCAGTGTGATGTCTACTTTATCTGTATCTGGGTGTGGAAGGGATGTCAATGCGGCTTATCTGTTTGCTGTGAATGTGCAATATGGTGAGGTAAGAGCATGTGGTTAAAGTGATAGAGGAAGCACATGTCAAAATACTTGCTCACTGAACATGGAGTGTTTAAGTTGCTCTTCTTCTTCTTCTATGGTATTATGGCGGTCCGCAAACATATGTTAGAGGTGCATGCTGTCACCCACTGTACAGGGTAGTATACGAGATTTAAAAAAAAAGTATACTAATATTGTTCCCAAATAACTAACAAAAGACAAAGAAACAAAAGCAATAATCAATGTACTTCTTCAGTCAAATTCAAAGGTCAACTCCGAGCCCTATAGGCTCTGGGGCCTGAAAAGGAAGAGCGTCTTTGGGACAGTATTCCTTGCGATGTTTCGACTGTGAAGTCCTGGAGACCCAATAACTTTTCAGCCATAAATACAATTATGGCCAGCTTCGTGGACTTCTTGTTGGTTTAGGCAGTACAATTAATCACGTGCAATAAATGTCACAAAATCCATCTTCACGATCAGCATGTCAGTTTACCTCAACTGTCGAATGACACTGAATCTCCTCAGGCTGCGGGGCATCCACTGCCATATCTTCAGTTTCACTAGCTCCTATTTTGCGTACCTCCTTGTAGGAGACCTGCGGTACAGCCCTGACCCTTGCCAGTTCAAACTCCTTTACCCTTAACCGGGCACTCCGGGGAATTGGGAATGTGATTTCCAGCACAATTGCAACGCAGTACATCCTCAGATTCTTCATTCCTTCGACACACACTTGATACGTGGCCATACCTTTTGCAATTTCGGCAAAACACGGCTTGGACATGAAAGCACTCACTGCATATCTCACATATCCCCGCTTCACATGTGAAGGGAGATACTCTTCGTCAAACATCAATAATACCAACAGGCTTTCAATCTTCAATCCAATGCACGGTTCAGACAGCGTGCTCCAACTACTCCTGATGTGTTCCTCCGTAAACCACAAGGCCTCAAAATCCAATGCGACATGAGAGATTACACCTTTTAACGATGCTCTGCTCCAAAAATCGAGACTCTCCACTTCATTTGTCGATACTTTATAAGAGCCTTAATGCCTTTTCCTTCTGCTCTTTCGGGCACAGAAGAAGTTAAAACAAAACCACTTCTGGTCTCTCTGACCAACTCCACCTTTCATAATGCATATTTTACCATCCTTGATACTTCAAAATGGATCTCCCCAAAAAAAGTATTATTGCTAGTGAATCGTACTCCAACCAAAAACCTATGCTCATTTATAACTTTAGCCCCCTTTTGCTCCATTTCCTTTATCACAGTCTTCCATCATATTCAATATTCCTCCACTCCAGAAACAGTCATCCTTCTCGTCCTCTAGTTGCATCTAGTGAGCATCTCCATTCTGTCCGGCCATGCTGGATCCATCTTCCTTCCGGTCCCCAAGGCTTGAGTCCTTCCGTTTAAGTTGCTCACTGCACGCCACACATTTTATGACATGGAAAGAAAGACACACCCTCAACGGATAAAGCCAAGGCCACTCTCATAAGAAACTCTGCCCAAGTCATAGCCAAACAATAGCCAACGATAGGCCCTGTGTGTGATTCAGTTCAACCAAATACATATTATAGTGAGTAATATTCACGACATGTTATAAACTGAACACTGCAACAGCTCACGGAATAATCTTCTAAAAGCAGAAGCATACATGTTTTCCTGTGTAGGCTGGAGTACTGTATTTCATCCAGGGCTCGAAATAAACTTTTTTAAATTGGTAGCACTGGTGCTCTCCATTTTAAAAAGTTAGGAGCATATAACATGATTTATACTGATCAAAAGTATGAATGCAACATTCAACAATTTCAAAGATTTTACTGAGTTACAGTTCATATAAGGAATTTAGTCAATATAAATAAATTCATTAGGCTCTAATCTATGGATTTCACATGACTGGGCAGAGGTGCAGCCATGGGTGGGCCTGGGAGGGCATAGGCCTACCCACTTGGAATCTATGCCCACCCACTGGGGTACCAGGGCCCAGCTAATCAGAATTAGTTTCCCCCCACAAAAGGGCTTTATTACAGACAGAAATACTCCTCAGTACCCCCTAAGACAATGCCGCAGGAGAGGAAGCCGGATGTGGAGGTCCTGGGCAGGTTACACATGGCTGTTGTAAGGCCAGTTAGACGTACTGCCAAATTCTCTAAAACGATGTTGGAGGCGACTTATGGTAGAGAAATTAACATTAAATTATCTGGCAACAGCTCTGGTGGACATTCCTGGAGTCAGCATGCCAATTGCACGTTCTCTTGAGACATCTGTGGCATTGTGTTATGTGACAAAACTGCACATTTTAGAGGGGCATTTTATTATCCCCATTACAAGGTACACCTGTGTATTGATCATGCTGTTTAATCAGCTTCTTGACATGCCACACCTGTCTGGTGGACAGATTATCTTGGCAAAGGAGAAATGCTCACTGACAGGGATGTAAACAAATTTGTGCACAGAATTTGAGAGACATATGCTTTTGTGTGTATGGAAAATGTCTGGGATCTTTTATTTCAGATTATGAAACATGGGACCAACACTTAACACGTTGCATTCATATTTTTGTTCAGTGTAGATGGCTTTGTCTGGTGCTACGTTTGGATTTTTGGGAGTGAACTAGCGCACGTTTGTCCGCCTTGCCAATGTGAGTCACTGTTAAATTTGGCAACGTGGATTTTGTCGATCCCCCCCAAGTTTGACTCCTCAGACATGCCGTAGTCCAGGAAGTAATGTTTCACAACGAACCGGCGTGCCGTACGGTGACTTTCACGGGTTGACTGACATCCAGTGGGGGTTGTGTAAACGGAGCTAAACCCGTCCTGTCTACCATCAAAATGCGACTTCTAAAAGCAGGACTAACCTTAGGTCAGACACATTTAAGGAAGCCGGGAACACTAACATTAAAAAAGGTAAGAAAATATCCCAAGCCGTTGAGAATAGGACAGGTGAGAAGGGATGGAAATGGACACGCTAGGTTAGCTATCTATCCACTGGCTGTCCTGTCTCGCGTTGTATAACGTTAGCTAATAATATAGAAACTATTCTGAAAGATGTCAATTTTTTTTCTTCATTGTATAGGTGTTGATGAACAGTTGTCGGTCGTGCTCCTCTGATATCGTCCCCAATGAAAGAATCCGCAACATCGGAATCTCGGCGCACATCGACTCGGGGAAGACCACACTCACGGAGCGCGTCCTCTTCTACACGGGCAGGATAGCAGAGATCCATGAGGTGAGTTAATCATGATCATAATCTGGCTATGATTTATTGCAGTAGCTAGTTGAAGTGTGTGTGTTTGCGCCCGCCTCCCTGCGTGTTTTAGAGGGAGACAGACAGACAGACAGACTAATACTATTATGTGTGTTTATTTATACATACTGTGGTTCCCTCTAACTCTATAGGTAAAGGGAAAGATGGAGTCGGGGCCACCATGGACTCGATGGAGCTGGAGAGGCAGAGAGGCATCACCATCCAGTCAGCTGCCACATACACCGTCTATAAGGATTACAACATCAACATCATCGACACCCCAGGTATGGTTGTACCTGGTAGAAAGATTTGCATTAGTGGCAACACAGATCTTATGACCAGGTTCTTTTTCTTTTTTTTGATAGATATACCATAGGTCACAGATCGATGCTAGTGTAGCCAACAGCTGTTGAACTTAGGATGTATTTTTGCTTTTGACTTTAACCCCAGTTTCCTCCTCTCTGTCCTGTCCAGGCCATGTGGACTTCACCATCGAGGTGGAGCGAGCCCTGCGTGTTTTGGACGGGGCGATCCTGGTCCTATGTGCAGTTGGAGGGGTCCAGTGCCAGACCCTGACTGTGAACAGACAGATGAAACGCTACAACGTTCCCTTCCTCACCTTCATCAACAAGCTGGACCGCATGGGAGCCAACCCCAGCCGCGCCCTGCAGGCCATGAGGTCAGCAGATATACAGATACTGTGGAGTAGACGGATCGACTAATCTGGTTTTCCATAAGCTCTGTTCTGAGTCCGACTGTGTTCCCTCTGTCAGGACCAAGCTGAGCCACAACGCAGCCTTTGTGAACATCCCCATCGGTCTGGAGGGGAACATGAAGGGCATCATAGATCTCATAGAGGAGCGCAGCATGTACTTCGAGGGCCCATTCGGGTAAGAGAATGGAGAATGTGTGATAATGGCAGGCATTTAGAGATTACTTACATCTCAGGCCTGAAACATTTCCATAGCTGGCAACCCTCTTTAACTGGAAGAAGAAAAAATGTACGAAAAAAAGACGAATCCTCCTGTCCTCTGTGGTTCCTGCAGACAGAATATTCGGTTAGATGAGATCCCGGTGGAGTTCCGTGTGGAGGCTGCAGACAGGAGACAGGAGCTGGTGGAGTGTGTGGCTAACGCTGACGAGACCCTGGGCGAGATGTTCCTGGAGGAGAGGATCCCCACCGTGCCAGAACTCAAGGTTTGTGTGTGTGTTTCTGTTCATTATGTCTTGGGACATCGCAATAAATTATGTAATTTGATCTTCCGCATCAGTCATGTTTTTCTGCTATGACCTGTGAACTCTGCCCCTGGGCCCTGACCTCTCCCGTCTCTCCTACCACAGACAGCCATACGCAGGGCCACAGTGCAGCGTCTCTTCAGCCCCGTGCTGGTGGGAACTGCCCTGAAGAACAAGGGGGTCCAGCCTCTATTGAACGCAGTGCTGGATTATCTGCCCAACCCCACAGAGGTCAACAACTACGCCCTCTTCAACGATGAGTGAGTATGACCTCTGTGCCTAGACAGTGGCACCATTCAATATGACACGACCGTCTTTGAATGATGAATTGATATGCCAAAATCCGGTCAGAGTATGGGCTCGGGGACAAACTTGAACAATGCATGCGTAACTTGACGTTTTGTGCCATTGATCTATTGATGTCAATGGAAGATTTCACCACTGTCCTTGTGCTGTTTCCCCTGTGTCAGGGAGTCCAGTGACAGTACTAAGATCCTGATGGATCCCACCAGAGACGCCTCGCAGCCCTTCGTTGGCCTGGCCTTCAAACTGGAGGTGAACACATCACAGCGCTCAAACACTGTGTGGCAAACCATCTTCAGCAAGTAATCTGGCACTCTTACTGTATAAACTTTATTTGTGTGATAAACCGTATATGGGGATTGTGGCCTTTCTCTCCTCTCTTCCCCTTACTCTGTTCTAGGCGGGTCGGTTTGGTCAGCTGACGTACGTGCGTGTGTACCAGGGCTGTCTGAAGAAGACAGAGTATATCATCAATACACGCACTGGCAAGAAGGTCCGTGTGCAGAGGCTGGTGCGTCTCCATGCTGACCAGATGGAGGTGAGAACCAGGAAGTGAATGTAAATCGAGTAGACCAACGGATTCAGTGCTATGAAAGGCACAGCACTGTGATTGGTTAGAACGGTAATGTTCCGTATTTGTTTTTTAGTTTGTTTCTACCACCCAGAACCAATGACCCAGATCCCCCTACCTGACTTATCCTAGTGATAACATCTCACGATTTACAAGCAACTTTATTTATACATTTTTATAACTGAAACAATCTTAATTTGGTGTCGTCAAACTGTTTGGTCAGGATGTAGAGGAGGTGTATGCAGGGGACATCTGTGCCCTTTTTGGGATCGATTGTGCCAGCGGAGACACCTTCACCTCCCGGACCAGCGCCAACCTCTCCATGGTACATCCCTATGGCCATTGTCCAGACTAGATAAACAACCATTCAGCACTCACTAACATGTATTTAAAGACGCGATCTGTTATAATGTTATGACCTTGGGCATCATTCAACATGTGTTTCTCCCACAGGAGTCCATCCACATTCCAGAGGCTGTCATCTCCATGTCTATGAAGCCGTCCAACAAGGTGGGCCCCTCTCATATTCAATGTAGTATGAGGAGTCTAAATGACCATACTAAGGCTCGATACTATTTCAGTAGAGTATATGAGCATGTATTATCAGTAATTAGCGTCTCTCTATAATAAACTCTCTTCCTGTGGATCAGAATGACATGGATAAGTTCTCTAAAGGCATCAACCGCTTCACCAGAGAAGACCCCACGTTCAGGGTCCACTTTGACACAGAAAGCAAGGAGACTATCATCTCTGGTATGGGAGAGCTGCACCTGGAGATCTACTCACAGGTACAAGTCTAGGGCTCAGCTCTCCAGAGATCTGACGATCCTTCTGTCCGCAGTGTTTTTGTTTCATCCTGTTTTTACAGTGGCTTAAGTTGTCTTGAATGTATTAGACTTCCAAACATCTAGAATCTTTAATGGCATTTCAGTGCAGTAAATCAAGCTGACCTTTTACTTTCTCGCTGTCTTTCTGTAGAGGATGGAGAGGGAGTATAACTGCCCCTGTGCGATGGGAAAACCAAAGGTATCCTTCAGGGAGAGCGTGACCAGTGCGGTACCGTAAGTACCACTCCTAACAGACACAAGCGCCAACGATGTCCAAATGAACCACTCTCAGAAGCATTCAATTGTTTACAGTGATGGCTTCAGTCAGGGCCGGTCCTGGACGTTCTGCCGCCAAGACAAAAATCTGCCCCGCCCCCAATATGTTTTGTATTGGGCCAATTATTTTCTCAGCTAAAAGTCGGAGGCACATAACAGCAGCCCAATTAATAGGCCTATGCTACACATTAAACAATGTAACACATCTGGTTAATAGGCTATATAAACAGTTCAATGTCAATAACATAGCCTAATATTTTCAATCTGATTACATTGACAAAATCGCCAATGCCCTGCACGTTCTGCCGCCCTAGGTGAGACACATAATTACATCTTAGACATCCTTATGAATCTAAGCATGGCACTTTCAAAAGTTACCCAGACAGAGGCTCTACTGATGCAGAAAACTGTAAACTTCAACTGCTTGCGACTCGTCCATTGTATAACCCAACAATAGAAGTACTTCCCTAAAAGCTGACCGGGTTTAAACAAACATCTAATCTTTTCAGAAAAAGAAAGACTCAATTAATAGGGACAGAATAGCTAAATCAATTCTTTTTTTAATCTCCTCGAATATTATAGCCTGCAGTTTAGCTTCAGATTGTCATAGAGAAGAATCAATATATCCCCATAGGTAGCCTAGTGGTTAAAGCGTTGGGCCAGTAACTGAAAGGTTGCGGATCGAATCCCCGAGCTGACAAGGTAAAAAAGAAATCTGTCGTTCGGGCCCTGAACAAGGCAGTTAACTGTTCCCCGGTAGGCCGTCATTGTAAATAAAAATTAGTTATTAACTGACTTAACTAGTGAAATAAAGGTTAAATTTAAAAAAATAATAATATGCATCTTTCGCAAGCATTTTAAAGCTTGTTTCTAACAATGTAACACCGAGTTAAGCATTGTTATAGAACGCTTGATATAATCTGGATACGTTTTAAGTATTTATTTCAAAATATAAAGCAAACGATATATATCCTTTTGGCCCTTTTCTTTAACAAAGGGTATGTGATACCCTCAGTCAATTGGAGCCCTGGTTTTTAGTCAAACACACCAAGCCCTTCCCAGACACAGAGGTATTTAATCAGTGCATGTGACAGTATTGGAGTATTTGGCCAACATCTATGGATAGGATAAATGTGTCTGTCAAAACAGTTAGGCTTACCACTTATTTTTTGGAAGATGAAGAAATAAGCTCAAATTGCCTATGTTTATGCCCATAAACATTTTTGGTGGCCGCGTGCACATATAGGAGGTCCCTTACCAGGCAGAAGGGAATTTTACTTTAACCCCAGCATCGGAGAGTTACATTGTCGCTATCACTATGCAACCTACTACCTATAGTAGGAAAACAAGTTTCTTATTAATAATATCCCACCTGTTATCACACACCTGACCCCATAATTGTTACAATTAAAATAACACTTTTATAGAACATATTTAGCATGTATTTTAATATTCCTGTAGAACTGTAAAACAGAGATCATTTGAGCTTTGGAAACAAGTGCTTTCATAAATGCACGGCGGGCCTCGTTTCGCTGGAATAAAATAAGCTTTATGTCAATGACCCAGCCTTAACGAATTTAGTTTATTTACATATCAAATTTGATTGTCCAACATCAGCATTTATTTATTTAGTCTCCACCTATAGTGGCCTCTTTCCTTTTGCTGTGGTGCTGCATTGCAGTCAGCGATGTTCTCTCTCGGTAGCTGTCCATGGTCCTGAAATCAAATCGTCTGAGTTTGCTTGAACTCAAGCCTGATCTCCAGCTCCTTCCACCTCTGGAAACTATCTAGATGGTCATGTGACTTCTCATGCGAGCTGAGAAGGTGGCACTGATTCTTCCAGTCCCCGGTTCCTTCCCTGACTAGAGCAGATTTGCACTCGTGTGAAAAAAGTTTGCATCAAAAACAGAAGGCTGCATCGTTTTGCTTGGAATAGACAAGCCTTGGTCTCTCCCCGTTCGCCATCCTTGTAGTGGGCCACCGATAACTTTCGTTGCTCCTCGTCTCTTGGGAAATTCCCCTCCTTATCCTGATGTGGCCCAGCCTGCACTAACATATCCCTTATAAAGATCCATTCATATATTTTGGCCTCTCACCGGGATCTTTTATGTTTTTTGCCTAGGAGTCAGATTTAGCAGCAGCACCACCACTGTCGTCGGGGACAGGGAGCGACGAATCTGGGTCCAAGATAGTAGGGTCTTCGCCGGCATTGTTTGGAGGTGTGACCACCTGTTCTTCTCCAGCCAGAGAGCTGTCATCGTCGGTGGAAGTGCATGGCTCGGACTCCGGTTTGCCCTCTTCCCTGCTAGAATCAGCGAACGGGGGCTCGTTGTTCTCGGCGAATGAATGGCCTGTCCTCGTGTGTTTGTCATTCTCCACACTGATAAATTTCACCAGCGAATTTATTTGGTTTAGTGCCACTTTAAAAAAAATATATATATATATATATATATATATTTGCTTCCTGATAGTTTGTCTTTTAGACATGGTAGCAAATTGTTTCAAATCTCTATAGATTACTTTTCGCTAAAATGATATCCACTAGTAGTAGCTAGCTAACATTAACAGGCTAGGTTAGGCTACTGCCTTAATCACTAATCGTCTTCGTCACACACAAACTTTTAAAAAATACAATCATTTATTTGGCAGATTATTTTTTATTAATGTTTCACAATTGGATAATCCCGTATAAACACACACATCACCATAGCTACCAAGGAAAGTGGGAGTGAACTTCGGGAGAAGCGGGAATGGAGTGGGGGTGAGAACTGCGTCAACGCTATGAACTGATGGCCGGGGTGTCGGAGGGCGGTGTAGTAGCCAATCAGGGGCGCCGGAGGGCCGACCCTGGATTTATTAGACCCCTTTACTTCATCAAGAGTATATTAACAGAAAACGCTTTTACAAACGTGTTATATTTTACCAAGCGTCTTACAAGCCGACGCCGTAAAAGCAGTGCATTCGCATAGCTGCAGTAAGGCCATTGGCGTGTGCCCTATCCTCTCCTCTGACGCAGTAGTGGCGAAGGGAAACATTATTACTAAAGCTAAGACGAGTGTAATGTGTAAAGCTCAGCTTTTCAAAGCAGGTAGAAAGTGGCTTGTTCAAGTCCTAAGAAAGATGTGCTATACTTTTCTTTGCAGCACTTTGAGTAAGGTTGAGGAGTATTTTTGCCGTGTATCTCAGTTGGTGGTGTTTGGAGGAGCCTCGCAGTTGTGGCACTTTGGCTGCAGCTCAGTCTGCAGGACTTGAACTCCCTGTTCTGGGGACCAGGTGACTAGCAGCTTCCAGTGGATGATCTCCTGCACACACGCAAGAATGTTCCTATATAATAATAAACATGACGTCCGATGTTCTGTTAAGACGGGTTGCAGAATGTTTTAGTTACCTGGGAAATCATTTCATGCAGCAGGACATGGTAGTTAACCCTCAGCTGGTCGTCCTCGGTCTCCTGTTAAGGGACGGACAGAACCAAGTGTGAGAAGGATGGACAGAAAGTGTGTGGGTCGGGAGTTATGGGTCAATTTGGAATTGGGCAGATGTCTCCATGGTTACACTGAGGTACTAGTCGAGTTACTGTCCGACTACATTGCAGACGCATACCAGGCCTGGATAGGTATTTAACATATCAGCTAACCACATGGTATAGCAATCTGATGCCGACTGCACAGTCGATGGAGTGGCACGTAACCATTGGTTGATGCAATGCAATGCCTGCGTATCTAGTCGGGCGGGAACTCGACCTCTCTCTTGGCTGCTCACCAGCTGTGTGAAGTTGGCCACCTGGGCCATGTTGTAAAGCGTGCTCTCATTGGACTCCCTCAGCATGATGAAACTGGAGGCCACACCCCCAAGGTGCCAGAAGGGCTTCATGTTGGGCTCCATGTGACCGTAGCTGTCTGTCAAAGAGACCACAAACACAAAACTGTCAGAAAGACCACAAATGGACCACAGTCTGAACAAAAATGGTCATGAGTGAGTGGTTGTCATGTTTGGACATTATGCTAAGGCTGATGAAGTTGTGTGTATTTGTGTCTCTATATCTACCTGGTATATCGTTTCCTGACACCATGTTATTGCTGGCTCTGTGTTGCTGGTAGAAGGCCTCTTCCTGAGCCGTGGTGTTGCTTTGAAGCAGTTCCTCACATGAGGCCTGGACCTGGGGAGCACTCTGCCCCTCTCCTCCTGGAAAGAGGAGCTCTGCAGAGCACTGCCCCGAAACCTTTTATAGGGAGAGGAAAGGGTGAGGGGTTGTGGTGGGGAGGAGAAAATGGAGAATAGGAAAGGAGTGTTTGGGAAAGGAATGGTGTTGCAGTATTTTAGGAGAAGAGGGGAAGATGCAGGAGAGGGGAATATAGGTTGTCTAACACAGGTGTATTTATCAGCGTGGCAGTGTAGCCATGTATTTATTCAAACTGCTGTTGTCTGTGCAATAGTGAGTCACTCAGAAGTGTGTCGGATCTTACGTTACTGATAATTTCCTGCATGGTAAGCTCCAGTTGATACTTCCTCATCTCTGCCACATCCTGAGAGAGGTGAACCACTTAATTAAAACAGTCGTCAAAATAAGCCGTATAATCAATAGGAAACCTTAAGGCACATAGATATGATATACCCAAGTCTGTTAATGTGCCGTTTGTGCCGGCTGTTGATAACTGACTTTTTATCCACACTGACCTCCCATATCCATCCTCTTCAAGGATCCTTCCTAGCTTTGTAATATTAACTCTCCCCCCCCACACACACACACACACTCCCCAAGGTATGCTTATCTTCCCATCTCCACTCTTACCTCTGCGCTGCCCCTGTGTACTTTGCTGAGAAATATCCACCTGTAGGGTGAGCCGTAGCGGGTGTTCAGGTAGTGTTGGACCACCGTGGCTGCCCGGCGGGCAGGGTAGTGACTTGGGTTCAGCACGCCAGTCATCATCACTTCCTCCACCACCTCCCTCACCTAATCCACACCGGAGAGAAGAGAGGGGAATGAGCGCGAACAGGAGGAATGAGAGAGAGCAAGGAGGGATGGGAGAGTGTCTGTCTGCTCTGATGGGACTTTGACCTCTGTGGGTGCAGGAAGTCTGGTCCTGCCCTAGTTCTAGATAAGGAGACGACCGAGGGGGAGAATATAGAGAAACATAGTGAGTAAAGGGAGGGTATAAAGTGTCGGAGGAAGAGGGAGGAAACTGTTCTTGCCTGTGCCTGGAAAGTCCGAGACTCCCTGCCTGTTGAGAGGCTGTTGCTGGCAGACACTCAGACCGCTGGAAGAGCAGCCACACGCAGGGGTAGAAACTTCCTGCTTCCTCCCAAGCCAGGAATTCAGTTAGGACCGCCCCTTTTTAAAGAGACAGGCCACACATTTCCCCCCTCTACTGTAACATAAAAGCATGGCAAATGACCATACAGCTACTTTGTTTGTAAGTATTGATTGTTTGGGCAACTATAGCAGTTATTTACCTAGCAATGCTTTAATGAAAATCCTCTGAATGAATGACTGATTTTGACGATATGCTTGTCTCTGCAGGTTTGACTTCACCCATAAGAAGCAGTCTGGTGGTTCTGGGCAGTACGGTAAAGTGATAGGAGTTCTGGAACCTCTGGACCAAGAGAACTACACAAAAGTGGAGTTTGAAGACCAGACTGTCGGAACTAACATCCCCAAACAGTTTGTGCCGGCTGTTGAGAAGGTAAGCATGTCTGGCTGTATTCTGAAAATCACCTAGGCCCTTGAGTAAGTGTAATTCCCATTTAAAAAAAGATAATAATATTTTTAAATCCTGTTGCTTTATTCAGGTAGAAATTATAGTAGAACATACCCCAAGGGTGGGCAATCTTTTTGGCTCGAGGGCCACATTAGTATTTCGAAATTGAGCCTACAAAAATTGCACACAGTTGAAAATATGTCGGTCCATTATCCTTTCTAAATGTTTACTTTTTTTAAACTCAAACCTCCCTTGGATCGGCTTGAACAGGCCTTTTTATTTTTTAACCTTTATTTTACTAGGCAAGTCAGTTAAGAACAAATTCTTATTTTCAATGACGGCCTAGGAACAGTGGGTTAACTGCCTGTTCAGGGGCAGAACGACAGATTTGTACCTTGTCAGCTCGGGGATTCGAACTTTCAACCTTTCGGTTACTAGTCCAACGCTCTAACCACTAGGCTACCCTGCCGCCATAGTTTGCCCACCGCTGTCAGTCATTCTCCATCTCCTCACTCATCACTCTGTCCTGCAGGGATTCAGAGAGGCCTGTGAGAAAGGCCCTCTGACTGGTCACAAGATCTCAGGTATCAAGTTCCTATTGGAAGACGGAGCGCATCACATGGTGGACTCGAATGAGATCTCCTTCATCCGTGCAGGGGAGGGTGCTCTTAAACAAGGTGGGTGTCAACCAACCAGAATACACCCTTGTTGTTCTCCCTCTATACTTTTTCCATGCTTCTCAGCTTTTTGACAGACCTACTGAATGTCTCCTCTCTCGGTAGCCATGGAGAAGGCCAACGTTGCCGTGCTGGAGCCAATCATGTCAGTAGAAATTGTGGCGCCCGATGAGTTCCAAGGGACTGTCATCGCCGGGGTCAACCGTCGCCATGGCGTCATCAGTGGGCAGGATGGGGCGGAGGGCTACTTTACTTTGTATGCTGATGTGAGTGCAGCTCTGTCCTACTCATACTTCCTATGCCCTTTTTATTTCTGGAAAGACAGGATAGGTTAAACGTCTGTCCAGTCACTGTGTATTTGATGGTTAATCTCCATTTCCTCTTCCCAGATTCCACTGAATGACATGTTTGGTTACGCCACAGAGCTCCGGTCCTGTACAGAGGTAAGGCACTGGCTGCTCTAGTCTGATGTCAAGACGTCATAAAAATAAAGGACACGAAGCCATATATTTTCAATGATATTGAGTTTGTATTTCCAATGTTTTTGTTAGACTACTTACTTTAGTCCAAAGAAATGAACTATGATCCTTTCTGGAGAACTGATGTGGGGATGTGTGTTGTGTCCAGGGGAAAGGAGAGTACACCATGGAGTACAGCAGATACCAGCCCTGTCTGCCTGGCACTCAGGAGGAGCTCATCAACAAATACCTGGAGTCAACAGGACAGCTGCCTGCCAAGAAGGGGAAGTGGAAGAACTGAGCGTGGACCACCCCCACACACACAATCACTGAATTGTAAACACATTGCAGTACTGCAATGGAATGCCCGACAAACACAAACAGCGCTCAACCTGCTGTAAACATACTGGGCCCTGCCTTACCAAGGTGGGTGTATTATATCGTATGTGCATTCAAAATGCTACAAATGGTCAGACAGATGACCAAGTGATTTCCTTGATTCACCCTCGTTTTCCGTCATACTCTCGTCCTAAAGTATCTATTTTAATTTGGCCTCGGCTCTCCAGCAAACAGCCTTGTCCCCACAGCCTAGCAGTTATTATGAAGACTTGAGGCGAGCTCAAAGTTTGGACTTCAACTTGGGCATGTATATTAACTGGTTTTGTACTATGTACAGCATGTTGTTGTTATAATGAATATGATTAAATAAGATTTATCTAATTCAGTGGTTCCCAAAGTTTTTAAAGTCCCGTACACCTTCAAACATTCAACCTCCAGCTGCGTACCCCCTCTAGCACCAGGGTCAGGGCACTCTCAAATTTTGTTTTTTGCCATCATTGTAAGCCTGCCACATGCACACACTATACGATACATGTATTAAACATGAGAAGGAGTGTGAGGTGTTGTAACAACCCGGCACGTGGGAAGTGAGAGTGGGCTTATAGGACTAGGGCACAAATAATCAATAATTCTGCTGTCTTAAATAAAACTATTTGTTCATTGAAAATTGTGAATAACTCACAGGTTAATGAGAAGGGTGTGCTTGAAAGGATGCACATAACTCTGCAATGTTGGGTTGTATTGGAGAGTCTCAATCTTAAATCATTTTCCACACACAGTCTGTGCCTGTATTTAGTTCTCATGCTAGTGAAGGCTGAGAATCCACTCTCACATAGGCATGTTGTTGCAAAGAGGAACAGTGTCTTAACAGCGAGATTTGCCAAGGCAGGATACTCTGTGTGCAGCCCAATCCAGAAATCTGTCAGTGGCTTCTGATTTAAATGACATTTTAACAAAACCAGAACCGCTTGTTGCAATTTTGATGAGGATCTCTTGTTCAGATATCGGTAAGTGGACTGAAGGCAGGGCATGAAAGGCATAACGAATCCAGTTGTTTGTGTCATCCGTTTCGGGGAAAGTATCTCCGTAATTGCGCACCCAACTCACTCCGGTGCTTCGCTGTATCACAAAATGATGGAAAGACATGTTGTCCTTGTTAATGCAGACAGAGAAGACCTCCAATTTCATAATCATAGCCTCAATTTTGTCCCGCACATTGAATATAGTTGTGGAGATTCCCTGTAATCCTAGATTCAGATCATTCAGGTGAGAAAAACATCAGCCAGATAGGCCAGTCCTGTGAGAAACTCGACATCATGCAAGCTGTCAGACAAGTGAAAATTATGGTCAGTAAAGAAAATGATAAGCTCATCTCTCAATTTTAAAAAAACGTGTCAAATCTTTGCCCCTTGATAACCAGCGCACTTCGGTATGTTGTAAAAGCGTTACATGGTCGCTGCCCATATTATTGCATAGTGCAGAAAATACAGGAGTTCAGGGGCCATGCTTTAAAAGTTAACCGTTTTCACTGTAGTGTCCAGAACGTCTTTCAAGCTGTCAGTCATTCCTTTGGCAGCCAGACCCCCTCGGTGGATGCTGCAGTGTACCCAACTGGCGTTGAGAGCAACTGCTTGCGCGTACGTTCCCACTCTACCTATGTCTCCCTGTTGTGGCTTTTGCGCCATCAGTACAGATACCAACACATCTTGACCACCAAAGTCCATTTGATGTCACAAAGCTGTCCAGTACTTAAAGATT
The DNA here is from genome assembly GCF_034236695.1 of Oncorhynchus nerka. Taxonomy (NCBI): domain Eukaryota; kingdom Metazoa; phylum Chordata; class Actinopteri; order Salmoniformes; family Salmonidae; genus Oncorhynchus; species Oncorhynchus nerka. The sequence goes on along the minus strand of NC_088409.1, from coordinate 55,445,156 downwards.
GTCTCCTGGTTTCCAGAAGAGGATGTCTTCCTTAATTGAACCCCCATAAACGTAATGGACATATACCAGGAGCTGTGCCAGGCCCGCCACGTCGGTTGACTCATCCAGCTGTAACGCATAGAATTCACTGGCTTTTATGCGAAGCGGTAATTGTTTCAAAACATCTCCTGCCATGTCACTGATGCGTCATGAAACAGTGTTGTTTGATGAAGGCATTGTCTTTATAGTTTTTCTTGGCCTTTCCCCCAGCATTGTCCCAGCCATATCCGCAGCAGCAAGAAGAATGAAGACCTCCACAATAGTATGGGGCTTGCCTTTCCTAGCCACTCGGTAGCTCACCATATAAGATGCTTCTAACGCCTTCTTATTAATGGTATCTGTTGCTTTTATACATGTCTTAATACCCGAAAGTCATCTTAATTCTCGCTCAAAAAACTCCTTTGATTTATTTTTCAAATTGGCATGTTTTGTTTCTAAATGTCTGCGCAAGAGTGAAGGTTTCATCGAGGGAGGGAGAGGGGGGGGGGAACTCACCCAAATGTATAGCCCAGTTGAAAAAATATAAATGGTCTGTTTAAAAATGTGAAGATTTTTTTTTTTAAACAAAAATAATTTTTATTTTATTTTTAATAACCGTTTCACCAGGGTGTCATTGTTCCTTCATTTACTTAACAGATGGTTGTGTGGTTGACGTTAGAATTTTGTTGCCTGAATTTGATATAATCTGGAAGACAGGAAACTTGGTTGTGAAATACTATCTAATATGTATCACAACAAGAAGCTGGACAAGGTTAAGTCAAAGCAGTATTTTCATGCAAAACAAACTGGAGACTCATTCTGCATGTTATGTAGGCCTATGCTGATGTGCCTCTGAGTAGTGGATTCTAGGGGTTTGTAGCTCACTCACCTCTGTAGTTGTCTGTGTGTCCTCGCTCAGAGGAACACTGTTTGGGTGTTGATCAGACCCCACTGTTGGTCCTGACCCAGTTCTGACAGTCACTGTCGGGTTCCCATGGACCACGGTCGGAACAACCAGAAGGATAAGTAGTGTCCAGTCCATACTCCACACTGTAAGATCTGAAAACTAATGCCAGAGAGGATTGAAGAGTCCTCCTAAGGAATGCAAACTGATCCCAGTTCAGGGTTATGTAAGAGGAAGGATATGGAGTGAGAGGAAACAGACTGTCCAGACTCAACTGCCTGTTCTGTTTACTTGGTCTTTATCAAAACAAACTGCTCTTCTGCTATTCTGAGTCTCATGTAGGCCTACACATTTAACACCGAGTAGAGCTGTCCTCCGGAGAAGTTATTTCTGTAAAGGTGCAGTTCAGTAAGAACTGTGATATTCCAGTTTAAAGATATTTCCACACTGATGTTGTGAAAATAATGCTATTTTAAAGTAAGAGATTTTTGTAAGAGAACTCCTGGGGCTTCATATCAACATTGAGTAGAAACTATTCTAAAATACTACTTAAACGGAATTTAGAATGGTCATACCCATAGAAAATGTGTGACTTATCAAACAACCCTACAAGTGTCATAAGCACACCAGTAGGAGGTAACCATTGATAAATACCAATTGTTCTCAGCCTCAGTGCCAGTGCACGACCGTGGCTGTTTGCATGTAGAAACGCCCCTAATGAACCATATATGGTCAAAACCATCCATTTAAAGCCTGTGGGGAATATACAACGCCATACCATGAAACACAAAGCTATAAAAACCAATAGATTTATTTTTTATTTCAGCCTGAAATAGAATGGGCTATTGTCAGAGATTGAGTACAACCAAAAGGTTTTATTTGGCTCGCTCAGTTATGGCTTGGCCAGTAAAAAATAAAAACATCTACAAAGAGAGGACCTATAAAAACCAATAGATTTATTTTTTATTTCAGCCTGAAATAGAATGGGCTATTGTCAGAGATTGAGTACAACCAAAAGGTTTTATTTGGCTCGCTCAGTTATGGCTTGGCCAGTAAAAAATAAAAACATCTACAAAGAGAGGACCATTAGGAAACTCAAGTTGCTTTAGCAATGGCAAATATACTTGAGTAGGCAACACTCACCAATAAGCCATCCATCCTCAACCGCTCCCACCTGTAGGCGTATAGGCCAACAATACTGTTGTGCGTTCCACCTAGCCACCTTATTCAGCAGCGTCTTTTGGGCATCACATGCACATAAAGAGTGGAAGCCTTTTCTGTTTACATATAAATCGTTTTAAGATGGTGATTGTACGGGTTTGTGGGTGCCTTCTATTGCTCCGTTCGTATTTGGGAACCCATTGATGGCATGATGGCAAAGAAACCCCTCTTGACTTCAACCTGTTGTGCGATATTGTATGCGTTACTGTTCGTTTTGCTGATGATTGCATCCAAAACATTGGACCGAGGTAAAAACAGATTCAACTTGGATATTTGCCTGTAGATTTCCTTACGTCCACCAACAGTAGTTAGGGGCCGTCAACATAATGACAAATCACATTTTTTCAAATTTCAATAGCTCTTTAACCATTACTCCTAAAACTTTCAAAACTGGTTTGAGTTAATCCGATGGCATCGACACACATTGCACACACTTTTATTTTGGTTGGTTTACATCTCACACTATTTTAAATAATTGATTTACATTTTGGAAATTCAATAGCGCCTTGGTAATGTGACCCACACACCTCAAACAAGGTTCATAATGTACACTCAGTGGGCCTACACATTGGACACACTATTGTTTGTCCATTTACATCTCATCAGATCTTTAAAATTTAAATAGCTCCTTAGTCTTATGACCTACACCCCTCAAACTACTTTCAGAATATCCACTGAGTAGCCTTATATGTGGCAAACCTTTTGTTTGTCCATTTTCATCTCACATGATTTTACATCAATTTTCAACGTTTTTTATGTTTCTAATTTCAATAGCTCCTTGGTCATGTGACCTACAACCCTCAAACTGCTGTCAGAATATCCACTGAGTAGCCTTATATGTAGTAGCACAAACTTTTGTTTGTCCATTTTCATCTCACACGATTTTACATTAATTGTTCAAACTTTCAAATGTCAATAGCTCCTTGGTCACGTGACCTACTGGACTCAAACCAGGTTCAGAATGTACACTCAGTGGGCCTACACATTGCACACCCTGTAGTTTGTCCATTTTCATCTCACACGATTTTACATTAATTTTGTCAACTTTAAAATGGCAATAGCTCCTTGGTCATGTGGCCAACTGGACTCAAACAAGGTTCAGAATGTCCACTGACTACCCTTCTATATCGCACACTCTTTAGTTTGTCCATTTTCATCTCACACGGGTTTACATTCATTTTGAAATGTTTTTAATTTCAATAGTTCCCTGGTCATGTGATCTACTGACCTCAAACAAGGTTCAGAATATCCACTGACTAGCCTTATACATGGCACACCCTTTTGTTTGTCCATTTTCATCTCACACGATTTTACATTAATTTCCTGTTCTGTTCCCCTGAAGGACAGTGTCAAACACACCTATTCACTTGAACCTTCTCCCTGGGGCCTTCCTGACCTCCAAGCAGGGCCCCATTGACCTGGTGACCTCTGACTCCAGGCTTCTAGGCCTACACTCCCTGCCCACCTGCCTGCCCTCTCCCTGGGCCTGAGAGTGTATAGCTTACTCCCTGGAACTACAGACCTCCAGGCCTCCACACCTGCTCTCAACACCCCTCTCACTGGGCATCACCCATCACCGCGTCCCTGCCGGGAATCAGCCATTTCCATAACCTTGCCCACCAGGCGAACCGGGGCACCCACACTTAAGCACCAGAGACTAAGACGGGCTCCCGAGTGGCACAGCTGTATAAGATACCGCATCTCAATGCAAGAGGTGTCACTGGAGTACCTGGTTCGAATCCAGGCTGCATCACATCCAGCTGTGATTGGGAGTCCCATAGGGCAGCGCACAATTGGCCCAGCGTCGTCCGGATTTGGCCAAGGGTAGGCCGTCATTGTAAATAAGAATTTGTTCTTAACTGACTTGCCTAGTTAAATAAAGGTTAAATTAAAAGTCCCCATTCCAACCTCCATGGCCCCCGTGTCCGGTCGGCCCCGGCTCGGACTCTGGGTAATCCCCGCCTTGATGGAGGTCTCCTTGTGTAGCTGGTGACCCTTCGACTTCCACAGCAAGTCCCCTACGGGCCGGGCGGATGGGCGACCACCTAGCCCCCTACCTATCCAGAGCCCCATGTCTTATGCCTTCTACCTGCCTGCCTGGGCTCTCTCAAACTCTGTGTCTGGCCCTTCTGCGTGCACCTGTTAACCCTTAAGTAAAGAAGGAGGATGGTGGAGGAAGACAAAAGCTTGGATCGAGGGCTGACTTTCAATAAATCGCAGCGAGTGAGCTGCTCAGCTACGTACGAAACACTGACCCAAAATCAGGTCGTCTATGAATGATTTAGCACCAGGGTCCCCACAAACATGCGGTGTGCATCAGGAGAGGGGCGGCAACTCACCCAGCCGCACCCCAACTCCATCACGAATGGCTCTACTCACCTGAGGCAGGCTATCCCGGGCCAACCGAAGATCCATGGTGCTACGGTATCGTTACGTTTAGGGGGGATTCTGACTTCGAGGCGTTCAGTCAAAATCCCACAGATAGTAGCTTCGCACATATACCAAATGTGCTGGGGTGATTTGAGTGAAACCCTGACAAGTGGGTATGCTCCTTTGAATTTCATCAAGTTGACATTCATCAGATGTCAACCTCCCTCCCCAGACAAGCTGGAGATACCTCTAGAGTCATGCAATTACCTATCACTGCGGGGCCAATGGGTTTACTCTCTGCCTCAAATCTTATGAGTGTTGTTGTCCTGTCAAGGTCAGGATTTGTTTACATTTCATTGAATTTCTTCACTTTGACATTCAGAGCACTGGGCAGAAATCACATCGTGTCAACACCCACCTCGGGCCTTTGCGATGCTTTGTATTAATTAAACAGTCGGATTCCCTTGGTCCGCACCAGTTCTAAGTCAGCTGCTAGCGCCGTAGCTGGGGAGATCCGTGAGAAGGGCCCCGCGTGCATCCAGAGTCGCCGTCACCAACCACCGGACCCAACCCCCCCACCGGTCTGCCTTCGGCCCGCCGATAGATGCCACCCCAATGTACCCCCGCACGCAGCCACTTGTGAGAACACGCACGAGAGACCGCGAGATGGGCAGCACAACGAACATCCTACGGTGGCGAGAGGAGGGCGACAGAGTGACTGCTCCCCCAGCCGCGGCTCGAGCCCCTCTTTGTACCCCAGCCCGACCGACCCAGCCCTTAGAGCCAATCCTTATCCCGAAGTTACGGATCTGACTTGCCCACTGAGTGTACATTCTGAACCTTGTTTGAGGTAAGTAGGTCACGTGACCAAGGAGCTATTGAAATTCTAAAGTTTACAAAATTAATGTAAAATCGTGTGAGATGAAAATGGACAAACTAAAGGATGGGGAATGTGTAGCCCCACTGAGTGTACATTCTGAAACTGGTATGAGTCCAGTATGGTTACATGACCAAGGAACTATTGTTATATAAATATTCATACACATAGCTTATATATTATACAGCGCTAAACTAATCCGCCTGACTCAAGTCATTTCACGTACCCCTGCTAAAACAGGAACCAGGTCACTCTCCCTGCAATAAAACTACCCCCCCTAACACTATCTCCTCAGTTTTGCTGTCTTACGACTCCAGGAAACAAAGACATTCCATCGCATGAACACATACACCCAGCCATAGTAAACTGCCCTCTACCTCACGAACCCCTGACAAACATCATCCTAGAATAAACAGCTCTTCTCTCCTGCTACTGGTCGGGTGACCAGAACAGAAGACTGCTGTGCACCAATGGGGGCTTCTACTCTGGCTAGAGCGGGTCCGCCTCCAACCCTACGGGACCATTCAGAAGACGTCACGACAAGGCTATACCTACTTTATTCTATGTATAAAAATGAATGTAACCTCTGTATAAGTTATCTTTTTCACCTGACCCCTCATCGGGTTATATGAACTAGATCCGTGCACGATGTAAAACGAGATATCTTTGACCAATAAACGGCCTTTTTTGATACACCTGATTCCACTCTGTCCAGCGCCGTTGATTTGCATTCCCTCTCCAGTATGAAACACTAACACTATTGAAATGAGAAAGTTTGATTGTCTCTAGAGCAGGGGTGTCAAACTCATTCCATGGAAGGCCAAAGCTGTGTTCGAATACCCATACTAACATACTGTATACTACATACTTAATGAGTATATACTACATACTTTAAACTATTAGTTCATTTTAGTATACTGTAAACTAACAGTATGGCTTTCAGTTTGCATGTAGACTCTAGAGCAGGGGTGTCAAACTCATTCCATGGAAGGCCAAAGCTGTGTTCGAATACCTATGCTAACATACTGTATACTACATACTTAATGAGTATATACTACATACTACAAGTTCATTTTAGTATACTGTAAACTAACAGTATGCTTTCAGTTTGCATGTCTACTGGATGTTGATGCTGTTACTATGCAAACACTTGCAAACATCAGCAAAAAAGCAAATTGTTGCCAGCAGCACAATTACAGTCACCAATACTCTGGATAACATGAACACTGCCTAACCAGCTCTGCTAGGGTAAGTAAAATAGTCAGTGGTCTCATTGGTGTCTGGAAGTAGCTAGCAAGCTAGCCAACATTAGCTTGGGTGATTGACTGCCGTTGTAAGGTCAGAACGCTCAAAACAACCCTACTCCTCAGCCCGAGCTTCCAATTTAAGAACACACCCAAAGTCATAAAATGTCTAACTAGTAATTTGTTATGCTAACTAGCTAGCAAGAGTTTGCATAGCAACAGCATCAACTTCCAGTAGACATGCGAAGAGCTAGTACGCTCAACTGAAAGCATACTGTTAATTTACAATATAGTAAAATGAACTAATAGTATATAGTATGTAGATACTCATTAAGTATGTAGTATACAGTATGTTATGGGTATTCAAACACAGCTTTGGCCTTCCATGGAATGAGTTTGACACCTCTGCTCTAGAGTCGAGACAATCCTATCTGCCAATCAGGTGTGTATGTAAATATATATATATTTTTTTTACCTTTATTTAACTAGGCAAGTCAGTTAAGAACAAATTCTTATTTTCAATGACAGCCTAGGAACAGTGGGTTAACTGCCTGTTCAGGTGCAGAACGACAGATTTGTACCTTGTCAGCTCGGGGATTTGAACTTGCAACCTTACCTAGTCCAACACTCTAACCACTAGGCTACCCTGCCGCCCCAAAGGCAAAAGTAGGTTCAGGGAAATCATGTCATTGGGTTTCTATAGTAACAACTCAATTACACCTGAGCTGTGTTCAAATACCCATACTAACATACTGTATACTACATACTTAATGAGTACATACTATATACTATTAGTTCATTTTAGTATACTGTAAACGAATGGTATCCTTTCAGTTGAGTGTACTAGCGCTTCGCCTGTCTACCGGAAGTTGATGCTGTTGCTATGCAACCTCTTGCTAGCTTGTTAGCATAACAAATTACTAGCAAGACATTTTACGACTTTGAGCGTGTTCGTACATTCAATCTGGAGTGCCCTTTGGGCGTTTGTAAATTCAGAGTGTTGTCACTCACTAAAACTAATCATGAAAAAAAACAATTTATTCAAATGAAATAAAATAATTAACTAAAACAATACGGAAACTATTATCTTTTGATTCCAAAATAAAATATAAAACCATCATGAATTATATTCAGATTTAGTAAAAAAAAACATTTGGCTAAAATCTAATGGAGTTTTTAAGCTTCTGAATCTGGTGGGTCACATTGAGATTGATTTTATAATTTAAAGGTAGATTTTCTTTTAGCAGCACTGCAGATATTGAGATGAGCGTGATGCAAGGCTTGGCTCTTATACAATCAAACAGAGTATCTGTTCATGTGCACGGGAGCGCTTCACACCACTACGTGGTAGCTACGGGACCAAAACAGTGGCAAGAGGTGACATCCCAAAAAACTGTATAGTTATACAACACATGTCTCCTAGCCTCCCACAGACGACTTTCTGTCCCTATCACAAAAAGTAATATAAAAACAAAATATAAATATTTTTATAAAACTTACTCAGAGAAGTGGGGATTCCTTAAAAGTGTTGGTTGTCATTCAACGAGAGACGACTAGTTTACATGCACAATTTTTTACTTGAGAAATACTGCACCAAACATCTTAGATGTAAAATTGCATAACTAAGACCTCCCTGGCAAAAATGTATTGATTTATCTTAAATTCATTCATACTATACTGGCTTTTGTTGCTACGGCACCTCAAGCGGGACAAAGAGCAATATCACAGTTCTATTTTTTTGTTTTTCTAGCAAAGGTCTTTATAAGGGAGTATGCGATTCAGTTCTGCTAGGAGCAAACTGAACCTAGTACGCTGGCGCCTTTAGGGTCATGTATGAAAAAGGGTTAGTTGACAGTCACAAACGATGCACACGCTTCACTGGGGCAGAAGTTTGTGTGTTGTGATTCATCCTGAATGGCCATTTGGGGTATCGTAGATGGCTCATTTCAGCTAGTTTTATCTTGTTCTTGATACCATGTCTTGTTTTGAGGTGTTTTGACTGATATGTTTAAAAAATTTGCTAGCTGGCAAAGCAACAACTGTAATGATGTATTTGAGACAAGTGCTCATTGTTCAACTGTATATTTAATATAGTTTACATAAATATAAGGGCGCGTTCGTAAAGTCACCCTGGCTATCTACGCCGATTTCAGATCGCTCTCGTCTGAGTGTGCCAGAGTGCAGAATAACTTGTGAATTTACAAACGCTCAACACCCATCGAATATGGCTGGCGTCAGTAAACATCTGCAAAAAAACTTCAATTGTTGCCAGGGGCACAGTTACAATCACCAACTCTCTGGATAACATGAAAACAGCATAACCAGCTCTGCTAGGCCAAGTACAATGGTTCTCTCGTTTGTCTGGAACTTAGCTAGCTAACTTTAGCCAATTAGCTTGGGTGTTTAAATGCCATTGGGAGGTCAGAACGCTCAGATAAACCCTACTCCCCAGCCAGTGTGCGCTTTAACACTCAAGAGTGAAACACTCTGAATTTACGAATACACCCTAAGCCAGCCCTGTCTGTTTTGCCCCATAGTTGCGCACGTCAACCTACCTGTCTATAACGTAATTGAAATGTATTAATGAACATTGAAACTACCCCCCCCCCCAAAAAAAAATATAACAATGACCACAAAATTGAATACACTTTAATCAATTAAAGATCTTTTTCATCAAATAGTGGAATGTTATGATTCCCTCTTTCTTTACAGTTAAATGTCCCATCTAGCCATCTTCAAAACCCATTATCCAACCAACCACATTGAAATTCCAGGAATACAAACAAAACATAAAAACAAAAATGAAACCCCTACATGTTGTTATGATGAAGTGGACTTTAAAAGAGACCATTCGCTCATCGTGGGAGTAAATGACTGACTGGAGTCATGAGAGGGAGGTGGTGTCACTGGCAGCAGAATCATCCTTGCAATAGGACCAAAGTATTCCTTCTATTGATGTTGGTTTGATGACTGAAGGCAGAAGACAGAACTGATATGGACCACAGTATACTGATCGGATCTCCCTTTTCAACAACATAAGTTTGTAAATAGTATTGAGCTTTCAATTGGTTACTTTTCAAGAACTCCTATAGCCACAAATACAGTGGTTAGCCTTGTGAATTGGCTGTTCCTTTCATGGGTTATCTTTGTCTGGTTTTCAATAACTATGCCTATGTTGGGAAGAGATGAACAGTTCGTCCTTGAGATGAGTAGAATTTTGAAAGGGGGGAAAGAAAATGCCAAAAACCATTTACAGTGCTGATGTTTACTGCATTTCTAGGTATGTCTACAGAACACAAAGGGACAGGTTAAAACACAATGAGAGAACAGGTTAATGTCAACTGCTAGAGGACTAGCTGGACAGGTCTACACAGCCATATTGGATGCTTACTCTTTTCAATCTTAAGTTTCTTAATACCACAGCCAACACCTGAAGCTACATATTGAGATCAACCAATCCAATGAAAAAAACCAACAACCTGCCTTTAGTGGGTAAACAGGCGGCATTAAAATTGGTTTCTGGTGAACATGTAGTTATGATTAGAAACATGAAAGACCACATGACTAGTCCTGCTTTCTTAAATCTAGTCCAATGTATAATGTTCAATGTATAAAAGACTAAATGGCTCTGGTAGAGGATGCATGATTCTTTGGGGTTGGGGATGACTAATTTCTCAACCTCAAAAGTAGGGCGATGAACCAGCTAAATACTGACCAGCTCCTCAGCCACCAGGGTCATGTTCATTAGGCACCAAACGGAAGGAAACTGACTGAATCAGGGAGGGACTACCTTGGACTTGTAGAATTAGAAAAGGCTCACTTTAGTTTTCCGCAAATGAGAAAGGATACGTTTTTGTTGCAAAACGGTGGGATTTTCTCTCTCCCTGTTGTGCGTCCTAACGAACACGTCACTGATGCTTGTTTGTCCCCCCCACCACATAATCAAGAGCACCACCCATCTCCTTCCTCTGCCAATTTAGTCATGGTTTGACTTCCCGCCTCTCCTCGGCAGACAACAGCATGTTTCACTGCCTGTTACATTTTGTTTTCTATATATATATATATATATATCACACACACACAGATTTTTCTCTCTCATACAAACATAAATACACCAATACCGCGCTCCGCCGCCAGAGGGGCTTTTGAAGAGTTGAGTCCAGTTGATGTGTAGTCTCAAATGTTACACAGGCGGGCGAGTATTTATTTTGTCTTCTCCGGAGCTTGACGTAGATTTTAGTTTTTTTACAGGATCTCGTATTTGTCGACAAGGAACGAAGTTTCTAAAGAGAATTTTACTGGTGCGTCTCCTTCTACGTGAGTCACTTTGGCAACCTGAGGGAATAGGAGGAAAAGGTAATGTGATGAGTGAAATGCAGGGATAGCAATGTCAGCAAGAGCATTGTGTTCCATCTTTGACTGTAGGCCTAAATATGCATAGTTAGTAAGCATCAACGTAAGAAGGTGAACTTGCCTGTATGTCGCAGTAATTGCGTATGGATACGAAGGACACGTTGACAGGGAAAAAGTCGTTGGGTTGCCCGGCGATACTGAACTCGAGGCTGCCGCTTTTGTTTTTGGCATCTATGACGGGTAGGCTCCACTCTAGAACGTTCCGTCTGCTGTCGTGCTTATACTCTCCATCCACATCTCCTACCACAGGTGCCCCAACTCCAGACCTACACCAGGATATACACCCATATACTGTAAACAACGCATCCATCAACTTCAGGCTGTCTAACTCTCAATGATCGGCTATGAAAAGCCAACTGACATTTACTCCTGGGGTGCTGACCTGTTGCCCCCTCTACAACCACTGATTATTATTATCTGAACCCGCTGGTCATCTATGAACGTTTGAACATCATAGCCATGTTCTGTTATAATCTCCACCCGGGAACAGCCAGAAGAGGACTGGCCACCCCTCAGAGCCTGGCTCCTCTCTAGGTTTCTTCCAAGGTTCTGGCCTTTCTAGGGAGTTTTTCCTAGCCACCGTGCTTCTACACCTGCATTGCTTGCCGAGTAGGGTTTTAGTCTGGGTTTCTGTACAGCACTTTGTGACACCGGCTGACGTAAATTGGGCTTTATAAATACATTTGATTGATTGGTTTACCGGACACAAATTAAGCATAGTCTTAGACTAAAAAACACCTCAATGGAGGAACTCCATTGCACATGCTTCTTAGTCCAGGGCTAACTTAAATCTGTCTCTGGGAAACCAGACAATAGAGAACTCAGCAAGGTTGTTATACAGTCACAACAATACAATAAAATACAACTAACATTTTATCACCCATGCACTCACGGTATAGGGATAGCAATAACTACATCGTTGAGTTCAAGGCTCTCCTCCTGCAGTTCATATTCAATGTTCACGTCGCAGCCAGTAGCACTCTCTGAAGGCCAGCAGTTTACTACAGACAAAACAAAGGTGCGATGACATTTAAAAATGTACTACAGTTAGCATAAAATAAATCATACCACAATAACTGCAGATTACAGATGGTGCCGGCAGGATGACAAGTTGAATGAGACTCACTGGTTAGAGGTATGAGGGCCTCATCTGTGCTTTGGAGTCTCCACTTCAGCACCCCCACATCATTGTTGAGGGGGAAAGACTTATCTGGGTTCTTCAGACCAATCACAGAGTCTGAAGTGAAGAGCTTCTTATCCACATTGGGATGTGTCTAAATACCAGGGGAGATGCAATCAATTTCAAGTGGACATACATTAATATATCTGATATGGGATGAATTGTTACATAAATCTAATACATAGGGCCGTGTTCAGTAGGAGCACACAGGGAGAAACATTTTGAAATGGAATGGGCTGGGGTTACTAGTCAAATAAGAACACTGGATTTTTCACAACGTTGTGCCCTAATGAACACCACCCACGAGCCTTTACAAAAGGTCATGGGTCAGTCTGGATTGGAACAACTCACCTGCAGTTGTACTCCCTTCTTGTCGTAGTTGTTGACCATCAGGCGGATGCGGCCAACCTTGTCGTCGGTCACTCTCAGCGTGATCATGCCCAGGAGCTCCATGTTCTGTAGACCTCCGTCACGTCCACAGGTCAGACTGATCTTCTCCTCAACTCTCATGTGGACACTGAGGAAAACATACATACACAGGTGTCATCAAGGTTAAGATTGAGGTTTAATCGTCACACACGGGAATTATGTCAATAGTAAAGCAGACATTGATTGCAAGATAAAGACCGATGCAAAACCTTGGCTTACTATCAAAAATGAACATTTGAAGAACAGGAATAAAGTACCTCTCCACATTAACTGGTGGCGGTAGGACATTGGATGCAAGCGAAGGCATTTTCCCTGTGTTGGACATGATGGTTTCCCCCTCCCCCCTGAGCTTGTCCACAAAGTTGTCCACCTCTTTCCCCCTGGCACCCAGCTTGAGGGCTTTGCTGGATCCGGTTGGCCTGTGGGAGACACATGATCGTCAGTACCAGCCTCTATCTGTGGCCCAGAGTTTTTCCTGGTCAGGTCACGTTCAGGGTGGGAAATTAACACCCGCCAAATGCGGGTAGAAGGGCATTGGTGGGCAAGAACGTCTTTCACCAGCCAAGTTGACGGATGGTTACACACAGCATTTGGTAACAGTTTTTTTCAATCCAAAGCCAAAATGTAGACGGTCGAATTCACGAAAGGCTACTCAAGTGTGACACTATCCTCATGTTTCTTGTCTAGTTAAATAGTTTTGTTCACATGCTAGGTCGTTTTCAATATTAGTTTGAGTTTGCTGCAACTGTCTGCTGCTAGTGCAGAGATTCTCAATCATCTTTGAAAAACAGTGCCGTTGCCATAGTAACGCCCCCCCTTAAAGGGGCAGCTGAATATTTGTCTCACTGAATGAATAAAATATTTCAGGTTACATTGTGTTTGAGCATGGAACACTCCAAAATTATTTTCATAAAACTTTTAGTCACTCATAATTTAATTGTGCTCCTCAATTTATATATGTTCTCATAAATATCAACTTACGTACTCCTTGTAAAAAATGCCAGTGTTACAGAGGCCTGAACTAATAATAATAAATAAGTCGTATCACTTAGCATTTTGTACAGGGCGGGCACTTTGTTGATTCTTAAAATGTTTAATTGTAGAACTGTTTATTTGTTTTACTATTCTAACTAAAGGATTGATTTGAAGATATATTGGATAAAAGACTTGGGTCACAAAAATGAAATTGAATGGAGCAATATACCACATTATTTCTTTCTAGTAATACATTTCTTGTTTTAGAAACATTATAAAGCATACTCATCTGTCATGTGATTTTTGGTGTAATTATGTCCCAAAAATATTTGGGCTGGTAAAAAAAGAAACTGAGTGGCTAGAAGATTCTCATCTACCTCCCAGTGGCTGTTGGACCAAAAAGTTAATTTCCAACCCTGGTCACGTTATCAGGAAAAACTCTGGGGCCTATCTGCCAATCACAATTATACACATAATCAAATTCAACACCTAAATTCCATCATTTGCGTACCTGACTGGGACGGGAGCCATCTTGGGTTTCTCGGATTCGATGATGGTGTCTGTGATGATTGACCCCGAGGACATGCTGCTCATCCCGGTGCTGCCAAACCCGCCGAAGGCCGGCACCTTCTTCCCAGAGCGCTCGGCATCTCGCCTGATCTGCTGCAGCTCTTTGGCCTTTCGCCGCATCTCTGCCTTGGCCTCTCGCTCCTGGGTCTGTGGGGCCGAGCAGATGAGGAGGAACGTTCAAATCATGGTTACTATAAGCCACACACATAAACGTCCTCTGGATGGTATGGGCGCTTTAGCTACAAGTGTCTCACCTCTCTGACGGCCCGGAACACCTTCTCCTCATGAGAGTCCATCTCGGTGAAGGTGCGGATCTGGGCCAGGTTGACGTTCTCCCTGTAGCCCAGGGCCACGATCTCGTCGAAGGCGAATATCAGGTCGAAACAGTGGTCTGAGATCTCCCCTTCCTCCAGCACACGGCAGTACTCCGGGATCTGAAAAGAGAAAAACACAATTGAACGCTTCAATACCAAACCAACAGTCATACGTTTATAGTGGGATATGATCCCATTTGAAGTTATTGGTGGGATGGATGAATTCTGAACTCGGAAGCAGCAGTGGGCTGTTATAGCATTGGGTTATCCCCTGTGCTGCTCCCAGCCTGTTGTGTGTGTGTGTGTGTGTGTGTGTGGGTCCTAAGTACTATGACCACAAAATGATACATTTCCATTGTCTCTGCGTAATGGACCAATAAAGATGTATTGGATCGTATCATACCACGCGTGAGAAGAGCCGCAGCGTCTCCAGATCTTCCAGGATGTTGCTGTTCTTGGTGGTGACCAGCACCATGTAGAGCTTCTCCAATGGCTGGTAGACGTAGCGCACGCTCTCCGTCTCCACAAACGTGTGCTGCTTGCCCATGCCCATGAGCTTGGGGAAGGCGGCCAGAAGGCCCTCGACACGCGTCCGGGTCATCTCCACAAACTGCCGTGACACTATTGCTTTGCCTGCCTTGGTGCACACCGCCGCTGCCAAAAGCACCTGCAGGGAGGACAGAGAGAATCACAAACATACGTTCACAAGTGGGATGTCTTCATTAATGATGACAGAGTGATAGACAGGGTTACCATAAGTGGTACAAGTCTGTTCGCCAAGCAAGGTAGTTATGTGCCAATTTACTCAGATTCCAACGCTACCAATACTTTTGTTTACACTGAACTGACTGGCTTCTGAAACCAATCATGGTTACATTAAGACACTGTGGAGCCGGCATGAGATATGGGTCGGAAAACATGGGTTTAGAATGCCACTGCTCTGGCTCCTAGCTAGCATGAGGACGAAAGGACAGTTTTCTGGGAAAAAATAGCAGTATTTCAATTTTCTCTATGTATCAGTGTGGAAAGGTACAATTTGTACGGTGGCATATTCCACCCCTGCATTGAGGTACGTTTTCTAACCCATATCTCACGCCAGCTCCATGGTGTCATAATGTAACCATGATTGTGTTCTGACCCCCAGTGCAACTCAGTGTAAACATGTATAAAGATGGGATCAGAATATGCTGGCTACAATTGACTACAGGTGACAAAATAAAGTATGTCAGTCAATTACCATCCCAGAATACCAGGACCAAAGCAAGGCATGATAACGCATTGATCCAAGCGACTTAATTTACTAGATTACCGAGTGCAAATCAATAACAATGTCATACAGCCACGATCCATTGGTTGACATTTATTGATAACTAGCTAGCTAGTTAACTCGCCTAGCAAGGCCAAGTATTTAACGTTATCAGTAAAAAGCCAACAGTAGCAGCTAACCTGTACAATGCAAAGATCTATCACGATTGTTAAATTGTAGCTAGCTACCTAGTAAACGTACTTAACTAACGGTAGTTATCCAGCTAGCGTTAGCTAACTGAACTAACAACGAGCTGACATTTGTAGTAGCTAGTTAACGACATTAGGTAGCTAAAGTTACATTAACTAGCTGCTAAATAATAGTAGTATTCACGTTATATAGTTAACTTAGCTAATAAAGTTGACTGGCTAACGTTACCTTTGTGGTTCGTCTGGCAAGTGAAGTTTGATTTGCTTTTCATTTCATTGTGCCAAGGGGCTAACGTTAGCAAGCTAATGTTTGTTGTTATGATCAAGCTAAAGCGAAAAAGAAGATAAAGCTTTGACATGTGACACGATGCTCACCATTTTTAGTTTCTCTTTAGGAAAACGATCTTGAATCCCCGATGGTGTTTGCTCAGTCGAGTTCCAGTGTTTCTAAAGCGCCGTTAGAAAGAAAATATAGTTGAATTGCTAGTTAAGCTGTGTGTTGCTAGTGTTCAATATGGCAGCCGGGCAGAGCCACGTCTCCAACTAGATGAGTTGCTTCCTTGATAAACCACTAGCCCGTCAAAAGTTGCGCGCTGTGTGCTTGATCCATAGAGATAGATAGAGGACTCTTCTTTGGGATTTGGTTGGCGGATCGCATCCAACTGTTAGGCGCATACACTGCCACCTACTGTACTGGTGTGTGAGGCCATTCACGGCCAACCTACATTAATTAAATTATTTGATGTGGTAATACAAAATTGGGGGAAAGGAAAATTGCCCTACCAACTATTAGCCCTATCTAAAAAAAAAAACACCATCTCATTTCACTATTTAACCATATCCAGTCTTACTCCAGACCAATAGTCTGAGAGGACATAACACTACCACTCAACAACCCCTGCAGCTGTTCTGCAGATGTAAATCCTTGTAATCCCAAGTACTTCTCTGCCACCACAACCTCTATTTTCTGTGACTTTCAATCCATTTCTGCAGTACAATTTACAATCACCGCTATAAAATGCCAAAAAGCCCACCTTACTGAAGCACAAATGATTCCCATCATTCTCTCGCCTACTCACAGGAATGCTCTCAGTATCCCTCAACCTGTACCCATCTTCCTCTACGACTCTATTCACTGTTTCGGCATACAACACTTTCTGTACTCCTCTACCCTGGCAACTTCAATCTGCCTTTCTCTCACAGGACACCTCTGATCTCCAGCCCCATGGGCACCCACAACTAACACACATAACTTTCTCCACCGATACCACACATTCCTTTGTCTCATGCTCTCCGGCACACTTCTCACACCTAGGCACCCCCCTTACACACTGCTGCAACATGCCCATAGACTGTATCAGAATGTATCAAAAACTCAGCATGACAGACACTGTCTTCTCCACTTCCCCATCCTCTCCACTGGATCTATATCTCATCAAATGGCGGGCGTCACAGACATAGGGAATCTTCAATTTCAATTGATCCTCCTCAACACTTAATGTAACCCTCATTATCACTCATTTCAACAGCACCCTATCCTGACGATCAAATCGAGTCACAATTTTTGTCCCTAATTGCGTTTTCCAGAGCGCCCACTCACTCTGGGCGGACGAAACACAATAAATCATCACAAGTCCACTCCAAGTTACCTTCACCAACCACTTCTCCACCCAACCTGACACCACATATGGATCAGCCAAAATGCAAGGATCCATTCTCTCTCTAAATCTCACTCCATTGGACCAGAATCATCCTAATCATCCTCGGGACAAAGCCCGAACTCTGCGGTCCTCACCGCAGATACTTCATCCTCTCTCTCGCCAGTTTCCATCTCTGAACTACAGGAGCACATATCCCTCTTTTTGCACTTGATGCCAACCTCCCACACCACACCACTTCCCTCTACACTCAACTCCTTAAAGCAGTCATCACTGCTTTAAATTCTATCACAAGAGTTTGTAGACAATTGGCCCTCTTTCTGGGACTCACCCAGACCAAGACCAAGCCTGGCCTGTTGAGGAGTGACGGACTCCATCCAAGCTGGAGGGGTGCTCACATCTTATCTACCAACATAGACAGGGCTCTAACTCCCCTAGCTCCACAATGAAATAGGGTGCAGGCCAGGCAGCAGGCTGTTAGACAGCCTGCCAGCTTAGTGGAGTCTGCCACTAGCACAGTCAGTGTAGTCAGCTCAGCTATCCCCATTGAGACCGTGTCTGTGCCTCGACCTAGGTTGGGCAAAACTAAACATGGCGGTGTTCGCCTTAGCAATCTCAGTAGAATAAAGACCTCCTCCATTCCTGCCATTATTGAAAGAGATTGTGATACCTCACATCTCAAAATACGGCTACTTAATGTTAGATCCCTCACTTCAAAGGCAGTTATAGTCAATGACCTAATCACTGATCATAATCTTGATGTGATTGGCCTGACTGAAACATGGCTTAAGCCTGATGAATTTACTGTGTTAAATGAGGCCTCACCTCCTGGTTACACTAGTGACCATATCCCCCGTGCACCCCGCAAAGGCGGAGGTGTTGCTAACATTTACGATAGCAAATTTCAATTTACAAAAAAAAAACTGACGTTTTCGTCTTTTGAGCTTCTAGTCATGAAATCTATGCAGCCTAGCCAATCACTTTTTATAGCTACTGTTTACAGGCCTCCTGGGCCATATACAGCAATCCTCACTGAGTTCCCTGAATTCCTATCGGACCTTGTAGTCATAGCAGATAATATTCAAATTTTTGGTGACTTTAATATTCACATGGAAAAGTCCACAGACCCACTCCAAAAGTATTTCGGAGCCATCATCGACTCAGTGGGTTTTGTCCAACATGTCTCTGGACCTACTCACTGCCACAGTCATACTCTGGACCTAGTTTTGTCCCATGGAATAAATGTTGTCGATCTTAATGTTTATCCTCATAACCCTGGACTACCGTACCACCATTTTATTACGTTTGCAATCGCAACAAATAATCTGCTCAGACCCCAACCAAGGAGCATCAAAAGTCATGCTATAAATTCTCAGACAACCCAAAGATTCCTTGATGCCCTTCCAGACTCCATCTGCCTACCCAAGGAAGTCAGAGGACAAAATCAGTTAACCACCTAACTGAGGAACTGAATTTAACCTTGCGCAATACCCTAGATGCAGTTGCACCCCTAAAAACATTTGTCATAAGAAACTAGCTCCCTGGTATACAGAAAGTACCCGAGCTCTGAAGCAAGCTTCCAGAAAATTGGAACGGAAATGGCGCCACACCAAACTGGAAGTCTTCCGACTAGCTTGGAAAGACAGTACCTTGCAGTATCGAAGAGCCCTCACTGCTGCTCGATCATCCTATTTTTCCAACTTAATTGAGGAAAATAAGAACAATCCAATATTTATTTTTGATACTATCGCAAAGCTAACTAAAAAGCAGCATTCCCCAAGAGAGGATGGCTTTCACTTCAGCAGTAATAAATTCATGAACTTCTTTGAGGAAAAGATCATGATCATTAGAAAGCAAATTACGGACTCCTTTTTAAATCTGCGTATTCCTCCAAAGCTCAGTTGTCCTGAGTCTGCACAACTCTGCCAGGACCTAGGATCAAGGGAGACACTCAAGTGTTTTAGTACTATATCTCTTGACACAATGATGAAAATAATCATGGCCTCTACACCTTCAAGCTGCATACAGGACCCTATTCCAACTAAACTCCTGAAAGAGCAGCTTCCTGTGCTTGTAGAACATAATAAACGGCTCTCTATCCACCGGATGTGTACCAAACTCACTAAAAGTGGCAGTAATAAAGCCTCTCTTGAAAAAGCCAAACCTTGACCCAGAAAATATAAAAAACTATCGGCCTATATCAAATCTTCCATTCCTTTCAAAAATTGTAGAAAAAGCTGTTGCACAGCAACTCACTGCCTTCCTGAAGGCAAACAATGTATACAAAATGCTTCAGTCTGGTTTTAGACCCCATCATAGCACTGATACTGCACTTGTGAAGGAGGTAAATGACCTTTTAATGGCGTCAGACCGAGGCTCTGCATCTGTCCTCGTGCTCCTAGACCTTAGTGCTGCTTTTGATACCATCGATCACCACATTCTTTTGGAGAGATTGGAAACCCAAATTGGTCTACACGGACAAGTTCTGGCCTGGTTTAGATCTTATCTATCGGAAAGATATCAATTTGTCTCTGTGAATGGTTTGTCCTCTGACAAATCAACTGTAAATTTCGGTGTTCCTCAAGGTTCCATTTTAGGACCACTATTGTTTTCACTATATATTTGACCTCTTGGGGGATGTCATTCGAAAACATAAAATGTTAACTTTCACTGCTATGCGGATGACACACAGCTGTACATTTCAATGAATCATGGTGAAGCCCCAAAATTGCCCTTGCTAGAAGCCTGTGTTTCAGTCATAAGGAAGTGGATGACTACAAACTTTCTACTTTTAAACTCGGACAAAACAGAGATGCTTGTTCTAGGTCCAAAGAAACAAAGAGATCTTCTGTTGAATCTGACAATTAATCTTAATGGTTGTACAGTCGTCTCAAATAAAACTGTGAAGGACCTCGGCGTTACTCTGGACCCTGATTTCTCGTTTGACGAACATATCAAGACTCTTTCAAGGACAGCTTTTTTCCATCTACATAACATTGCAAAAATCTGAAACTTTCTGTCCAAAAATGATGCAGAAAAATGAATCCATGCTTTTGTTACTTCTAGGTTAGACTACTGCAATGTTCTACATTTTCCGGCTACCCGGATAAACCACAAAATAAACTTCAGTTAGTGCTAAATAGGGCTGCTAGAATCCTGGCTAGAACCAAAATAATTGATCATATTACTCCAGTGCTAGCCTCCCTACACTGGCTTCCTGTTAAGGCAAGGGCTGATTTCAAGGTTTTACTGCTAACCTACAAAGCATTACATGGGCTTGCTCCTACCTACAGTGCCTTGCGAAAGTATTCGGCCCCTTGAACTTTGAAACCTTTTGCCACATTTCAGGCTTCAAACATAAAGATATAAAACTGTATTTTTTTGTGATGAATCAACAACAAGTGGGACACAATCATGAAGTGGAACGACATTTATTGGATATTTCAAACTTTTTTAACAAATCAAAAACTGAAAAATTGGGTGTGCAAAATTATTCAGCCCCTTTACTTTCAGTGCAGCAAACTCTCTCCAGAAGTTCAGTGAGGATCTCTGAATGATCCAATGTTGACCTAAATGACTAATGATGATAAATACAATCCACCTGTGTGTAATCAAGTCTCCGTATAAATGCACCTGCACTGTGATAGTCTCAGAGGTCCGTTAAAAGCGCAGAGAGCATCATGAAGAACAAGGAACACACCAGGCAGGTCCGAGATACTGTTGTGAAGAAGTTTAAAGCCGGATTTGGATACAAAAAGATTTCCCAAGCTTTAAACATCCCAAGGGGCACTGTGCAAGCGATAATATTGAAATGGAAGGAGTATCAGACCACTGCAAATCTACCAAGACCTGGCCGTCCCTCTAAACTTTCAGCTCATACAAGGAGAAGACTGATCAGAGATGCAGCCAAGAGGCCCATGATCACTCTGGATGAACTGCAGAGATCTACAGCTGAGGTGGGAGACTCTGTCCATAGGACAACAATCAGTCGTATATTGCACAAATCTGGCCTTTATGGAAGAGTGGCAAGAAGAAAGCCATTTCTTAAAGATATCCATAAAAAGTGTTGTTTAAAGTTTGCCACAAGCCACCTGGGAGACACACCAAACATGTGGAAGAAGGTGCTCTGGTCAGATGAAACCAAAATGGAACTTTTTGGCAACAATGCAAAACGTTATGTTTGGCGTAAAAGCAACACAGCTCATCACCCTGAACACACCATCCCCACTGTCAAACATGGTGGTGGCAGCATCATGGTTTGGGCCTGCTTTTCTTCAGCAGGGACAGGGAAGATGGTTAAAATTGATGGGAAGATGGATGGAGCCAAATACAGGACCATTCTGGAAGAAAACCTGATGGAGTCTGCAAAAGACCTGAGACTGGGACGGAGATTTGTCTTCCAACAAGACAATGATCCAAAACATAAAGCAAAATCTACAATGGAATGGTTCAAAAATAAACATATCCAGGTGTTAGAATGGCCAAGTCAAAGTCCAGACCTGAATCCAATCGAGAATCTGTGGAAAGAACTGAAAACTGCTGTTCACAAATGCTCTCCATCCAACCTCACTGAGCTCGAGCTGTTTTGCAAGGAGGAATGGGAAAACATTTCAGTCTGTCGATGTGCAAAACTGATAGAGACATACCCCAAGCGACTTACAGCTGTAATCGCAGCAAAAGGTGGCACTACAAAGTATTAACTTAAGGGGGCTGAATAATTTTGCACACCCAATTTTTTTTTTGATTTGTTAAAAGAGTTTGAAATATCCAATAAATGTCGTTCCACTTCATGATTGTGTCCCACTTGTTGTTGATTCTTCACAAAAAAATACAGTTTTATATCTTTATGTTTGAAGCCTGAAATGTGGCAAAAGGTTGCAAAGTTCAAGGAGGCCGAATACTTTCGCAAGGCACTGTATCTTTCCGATTTGGTCCTGCCGTACATAGGACTACCTGGCATGATGGCTCCTTGCTGTCCCCAGTCCACCTGACCGTGCTGCTGCTCCAGTTTCAACTGTTCTGCCTGTGGCTATGGAACCCTGACCTGTTCACCGGACGTGCTACCCGTCCCAGACCTGCTGTTTTTAACTCTCTAGAGACAGCAGGAGCGGTAGAGATACTCTCAATGATCGGCTATGAAAAGCAAACTGACATTTACTCCTGAGGTGCTGACTTGTTGCACCCTCGACAACTACTGTGATTATTATTATTTGACCATGCTGGTCATTTATGAACATTTAAACATCTTGGCCATGTTCTGTTATAATCTCCACCCGGCACAGCCAGAAGAGGACTGGCCACCCCTCATAGCCTGGTTCCTCTCTAGGTTTCTTCCTAGGTTTTGGCCTTTCTAGGGAGTTTTTCCTAGCCACCGTGCTTCTACACCTGCATTGCTTGCTGTTTGGAGTTTTAGGCTGGTTTTCTGTACAGCACTTTGATATATCAGCTGGTGTAAGAAGGGCTATATAAATACATTTGAGTTGATATTCACTGCACCTGCCATAACAGTTAATTCATCCTCACTCTCGTCACATTCATTTTCCTCCTTAAGCTCTTCCAAAAGTTCTATGAGATCCTCCATTCCATATTCACTCAAAACATATTCCACTTTTCTCCTTTTTTTCTTTTCCACCATCTTCTCCTTCACCAGATCTCCCAGAAGGCTTGTGCAGTCCCCCATTCCATATTTGTTCATAACGTTCCACTTTCTTCCCTTTTCTTGTCTGCCATCTTACCGCATCTCAGCTCATCACCATCCTTCCCTGCCTCTTCGATAAAGGACTCATCTTTGTATCTGTGCCATTATAGCATCTGTGATAGCATGGAAACCTAGTTAGTTGCATTCAACCGAAATATGTCTTCCGCATTTAACCCAACCACTATGAATTGGAGAGGTGCGAGGGGCTGCCTTAATCGATATCCAGGGCAGTGCCATTGAGGCTATCTCCATTTTAAAGTAGTCCATTTTCTTCTTCTTTAGTGGCTGATTGCTCCCAATTTATAGGAATCACCATTCAGTTGACTACTTTTAAATAGTGGAAGCCCTCAATGGCAAAGTCCATTCTAAAACAGGTAATATCCATGATGAGTCCTCTATCTATCTCTATGGCTTGAACAAGTTCTGGTACAGAGAAAAAAAAAACTAGAAGTTAGCTAGATAGATACTCTGACATTTAGGAGAGGAGTATCAGGTTTGGCCCTTCATTTATAGCTCAATGACAAGGGTATAGTAGCTAGAAGACAGTGGTCAGCTGCGCACATGTTACTTATAAATTGTCAATGTACAAAAAATGCCATTGTTACTAAGTTTGCTCATTTTGCTAGTGAAATGTACTTTAAATCGGTAAAACAATAATAAAAAAAACTAATTGGGCTGTTTTCAAACGGTTACTGTGTGACCAAGAACACATTTGCATGTAGCTTTTTTAGATGTTCGTGAACGCAGCCAAAGCACACGGAAGTGAAATGACATTCCGTGGAGTGACGTCGGAAGGGCACCGGCAGTCAGCAGAATTGACCCTAGTTACAAATGCCCCGTTCATCCCTGATTACAAGGAATTAGCTATAGTCTCATGGGTTGAACGTCGGGAATAACTGACAAAGACAATACTCGCTGATCATCACTGTATCACTGAGATGTCGGGAGAGACGAGTTCACAGGTGAGAGACGTGGCTAGTTAGCTAGCACTCTGCATAGCATAACGTTCATACTCAGTGATAATGTTTGGCGGAGTGAGGCATGCGCCATTTTTACAGCCAACCCGGACCGCGCTGATTGGTTTACTGTCGCGCCCTCCTGCACCTCGGAGCTCTACCATTGGAGAATTACATCTCATATATCAAATAATTGACATTACACATAACGTCTGCCTCGACAGTCACCATTAGCAGCTACATCCATTGAACATGTAGATTAGAAACTGTTATGTTTTAGTTTTCCCTTTCTAATGACAGATTGGCCGTTCCCGTAGTAAAAACGATGTGTGTTAATTCATTAAATAACAGTATAATATGACGTTCCTGCCTGTCAGAGCTTCTATGGCTGCTGTACAATGCCTGCAACCAATGTTGCCTGTGTAGTAGCCCCGAGATTGCCGAGCAGCTCCCTTTGGACTGCCTCGCAGGAATATCAACCTACAGAGAGAAGAACGAGATTGAACTTCACTTCATTTTCTAGGGCAGTTGTCGACTGGTCGATCTCCAAGGCATTCATATTCGATCGCAGTTACGGATTTAGGTATAGGCGACATGGGCAGCCGCCCTAGGCGGCACGGGTGACCCGCACAAAAAAATCGGAATAGTGTCAACACATCGGTTTTCTATCGCTTATTTGCACGTCACGTCAATGATATCATGCCACCATGTGGGACTGTGGGTCAATTAACCTTGTCGGAGTGGGCGCCCTGATTCTAGTTTGTGAGCTAGGCAGGCGACTGCCTAGGAAGGTCTCTCTATGATTATTTATTTGTGTTGTTTCAAATGTCTGAATAAACGTTACATTTAGTGCAGAATTGTGCTTTTTTTTGGCGGGGGTGCTGAAGGGGCTGTTTTCCCAGGGAGCCATAGAAGCTAGAACCGCCACTGCTCGATCGCCAAACATTTCTATAAAAAAAATAGAGCCTTGTATTCTATTTTTCGTCCGTCTGGGTTGCTGGCGTTAGGTGTACACTATTCAGCTGCCCTGCGCGCCGGGTAGGCGAACTGTTGCCATTTTGAACCTTCTCTTATGACTGAAGGTACAAACGCTGCCTTCCCGGAGGGCCCAGAGAGCAAATCATGTGCACTATGGGTTTACTGCTGGCCAATCGGATGGCTCAGATTACCGTGTCTGCATTAATGTAGCAGGCACAATAAATCTACAGCCAAATTGATACTGAGATTTCAAAACGTTTAAAGCCATGACTAGAGAGACTGTCAACAAATACAGCAAAGAGCTGCTGTTTTTATGATTGAGTACATTCTTACTCAGCACTGATAACACTTTGTATTCAATACTTTTATAAGCAATTTCAACTCAGCGCTGCAACAAGAACTGCATCGGTAATGAATGAGTAGGAAAGTGTATCTATAGGCTTGCGTTGATATTATTAGCGGCATGGGTCTTTTTTAATATCGAGGAATAAATTACTTTCTCTGTTCATAGAAGTAACAACATGAATTTGTGCATGAGGCATAAATAATGTGGTGCGACTCGGGTTTCGCCAACAGCTGGTAGACGGTGTCCCTTTTTGGCCAGTGACCCTTTTTGGTCAGTGTCAGTGGAGGAAAGGGAGAGCATGGGGCTGTTGAGTCTCATCCTCAGTCTGTCTGCTCTCTCCCTCCGTTGAGACTAGAGGTCGACCGATTAGGATTTTTCAACACCGATACCTATTATTGGAGGACCAAAGAAAGCCGATACCTCTTAATGTTCGATTTTATATATATATATATAGGTAACAATGTTTGTAACAACTGAGGTGGAACCAACAACAGGAGTGGAACTCACCCAGCCTCCCAGACCTGCAGTCGAGAGGAGACTACCAGGGCACAGACCGTATGTGAAGTGGCCTGGCGCCAGTGACAAGAAGTTGTGGGAAACAGTGAATAGGGACCTTACCTTGACCCTCGAGAAACTTCGAGGCACAGTGGAGAAGAAGTTGGAGAGGATGGGGGACATCATCTATGAGTACGGGACAGAAAGATTTGGAGTGGAAGAGGCAAAAGGCGGGAGAAAGGTTCCAACCCCACCAGTTTCCAGGAGGCAACAAGAAATCAAGCACCTCGTACAAGAAAGGCGACAGCTTAAGAAACAGTGGAAGAAGGCCTCGGAAGTGGAAAAGGAGGGCATAGAGGCACTTCAGGCTGATATCAAAACCCGGTTGGCATCCCTCCGTAGAGCAGAGAACCTACGGAAACACAGAAGGAAGAAAGAACAAACTAGAACTCGATTCTATAAAGATCCCTTCAAGTTCCTTAAAAGTCTCTTCACAAAGGAAAAAAGTGGAGCTCTAAAAACAACAAAGAAAGACCTAGAGGTGCACCTGAGAACAACAAACTTTGACTCAAAGCGACATGAACATCTGGCCATCCCATCAGATATCCCACCCATTGAACCCCCGGAACATCACATTGAGACCAGCCCTCCGACATGGAAAGAGGTGGAAAACACAGTTCGACGGGCAAGAACAGCATCAGCCCCGGGGCCAAATGGAGTCCCGTACAAAGTGTATAAGAACGCACCAGACATCCTGAGGGTCCTCTGGAGGCTTATGAGAACAGCTTGGCAAAAGAAGATCATACCCAAAGTGTGGCGTAGGGCAGGCGGGGTCCTGATCCCTAAGGAGAAGGATGCAGTGAACATCAGCCAATTCCGCCCAATCTCCTTACTGAATGTCGAGGGTAAAATCTTTAGGGTCATTGCCCAGAGGATGGCCGAGTACCTGCAAAGGAATGCGTACGTCGATACATCTGTACAGAAGGCAGGAATATCAGGGTTCTCTGGCTGCTTGGAACATTCCAGCATGATCTTGCACCAGATCCAAATGGCCAAGGTGGAGAAAAGGGACCTCCATGTAGTCTTTCTCGACCCCGCCAATGCATTTGGCTCTGTGCCCCATGAACTCCTGTGGTCTGCCTTCAGATTTTTCCACATACCGGACACCATCACAACCCTGGTGAAGTCGTACTTCCAGGATCTGCAGTTCTGCTTCACCACCTCATGGCAGTGTCTGAATGTAGGTATAATGGCGGGATGTACCATTTCTCCGTTGGCATTCATAATGGCAATGGACATTGTGGGTCATGTTCAGCAAGGGAGAGGAGGCCTTGGGCTAACTAGCCGTGCTGCTTGGAGTAAGGCCACTGCACCAGAGCGGCGGAAGATGGTAGTGCAGGAAGTATGCCATCAGGAGGAGGCTGCAAGGTGGGCCAAGGCAGTCTCTCTTTCCAAACAGGGACAGTGGACTCGATGGGACAGTGTGGAGAAGAGGAAGATCAGCTGGAAGGATCTGTGGGCCATGGAAGCGAGGCGGTTGAGCTTTTCCATCAGAGCAACATATGACGTCCTTCCAACTCCAGTTAATCTTCACCAATGGTATGGTGAAGATCCGGACTGTGCCCTCTGTTCCATGCCAGCCAACCTCAGGCACATTCTCACAGGGTGTAAAACAAGCCTCACCCAAGGACGCTACACTTGGCGTCACAACCAAGTCCTTAAAAACCTTGCGTCCGCCCTGGAGGACAAGCGAGCTGCCACCAACTCCCTACCACCCCCAGCAGCATCACACCCCTTACGGACGAACTTTGTCCGCGAAGGGGCTAAACCACCGAAGAGCGGCTCGACACCATTCGAGCGAGACCAGCTGCGCTTGGCCCGCAACTGGAAAATGCTAGCTGACATTGGCCGGCAACTTGTGTTTCCTCCGGAGATCGCAACCACCACCCTAAGACCTGACATGGTGCTCT
Organism: Oncorhynchus nerka; assembly: GCF_034236695.1. Classification (NCBI taxonomy): domain Eukaryota; kingdom Metazoa; phylum Chordata; class Actinopteri; order Salmoniformes; family Salmonidae; genus Oncorhynchus; species Oncorhynchus nerka. The sequence goes on along the minus strand of NC_088409.1, from coordinate 55,417,085 downwards.
GGTCCCGTTCGCTCAAGAAGGTCTTCATCATTGAGCTCACAGTACCCTGGGAGGACTCAGTAGATGAGGCTTATGAGCGAAAACATCTGCGCTATGCCGATCTAGCTGCCAAAGCACGGCATCATGGCTGGAACACAGAAGTCCAACCAGTGGAGGTGGGCTGCAGAGGTTTTGTGGCAACATCTACAACCAGACTGCTTAGAGACCTTGGAATTAAGGGCCAGAGCCAGCGTTCGGCAATCAAAGCTGTATTGGAGGCGGCAGAAGGCAGCAGTCAGTGGCTCTGGATGAAGAGGAAAGACCCCAGCTGGGCCCCGAAGTGAGAGGGCCAGGAGGTATGCGGTCAACAATGCTTGACTCAGGGAGGAGGACTCCCCTGCCATGCATAGTCCCATGGGATGTTGGCTATCAACAACAAGGCAACTCCTATGACTAATTGGGAATGGGACGCAAGCGTAGGATTGATCACCCTGTCGCTGGCCGCCTTTGGGGAGGGTGTATAGTGTGAAAGGCCGAAACACCCTAGGAACCAAAGGTACACTACTGACGATGCGCTCCCCAAATTTCACCAGGCTCACTGTTCATTAACTCTTGGAAGTGCTTCCACAAAGGATAGCAACATCTCATCCTGTGTTCTTGGAATCTGTAATAATGACAGTTACAACAATACTGAATGAACATTGAACACTTTTATTTTAACTTAATATAATACATAAATGAAATCAATTTAGTCTCAAATAAATATTGAACCATGTTCAATTTGGTAAAATAATGCAAATACACAGTTTTTGAGTAGAAAGTAAAAGTGCAGTATGTGCCATGTAAAAAGCGCACGTTTAAGTTCCTTGCTCAGAACATGAGAACATATAAAACATGAATATACCCAGTTAATAAGTTTTAGGTTGTAGTTATTATAGGACTTCTGACTATTTATTTCTGTACCATTTGTATTTCATATAGATTTGACTATTGGATGTTCTTATAGGCACTTTAGTATTGCCAGCCTAATCTCGGGAGTTCATAGGCTTGAAGTCATAAACGGCGCTGTGCCTCAAGCATTGCTAAGAGCTGCTGGCAAACGCAGTAAAGTGCTGTTTGAATGAATGCTTACGAGCCTGCTGCTGCCTACCACCGCTCAGTCAGACTGCTCTATCAAATATCAAATCATAGACTTAATTATAATAAACACACAGAAATATTAGCCTTTGGTCATTAATATGGTAAAATCCGGAAACTATAATTTTAGAAAACAAAATGTTTATTCTTTCAGTGAAATACGGAACCATTTCGTATTTCATCCAACGGGTGGCAACCCTAAGTCTAAATATTGCTGTTACATTGCACAACCTTCAATGTTATGTCATAATTATGTAAAATTCTGGCAAATTAATTACGGTCTTTGTTAGGAAGAAATGGTCTTCACACAGTTCGCAACGAGCCAGGCGGCCAAAACTGCTGCATATACCCTGACTCTGCTTGCACTGAACACAAGAGAAGTGACACAATTTCCCCAGTTAATATCGCCTGCTAAAATGCATTTCTTTTAACTTAAATATGCAGATTAAAAAAATATACTTCTGTGTATTGATTTTAAGAAAGGCATTAATGTTTATGGTTAGGTACATTTGTGCAACGATTGTGCTTTTTTTTCCGCAAATGTGCTTTTGTTAAATCATCCCCCGTTTGGCGAAGTTGAAGTAGGCTGTGATTAGATGATAAATTAACAGGCACCACTTTGATTATATGCAACACAGGACAAGCTAGTTCACTTAGTAATATCATCAATCATGTGTAGTTAATGAGTGATTATGTGAAGATTGATTGTTTTTTATAAGTTAAGTTTAATGCTACTGTAGCTAGCAACTTACCATGGCTCCTTGCAGCCACAAGGTCCTTTTGATGCTGCACTCGCGTAACAGGTGGTCAGCCTCCCACGCAGTCTCCTCGTGGATTGCAATGTAATTGGCCATAATCGGCATCCAAAAAGGCAGATTACCGATTGTTATGAAAACTTGAAATCGGCCCTAATTAATCGGTCGACCTCTAGTTGAGACTGACCATCAGATGCTCGCTCAGTTGTGCCTCACAAGTAATACAACAATGGATCTATTGCCGGTGTGATCATATAGCCTACCTTAAATTTTGATAGATAATTTTAAGAAATGGCCTGAACAACAATACATTGGCAGGGCAATTTATGCACAGCCAATATGCAGTGAAAATGTATTGGGCCATATAGCTTACTGCACAAACCTCATTGCTACAGAACTATTTTTAATTGGGTAATGTTGCAAAGGTGTATGTTTTTTTACTCAAAGTGATCTTGACTCAGAAAAGGTTGTTGACCACTGTTCTAGAGTTTTCCTGTTAAGACGATCAACGTTTCCCTTCACTGTGGCAATTGGGATCGAATCAATGCTATATTAGCCACTTTCAATGCAACATACCGAAACAAAACAAACTATGCAAGAGATTTTGTTGTAGGCAAAACACATAGGATTCCATTAAATTGACACACACTACTCAGCCCGAACTTTACACAGACCGGTGCGGCATAAACAATTAGAGCTGCATATGCAAATAGACCATTGCCATATATGGATCTGTGCCATTTACTTTGAACTGGACTGTGTTTACAGCATGAGCGGTTCTGAGTAGATGCCTTGTTTTGAGATCAAAGCGAGAGCTGCGTCTAGCCACATCTGCACATTTTGTTCTTATCCTTTGCTAGTTAGTGAGTTATTAGCCCAGTTATAGATCATTTGTAGTCAGCAATAGGGGAGTGATTGCTTCTTACAAAAGCACAAAACATTCACAGACATCTTTGAAAAGCGAGTCGGGTAACGAGCTTCCCTGATTCCCTGTAATAATGGTATGGGAATAATAATGCATTTTATTTTGTGAAGTGGTTTCTTGCATCAAACAACATCAGTCACCTCCTTGTCTGAAGGAGAAGTGGATAAACAGGTTAATGTCAAGCCCTGCATGTTTTGTTTTAAGTCTCATGGAATGTAGGCCTACATTGAACATCACACATTGCTACTGTAGGCTGAATGATATAACAGCTATTCCCATGTTAAAATGTTATGGGATGCATTTTCTCCATTGTTTTTGATAGTATACCTCTCTGTCAGGCCTACATTATGATCAAATAGCCACAGTAGCCCACATGGCCGCTGTTAAAACTGTAACTTAAGGCAGGTACAGCCTCAGTGTTCACAGTAAACGCGTGCTGGAAGTTGCACAGAATTTTCACAACATTCAAGTTTGTGCTCAGCAGACCTGAAATTTGCTCAGTGTCGATTTTTTTTGTTGTGGTTGATGAGAGAACATTGCCTACAACATCCAGTGTGTCAACTCTTGTCTTGTCCTTTAAAACCTAAAGGTTGTCAGCTTTGAATGGGATCAGATTTAAACAGAAAAATCGATCCTTTTTATATCAGTGCTTTCCACATACATACGTGTCTATTTCATGACCATTTGGAAAATGCCAATAGGCAAATGATCTTACAAAAGACCATCGCCACCTCTCACTGCTCATAATAACTGACACAATGAATCGGCACACTTGACTTATCAGCTAGGACCAGGGAAATGGGGGTGTAGGACGTTGAGGCATGGTTCAGTATCTCTAGGGCTAGGCTGTATGACTTGCCACTGCTCCCCACATAGACACAGCAGGCTTTCACAGCTCTACAGACGACACAAAGTGCTGCTCTGCGTGTAGAAGCTAAGGTTTCCTGAGAACTATGGAGGGACCTTATAAGTACGTCAGGGTAAGAGGAAAGCAATTCAAGCAGTTTTTATGTTTATATTATGATATGGAGCAGTTATATGTGGCTTACAGTGAAAGTTGGGACAATACGAAGGGAATCACTGCCATGAACTGCAACTACATGTAGAAATGTAAAAACTACGTTATTGGAAAAATGGCTGTTGCAATGTATTGCTTGTGGTTTTCCAACAGAATGCTAATGGGAAAGTTAGCCGGGTCATAAGAATTGGAACCCGAAAGAGCCAGGTAAGATACCTTTGGTGGTTGAGTGGAACTAAATCGCATGTGATTTTAGGTTTAAGGTAATGTCATTTTTCACTTTAACAATTTTTCCCGGTGTCAGTGAAACTACTGTGGAGTTTGAATAGGTTAGCGCAGAGTGTGGCAACTCTTTATCAGATAAGCTTCCCTTGTCTGTTCCCTCAGATACAGCAGTCAGGGAGGTCTGCTCCTCCTGCAACAGAGATAGTCCATTCACTGCTCCAATAATGTCTAGCCTTTTACTACAGCTTCTTATGTTCACGTCCCAGTGATTTGATAACGCACGGCTGAACATTTGCTTCTTGAATAGACTATGATATTCAGTATTATCCAGGAAGTGAACTAGCTAGAAACCAACCATCCAAAATGTGCACACACACAAGTTGTCATCCAAATTGCATTAATTTCTGTTAATTTATTGACCTCAGCTGGCTCGTATTCAGACAGACAGCGTTGCAGAGAAGCTGAAGAGACTGTACCCCGATGTCCACTTAGAAATAGGTGAGTCCAGATACACTCGTAGAAAAAAAAGTGCTATCTAGAACCTATAATGGTTCTCTTCCTTTGACTATGGAGATGCATCACAATAAGATATGTACAATACAGTAATTCAACGACTATATCACTTTGTATATGTCCTTGTCTTTCTGTGTCAGTTGGCATGACAACTACAGGGGACAAAATCCTTGACACAGCGTTATCAAAGGTAAATCTGTTTATAAACTAAAGCGTTTCTCATCAGAACTAAATTATTGCCCAAATTGTTCATTTTACTTGTCTCAGTAGTATGCGAAAAACACTTTTAAGCTCTGAGCTAAAAATGTAATGGGGTTAACAGTTAGTAACCTATATGCTTTCTAAATGCAGATTGGAGAGAAGAGCCTTTTCACCAAAGAACTGGAGACTGCTCTGGAGAGAAACGAGTAAGTCTCATTTTGTCTTTTGGATCCACACAATCAACTCCTTATTTTCAAAGTTAAAGAAAAACTATAGAAAATGTTCCAAATGAATAAAAAAAAGTTGTTGATGTATTGATTGCGTATGTCTTCACCTTTGATAGTCATCACAGCTGTAAATCATTTTTAATAAGATTCTATCAACTTTGCACAACTCTTAAGGCAACATTTATTCATAGTTTTTTGTCAAAATGGCTCAAGCTCAGTAAGTTTGGGTGGGGGTTATTGATGGACAGCAATATTCAAACCTTGTCTCTGATTTGCAAGCAAATTCAAGTCAGGACTGAGGCTCGACCCACTCATGAACAATCGACACCTCTTGAAAAGCCATTCACTAGGCACTGTACATTCAAACTGTAGGGTACATTACTATTAGTTTTAATGTGAAAAGCCACTACTGTCGAGGTACTTTCTTTATTACAATGTAATGGCATGCATTTTGAGTAGCTTCAAAATGTCATTAATGTCTTCAAGACTTTGATTTGTGCAGGTGTTTAATGTCCAGTTTTTTTCTCCCTCAGTCTTTGCTCTGAAGTGTTGCAAAATAAATGACTCTGTTGTGCTGTGTCCTATAGAGTAGACTTGGTGGTCCACTCTTTGAAAGACTTGCCCACGACTCTACCTCCTGGCTTTACCATAGGAGCTGTGCTAAAGTAAGTCGGCACAATAGTGCCTCTGTAAAGATCCACAGGGAAATCAAACACACTGTCCTTATTCATCTGGGCTATGTGTATATAAATTTATTTTGAATACTCCAAGCGCGCCAGTGTATAACCTTTTGAATATCTACTATTGAAGTCGGATTCTCTTCACCACTACTGTGGAATGAAGTAGCCTCCGATATTTTCATGGTAAATCGTTTTTTTTCTCCTTCCTGTTCATTTAAGGCGCGAGAACCCCCATGACGCAGTGGTCTTGCATCCCAAAAACATGGGGAAATCCCTTGACACCCTGCCCGACAAGAGGTACAAAACAGTTTAATTTTACTCATGACATTGTTTGAAGATTCTTTTCCAATCTGTTTTAAAGGAGTGGCTTGACATTGATCTTGATGGGGTTTTTGTTTTCATAGTGTGATAGGCACAAGTTCCCTACGACGGGCTGCTCAGCTAAAGAAAAGATTCCCCCACCTGGAGTTTAAAGATATTGTATCCTTTCTCTCAGTGCTACGTTCACTCACTGCCACTCTCACAGTATAGCGAAGGATTAAAACAGGATCTTCATTTCAAATCTGATGCACATCATATCAGTAATGAGCACCATCTGTAGAGGGTTGTGAGTTTGTTTCCTTAGTGCGTTTTTTCCAGCGAGGAAACCTCAACACAAGGTTGAAGAAGCTGGATGAAAAGGACGACTTCTCGGCCATTATACTGGCTGCAGCTGGACTCCGTCGCATGGGCTGGGATAGCCGAGTCAGCCAGGTACAGTTGAAGTCAAAGGTTTACATACACCTTAGCCAAATACATTTAAACTCAGTTTTTCACAATTCCTGACATTTAATCCTAGTAAAAATTCCCTGTCTTAGGTCAGTTAGGATCACCACTTTTTTTAAGAATGTGAAATGTCAAAATAATATAGTAGAGAGAATGATTTATTTGAGCTTTTATTTCTTTCATCACATTCCCAGTGGGTCAGAAGTTTACATACACTCAATTAGTATTTTGTAGCATTGCCTTTAAATTGTTTAACTTGGGTCAAACGTTTCGGGTAGCCTTCCACAAGCTTCCAACAATAAGTTGGGTGAATTTTGGCCCATTCTTCCTGACAGAGCTGGTGTAACTGAGTCCGGTTTGTAGGCCTCCTTGCTCGCACACGCTTTTTCAATTCTGCCCACAAATGTTCTATAGGATTGAGGTCAGGGCTTTGTGATGGCCAACTCAATACCATGACTTTGTTGTCCAACTTTGGAAGTATGCTTGGGGTCATTGTCCATTTGGAAGACCCATTTGCGACCAAGCTTTAACTTCCTGACTGATGTCTTGAGATGTTGCTTCAATATATCCACATAATTTTCCATCCTCATGACGCCATCTATTTTGTGAAGTGCACCAGTCCCTCCTGCAGCAAAGCACCCCCAGAACATGATGCTGCCACCCCCGTGCTTCACGGTTGGGATGGTGTTCTTCGGCTTGCAAGCCTCCCCCTTTTTCCTCCAAACATAATGATGGTCATTATGGCCAAACAGTTCTATTTTTGTTTCATTAGATCAGAGGACATTTTTCCAAAAAGTACGATCTTTGTCCCCATATGCAGTTGCAAACCGTAGTCTGGCTTTTTTTATGGCGGTTTTGGAGCAGTGGCTTCTTCCTTGCTGAGCGGCCTTTCAGGTTATGTCGATATAGGACTAGTTTTACTGTGGATATAGATACTTTTGTACCTGTTTCCTCCAGCATCTTCGCAAGGTCCTTTGCTGTTGTACTGGGATTGATTTGCACTTTTCGCACCAAAGTACGTTCATTTCTAGGAGACAGAACGCGCCTCCTTCCTGAGCGTTATGATGGCTGTGTGGTCCAGTGGTGTTTATACTTGCCTAATATTGTTTGTACACATGAACGTTGGTACCTTCAGGCATTTGGAAATTACTCCCAAGGATGATCCAGACTTGTGGAGGTCTACACCTCCAATTGACTCAAATGATGTCAATTAGTCTATCAGAAGCTTCTAAAGCCATGATATCATTTTCTGGAATTTTCCAAGCTGTTTAAAGGCACAGTCAACTTAGTGTATGTAAACTTCTGATCCACTGGAATTGTGATACAGTGAATTATAAGTGATGAAATCTGTCTGTAAACAATTGTTGGAAAAATTACTTGTCATGCACAAAGTAGATGTCCTAACCGACTTGCCAAAACTATAGTTTGTTAACAATACATTTTTGGAGTGGTTGAAAAACGAGTTTTAATGACTCCAACCTAAGTGTATGTAAACTTCCAACACTCCATCACAACACCTTGTCCATAACATAGAGATAAATCAAGAGTCATCTTAATTAATCAAGATTCATTGTATGTGGTTTTTAGACTATGTAAGCCTATATATAGCCTATAACTAGGGCCCTGAGTTTTTCCAAGCGGTCACATGGTCATGGAAAACCTCCTGGCCCTACATAATGTAGCCGCCTACCTAAAATATTGGGCAGTTACCTTTCATTTGTGTCTTTGCATTTGCAGATCCTGGGCCCTGAGGACTGCATGTACGCTGTTGGACAGGTAGGTAGATTTATTTTATGAAGGAGAAATGTGCAACTTTAACTCTTTAACTCTCATACCTGCGCCTAACTGTTGTTAAAACTGAATATTTTACCCCGAAAGGCTCTGTGTATGTGAGGATTAGAATTTTCAGTGTGGTCTTAACAGACTGAGGGTCCATTGCGTGGCTGTGTTCCAGGGGGCTCTTGCCATCGAGGTGCGGGCCAGAGACGAGGACATCCTGGAGATGGTGTCTGTTCTGCACGACCCCGACACGGTCCTGCGCTGTATAGCAGAGCGAGCCTTCCTCAGACGACTGGCAAGTCTCACTCTGTCTTGTAGATGTTTTGTTATAGTGTTTTGTCCAGTGTATCTGTGAATTGTTGGCTGCTTGTCAATGCTACTTAATATAAATATTCATAACGGACCAGTTTCCCCAGACACAGATGAAGCCTAGTCCTGGACTAAAAAGCATGCTCAATGGAGAATCACCATTGAAAGTTTTTTTTTAGTCTAGGACGAGGCTTAATCTATGTCTGGGTAACCGGCCATTTAAGGTGCAATTGCAAGTGAAAGCAGAAGAAAAAAGAAAAGAAAAAATAAGTAATGATAGGCTTTATAACTATGTCACATAAACAGTACTTAAAGGGGCAATACAGAGTTGAAACAATCACAAAGCATTTACCCCACCTCTATTTTGGTAAAAAGCTGAGGGATGGGCCTGGAAAAATGTGACTACTCACAAACTTGTAGACAGAGCTATGAATGCAAGGACTGACCATCCACAATACAAAAGTTATAGTTTTAAGCTTGTTTGGAGGCAATACAGTGTTTTTTTTCAGCATATCACTGGGGACGAGCACCTTGCCATTCAGGACTTCTATACCAGGCGGTGTCATAGGAAGGCCCTAAAAATTCATGCATCCAGCCACCCAAGTCATAAACTGTTCATTTTGCTTCCGCTCGACAAACGGTACCAATGCACTGTGGAACCATCAGGACCCTGAACAGCTTCTACCCCCAAGCCATAAGATTGCTAAATACACTGAACAGAAATATAAACACAATGTAAAGTGTTGGTCCCATGTGTCATGAGCTGAAATAAACGCAGACATTTTCCATACGCACAAAAAAGCTTATTTCTCTCCATTTTTTTTGCACAAATTTGTTTACATCCCTGTTAGTGAGCATTTCTCCTTTACCAAGATAATTCTTCCACCTGACAGGTGTGGCATATCAGGAAGCTTATTAAACAGCATGATCATTACACAGGTGCACCTTGTGCTGCGGACAATAAAAGACCACTTTAAATGTGCAGTTTTGACCTCGACAACGTGACACTTCCGTCTTCTTCACCCGCGGGAACGTCTGAGGATGATGGGAGGGGGAGTATTTCTGTCTGTAATAAAGCCCTTTTGTGGGGGAAAAACTCATTCTGATTGGCTGGGCTTGACTCCTCAGTGGGTGGGCCTGGCTGCCAAGTGGGTGGGCCTATGCCCTGCAAGGTCCACCCAGGGCTGCACCCTTGCCCAGTCATGTAAAATACATGCATTAGGGCCTAATGGATTTATTTCAATTGACTGATATCCTTATATAAACTGTAACTCAGTAAAATCTTTGAAATTGTTGCACGTTACGTTTATATTTTTGTTCAGTATAGTTAGTCCAGGTAGCTATTGGCTAACTATTTAATTATCTGCAGCTTCTGCTGCTGTTTATTGTCTGTCGTGCTGACTAATCACTTTATTCCTAGTTATATGCACATATCTACCTCAATTACTTCGTACCCCTGCGCATCGACTCGGTACTTGTACCCCGTGTATATAGCCAAGTTATCGTTACTCATTGTGTATTTATTATTACTTTTATTATTACGTGTAGTTTTTTTCTTTTTCTTTTCTTTTTCTCTGCATTGCTGGGAAGGGCCTGTAATGTCACTTAAGACTAACGTCTTCACCTGTTGTTTACGAAGCATGTGACAAATACGATTTGATTTGATTCATTTAGAAAATGGATGCAGCAACCTCAGATTACCCCCTTTTAACCACTGCACGTCTCATTATATTTGAAACTCCAGTGTAATCACTTTCGCTTCTTGTAGGAGGGGGGTTGCAGTGTACCGGTTGCTGTCCACACTGAAGTCAAGGACTCTCAGGTAAGGGCTTATGACATTTGCTTAAGTGTGAGTGTGTGTCGTTGCATACCCGTGGTTATGTGCGTGCGTGCCTTTGTAACTGTTGTGTTTTGTTTACCAAAGCTCTACCTGACGGGAGCAGTGTACAGCCTGGATGGTTCAGACAGCCTCAAGGAGACCATGCAGACCAGCATTGCTTCAGACAATAAGGTCAGACTAATGATTTCTCACCCCCCCAGTCAACTCTTCCAATTAAACATATCAGCTCATCAAGGGGCTCCCTTCTCAGGGCGTATTTATTTGGTTTATTTAAGCCGTCTTTCCTCTGTGGTAGGTGGAAGAGCGAGTGGATGAGCGGGTCCAGCGTGTTGGCGTAACAGCGAACAACATGCCAGGCCCGGCCCAGGATGCATCTGAGAAGCTAGGTCTAGACTTGGCCAATCTACTGCTGAGTAAAGGGGCGAAGGAGATCCTTACCGTGGCCAGGCAACTTAACGATGCGCGATAAACTCACTTTGTGCCCCCAGCTGGGTCTGGAGGTGTAACCTGCACTCACCGGTACTCATGATATAGAATAGCACTGTCAGCACCACCAGACGCGGGTTTGAGTAGTATTCGTTTTCGTTCAGTTTGATTGAGCCTGCTTGACGTGCCAGAACATTAACGCACCGGTAACTGCCAAAATAATGGAAACGCTTGAGTAAATGAAGAATGCAAAGCATATTAAGATGGGAGCTTCCACAGAGGTTTGGTTCCTGAGTTAATTAAGCAATTAGGATCCCATCATGCTTAGGGTCATGTATAAAAATGCTGGACAGGCCATAGGATCACAATTCCCTCATTCACAGGGCATGAATGTTCACTCAATGGTTTGATGAGCCTGAAAACAATGTGAGCCATATGACGTGGCTGTTTCAGTCACCAGATCTCAACCCAATTGAACACTTATGGGAGATTCTGAAGCGGCGCCTGAGACGGCATTTTCCATCAGCAAAACACCAAATTATGGAATTACTCGTGGAATAAGGGTGTTGCATCCTGCTAATAGAGGCACGTTGAAGCTGTCATGGCTCGTGGTGGCCCAACACCGTATTGAGACACTTTATGTTAGTGTTCCCTTTATTTTGGCAGTTACCTGTGTACACATTGAGGGACTCCATTTCTCAGTGGGGATCATGCTACCTCTTTCATCAACAGAGCTCTGATCATCTTGTTTGATGAATGACGCGTGTGACACATTAGCAATGTCTGTTAAACAGACCCGGAACATGCAGGCAGGCTACAGTGACAAACTCTAGCTTATGAGTACTATCAGACCGAGTTCCAAGGTCACCTGTCTAAAACACCAGAGCGTCTATTATTATTACTACTCAGCGTATATCTATTTTTCTATTTCCCATGATCGATGTCAAGACGATAAGGAAAAAACTGCATATAAAATGCAGATGATGAACACTGGATGCAGTACAAAAAAACTAAACTCACTGTCTGATACCTGTGGCATTTTCCTCTCACTGTGTTCACAAGTTCAATGTGTTTTGATCCTGAGAGGATTTTTATTGCTTGCTTGCTTTTGCTATACCAATTTTAAGAATATGAAGCAGCGTAAAATAACACCCAACAAATGCCATCTGCCTACTTCAAAACGGCCTCCATTCATAAAGCGTCTCAGTAGGAGAGCTGACCAGGTACTCCCCGGCCATGTAATCTTATTCATTATGGCAAAACTGATCCTAGATCAGCACTCCTATCCTGAGAAGCTTTCTGAATACTGGCACAGGTTTGGTATGATCCAGCCTACTCAACAACTTCAGAATTCAACAAGTATTCCATAACCATAGCACTAGATATGGCTCCAACGGTAACTATATGTGTGTATTATGAAAGAAATAGAGGAAATAATTGAATGTAATGTCATAAGCTACCTTTTAGATCATTTGTGGGTATTGTTGACAAACCTTATGCTGTCAGATACCATCATTTTGTGCCTTACTTTAGTTGTCTATGGGGCTGCTGTGCATACAGCTTTGCTTCCAACCTAATACAACCTTATTACCTTGAACTACACGTATGCCTTTTCCGTTTTACCCCTAGAGCCTGCACAGGTTTTCCTGAGTGTCGCTCCATTGTGACCTCTCCCAACTTATATTTAGCAGAATGCGTTATGTAACATATGTTGCATTATGTTACATCACGTGGTGTTTTGTTGTTTGACTATCAATACTTTGAGGGTGGTTGTGCCATATTTCTGTTTGGCAGCTTTCTGCTTTTCCACTGCAGTGCCCAAGACATTTTTTAAGAAGATGCTGGTCAAATGATACTTGCTATACCATCTATCTATTTATTGTTGCAGCAATCATCATGACATGACAGAATGTGGAAATGTAATGCAATCTGGAAGCGTCACGCTTTGCTTTGTCACTTTCATGAGTTCTGTGTCATAAAAAGGAGCCAGCCTCAAATAAAAGCCACAAGTTGCTCTCTAGTTTTTTATTACTCTCTAGTATTTTTTTATTTGATTCGTAGTTTATTATTCAACCAATGTTTGGTAGAGCACCCGTTGTAACGGTTTTCTAGGTGTGGTGAAGGAGAGTCGGACCAAAACGCAGCATGTAGATTGCGATCCATGTTTAATCAAACAAACGTAAACACGAAATAACACAAACACTACAAAACAATAAACTTAACCAAAACCGAAACAGCCTATACTTGTCAACTAACACAGCGACAGGAACAAAGACACTAAGGACAATCACCCACGACAAACTCAAAGAATATGGCTGCCTAAATATGGTTCCCAATCAGAGACAACGATAAACACCTGCCTCTGATTGAGAACCACTCCAGACAGCCATAGACTTTGCTAGATACCCCACTAAGCTACAATCCCAATACCAACACCAAAACACACCACAATACAAAAACCCCATGCCACACCCTGGCCTGACCCAATACATAAAGATAAACACAAAATACTTCGACCAGGGCGTGACACCCGTGTTTTCATTTTCTTCGTTCTTCTCGGTCTTAAAAGGGGCAATCTGCGGGTGCTTCATCCATTTTGGGACTTCTGAATTAAGGAAATGTTCCCATTGGTTCTTGAAGAATATAACTTAGAAATGCCTCATGAGCTTAGTTCAACTGTCGTGCCTCATCAGAACCCAAATTATAAGCTTCTTTCACTCCTATGTTTGTAAACAAAGTAAATATAAACAGACATGCCTCAATATGGTTAAAACTATAATTGTAATATCATGGTTGGTCAGTCCTTGCATCCATAGCTCTGTCTATGAATTTGAGAGATTTTTACTGAAACGGGAGGGGAGAACACAGTTATTGTTTCAACAGCTTTAAAGGGAAAGTTCAGTTTACAAAGTAATGTTAGATGGTTGGTTCCTCACCCTGAAAGCGATCTGGCCTAGGAGAAACTAATCCACGTTTCAGTTTTCTTTAAATAGCCACTATAAATTTCAGCTAACTTTGGCCTCCGTAGTGGAAATTCCACGGAAGTCGTTCTACCACAGCAGGTCCATCAGACAATAGAAATGCTTGTTCATATTGGCAGTTTGAAGTGACTCAAATCGTATATAGCTCAGGACCTCAGACTGGTGCAAAGGTTCACCTTCCAACATGGCTTACATCTGCTATGACAGGCTCATTGTCCAGCCTCCCTTCCAGGCTTCTATTTTTCCCAGTCTGTTTGCTCCTATTTTTCCCAGTCTGTTTGTTTCTAGTCCTCCTTGTTTCAACCCTTGCCTGCCCTAACTCTGAACCCGCCTGCCTGACCACTCTGCCTGTTCTGACTACCAGCCTGCCTATCCCCTTTTACTGTTTTGGACTCTGATCTGGTTTCTGACCCCTGCCTGGCCTGACCTCGAGACTGCCTATCATCTGGTACTGTTTGGACTCTGACCTGGTTTATTAACTATCGCCTGTCCCCGGCCTGCCTTTGCCTACTCCCTTTGTTATAATAAATATCGGAGCTCTACCATCTGCCTCCTGTGTCTGCATTTGGGTCTTGCTTTGTGCCCTTATAGCTTTCCCCATCCTGATGAGCACTTCCACAGTTTACCCTCCTGCTGAACTTTTCTTCCTGCGGACTGAATCCCTGTATGGCTGTTTAATTGTGCATGCATCTAAACAACCATAGTCAATGTCAGTTCTCCCTGGACATAATTCTCAGTAATCTGAACCAGGAGTGGTCAACCAGGTGTGTGTTTGAATGTGGACATTTTCTTACAATAAACTCCCCTTAACCTGGACATCCACCTTATCTTTGTTCTGACCGGACATTCTGTAGCCGTTGCTACCGGTCTTAAGCCAGCACTTAAGGTTAATTTGTTATATTCATGGTCCTTAGATTCTCTACAACCCTACCCCTATTCTTCAATATATATATATACTATTTAGCAGATGCTTTATCCAAAGCAACTTACAGTTATGTGTAAGTGATTTTTTTTCTTTCTTGTGGGAGCCCCCAGCAGGAATCGAACCATACAACCATACTGAAGAATCGCCATGACATTCTAATGGGAATGAATGTGATATTAGTGAATATATTACAGCCTTCATTACATTGTAGACAAGATACCTACCAGACAGCAGTACCAGAAGGAATATGGATATGAGAGCCACCAAATGTCTACAAAGCCCTCTCACATTTCCATTATCAGATTTTGCACTAGTGTTTGCAACTTTTGTGATTCCACCTCTGAGGCCTGCATCATCTTTTTCTTCGGGATCAGCTCGAAATGTAGGCTATGCCTATGCTTCTACTCTCTGGTAGTTTAAACTCTATTTGACCTGTAGACATTCAAACAGAGTGGGTGCACAGGAAATGACACGGGGAAATCACAATGATTGATAAGACTTGTGCAGTATATTGTAGCCCTTTTATGAACTCCCAAACGTAATATTTCGTTTGTGCAATATCTTTTTTTTTTTAAATGTGTAGCCAAGGTCAGAGAGAAAATGTTCAGTGAACTATTGCTTTAACTACCAAGTGCATTTTGTAATGCAAACTTGGTTTATCACAATCATGCTATTTAGTAGATTTCTTTCGATCAGTTGATTATTCATCTAAATGTTTTTTCAGAAATGGAACAGGAATGTTTTTCCCCTAATGAATCTGCACCCTATCCCATGTTGTTCCTATTGCGTTTACTGTCAGGAACTGCTATACACAGTCAATTATTCATAGTTGATCATTGAACAATTGGGTAACAGCGCAGCTTCTTTTTTTTTCAAATTAAAATATTTGGTCTATCTTAATACCTGGCCATTTGGTAACACTCTATTTTGCATGGGTATATGTCCTGAATTATTATGGGCGGAAAATAACTAACCATAGAAATTAAATGACCATGTGCTGTATAAGTTAATTTATGAAGTTATTTGACCAGAAGTCCCTACAAGAATAGTAAACAAACACACATTTGACCAACTGGGGACATTTTGTTAGTCCGCACAAGGTCAAATGCTATTTCTAGAGGATTTTGGGGTTAGTGTTAGGGTTAGAATTATGTTTAGGGTTAGGAGCTTGGGTTAGTTTTAGGGTTAGGGTTAAAGATGAGGTTTTTGGGTTAAGGTTAGAGTAAGAGTATGGGTTAGGTTTAGGTTTAGGGGTTAGGGAAAATAGGAATTTGAATGGGACTGAATTGTGTGTCCCCACAAGGTTAGCTGAACAAGACTGTGTATGTGTGTTTGTGTGTGTTTTCCTACCTTATCAGGAACCCAATGTCCTAGCAGTTCACCCAAATGTCCTGACAGTCAGGACTTTTTCATGTCCTCAATTTGTTTGAATGTTATTTTAAGTTTAAGGGTTAGGTTTTGGGGTGGGGTTAGGGTTTTGGGGGTTAAGGTTAGAGTTAGGGAAAATAGGATTTTTAATGGTCAAACATTTTTACCCCGAAAAAAAGAACCAAAGCTGTGTCTGTACAAGTATTAGCACATGCTATTTAATTACCAGAAAATCTACTAAGTTTAAATACCGAGAAAAAAATCATATTCATCTGAAAGTCCCAAGAAATACCGCAAAATCAGAAGTGCCCATTTATTGCCTTTACACCAAAGATATGGTCATTATGCCAGGGTTCTCCCAAAATAAGATTGTTGCTGCTCCAATATTGCCTGCGCCACTATGTAAATATTTCACAGCAAGTGAAACAGATATTTAGTAATGATAGAATAACTTTGATCGCCAATTACACTGTTGTGAATTGCGAAACAGGCCGTTCATAAATTCTTTGCTTAGTCATGTTGCTCAATTAATTATCGACACAGAGTGCGAACTTAAGACTCACACAGAAGGCACCCGGAGTAGGCTATAGCGGTGTCGAATCATACAAACTTTGTAACCGCAGTCAAATAAATGTCAAATTACCGAAGTTGCTATACCTGCTAGATAACCTCCAACGAATAACAGAATATATCATATTCGAGTTGCTGATTATACAGATAGCAGATCGGCTCATGAATAACAGGGAGATGAATAGAGGGCATTTTTTTAATATCAAGGTACAGAATCTTAACCGGACCAACTCTGTAAAAACCAAATCGATATCTATGCTCAAACCGTTTGTTGATCATACATTCTCTACGGAAGCTCTCACATGTGCAGCAATACGAGACAGCGCAGAGAAGCAAGGGGAACGTTCGAGCAGTATTTTGGCATGCGTAGGCGAGAGACGTGCTTTGATAATGCAACCTATGGATTACCGAATAAAGTTAGTCATTTGGGGTTTCAGTGGGACAGTAACGATAGGGAAATAGCCTAGGCTCTATACAAGGCGATATAAATCTACTACCTGAGTCAGTAGATACATTTTGCAATAATGTAGACTAAATCAAGTGTACGCCAAAAGTTTCCTTTGCAGTGATATGTAGATGAGCAAACGAATAAATGAGCTACCACTTCCGCTTGTCCAGCCAGAGATCAATTAACCAAATATACAGCCAGAGATTCAGTAAAACAAGAGCACATTGATTATCAGACAAGTCACGGGGTTTTGGTCGGGAGTAGCCTAGGACAGGCTACTTACACAAGTGAAGCGCAAAATCCACTTGTAGGCCTTATAATATGGTAGCAAAATATTTTGATCAGCTAATATATGACCAAACTAAATAAAGATGATCAGTAGCACTTCCCCAGGCTAATTATTGCCAAATATCCAAACGGAGATTCAGTGAAAAGAAAAGAAAAATCTGACATTTTATTGATTTATCTATAAGAGTCTACCACGCTTGTCTAAAAGCAGCGCGATGCCGCTGTCCCAATCAAAACCGTGCTGAAATGATAATAGGTGACCAAACACATAGGCCCATATAAACAATAATTAGGCAAAAGGTATGTTGTGTAATTGCATTAGTGCGACATAAGGGGGGGGATGCTGTAATTTCCTGGGTTTTGTCATTACATTTTTTCGGGAATGTATGGACCCGGGAGCAGTCCCGGGACAGTCCCAGGATCCTGGTGTTAATCCCTAGCACATACCACTATTGCTGTAAATCTGTTTCCCACGTAAATATAAATCAGTGAACACACACATTGTACTCCATAGATACAGGTGCTTTACTAACCTATTACACAGTAATTACATACATAATGTAATGTTACAATAGTTCTGGTATAGGCTGAGGGATGTAAACTGTAGCCGGCCATTATTTTCTGTTCCAAATGTTCTTTTAAAACAACAATAACAGAATTATGTCAGGGTGAAAAGCTTTCAATTTAAATTCTAAAAACGGGCTTAACATTACTTTCTTAGAAATAAAAGGAGCCACCTAGAACCAAAAAGGGTTATTCAGCTGTTCATATAGGAGAACCCTTTGTAAAAAAACTTTTGTTCCAGGTAGAACCGGTTTGGTTCCAGGTAGAACCCTTCTGGGTTCCATGTAAAAACCTTTCCACAGAGGGTTCTACATGGAACCCTAAAGAGTTCTACCTGGAACCAAAAAGGGTTCCCCTATGGGAATAGCTGGAGAACCCTTTGCAACCCTTTTTTCTAATAGTGTACTGCAAATGATTATAATCGTTATTCCTTTCATGACAAAAATAATAAATTGCTTTACAGCACTTTTTAAAACAAAACAGTATCAGTCAGGCGCTTCTGAATGTTCACAATTTTTTGTAAAATTCAGAATGATGCAGTCATTTGGTTCTGGGATGTAACAACCAATACCTGTGAAAACAAGGTCCAAATAGGTCAGTAGTGTTTTACAGTAGATGTACAATTAATGTGACAAATAGATTGTTGTATATAACACTTGCTTTTGCCCTTAATTCTGTAGAAAGAGAGAGAGAGACAGATATTCTAAATCATAACTCACCCACATCAGGTCTGACCACAGGTCCATTCTTCCCAGTCTGAACAAGGAGCTCCCAGTAAGTGTGCTCAGCATTGTCCCCGGCAACACCATTCACACTCTCCAGGAAAGGACCATAGTTGAGGTCCTCTGTGTAGGTAAACCTGGAAGAACAATGCTCACTGACTACTGACATAATATAAAATAACTGGCACACCACCTGCCAATTATAATACCATTTATCCATTGCAACAGCAAGAAAACCACCATTACTTTTTCACGTTGGAAACAGAAAAATCCTGTATCACTCAATGCCATGCAAGAATTGACACATAGAACAGTATCTGTAAATTAGAATATAAAACGATTTCTCAAACTGTAACATCTGTATTGCATATATGAGCTATTCTAGAAATCAATCTGACAATGGAATGTCTACTCACTTGAAGTCTGCATTGGTCTGCTGCAGTCTCCTCATGGCACCGAGTAGGATCCCTCTGAACACAATGTCAGTTGACTATCGTCAACTCGATGGGGTTTGGTCCATATGCCTCTGTAATAAAATTGTAATTAAAAATTAACTACACTGTGTAGGTTATAAAGATAACATTACAAAAATGTAAATATATTCCACATTACTTTCAGTCAGGATCCCATGAACCAGCAACAGCAGAGCTGCTTGCTTCTTATATAGTATTCCTAGACTTGTAGCCACTCATTTAGTCTGGTTACAGTCTGTTTAGCTGTCCTTCCACTCCTTGCCACTCATTGTCATGCTGAACATATGACGCAGAGTACAAGGAGTGGAATGTTAACAGACTGGTACCCAGGCTAACTCCTTTAGGGACCTTTTGGAATTTATGGAACGGTGTACACAGAGGAATTTGGGGGGATGGGTCATGCTATTTCAATTTAAGTCCGGTGCAGGTTTAGTAGTTTTTAAATTCAGTACAGGGGAAGGTCATGCAATTTATAATAGACAGTCTCCACTGATAAATAGGAGAGCTTTTCGAGCTGCGTGCCCAGTGGCTGGGAGCGCAGCCTGCAGGTTAACGTTTTTCCGTCATGAATGATGTTCTAGAAGTAGCTTTGCAGAGTTTAGCTAATGAATGATGGGTTAATGTGCATACTCTTCTAAGTTAAGCTACACATATTTAGCCTGTCTGTCTTCACTGTTCTTAAGCCCAATTACGCACTTGGCCTCCCCGCTGCCTCTCTGCTATTCCTCTTCGGTCTTGTGCAGTCCCAGGAAAAGCTAAACTGCAATAGCTTGTTGGACACTTACACTATATGACCAGGAGAATGGGGACACCTGCTTGTCGAACATCGCATTCCAAAATCATGGGCATTCATTTGGAGTTGGCCCCCCAACATTCTCCACTCTTCTGGGAAGGCTTTCCACTAGATGTTGGAACATTGCTGCGGGGACTTGCTTCCATTTAGCCACAAGACCATTAGTGAGGACAGGCACTGATGTTGGGCGATTAGGCCTGGCTCATAGTTGGCGTTCCAATTCCTTCCAAAGGTGTTTAATGGTGTTGAGGTCAGGGTTCTATGCAGGCTAGTCAAGTTCTTCCACTCTGAACTGATCTGGATGGGGCATTGTCATGTGTAACGGATGTGAAACGGCTAGCTAGTTAGCGGTGGTGCGCGCTAAAAAGGGCCGCGGCTTTTGTGGATCGATGGGTAACGATGCTTCGTGGGTGACTGTTGTTGATGTGTGCCGAGGGTCCCTGGTTCGCGCCCGGGTATGGGCGAGGGGACGGTCTAAAGTTATACTGTTACACATGCTGAAACAGGAAAGGGCCTTCCCCAAACTGTTGCCACAAAGTTGGAAGCACAGAATCGTCTAGAATGTCATTGAATGCTGTAGGGTTAAGATTTCCCTTCACTGGAACTAAGGGGCCTAGCCCGAACCATGAAAAATAGCCCCAGACCATTATTCCTCTTCCACCAAACTCTACAGTTGGCACTACAAATTTGTCTGTCGGACTGCCAGATGGTGAAGCGTGATTCCAATGGCGGCGAGCTTTACATCACTCCAGCCGACTCTTGGTATTGCACATGGTGATCTTAGGCTTGTGTGTGGCTACTCGGCCGTTGAAACCCGTTTCATGAAGCTCCCGACAAACAGTTATTGTGCTGACGTTGCTTCCAGAGGCAATTTGGAACTCGGTAGTGAGTGTTGCAACTGACCAGACAATTTTTACGCGCTACGCACTCCAGCACTTGGCGGTCCTGTTCTGTGAGCTTGTGTGGCCTACCACTTTGCAGCTGAGCCGTTGCTGCTCTTATACATTTCCACTTCACAATAACAGCACTTACAGTTGACCGGGGTAGCTCTAGCGTTTCAGAAACTTGATATACTGACTTGTTGAAAATATGGCATCCTATGACAGTGCCACATTGAAAGTTACTGAGCTCTTCAGTAAGCCATTCTACTGTCAATGTTTGTCTATGGAGATTGCATGGCTGTGTGCCGATTTTATACACCTGTCAGCAACGGGTGTGACTGAAATAGACGAATCCACTAATTTGAAGGAGTATCCACATACTTTTCTATATATCGTGTATTTTGAGCATTTTCTTTAGTAATTGCATATTCAAGGAGAGATGCAAGCATAATATTGCTTTCTGAATATAAAATAGGTCTACAGCATCCAAAATAATTGGTGGGGAGTTTGAAAGGAGAGAGTGCGCATGATCACATTGGCTGGTGATGATAAATTGATGATAAGATCCAGGCGAGTTGACAACCATTAGAAAAATGGAAATCGCAATCCACTTGAGCAAAGATGCATGCACAATGCAACGATTAACTTTTACATGCTGACACAAAGATGTGCAGGCCACATGGCGCTTGTTCTTGAATTGCTATATTTATCACTTCAAATCAAAGTTTACTTGTCACGTGTGCCGAATACAACAGGTGTTGACCTTACAGTGAAATGCTTACTTACAGGCTCTAACCAATAGTGCAAAAAAGGTATTCGGTGAACAATAGATAAGTAAATAAATAAAAACAACAGTAAAAAAAACCTGTGAAAAATAACAGTAGCATCTGTTTGGGCGGTATGCAAATTGGAGTGGGGTCTAGGGTTTCTGGGATAATGGTGTTGATGTGAGCCATTACCAGCCTTTCAAAGCACTTCATGGCTACGGACATGAGTGCTACGGGTCTGTAGTCATTTAGGCAGGTTGTATTTGTGTTCTAGGGCACCGGGACTATGGTGGTCTGCTTGAAACATGTTGGTATTACAGACTCAATCAGGGACATGTTGGTTGGTCAGCACATGCCCGGAGCACACGTCCTGGTAATCCGTCTGGCCCCGCAGCCTGTTTAAAGGTCAACATAAAGGTTTAAAGTGTCACTTTCATTACAGTTAATGTACATTTCAGTATTACTTGCCGTTAAGACAATGTCTACAGACCACCATGAAAGCACTGATTGATCTGGAAACACTGTATAGGCTAGCGTGCAGTAGAATGAGTTGATTAGTTGATTGATAGGCCTACATGTGTAGGCTACTGAAGATCGATTAATGATAACCTGTCCTGTCATCTAGTGTGGATACTCACCACCAGTGTATTATACACTCTAATCCCACTGGGCACACACTGGTTGAATACATGTTGTTTCAACATAATTTCAATTAAATGATGTTGAATCGATGTGGAATAGAACCCCACAGTGGAGGTGTCATAATACCCATTAAACCTAGCAGTCAAACAGGGAAATGGTTCCAAATAGTTTTTTCACCATTCATTTTTCTCCTATGGGATTTTAGAAACACTTAAAATAAGGGCTGTGTTTCATGTAGGCTTACCCTGGCGTGACGTAAATCTCTCAGACAAGGTGAGTTTTACCAATATAGTCGGCTCTATTTAATCTCAGATTCTAAAATGCCAATTAGCATCAAAGTAGACATCATGCAAGACTACAAATCACTGTAAGCTCCTCCACGTCATCT
Source organism: Oncorhynchus nerka (assembly GCF_034236695.1). Classification (NCBI taxonomy): domain Eukaryota; kingdom Metazoa; phylum Chordata; class Actinopteri; order Salmoniformes; family Salmonidae; genus Oncorhynchus; species Oncorhynchus nerka. The sequence goes on along the minus strand of NC_088409.1, from coordinate 55,394,496 downwards.
CTAGCTAACAGATATTGGGTCAATTTAAAACTTCACAGAATTGTTCACAGAATTCACAGAATTGTCCATTTAAAGAAATCTAGAAAATGTATGAATTACTTCATTTAGCTAGTATTAGATAGTTAATCCTGAGATTCTTACCTTTCCTCGATTCGTCAGTCTTGTCAGATAATCATGGCATTTGTAATTCTTTTTGATAGCCACATCAGTAGCTAATTTGCATTTTATTTTGGGTGGGTAAATACAGGCGAATATATTGATAAAGTCACCTTGTCCGAGAGATTTACATGGTTATCAAAACTTCACGCCAGGGTAAGCCCTTATTTTAAGTGTTTCTAAAAACACCTATGGGTAAATGAATGGTGGAAAAACGATTGGAGCCATTTCCCTGTTTGACTGCTAGGTTTTATGGGTATTATGAGTCACACTGTGTGTCACGTTCTGACCTTTATTTCCTTTGTTTTGTATTTATTTAGTATGGTCAGGGCGTGAGTTGGGTGGGCAGTCTGTTTGATTTTCTATGATTTGGGATTTCTATGTTTCGGCCTAGTATGGTTCTCAATCAGAGGCAGGTGTCGTTAGTTGTCTCTGATTGAGAATCATACTTAGGTAGCCTGGGTTGCACTGTTTGTTTGTGGGTGATTGTTCCTGTCTCTGTGTTTGCACCAGATAGGACTGTTTTTTTTTTTTCCACATTTCTTGTTTTTGTAGTCAGTTGTTCATGTGTACCTTAACGTATTAAAAAGAACCATGGACACTTACCACGCCGCATATTGGTCCTCTGATCCTTTTCGCCTCTCCTCTTCGGAAGAAGAGGAGGAAATCCCTGACACTGTGGTACTCTAGATGTTGACTTGACATCTGTGCCCAGTGGGATAGTTCTGTATCATTAGTTATCGTCCTTGGTGTGGATGGCCCTAAAGGGCATGCAAAACTGTGTGAGTCAAGGGGCAATTTTCAGACAGGCTATATGCACAAATTTGGAATACAATTGCAAAAGAGGAACGTGACAGAGGGACAATTTTTTTGCCCAATGAAGGTAGGACAAAGGCTAAATAGCACTACATCAATGAAGACATGCTCCCATTCTATAGTCTGTGTGTGAAACAAGTTCTCAGGGTTATGACGTTGGATGCCAACCACTAATAAACTCCGCAGAGGCAGGGTGACAACACTAGCTAGCTAGGACAACAGTAGACCATGTCCTTCGCCCCCTCCTGTTGGGCACTGTTATCCTGCAGTTCTGTTAATGACAGTGAGGGCAGATGTTCAGCAGGTGTTAGCGAAGGACACTAGCTAACTAGGACTCCAGTACACAGCAGGTGGGATGGGTAGCTAGCTAGCACACAGGTAGACAGTATACTTCAGCCCCGTCTGTCGGGCACTGTTTTCCCCAGTTCTGTTAACGATTTCAAGGGCAGGTGTTTGGCAGGTGGTAGCAAAGGACGACTGAGTGCTAACTAACTAGCTAGCTAGGACTCCGGTAGGCTGGACACATACAGAAGACACATACAGTATACAGAAGATAGCCCAAGTCCATATTATGGCAAGAACAGTTCAAATTAGCAAAGAGAAATGACAGTCCATCATTACTTCAAGACATGAACGTCAGTCAATACGGAACATTTCAAAAACTTTGAAAGTTTCTTCAAATCAGTCGCAAAAACCATCAAGCGCTATGATGAAACTGCCTCTCATGAGGACCGCCACATGAATGGAAGACTCAGAGTTACCTCTGCTGCAGAGGATAAGTTCATTAGAGTTACCAGCCTCAGAAATTGAAGCCCAAATAAATGCTTCACAGAAGTATCTCAAATATAAAATATATTTTGATTTGTTTAACATTTTTTAGTTACTACATGATTCCACATGTGTTATGACATAGTTTTGATGTCTTTACTATTATTCTACAATGTAGAACATAGTAAAAATAAAGGAAAACCCTTGAATAACTAAGTAGGTGTTATAAAACATTTGACCGGTAGTACTTTTTTTTTTTAAAGGATACCATTTTAATAAGGAGAATCTCCACTTTCTAATTATGTAAGGCTGGGCAGTGTATTTAGTTGACATCAAACGCTAGGCCAGAAATAGAAGTTCCTACTTCCTCGTTATGCAGACATAAGCACACTTGGCACCATTGAGGTGCGGATGTTCATTTTCTACACAAGTTGTTATTTATCAGTTTTGTCCTAAGAACAGGTTGTAGTGGTAAAATAAAAGGGATACATTTGTTGGTGCCACTTAGGTGAAATGGAATTCTAAGTGTCACTCCAGTCAAAACAGGCTCTGCGAACGGTAGATGCCATTCATTTGCTATGGGCTAGTGTTAGTGTTCCAGTTTAGACAATGATATGTAGCCATTTTTCAGCCATGAATTTTGACTCGTTCTATTGTCCAGCTGTTAGAGGAAATTATAAGTTGAGATGATTAATTATGTATACATTATTGATTAGAACCATTTATTCTAATACTATTATGTTATGATATGAAAAGTATGAGTTTTTGGTTGAGCTGTTACTGAAAATGTAAGCAGAACGAATTAATTGTCTGTGCCTCCTGGGAGGTTTAAGGGGGAGGAATAAGATAGTTTTTCAAACAGATAAGAATGTTTTGGTTGGATTCCATTAGTGGAGAGAAGTATATCTTTTAGACAGGTTGGAATGTAGTTTATGAGGGGAGTAAAAAAATCTCTAGGACTGAATACTACGCCATTGTAAGGCTGGGAGAGGGTGTGAAACTGATGACGTCATTTTATGTTCTCTTTCTTTAAAATGTAATGTTCTTTGTATTTTGGGTTAGTACTCTCTTGTAATAAACGCTGTTACTTTTGACTTTTAAGACTGGTCTCATTCTACTTCATGCATAATTAATGAACTTACAATCATTAATGAATTAGAAATGAGTGCGAATTGGTTTTGGCAATTAAACATAAAGGAATTTAGAATTCCTCTATCAATTTGGTCCTTCGAATGCCGGATCTAAATATCTCTCACTGTGCCTTGGGGTAGTACGCTGGAAAACGTGCACGGACTAGTTTTTGACTCGTTTTACTAAAGACCTGACCTCTGAATTGAGGTTAAAATTGAAACAGGCCTGCGTATTATCACAGAGGACAGAGGGAGTGACTAGATTCAAACGAACAGTGCTTCCCAGCCGGCAGCCAGGTAAAGTAGCCTTTATTCTTGATTTTGGGAGAATTGAGTTTTTTAATTGATGTTGTGAGAATTCATCAATAGTGAGAACTTTGCTATCCCCACAAGGATGTATGATCATCATACAATGGGTTTTGTAGAACCGATATACACGGAAGCAGGTTCGAAAATAACCTGTGGTAATGTGCACTACCGTAAATAAACTAAAACTTAGTCATGAGTGGCACACCAGCCCGAGATTAAGAAGGGATATTAAATAGGTACTGGGAGATAGGACGGTGATTTTGTACAAATACTGGGCGTAGAGAGACGGCAAGCGCAAGATAACTGGATTGGTCATGTGAATAGTGGCAGTATTGATCACCGTCCCGATTCAACTAATACTACGGAAAATATCCAAATAAGGAGGAGAGGGAAACTTAAATCTAAAGAAATGAGATAAAAGCCACATCTATAGAAATGAGGTTTCCATGCGAGAGGGAAATATAACAATTAGTGGCGTGAGATAACGATTATTAGAGTTCTTTACTGACACAACCGGAAAATAAGATTTTAACTAGGGCCTTACAAACCCTGGGCTTATAGTTGTTAGGTTAGACCTAAAAATCTGATTCAAAAGTCAAAACTATTGGTAAGATTTCCATAAAAGAGCTAAACTTAATCATGAGAGATTAAGACAGAAAAGGAAGGATTGTTTAGCCGAATAAGGAGGAGAGGGTAACTTAAATCTAATGCGAGAGGGAAATCTAACAATTAGCGGCGTGAGATAACGATTATTAGAGTTCTTTACTGACACAACCGGAAAATAAGATTTTAACTAGGGCCTTACAAACCCTGGGCTTATAGTTGTTAGGTTAGACCTAAAAATCTGATTCAAAAGTCAAAACTATTGGTAAGATTTCCATAAAAGAGCTAAACTTAATCGTGAGAAACGCACCCGCCCGAGATTAAGACGGGATATTAAATAAGGTACTGGGAAATAGGACGGTAATCTTGTAAAAATATTGATCATCGTTCCTATTGAACTAATACTACTGAAATATCCAAATAAAAATACACATAGCCAGACAGAAAAACTAAGCAATTGAGTAACGGTAAATTGTTAATTCGTAGAAAGCCACACATATAGAATTTAAAAATTATATAGAAAGGCATAGATAAGTGATTAGATACCATAGCTACAAGAGAACGGCAAGGATTTAGAATGGGTGGGAAGGCTTCAAAGAAAGCCCCGGAACTAACGGGAGACGAGCGATACATGGAACAGAGAGACAGGAGAAACATCGATTTCGGTCTAAGATGGAGGAAAAAATACAATTTTGATGGCCTTCTAAATGTAGAAAAGCTGGAATCGCTTATAAAACAAATACATAAGGAATGTGGTAATAATGTGAAAAAGCAGGATAAACAAGGGTTATACACAGCCGGAGTTTGGCTTTCGGAAACAAAAAAGAGAATAGGACGCGCCGAAAAAGAGATTAAATTTAACAAGGTTCGAGAGACACTACCCACCGTTCCCGCAGATAGAGAAGTTAACCAATTGGGTGGGCGTGAGGGTAACAAACTATATCTTCCTCGATTATACCAACAATGCAGAGATAATCCAGTCGACGAATTTGTGATTATAAGAATACGGCTGCTGGAGCAACCCAAGTCGAGAAAAATGAACAAGGTGAGTCAAAAGAAAAATACAAGATGTTTTAATTGTAACAAAATTGGACATTTCGCCCGGGAGTGTAACACCCCACGAAAAAATCGTCAACAGGTTGTAATTTAACTGTGGGGAAGTCAGAGGCGACAATCGAGTAAAGAAAGGGAACTGAGGGAAAACTTTGGGCGTTTAAATTTGGGCTATTTTCTGTTGTCTAGATGTCGGAGTAACAAATACAGATAACTGTGAAAATGGGTATATTTGCGAAGAGTCTCAGGCAATTCCATTGTACTAGTAGGGGAGTGGTGAGCGCAACAGTCTCACCAACGGTAATCCACGGAGGTATTTAACTAAAATTGATTTTAGATCGTAATTGACCTATTTGCATGTTTTGCCTGAAAAATACGGTCGCCAGTGTTTGCAAAAGATATAACTGAACGGATATTATGTGTTCTATAAAAGAAGTCATTAAAAATAATGGCGAGACAATTTCGATGTAAAACGCTATTTCGCCCAAAATGATCTGGTGGAATAATGTATTGAGAAGGGAGTCGTAATTAAATAGATGTATCATAGAAGAGAGAGAGTTACCTAAAGTTAAATGGAGGGGATAACGGAGAGATACGATACAATTCCAGCCTGCCCTGACGTTATGGCTATTTGTGAGTCAATTGACATGAGAAGTTTAACACAAAAACATGGCGTTTAAATGTTAGGATATAGTATGTTGAGAAGTTCGGTTGGGTTTACTCTGATGATTAGAATTTAAAACTGAACTCAATCTGAATAGGGAATATATATTTTACAAAGGCGGGCAGATTTGTGTCTATAGCCAAGCAACGGAATTGCTAGACACTCAAATGGGGCTATATAGTGTAACGCTTTGGACTATAAATTAGGTAAGAATAGTTTAATCGTAAAAAGTTGTGATTGTTTTTCTGATTATTGATTTTTGGTTAAGGTAACACCAGTGAATTTGAACAAAAAGTAACGTATTCTAAAAATGATCTGATTTCCGTTCTCGTTGCGGGGAACAAATGAAAAGTCTTATCTTAAAGGGACAGTGCATGGTAATCACAGTGGTTTGAGTGTATGACAGTGGAAAAAATATTGTGGGACGGCAATTCGAAGAGAGAAAAATAAGTTACATGATACATCAAGAGATTTAAAACGAACGACGTGAAGGGATCATAAGAATTATTGGGTGTCGTTGTAGGAGTAAATGTTTGGGTTAAGGGGATTTCCCTGTTCCCAGAGACAAGGCATTTTTAAGGCGAGCACTCACTAATGCTGGTCTGAGTTTGTAATTAGACAAGTGAATAACGTAATGGGAATAGAGTTGTAATTAAAATACTAAGTCAAAGACGAGACAGGTATTTAGAGCAAAATGGATTCTAAATGATAACAAAGAGACAATTATGATTTATGCCCATCGAAAAGCTTTTATAAAATTGGCGAATTTAGAGATGTTGGTTGGGGTGGTAAATTATAATTCAGGATTTGAACAGATGTGATAAATTAGGTTTGGTTAATCGAACAAGAATTATTTACAATCCATTTGAAGTCGCTACGAATTGGCAGGTTGAGCGCTTGATGATGACGTCACTAGCGAGACACTTTTGTCACCAGGGACTGGGGATAACGGAGCAAACTGTATGGCTGTTAGTGTGTGTATCGAGGCTTCGAGTAACCTTTCAGAAGTTGAGATAAAAGTGTTTTGTTTATTGGTTATGGTCAATTTTAGGGTTTGATTTAACTTAGTTGAACAGTGTGTTCTGGCGGGTTTAGGTAGAACTCTTTGTTCCGGAACGGATGAGAGTTAACCAAAATAAGTAAATTAAAGGAGCCATGAGAGAATGCGAATGCACATTTATTAAATATCGGGGATTAAATTACGGATTCCTTACACTGTGAAATGTACGACATTTGCGGCAGAGAGAAAAAGTAATGCATTGGATAATAATGTTATCGGGTTAATTGTATCTAAAGGTAGCATGGTCATTTAAGTAAACATATCCGTAGACGATGTTTAAAACTTATGATTATTGATTTGAGTCAAAGGGGAATTGTCATTAGGTTTTAGAGGCACGCTCACACAGGTGACTATTTCTATTGTAAGGATAAAGGGATCTTTATGTCTAATATGGTATGACCTTTTGACCTTATCATGACTGGCTTCTGAGGTCTGATCAGCCTCGGGGGAGAGTCATTTGTATAATGAATGGGGTCATATTGAGTTACTAGTTTTAAGGTAAATTCATTAGAAATGAAGCAGTTTTGGTTGAGGGCTTAGAATTACTGCTTGAGCCACAAATGAGAAAGGGGTTCAGGATTCCGTCTTATAACATTAGCTGTGAAGTTTTTTGAATGGGCTATTAGGGAGTTGGTATTGTAACAGAGAGAAAGTCATATTCATCATTGAGAATAAATAGGGGAAGATAACATATTTTGAGCCAACAGGGCAGGGAAGAAATTGAGGTCTTTTTTTGTTTGGTTTTAACACCCGTTTACAGGAGTGTCAAAAGACGGGGGACATTACCTGTGTAATGGGGGAGGGTGTCCGTATGGGGATTACATGATAACCAACTTGGGACAGTTCTGGGATTGGAGAAGAGGATATCCTTATAGCATAGGGAATCCCACAAAGGTGGATAGGTTTTCCATGATATGGGGGAAACCTGGGAGCACTGTTGAACTTTGTAAAGGTGATGAAATCCTACTAACCATCAAAACTATTAAGCTCTCTGATGCAGGCACTTACACCCCCGGACTACAAAGGACCGGGACAGACACGGTGGGTGTGTTTTCTATTAAGGTACTGCCAAAACCAGAGGTCCCAGACGAACCAGGGCCAGACACACTCCTCTACCACCCCTGGACCGAACCTGCCACCACTGTGTTAAAAATCTCATTCAGGTAATTAATGTTAGACTATTCAGCTATTGATCAATTAGGCACGGAGACTGGTTTTGATGGTAGGGACAATTTGTGGCTGTCTTATACAGAATAGACTTGCTTAGGATATGCTTCTTGCTAGTCAGGGGGGCGCCTGCAAGATGTTCGGTGAACAATGTTGTACGTATATCCCTAATAACACCAGTCCAGATGGTAGTATATCTAAGGGCCTTAATGGGCTTGATGCACTATCTGTTGAGATGAGGACCATGGCGGGAGTGGAGGAGTCTGTTGTCTTGGCCTGGTTTGGTAAGTATACTGGTGTGACGTAGAAGTCCGTCACTGGCCGCGGGCAGCATTTGGTTCGTTAACGCACACACATATTCATCACTCCTCCCTGCGCCATTATACCATAAGTTAACAATGTGGGTCGACACACAAATTAACTTCTGTCTTGGTGCATGCATTTCACACTTGTCAATGTTCATATTTGAGAGATACAATAATTATTATACTTATCAATGTTGTGGATGAGCGAATTGTTTGTTTGTTCTGTTCCTCTCTCTCCATCTCTGTAGCTTCCGGGTATGCTGGAAAAGGACCCGAGCTAAGGGAATTGGGTTGGCTTTATAGTGCCTGTCCCAAATGGCTCATTAATGCATATGGGCATATTGAAAGATATTGTCAGTAGTGATGTAATGTTGTAAATGTTATGTTGTGATATTGTTTAAAACCGTGTTGCAATGTATATCCTTTAGTATGTTTAGTTCATGGAAAATGTAGGTTTGTATTGTTAATTGATTAATTAATGAGGGTTAATTGTTCTGAGGGGAGGGGCTAGCCCTACAAAAGGGAGCCTCTCTTTCAGTCAGGAGGAGAGGCAATTTTGGATTGAGCTGTGGATGGGGCGGCATTGTTTTTAAGCTGTCCCATAAGGTAGACGTTGATGGCAGTACTGTTGTTTTTTGTTCCGGAATCACTTGTAAATAAACACCTTTGCACAGAAGAACTTTTGCGGCTCCGCCATCTTTTTATTTTGATAGAGGTTAGGTTATCCAGTTTAGCCTTCTGGCCTAATCTACGTGACATATGGTGGCAGTGGTGGGATGGCGTACCGCAAATCAGTGAATTCCAACAAGAGAGGTAAAGGAATGCGTACAGGATTGCGTTCTCAGCAACAGCATCAACTGTCAGAAAAGGTACCTGAAGTTGAACCGGGGTGGAATACCATGGAATCGTCTGGTGAAGAAGAGGTCAAGTATGAGAAACTAGGAGCCCGACCGCGGGGCCAAAGACAACCAGAACTGGGTGAGCTGCTGACTGAAGGAGCAGTTGGGGGACCAGAACCACACCCAACCATGGTAACCCTTTTTCAGCAACTTTTCACCTGCCTTGAGAGGAGGGACGAAGACCTCAAGCAGGAGTTACGTGGCCTACGCCAATCTATCCTCACAGCTCCCCACCAGGCGGAACTCGTCAGTGAGAGCCCAAGATTGGGTCTTCCAACACCAGGACGACAAAGGCTCGATGCAGCAGGGACTTCAACTCCACAGCAGGCACCCCAAGCAGTAATGAGGCCAGCACCAGGAGACCAGTCCAGCAGTGTTAACGTCCATCTTCCAGCATTCCTGAGGAAGGAGCCAAAGATGCCCTCATACCAGCAGGGGGAGGACATTGAAAACTACCTGCTGAGGTTTGAGCGCATGGCTAAGACGTGGCAGTGGCCTGAGGTAGAGTGGGCCTGCAGGCTTGTCCCATTGCTCACGGGCAAGGCCTTAGAGGCTTACACAGCAATGGATGAGGGGCTGGCCAATGTCTACAAGGGCTTGAAGGAAGCGCTGCTGGTGAAGTTTGACATCTCACCGGAAACCTACCGTCAACGCTTCAGAGCTGCATCAACGCCATCGGGTGAGTCGCCGACAGAGACGTACCACCGCCTCAAGGGTCTCTACCGACGATGGGTTCGACCGGAGGAGAAGACACAGGACGAAATCGGGGAGGTCATCATCCTCGAGCAACTTCTACAAGTTCTACCACACGACATTCGAACCTGGGTCCGAGAGCACGAGACCAAGGACGGGCTTATGGCGACCAAGCTTGCACTGCAGTATCTTAATGCACGTAAAGGGGGCCCACCACAACCTGCAGCACCCGCTCCAAGGAGTCTCAGAGACACAAGGGACATCAGAAACGCCAGAGATGGTGGAGGTAACTCTGGGGGTTATGTGTCTGGGAGGGAGGTAAGGGATCATGCAGTTCGCTCTGATGGGAGGGGTCTGACCTGTTTTTACTGCCGGCAGCAGGGGCACAAAGCTTCAATGTGTCCGCTACGTAAATCCAAGCTCTCAGGTTACTGTTATGTACCCAGAGAGGGGGATGGTGTTCAGAATAGACAGACTCGGGAAGGGTCATGCTTGGTACCTGTAAAAGTGAATGGTAAAAGTCTTACTGCAATGATTGACACCGGCAGTTCCCTGTCATTGATCAGAAAAGGTAATGTACCTGTTAATGACATTGATTATGGTCATCAGACACTGATCCAATGTGTCCATGGTGACCAGTCACAGCAGCCCACAGGTGAGCTCACAGTTGAGATTCAGGGTCAGAAATACCTCCTCAAAGTTGGGGTAATGGAGAAGCTACATTTTGAGATGATTTTGGGGAGGGATGTGCCTGTACTCTCTGATCTGTTGGGAAGTGTGGGGGGTCAGCTATATGAGCAGTCAGTTTGCCAGTCTGATGTTCAGATGGCATGTTCAGTTGTCACTCGTGCCCAGGCCAAAGCTGGTTTACAACCTCTGCCTGACTTGTGTGATAGTCTGTGCGAGGGGGGAACCAAAGGGCCCAGAAAGTCACGCCGCCAGCGGCGTCTTGAGAAGTATGTGGGAACCCCTGTACCTGTTGCTGATGTGTCTGGGTTAGAGGTGCAATGGGATGTTCCACAAAATTTTGCTACACTGCAGAAGTCTGACGCAACCTTGAAATGTTTGTTTGACAAGGCCTTAGCTGGGGACAGTCAATCTTCATGTGGGGGGATTTACACAGTAGACAACCACATACTCTACCTTGGGTCAGAGGCAGATAGCAGGAAGTTGGTGGTGCCATCTACCTGTAGACCACTTGTTCTCAACCTTGCACATACAGTTCCATGGGCAGGCCATCTAGGGCAACATAAGACCTATCTTAGGCTAGGCTCCCGTTTCTTTTGGCCCTCCATGTATACTGATGTACAAAAATACTGCAAATCATGCCCCACGTGCCAGAAAACCAGTGCTGTCCGTAGGTCTGAACGGGCTCCTCTATGTTCACTGCCAGTTATCTCTACCCCATTCAAGAGAATTGCAATGGACATTGTTGGACCCTTGGAGAAGAGTAGTGCAGGTTACAAGTATATATTGGTGATCTGTGACTATGCCACCCGGTTCCCAGAAGCCTTCCCACTCCGTTCCATAACCACTCCAAAAATAATCAGTGCTCTTGTTCAGCTCTTCTCTCGTGTAGGAATCCCAGATGAAATCCTGACGGACCAAGGGACAAACTTCACCTCGCGACTGATGGTTCAACTCCACCGACAGTTGGGCATTAAAGGCTTGAGGACTACTCCCTACCATCCCCAAACGGATGGGCTCGTAGAGAGATTCAATCAAACGCTCAAGAACATGCTGAGGAAGTTTGTGGCTGACACTGGTAAAGACTGGGATAAGTGGTTACCCTTTCTGCTTTTTGCTTACAGGGAGGTGCCTCAGGCATCGACAGGTTTCTCGCCATTCGAACTCCTCTATGGATGGCCAGTGCAAGGACCACTGGACCCGCTGAAGAAGTGCTGGGAAGGTTCCCCAGTAGCTACCTCAGGACAGGGGATTGTCCAGTATGTCCTCCAGATGCGAGACAGGTTGGAACGGTACCGAGAGGAAGCTAGAGCAAACCTTCAGCAAGCCCAGAAGGCCCAGAAGAGAGGCTATGACCAGCACGCTCGCCACAGAGAGTTTGAGCCAGGACAGAAAGTCCTGCTCCTCCTTCCCTCGTCTACCAGCAAGCTCCTTGCGCAATGGCAAGGACCGTACCTAATCAGGAGGAAGATGGACCCAGTGACCTACGAGGTGCTGCACCCGGACAAGGGTAAGAAGAAGCAAACCTACCATGTGAACCTTCTCAAGGCCTGGGAGGAGAAAGAGGAACTCTCCAAAGGAAAGTCCTTTCTGGTCCGCAGAGTAGAAGAGGATGAGTCGGATGGGGTCACAGAGGCATGTAAGGGAAGACCCCCCTGTATTGGACAAAAATGAATGGCAACATATTGGCAGTGGCCAAACCATATACACATTGTCCAATACCACCCAATTCGGCGTTGATTCATGCAAAGCATATTGCAAATGCCATATGGCTATTGCCAGTTGTAACACTTTAAAAATTCAACAGGTGGCGAATCCGCTCCACCGTGGTTTTTCATATTGGATATGTAACCCAAGTCAACATCCAAAAGCAAAATTTTGAAAAAATGAATTTTTTGTAAAAAACTTATCACCCCTTAAAAAAGTGCTTTCTGGACCGTTTTTCGAAATTCTTTCGATTTTTTTTTGTCAATTACACATGTGTAAGAACTGTATGAATATACTTTTGTCCAATTTTATTATCATAATTTTTTTTTTTTTTTTTTTACATGCGCATAAGGAATATGTTTTGTCCATTTTCAATATGATTTCATACGAAGTCAAAAGTCAAAAGTCAAAAATGTCAAAATTTTGTAAAAAACTTCACACACCCTTAAAAAAGTGCTTTCTGGACTGTTTTTCAAAATTCTTTCAAATTTTGTGTCAATTACACACGTATAAGAACTGTATCAACATACTTTAGTTGTATTTTAATATCATATATATATATTTTTCTTTTTACTTGTGCATAAGGAATATGATTTGTCCATTTACAATATGATTTCATAGGAAGTCAAAAGTCAAAGTCAAAATTCACTTTTTTTGGGGCCAAATGCCATATGAAATTTGACATGCTCAAAAATGCAAAAATTGACTGGTCTGATGAACACAGGATGGCCGAGCAGTGATAGTTGTACATTTCCATCACTCGTTGTGTTGATTTCATCATGTCCATTAGGTGATTTTTTTTCACTATAGAATCATATTGCAAGTGCACGTGCATTTGCAATATGGTTCAATGGACAATTACCATATGAAATTTGACATGCTCAAAAATGTTAAATTGACTGGTCTGATGAACACAGGATGGCCGAGCAGTGATAGTTGTACATTTCCATCACTCGTTGTGTTGATTTCATCATGTCCATTTGTTTATGTTTTCTCACTTTTGCAAAGTCACTGTGCATTTGCAATATGGTTCAATGGGCATGTACCATCACGATTTTGTCATGCTATAAAAATCCTGCAGGAATGCAAAATTGACTGGTCTGATGAACACAGGATGGCCGAGCAGTGATAGTTGTACATTTCCATCACTCGTTGTGTTGATTTCATCATGTCCATTTGTTTATGTTTTCTCACTTTTGCAAAGTCACTGTGCATTTGCAATATGGTTCAATGGGCATGTACCATCACGATTTTGTCATGCTATAAAAACCATGCAGGAATGTGAAATTGACTGGCCCGATGAACTCGGGATGGCTGGGCAGTGATTCTGGTTCATCTCAATGGCTCGTTAGGGTTGATTTCAGAATGTCACTTTTGGTGATGGTACCTCACTGTTTAAACATATTGCAAATGGACAAGAGTCACCAGCAAGTCACCGTCCATCAGTCAATTAGATATCATTCTGACAACAAACTGATACAAACTGACACTAAACCCACTTTTTCCAACTCGTTTAGTAGCCAACTATCACATACTTCAGAGCTGGCCCAAAATTCACAACGCCTTATGTTCAAACCATAAAAAAACATAAAACACGTAGTTACGTTCTAGCTGCGGGTCCATTTCTTATGTTATGTGTAGGCCTAGCTGAGGCGACCCCGAATCCCAAGTTTCGGCTCGATCGGTCATTTGGTGTCCGAGCAAAACCCTAATTGGTGCTGAAAATCCACTTTTTTCCATGACTTGCTACGGGGTCCTTGAATGAGCTATCGGACAGAAACGTTGGGGTCTGTCTATATGGGCCGAGACGGTCGCAATGCACCTAGTCTTGTGTCTCTGAGACATTTCTAAATGTCGCCATTTTCGTAATGGTCAAAATGAATTGAAGTCATTGCAAATGTACGAAGCTGTTTCTCGGTCCGAGAACCGTCTAGAGCCACCCAACTCACCACGCACTATTGACCTGAGGTCTAGAACAGGATTCTAAAGTTTCGGAACTCTAGGTCTGACGGTTCTTTAAAAGTTCCAACAAGGTTAAGTAATGCAGGCAGTGTATGTCTCTACGCTCCCCCATGGGTCCCTCCTTCCAAGCTGTGTGTGTGTGTGTGTGTGTGATTTAGTTTTCCTTTGAAATTTTATGGGAAAAATGACTGATTTACAGCTCATGGGGGTTGCCTAATCACATATATGAAGTTTTGGAAAGATCTGACTTTTTTAACCCCTCGAAACAGCCCAAGAGACACCAATTATGGCACTTCCGGTTGGCACAGGAAGCTATAAGTCAAGACATATCCTCATTGGGGTATGCTTTTACAGAATCCTGAGTTTTAAGTCTTTACGTTAAGAACTGACTGATTTACACAAGGTTGAATGCACTATGTCTATCAAACTGCAGGCAGGGTATGGAAAAACACTTTTAGGGTGATTTTAACCACTTCCGGTTGGTCCAGGAAGCTTAGAATCAACACAGGTAGACCTCATACTGGCCTGATGGACTGTTACCAAAGACAGGTTCATACGGCATTCATAACCCATATAGGCTTAGGGTTGAATTTAGGGGTGCAGGCAATGTATTCCTATGGGGAGAGAAGTCAATGCAAACTCTTTGAAGTAAACACCTTCTTTTAACTATTAAGGGTTTAATGCCACACGGTCAAGGTTAGGCTTGCACGGATCGGGAGGACCTTAGGAACATACCTGAGGTCGAATTGTGCTTCTCACCTTAACGGTTCTCTCACTGTCACCCAAAAGCAAATGACGTTGTGGGGCAGGCTTCATTTTGGGCCTACGTTTCTAATGGTCGCTGCGCTCAGACCGAGCGAGCTACGGTCAAGCGGGATATCTCGTTGAACTCGGCACAGCCTAGGGATTATGGTAATGCCATTGCCTGCTCTCTGTGTCTTTGAGCACCGCACTTTTTCACTCCATCCTTGCTGTGTGTGTGTGTGAGAGCTTTTCTTTGACATCTGCTAGGAGAAATGACTGATTTACAGTTTAGGAGGGTTACCTAGTCACACATATGAAGTTTAGGAAAGATGTGACTTTTTTAACCCTTCAAAACAGACAGTGTGACCCAATTAAAGGCACTTCCGGTTGGCACAGGAAGCTATAAGTAAACACATGTCTTGATTGACATAAACACTTACAGAATCCTGAGTTTTAAGTCTTTAAGTTAACCTCTTCAGTCGACCCTCTACTTTTTTGAACATTCTGTTAAAAATCGCGCAACATTTCAGCGCCCTGCTACTCATGCCAGGAATATAGTATATGCATTTGCTTAGTCTGTGTGGATAGAAAACACTCAGACGTTTAAAAAACTGGTTAAATCACTGCTGTGGCTTTACCAGAACGGCATTTACATCGAAAAGCACAGGAAAAACTGATCACTGAAAATGGGAAAATATATCCATGCGCTACTTGATCCCATTGATAAAGGTGAACCACAATTAATTGACTGAGGTTGCAGTACCTACAGCTTCCACACGGTGTCTAGAGTCTTGTCATTTCCCTTCGAGTTTTTTCTTGGTCAAACACATGCAGGACACCGTATCTAAATCCGGTCTAGGACCGGATATTTTCGTTGAGTTTCTAGCCGGACATTTTTCCAGACGGACAGCTAATGATCTTTACATCGCCTCCTGATGAATTTTATCGCTTATTAACGTTTACTAATACCTAAAGTTGCATTACAAACGTATTTTGAAGTGTTTTGTGAAAGTTTATCGTCGACTTTTTGAATTTTAAAAAATGACGTTACGTTTTGAAACAATGTTTTTTTCGTTTATCACACAGTCTACATATAACGATATCTAGGCTTTATATGGACTGATTTAATCGAAATAAAGACCCAAATAGTGTTTATGGGACATCTAGGAGTGCCAACAAAGAAGATGGTGAAAGGTAATGAATGTTTTCTATTTTATTGTGCGGTTTGTGTAACGCCGAAATGCTAATTATTTTGTTTACGTCCCCTGTGGGTCTTTTGGGGTGTTGCATGCTATCAGATAATAGCTTCTCATGCTTTCGCCGAAAAGCATTTTAAAAATCTGACTTGTTGCCTGGATTCACAACGAGTGTAGCTTTAATTCGATACCCTGCATGTGTATTTTAATTAACTTTTGAGTTTTAACTAATACTATTAGCATTTAGCGTAGCGCATTTGCATTTCCAGAGCTCTAGTTGGGACGCAAGCGTCCCGAGTAGAAGCAACAGGTTAAGAATTGACTGATCTACGATCTACACAGGGTTGAATGTAGTCATTTTCACCTTTGAAGGTTATGTACATCAAAAAATAAATTTTGGGTCAATTTAACCACTTCCGGTTGCTCCAGGGAGCTTAGAATCGACACAGGTAGACCTCATAGTGGTCTGATGGACTGTCATAGAAGACAGCTTCATAAGGCATTCATAACCCACATAGGCTTCAGGTTGAAATTAGAGGTGCAGGCAATGTATTCCTATGGGGAGAGAAGTCAATGCAATCTCTTTGAAGTAAACATCTTCTTTTAACTGTTAAGGGTTAATGCCACACGGTCAAGGTTAGGCTTGCACGGATCGGGAGGACCTTAGGAACGTACCTGAGGTCGAATTGTGCTTCTCACCCTAACGGTTCTCTCACTGTCACCCAAAAGCAAATGACATTGAGGGCCAGGCCTCATTTTGGTTCTGCTTTTTTTCAAGGTCACTGCACTCAGAGCGAGCTACGGTCAAGCGGGGCGTCTCGTTGAACTCGGCACAGTCTGGAGACTATGGTGATGCCATTTTTTGTGTTGATTTCAGAATGCCATTTTGGTGATGGTCCCTCTCCGTTTAAACATATTGCTAATGTACAAAAGTCAACTAGCAAGTCAGTGTCCACCAGTCAATTAGATGTCATTCTGACACCAAACTGATACCAATTGACACCAAACCCGCTTTTTCCAACTCATTTAGAAGCCAACTATCACATATGTCAGAGCAGGCCCATAATTCACAGCGCCATTAGTTTAAAACATAATAAAAACGTAAAACACATAGTTACGTTCTAGCTGCGAGTCCAGGTCGGACATTATGTGAAGGCCTATGTGAGGCGACCCCGAATCCCGAGTTTCGGCTCGATAGGTCCTTCGGCGCCCGAGTAAAACCCTAATTGGTGCTGAAAATCCACTTTTTTCAATGCCTTGCTATGGGATCCTTGAATGAGCTATCGGACCGAAACGTTGGGGTCAGTCTCTATGGGCCGAGCCGGTTTCAATGAACCTAGTCTTGTGTCTCTGAGACTTTTCTAAATGTCGCCATTTTCGTAATGATCAAAATTAATTGAAGTCATTGCAAATGTACGAGGCTATTTCTCGGTCCGAGAACCTTCTAGAGCCACCTAACTCACCACGCACTATCGACCCGAGGTCTAGAACAGGTTTCTAAAGTTTCGGAACTCTAGGTCTGACGGTTCTTTTTTAGCTCGAACAAAGCTAACTATTGGAGGCACTGTCTGTCTCTACAAACCCCAATACGTCCCTCCTTCCAAGTTGTGTGTCTGTGTGATTTAGTTTTCCTTTGAAATTTTATGGGAAAAATGACTGATTTACAGTTCATGGGGGTTGCCTAATCACACATATGAAGTTTTGGAAAGATCTGACTTTTTTAACCCCTCGAAACAGCCCCTGAGACACCAATTAAGGCACTTCCGGTTGGCACAGGAAGCTATAAGTCAACACATATCCTCACTGGGGTATGCTTTTACAGAATCCTGAGTTTTAAGTCCTTACGTTAAGAATTGACTGATTTACACAGGGTTGAATGCACTATGTCTATCAAACTGCAGGCAGGGTATGGAAAAACATTTTTAGGGTGATTTTAACCACTTCCGGTTGGTCCAGGAAGCTTAGAATCAACACAGGTAGACCTCATACTGCCTTGATGGACTGTTACCAAAGACAGGTTCATACGGCATTCATAACCCATATAGGCTTCAGGTTGAATTTAGGGGTGCAGGCAATGTATTCCTATGGGGAGACAAGTCAATGCAAACTCTTTGAAGTAAACACCTTCTTTTAACTATTAAGGGTTAATGCCACACGGTCAAGGTTAGGCTTGCACGGATCGGAAGGACCTTAGGAACGTACCTGAGGTCAAATTGTGCTTCTCACCCTAAAGGTTCTCTCACTGTCACCCAAAAGCAAATGACGTGGTGGGGCAGGCTTAATTTTGGGCCTACTTTTCTAATGGTCGCTGCGCTTAGACCGAGCGAGCTACGGTCAAGCGGGATATCTCGTTGAACTCGGCACGGCCTAGAGATTATGGTAATGCCATTGCCTGCTCTCTGTGTCTTTAAGAACCGCACTTTTTCACTCCATCCTTGCTGTGTGTGCGTGTGAGAGCTTTTCTTTGACATCTATTGGGAGAAATGACTGATTTACAGTTTAGGAGGGTTACCTAGTCACACATATGAACTTTTGGAAAGATGTGACTTTTTTAACCCTTCAAAACAGACAGTGTGACCCAATTAAAGGCACTTCCGGTTGGCACAGGAAGCTATAAGTAAACACATGTCTTGATTGACATAGCCACTTACAGAATCCTGAGTTTTAAGTCTTTAAGTAAAGAATTGACTGACCTACACAGGGTTGAATGCACTATGTCTATCAAACTGCAGGCAGTGTATGGATCAACACTGATAAGGTGATTTCAACCACTTCCGGTTGCTTCAGGAAGCTTAGAATTGGCACAGGTAGACCTCATAGTGGTCTGATGGACTGTCATAGAAGACAGGTTCATAAGGCATTCATAACCCACATAGGCTTCAGGTTGAATTTAGAGGTGCAGGCAATGTATTCCTATGGGGAGAGAAGTCAAAGCAAACTCTTTGAAGTAAACATCTTCTTTTAACTATTAAGGGTTAATGCTACACGGTCAAGGTTAGGCTTGCACGGATCGGGAGGACCTTAGGAACGTACCTGAGGTCGAATTGTGCTTCTCACCCTAACGGTTCTCTCACTGTCACCCAAAAGCAAATGACATTGAGGGCCAGGCTTCATTTTGGTTCTGCTTTTTTTCAAGGTCACTGCACTCAGAGTGAGCTACGGTCAAGCGGGGCGTCTCGTTGAACTCGGCACAGTCTGGAGACTATGGTGATGCCATTTTTTGTGTTGATTTCAGAATGCCATTTTGGTGATGGTCCCTCTCCGTTTAAACATATTGCTAATGTACAAAAGTCAACTAGCAAGTCAGTGTCCATCAGTCAATTAGATGTCATTCTGACACCAAACTGATACCAATTGACACCAAACCCACTTTTTAGGCTTTGTGTGTCTTTAAGCACCGCACTTTGTCACTCCATCCTTGCTGTGTGTGTGTTTCTGTGTGTGTGTGTGTGAGAGAGAGCTTTTCTTTGACATCTGTTGGGAGAAATGACTGACTTACAGTTTATGGGGGTTGCCTAATCACACATATGAAGTTTTGAAAAGATCTGACCTTTTTAACCCTTGGAAACTGCCACTGTGACACCATTTAAGGCACTTCCGGTTGGCACAGGAAGCTATAAATAAACTCATATCATGATTGGGGTATGCCTTTACAGAATCCTGAGTTTTAAGTCTTTACGTTAAGAACTGAGTTATTTACGGAGGGTTTAGTGAGTGTGTGTTATTTCAGAAAATCATAGAAAATCACAGAAATCTCGCAGAGCTCTGCAGCACACTTTAAAAAGATTCGTAAGAACACCCTGCAACTGGATCTGTAACCGTTGAAAAAAAAAAACACCTATCCGTGAACATCACCTAGATGTCGTTGTACGATTTCTCTTAAATGACGATAGATAAATGGCTGGTTCTTTTTTTATTGACACCGGAGGCTCCTTGACTTTGACGTGAAGTGGAAAAATAATTTCTCTATTTTCATTTTGGACCTTTAATCCCAGATGAATGGCCATAACTCAAAAACCGTTGAGGCCTAGACGCCATCTTGTTCGGGGCCAACTGCCCATTATGCCGCCCCTACGCTCACCGAGTTTCGGCTTCTAAATATTTTCAGTTTTCGAGATAAGGCCCCGTCGTGAATCGTGATGTTTTGTCCAATAGCAATATGATTGCTTTATGCCCTCTTGTGGGAATTTCCGGGACGGCGGAAAAATGACCTAAATCTTATTATTTTTGTAAAACGGAAACCGAATGTCCGACAAAGTTCATTTGATGACTTCCTGGTAGGTCCGGCCCTGCCGCTCGGCCCGACGCCGTCCGCAAATTTTACAAACGATTTCGGACGTCTAGTAAGGGACCGTACATTTGCAATATGGACTTTCTCACTAACCATACAGGTACTGCCGAAATCTTCCCTTATGTATGGAAAGAACGAGCAGAAGTCATACTGGCTCACCTGGAAGAAGACAAGCAAGATGAGCTGAAGCAGCTGTTTGGCAAGTATCCGGCCCTCTTCAGTCAGAGACCAGGAAGAACCAAAGTCCTAGAACACGTCATTCGTTTGAAACCTGGCCAGAACCCTGTCCGCCAGCATCCTTACATTACATTACATTTACATTTAAGTCATTTAGCAGACGCTCTTATCCAGAGCGACTTACAAATTGGTGCGTTCACCTTAAGACATCCAGTGGAACAGCCACTTTACAATAGTGCATCTAAATATTTTAAGGGGGGGGTGAGAAGGATTACTTTATCCTATCCTAGGTATTCCTGAAAGAGGTGGGGTTTCAGGTGTCTCCGGAAGGTGGTGATTGACTCCGCTGTCCTGGCGTCGTGAGGGAGTTTGTTCCACCATTGGGGGGCCAGAGCAGCGAACAGTTTTGACTGGGCTGCGCAGGAACTGTACTTCCTCAGTGGTAGGGAGGCGAGCAGGCCAGAGGTGGATGAACGCAGTGCCCTTGTTTGGGTGTAGGGCCTGATCAGAGCCTGGAGGTACTGAGGTGCCGTTCCCCTCACAGCTCCGTAGGCAAGCACCATGGTCTTGTAGCGGATGCGAGCTTCAACTGGAAGCCAGTGGAGAGAGCGGAGGAGCGGGGTGACGTGAGAGAACTTGGGAAGGTTGAACACCAGACGGGCTGCGGCGTTCTGGATGAGTTGTAGGGGTTTAATGGCACAGGCAGGGAGCCCAGCCAACAGCGAGTTGCAGTAATCCAGACGGGAGATGACAAGTGCCTGGATTAGGACCTGCGCTGCTTCCTGTGTGAGGCAGGGTCGTACTCTGCGGATGTTGTAGAGCATGAACCTACAAGAACGGGCCACCGCCTTGATGTTAGTTGAGAACGACAGGGTGTTGTCCAGGATCACGCCAAGGTTCTTAGCGCTCTGGGAGGAGGACACAATGGAGTTGTCAACCGTGATGGCGAGATCATGGAATGGGCAGTCCTTCCCCGGGAGGAAGAGCAGCTCCGTCTTGCCGAGGTTCTTACCGTGTGCCTGAGAGGCTGGTGGTAGCCCTCAAGGAAGCGGTCCACACCATGATAGAGATGGATGTTGTCGAGCCATCTTCAAGTGAATGGAGCAGCCCTATTGTCATTGTCCCAAAGAAGGATGGCTCTTTGCGCGTCTGCATGGACTTCCGTAAGGTGAATGCCATCTCCCAGTTTGATGCCTATCCCATGCCCCGCATTGACGACTTACTGGAGAGAATAGGTAGAGCTCATTACATCACCACATTGGATCTCTGCAAAGGGTACTGGCAGGTGCCCCTGGATGAACAATCCAAGGCCTACACTGCATTCCGGACGCCAATGGGCCTGTTCCAGTTCAAGGTCATGCTGTTTGGCCTTCATGGGGCCCCTGCGACTTTCCAGAGACTGATGGACAAGGTCCTCCAGGACTGTGACGATTACTGTGCTGCTTACTTGGACGACGTGGTGATCTACAGCCACTCCTGGGAGGAGCACATACAGCATCTTAGCAGAGTCCTGGGGAAGATCCATGAAGCAGGCCTCACGCTTAACCTCCTGAAGTGTGAGTGGGTGAAACAGGAGACAAAGTACCTGGGTTACCAGCTGGGTAAGGGTGAAGTTCGGCCTCAGGTGGAGAAAGTGGAGTCCATCAGGAATAGCCCTCAACCCAGAACCAAGAAACAGGTGAAGTCCTTCCTAGGTCTGGCAGGGTGGTACCAGAGATTCATTCCACAGTTTTCGACCATCGCTGTCCCTCTGACCAACCTCACTTCGAAGGGGGCCAGCAACCCTGTGAAGTGGACTGAGGAGTGTGAGGAAGCCTTCATGACACTGAAAAAACGACTGTGCTCATTCCCTGTTCTCCAGACCCCTGATTTTCAGAAGAGATTTCTCGTGCAGGTGGACGCTTCGGCTGTAGGAATTGGAGCTGTACTGGCCCAAGGGGAGCCAAGAGAAGAGCTTCCTGTGCTGTACCTGAGTCGGAAGCTGTTGCCCAGGGAAACCAGGTATTCTACAATCGAAAAGGAGTGCCTGGCTATAAAGTGGGCCCTAGATAGCCTCCGTTACTACCTTCTTGGGAGGGAATTTGACCTGCACACGGACCACAGAGCACTGACCTGGATCCAGACCATGAAGGACCGGAATTCTCGTGTGACCAGGTGGTATCTGGAGCTCCAGCCCTTCAGGTTCTGTGTCCGTCACAAGGCAGGAAAAGAGAACGTTACTGCGGACTACCTATCAAGGCTCCCGAACATGGTCGCTTCAGGAGAGGAGGAAGGTAATGTGACATAGAAGTCCGTCACTGGCCGCGGGCAGCATTTGGTTCGTTAACGCACACACATATTCATCACTCCTCCCTGCGCCATTATACCATAAGTTAACAATGTGGGTCGACACACAAATTAACTTCTGTCTTGGTGCATGCATTTCACACTTGTCAATGTTCATATTTGAGAGATACAATAATTATTATACTTATCAATGTTGTGGATGAGCGCATTGTTTGTTTGTTCTGTTCCTCTCTCTCCATCTCTGTAGCTTCCGGGTATGCTGGAAAAGGACCCGAGCTAAGGGAATTGGGTTGGCTTTATAGTGCCTGTCCCAAATGGCTCATTAATGCATATGGGCATATTGAAAGATATTGTCAGTAGTGATGTAATGTTGTAAATGTTATGTTGTGATATTGTTTAAAACCGTGTTGCAATGTATATCCTTTAGTATGTTTAGTTCATGGAAAATGTAGGTTTGTATTGTTAATTGATTAATTAATGAGGGTTAATTGTTCTGAGGGGAGGGGCTAGCCCTACAAAGGGAGCCTCTCTTTCAGTCAGGAGGAGAGGCAATTTTGGATTGAGCTGTGGATGGGGCGGCATTGTTTTTAAGCTGTCCCATAAGGTAGACGTTGATGGCAGTACTGTTGTTTTTTGTTCCGGAATCACTTGTAAATAAACACCTTTGCACAGAAGAACTTTTGCGGCTCCGCCATCTTTTTATTTTGATAGAGGTTAGGTTATCCAGTTTAGCCTTCTGGCCTACTCTACGTGACATATGGTGGCAGTGGTGGGATGGCGTACCGCAAATCAGTGAATTCCAACAAGAGAGGTAAAGGAATGCGTACAGGATTGCGTTCTCAGCAACAGCATCAACTGTCAGAAAAGGTACCTGAAGTTGAACCGGGGTGGAATACCATGGAATCGTCTGGTGAAGAAGAGGTCAAGTATGAGAAACTAGGAGCCCGACCGCGGGGCCAAAGACAACCAGAACTGGGTGAGCTGCTGACTGAAGGAGCAGTTGGGGGACCAGAACCACACCCAACCATGGTAACCCTTTTTCAGCAACTTTTCACCTGCCTTGAGAGGAGGGACGAAGACCTCAAGCAGGAGTTACGTGGCCTACGCCAATCTATCCTCACAGCTCCCCACCAGGCGGAACTCGTCAGTGAGAGCCCAAGATTGGGTCTTCCAACACCAGGACGACAAAGGCTCGGGTTATGGTATGTGGGCTTCGACCAGTTTTCAACTGATACTATGGTACCGTTCCAGGTGGCGGAAGTTAGAGTCGATAAGGAGAATATGATTGGCCGAAGTTCAACCAATCCCTCTAACACAACGGCTATTCCTAGTGTAATCATCCAGGGTAAAGGACCAGTACGAATAGTTCAGACCAAAGACCTTAAAGAAGTTATAGAGGTGGAGACTGGGTTTGGGGAGTCCAACTTATGGTTGGAATGGATTCAATATATGGCCAGATCAGTGGCTAAAGAAGAATGTTATGCCTGTGCGAACGCTAAACCCCAGTTAACAACTATCCTTTTCCCACTGAACGGAATTAATTCCCCTAAGGGAATGGCATGTATGGTAAAGCTGTTCATGAAAGCAGGAATGCCAGATAATGACAGTTGTATTGATTTGCACTATTTATATCCCCAGGAACCAAGTTAGTACAGAGAATATGACCACTGATTAGACCATGTCTGAATTGACAGGCTGGTTGAACTCTGGGGATTTCAATAAAATAAAATGGGCCAGTGTCGCCATCTGGTGGTTGTGCGGGGGAATGAGTTTGTGGCCAGTATTGCCGACTGATTGGACTGGTTAGGAATGCCTTTTACACTCATACAACACCAAGACATGAAGTTGGCCAAACGAGAGAGAAGAGATGCTCCATCTGGGTCTTTTGACGACAGAGTATATATTGATAACATTGGGGTTCCACGAGGTGTGCCGGATGAGTTCAAGGCAAGAAATCAGATACTAGCAGGATTAGAGTCAAGCATTTTCTGGTGGTCTACTCTCAATAAGAATGTCGACTGGATTAATTATAGTTACCAGAAGTGTTATTAAAGGTTTTGTAGAACAGACTGAAGCAACCAGCTGGAAGACCTGACAGAATAGAATGGCATTAGATAAAAGGAGGAAGTGGGCGTGGTAATCAGGACCATGTCTTACATCCCAGGTAGCACAGCTCCGGACGAATCAGTGCCCGAAGCCTCAGCTGTTTTGACCACCCTGGCTCACGGGTTGGCAGAAACTCTGGGGTGGATACTTCTCTGAACTAAATTGGGTTGACAGTATTTATGGAAAAATGTGGTGTTTTGGGCTGTATCCACCTGCATGACTGTTTTAATTTTATGCGGCTGTTGTCTAATTCCCTGTGTGCGAGGCCTTGTTTCCAGGACTCTGGAGAGATCAATGACACTACAGATGGTGTGTTATGGGCCGATTCCAGGTTCTGACCTGTGGAGGACTGAAGGCATGTCTACAGAGGAAGTGGACGAATCTGGATCTGTCATTTGTGGGGAATTTATGTTTGATGAGGCTAGTGTTGAGATGAAGGGGAATTAGATTGTAATTGGTTTCCATGATTAAACTGTTTTTTTAATGAAGGTCTGACGAAAATCCGGAAGGAAGAGTTATGATTCTGATGTAGGTTTAAAAACAGTTGGAGTTAAGGTTAGATTTGATTAATGAGATGTGAAGAGTTGGATAAACATTTATAATTGATTTGTTGATTATGTGTCTATTCATATGATAATCTGATAGACCTCTATAAAAAGGTTAGTTAAGTTCATTTATACTTTCATTTTTTATGATTAAATAAAACTAGATGTAGAATTGAATGTATAATATTTGATCAAAGGGAGGATTGTTAGAGGAAATTATAAGTTGAGATGATTAATTATGTATACATTATTGATTAGAACCATTTATTCTAATACTATTATGTTATGATATGAAAAGTATGAGTTTTTGGTTGAGCTGTTACTGAAAATGTAAGCAGAACGAATTAATTGTCTGTGCCTCCTCGGGGGTTTAAGGAGGAGGAATAAGATAGTTTTTCAAACAGATAAGAATGTTTTGGTTGGATTCCATTAGTGGAGAGAAGTATATCTTTTAGACAGGTTGGAATGTAGTTTATGAGGGGAGTAAAAACATCTCTAGGACTGAATACTACGCCATTGTAAGGCTGGGAGAGGGTGTGAAACTGATGACGTCATTTTATGTTCTCTTTCTTTAAAATGTAATGTTCTTTGTATTTTGGGTTAGTACTCTCTTGTAATAAACGCTGTTACTTTTGACTTTTAAGACTGGTCTCATTCTACTTCATGCATAATTAATGAACTTACAATTCATTAATGAATTAGAAATGAGTGCGAATTGGTTTTGGCAATTAAACATAAAGGAATTTAGAATTCCTCTATCACCAGCCTAACTCCGGTACACAGCAGGCGGGATTGGTAGCTAGCTAGCTAACGAGATAGCTAGGACACCGGTAGACTGTACCCTTCAGCCCCGCCTGTCGGGCATTGCTTTCCTGCAGTTCTGTTTACGATGCCTTGGGGCGGACGGGTTTAGGGTTGTTAAATATTGTGTGGATGAAGGGTGGGTTGAATAATGAGAAAACAATACCCTAAAATATTCATGAAATGTATATTTCTTGTGCAATTTATATCTATAGGCTACATTGAGATTTTGTTTGAAGCTATCTTGCATTAGTGCATAAACCAAAATATTAGGGCCTTACTGTATGAACGCCAAATAGCCTACACGCCAAATGCTTTTGGGAACAGGCAGAAAAAGTTCACGTCAATTCGCAGAGACAAAAAGGACAATTGTCAGAGTTTATTTCAATAAGAGAATAGCTGCGAAAGGAGAGTTGAAAATAATGATAATGAAGGGCCAGAAAAGTCATGTTTGGGGAAAATGTGGTAAAGTGGAAAAAGAGGATGATAACAGTGTGATGATTGTGAGGCTCTGTATAAATTCGACAGTCACAAGATGGGGACTTCAAATGGGCCTATGGCACTCCAAGAGAACTGTTGCATACTGTTCAGATGGGATAAATGGAAACTGAAATCTGGGACATTGAGTGTAGCCTACTGCCCTACAAAGGCAAAACGTAGTAACTATGAATTTGGTCAGAAGTCTTTGATCAGTTGTAATGGACAGGTATATTATCTGATTAATGTGGTATTTATTTTCCTTACATAATAACAAGCCAGTTGATCAGCATTTATAATGGAGTATCAGAAATTGCCCTCATAGAATTATGTGGATATCTATTTAGCTTTTGTGGTACAGTTATGCCACACAGGGCTATGAGCCAGAAGGTTGAGGGTTCACCAACCTCTACAGACGAGCACATTCTCCCTGCCTACTTCATTACTCACTATCAGAGCCGGTTGCAGAAAATGATCAGATTGGAGGAAATCTGATTTTCAACATTTTCATGACATATTTATAATTATATAAAATATATGCAACGAATTTTCCACCAACAGGTGTCAATGCACCACACAACCAATAAACAAAACATACCGACAAAGTTTGCCTTTTCAACACCACAATAAGTATATTATGTTAATCCTGACAAACAGGAAACGCAACCCTCTCTACCTTGAAGGCTTACCCAGTATCGAAGGCTTGGCTTGACAATTTCTGAATGTCATTAAACTTTTAGGTGTTTTGTAACAGATGTCTCTTTCCATTTGTCCAATTGTTCCTCTGCACAGTTTGGATTGATTTATTGATTTTATTTATCAGTAAAAAAAAATACATACACTGCCTTTGGAAGGTAATTCAGACCCCTTGACGTTTTCCACATTTTGTTGTGTTACAGCCGTGTTCTAAATGGATTACATTAAATAAAAACCTCAGCAAATCTACACACAATACCCCATAATGACAAAGTGAAAACAGGTTTCTAGAAATTGTTGAAAATGTATTAAAAATTAAAAACAGAAATACCTTATTTACATAAGTATTCATATCCTTTGCTATGAGACTCAAAATTGAGCTCAGGCGTGCCTGTTTCCATTGATCGTCCTTGAGATGTTGCTACAACTTGATTGGAGTCCACCTGTGGTAAATTCAATTGATTGAGCATGATTTGGAAAGGCACACACCTGTCTATATAAGGTCCCACAGGTGACAGTGCATGTCAGAGCAAAAACCAAGCCATGAGGTTGAAGGAATTGTCTGTAGAGTGCCGAGACAGGATTGTGTCAAGTCTCATAAAAGGTATTTAATGTATGTCTCATCAGTCTCAGGTAGCATCAGTTTCAAAGCTCTAATAAAATACAGACATATTAATATGCTTTAGAATGACACTTCCGGTTTGGACAGGAAATGCTGGGTTACCTGGGAGAAGGGATTCTCGGGATGGAACATTTTGTAAAATACCAGGAAGATATTCAACCCTTGTCTGTAGCTTATTCTTTTAGATGTTTGGGTCTACTGGTGAACCATGATGTGCAGGCATAATCAGAGACACTGGACTAGCGCACTTGTCTTTAGAGTGTCTATAGGTTTCCATCCAATTGGTGACAGATTTTCATGCGCATATTCAAAAATCTGTTGAGGTGGAGAATATGACCGGGAATATTTTAATTTACCAGACATTGGAGAACTTTAATGGACATCCATATCAGTGGCCGTCGGTGCCGTTTAAGATGAGAGAGGAAGACTATTTTTCTTCATAAGCATGGCCTTATTTCTATTACAGCATATTGGATGACTGTCATTCACAATCCATTCATCCAGTTCAATGTAACATCAATAGGTTTAGGCTACTACATGATCCTCAAATTTTCCCTTTACCCAACATGAGGTTGCTACAACCTAGAATATGAATGAAAGTTTACAACGTAGGTGCACACAGGTCGAGAGAAATTTGAGGTGACCGTTACACATGGGCAGACAGTGACACATTCAATACTGCATTGCACATTCTTGCCTGAATCTAGCTGATCTAGGGTGTTACCATTAGTCCAACGGTTGCAAACGAGTCTTCTATTGGATGTATTCAGGCATGTTTATCCTAGTTTAATTCCGTTTGCTTCCGTATAAGAAGCATTTTTCAACAGAATCGGCAGAATGAATACACCCCTGATCACTTGTAAACACAGTTCACTTTCATTGCAGCCATGAAGCCATTGACTCAACTTTTCAAAGAATTCTGAATTAATGTTATCTATTCTCTCATTTCCCCATCCTTTATGTTGTCTGAAACTGAAGGTTTAATGTATCCATTGTTCACAGGCCTTAGCCTTTTCGGGGCCATAAGTGAGTTTTGGTCCGGGGCCCCAACCCCACTTCGGGACCTTAGCTGTTGGGTTAGTCACTGCAAAACTTTTTTTACTTTGGTAGACCCTTTTTTTTCAAAGAGATCTATCTAGTATATAAAAGCTCAGACACACTGGTAGGAATGACAAATATTTGCCTGCCTCTGAATAGTGCCGGCAGTTAATCTCTTATGTTTACACAGCAAAGACCTTGAAGTCGTCCGCCACTCAGCCTTGTTAAAACACTTCAAACCAGAATGTGGCAGTAGGTCTAGCGTTGTTTGGCAATGCATGTCCATGTGTGTCGCACAGATTCCTATGTTAGCGCAGCTAGAGCTTCCTAGCTAAGGTTGTTCATTTGTAGAAAGCGCTTGTTGATACTAGCCAGATGGCCACAGCTAGATAACTACCTAGCAAGATGATGAAGAAACAATTTAATTCACTCTCCATAATCCCAAACTGCCAGCCCATAGCCAAATGATTAGCTAGCTAGCTAATGTCAACATATTCGCTAGCTTGCACAACATACTTTTGTATATATTCTGTATGTGGACACCCCTTCAAATTAGTAGTTTTGGCTATTTCAGCCACACCTATTGCTGACAGGTGTATAAAATCGATCACAGTCATGCTGGCAGTAAAATGGCCTTAGTGAAAAGCTCAGTGACTTTCAACATGACACCGTCATAATATGCCACCTTTCCAACAAGGCACTTCGTCAAATTTCTGCCCTGATAGAGCTGCCCCGGTCACACATTGGTGCGGCTGGCTTCCGGGTTAACCTCAAGTCGACCCTCTACTTTTTTGAACATTCTGTTAAAAATCGCGCAACATTTCAGCGCCCTGCTACTCATGCCAGGAATATAGTATATGCATTTGCTTAGTCTGTGTGGATAGAAAACACTCAGACGTTTATAAAACTGGTTAAATCACTGCTGTGGCTTTACCAGAACGGCATTTACATCGAAAAGCACAGGAAAAACTGATCACTGAAAATGGGAAAATATATCCATGCGCTACTTTAACCCATTGATAAAGGTGAACCACAATTAATTGACTGAGGTTGCAGTACCTACAGCTTCCACACGGTGTCTAGAGTCTTGTCATTTCCCTTCGAGTTTTTTCTTGGTCAAACACATGCAGGGCACCGTATCTCCTATGGTCTAGGACCGGATATTTTCGTTGAGTTTCTAGCCGGACATTTTTCCAGACAGACAGCTAATGATCTTTACATCGCCTCCTGATGAATTTTATCGCTTATTAACGTTTACTAATACCTAAAGTTGCATTACAAACGTATTTCGAAGTGTTTTGTGAAAGTTTATCGTCGACTTTTTGAATTTTAAAAAATGACGTTACGTTTTGAAACTATGTTTTTTTCGTTTATCACAGTCTACATATAACGATATCTATCTTTATATGGACCGATTTAATCGAAATAAAGACCCAAATAGTGTTTATGGGACATCTAGGAGTGCCAACAAAGAAGATGGTGAAAGGTAATGAATGTTTTCTATTTTATTGTGCGGTTTGTGTAACGCCGAAATGCTAATTATTTTGTTTACGTCCCCTGTGTGACTTTTTGGGTGTTACATGCTATCAGATAATAGCTTCTCATGCTTTCGCCGAAAAGCATTTTAAAAATCTGACTTGTTGCCTGGATTCACAACGAGTGTAGCTTTAATTCAATACCCTGCATGTGTATTTTAATGAACTTTTGAGTTTTAACTAATACTATTAGCATTTAGCGTAGTGCATTTGCATTTCCAGAGCTCTAGTTGGGACGCAAGCGTCCCGAGTAGAAGCAACAGGTCAAGCAAGCAGTGTGTCAAGAAGCAGTGCGGCTTGAATTTCGGGAGGACACGTGACTCTTCAACTTCGGCTCTCCCGAGTTTGTGTGGGAGTTGCAGTGATGGGAGAAGACTGTAACTACCAATTGGAGGTCACGAAATTGGCGAGAAAAAGGGGTAAAGAAATACAAAAATGATAATAAAAACACACATTCCTCCCCAAAGCAAAAAAATATAATAAATGCATACATGTAAAGAATAGCCAGACACAATACTTAAAACCATCACGAGCTAACAATGCAATAGGCCTAGCTAGCCAACATGACCTGAGTAGAGCAATATAATACTATGTACAGATAGACATATACTGAAGTTATCAGAACCCTCCTCGCCTGCCACTACTTTGGCAGCTCTTAGGGTTAGGGGGCAGTGTTCGGTTGAATGACGTGCCCAAAGTCAACTGCCTGTTACTCAGGGCCAGAGGCATGTTACTCAGGGCCATTTGCATATAATTGGTAGCATTGGATAGAAAACACTCTGAAGTTTCTAAAACTGTTAAAATAATGTCTGTGAGTATAACAGAACTGATATGGCAGGCAAAACCCAGAGGAAAATCCATGTAGAATATTTTTTCTTTAGGTCCACAGGCCATTTCAATGCAAGTCTATGGGATATACAAATAAAAAGGACCCAGATTGCAGTAGTAGTCTTGTTGCGCGCTTGAACGAGGTGCGCACTCTTCGTTATTTATCTTCCCTATTGAACATACTGTTCTCTCCGTCTTAAATTGTATTGTTTATTTGAATTAGAAACATCGTTTGACTTGTTTGGATGAACTTTACTAGTAACTTTTTGGATTTGTTTGTATGCCTGTTGAATGAGTGGATTACTGAAATCAAAGGCGCCAACTAAACAGACTTTTTTGGATATAAATAATGACTTTATCAAACAAAACGACCGTTCATTCTGTAGCTGGGACCCTTGGGATTGCAAACAGAGGAAGATCTTCAAAGGTAAGTGATTTATTCAATCGCTATTTGTGATTTTTGTGATGCCTGTGCTGTTTTGAAAAAGTATTTTGATGTGGGGCGCTGTCCTCAGATAATCACATGGTATGCTTTCGCCATAAAGCCTTTTTGAAATCTGACAACATGGTTGAATTAACAAGAAGTTAAGCTTTTAAATGATGTAGGACACTTGTATGTTCATGAATGTTTAATATTACTATTTTGTCATTTGAATTTGGCGTGCTCCAACTTCACCGGATGTTGTCGATTTTGATCCCACTAACAGGATCGGATCCCTAAGAGGCTTAGGGGTGCCCTGTCTCATGACCTTGACTTCAAACTTTGTTGTCACTGATGGGTTCAGTTTTCAGTTTCCATCAAGCCATTAGTTTCTGTGGACCTGAGTGTCCTTCAGTAAGAAGACATCTTGCAGGTTAGGTTTGTCGATTGTCCATTTTCTACATGACTGGAGTGTCACAAGGTATTCTTCTCAGTTTGATGAAGCTGGGGGTAGACAGACTCAATCACCTCTGTGCACTGCTCTTGTACTCATGCAGGAGAACATGCCGGCCCAGCGTTTACTCTTTGCGCTGCCTCCTCTGGTCCGGCGTGAGGTGATGTTCCTCAGTGAATCTAAGTCTATCCTCAGGTAAGTTTGACATCTTTTTTTACTCTTCCAGTTTTACTTGGAGTTTCCTGCAGGTTACACACTTATAGACCACACTGGGTAGCAACTTTTTACTTCCAACAATCCACAATCCAGCTGACCGGACTGCACCTTCAGTGAAGTGATGACCCTGGTGTGCAACTTGCTCGTGGTAGTATCTTACCAACAGACTGGCGATTCTTGGAGGATGAGGCGGTGTTTCTCTTCCCACATCATATCAGCTGCAGATGTGCGGCTTCCGATTCTCATCAACTTGTCTTCATCAATGATTGGGTTCAGCTTCTTGAGTGGACTGTGTTTGGGGTACTTCATTTCCTCTTCAAAGACTTCTTGCTGTATTCATCTAATGATGGTGGTTTTGGCTTGTGCAAGATGGTTGCTCTTGCACTTGTTACTGCCCTGGAGAAGGATTTGGCCAGCTGTATGAGCTTTGCTGTTGCTCGGGTGAGCGACTTCCAGCTGGAAAATCATTCCATCCTGTGGGCCAAGCTGGCCTCCAGTAGCTTTGGTAGTGAAGGTTGTGACTTGCTGCCGGATTTCTGTGTCTGAACTTGGTCCAACAAGTTTGAAGGTCTTTGAGTAGACATTTTTGTCTCTGTTCTTGTCAGGAAGGCTGGACCCAAGAACCAGTTAGTGAGCTTGAGGGAAGCTGCTGGCACAGGCCTACTTCCATGCTGATGTGGTGCCACTGTTCTGGGTGTGTGGACTTATACATGTAACTCTGTTTGATACATAAATGTAGGATCTTCTAGATGCGTTGTGAATATCACAGCACAATATTGCTATCTGTGTACAACTTCACTGCATGAATCTCAATGTCTATTTCATTTTTGATCAGGTCTGCCATCTCAACCGCTAAACCCAGCGGCACAAAGCTCTAGGTGTGGAACAGTGTGAGCAGGTTGTGGCGCAAGTTTGGATTTTCTCATGATGAACCCAACTTGACTTTGTCCTTCGAAGTCGACCACTGAGGTATGATACAGTTGGTATGGCCATAGTGGATGCGTCTGAGAAAACGCAAAGTTCTCTCTGCTGCATGAAGGACAAGGAGACAAGGACATATGGTGGATGGTGAGCTGTTCGAGTTGCATCAATGTGTCTTTCCACAGCTTCCACTGAGTTACTTTCTCTTCTGGGAGTGGTATGTCCCAGTAACATTGCTCATGTCCAGTAGAGAATTTGCTCGTTAGAGCCTTGCCTTGCATAGCGATATGTGCTACAAACCCTAGGTGTGTCGTACAGGCTGACAAGACAACTCTTCTTGTGAACAGCTTCTCTACTCAGAAGGTGAAGAGATCTGTTTCCAGATTCCAACTGAGTCCTAGACTTCGTGGCAGGTAGCCTAGTGGTTAGAGCATTGGGCCAGTAACTGAAAGGTTGCTAGATTGAATCCCCATACTGACAAGGTAAAAATCTGTCATTCTGCCCCTGACACAAGCCAGTTAACCCATTATTCTCCAGTAGGCTGTCATTGTAAATAAGAATTTGTTCTTAACTGACTTGCCTAGTTAAATTAAATACCCCTAGATCCAGGTCCTTCAGGTCTTTTTGGAGGCTATCTTGTGCAGCCTCATGCTAGACTCCGCTAACATTTATCTTGTTCCTTTCAGGATGTTGATAGCTTCTTCATCGCTGGAGAATGAGGTAAATCAA
This sequence comes from Oncorhynchus nerka, assembly GCF_034236695.1. NCBI lineage: Eukaryota > Metazoa > Chordata > Actinopteri > Salmoniformes > Salmonidae > Oncorhynchus > Oncorhynchus nerka. The sequence goes on along the minus strand of NC_088409.1, from coordinate 55,360,434 downwards.
CGTCTACGTAGAAGTTTCTCATGACAAACTTTTTGGCATCTGTGCCATACTCTTCACCCTCCTGGGCTGCTCATCTCAGGCCGTAGATGGCTACAGCTGGTGATTGGCTGTTTCCGAACACAGGCACCTTCATTCTGTGATATCTTTGAGGTCATTGTCTTAATACCACAGGAACCTTTAGTAGTCATGGTAGTCTTCGTGGGAAAACGACACAGTAGAACATCTGTGACTGCAATGTTTTTTTTTTGGAATCGGATGGGGACTCTTGAGTGTTATTCAGGTCTGGTCCACTGAGGAGAACATCGTTGAGGGAGACTACCTCAGGTATGGGAGCTACACAGCTGTTCGACTCGTTCATGAAGACTTCCCTGTCCATGATTTAGAGGAAGAGGTCAACTTGTCATCGCCATGTGTTCTTTCAAACACTTTTACATCCGAGGTCGTCCATATCTGTGGTTGGGATGGCGGCCTCCATGCAGTTCTGAGGTCCCTGGCACAGTGTTGTTATCCCATCTTTCCTTGATCTGGATGCTGTTAGCGCAGGGGCTAAGGAATGATGTGTCTATTGTGCAGCACGTTTTTTTTGTAGCACTCTGTCCAGCTATAACTCACCGATGACCCAGCCTATGTCTAGACATTGCATGTCAAATCAGAAATCAAATCAAATTTATTTGTCACATACACATGATTAGCAGATGTTAATGCGAGTGTAGCGAAATGCTTGTGCTTCTAGTTCCGACAATGCAGTAATAACCAACGAGTAATCTAACTAACAATTCCAAAACTACTTCCTTATACACACAAGTGTGAAGGGATAAAGAATATGTACATAAAGATATATGAATGAGTGATGGTACAGAGTGGCATAGGCAAGATGCAGTAGATGGTATCGAGTACAGTATATACATACACATGAGATGAGTATGTAAACAAAGTGGCATAGCTAAAGTGGCTAGAAAATACATGTATTACATAAAGATGCAGTAGATGATATAGAGTACAGTGTATACATATGAGATGAATAATGTAGGGTATGTAAACACTATATTAAGTAGCATTGTTTAAAGTGGCTAGTGATATGTTTTACATCAATTCCCATTATTAACTTAAAGTGGCTGGAGTTGAGTCAGTGTGTTGGCAGCAGCCACTCAAAGTTAGTGGTGGCTGTTTAACAGTCTGATGGCCTTGAGATGGAAGCTGTTTTTCAGTCTCTCGGTCCCTGCTTTGATGCACCTGTACTGACCTTGCCTTCTGGATGATAGCGGGGTGAACAGGCAGTGGCTCGGGTGGTTGTTGTCCTTCATGATCTTTATGGCCTTCCTGTGACATCGGGTGGTGTAGGTGTCCTGGAGGGCAGGTAGTTTGCCCCCGGTGATGTGTTGTGCAGACCTCACTACCATCTGGAGAGCCTTACGGTTCTGGGTGGAGCAGTTGCCGTACCAGACGGTGATACAGCCCGACAGGTTGCTCTCGCTTGTGCATCTGTAGAAGTTTGTGTGCTTTTGGTGACAAGCCAAATTTCTTCAGCCTCCTGAGGTTGAAGAGGCGCTGCTGCGCCGCCTTCACGATGCTGTCTGTGTGGGTGGACCAATTCAGTTTGTCTGTGATGTGTATGCCGAGGAACTTAAAATTTACTACCCTCTCCACTACTGTTCCATCGATGTGGATAGGGGGGTGTTCCCTCTGCTGTTTCCTGAAGTCCACAATCATCTCCTTAGTTTTGTTGAGTGTGAGGTTATTTTCCTGACACCACACTCCGAGGGCCCTCACCTCCTCCCTGTAGGCAGTCTCGTTGTTGGTAATCAAGCCTACCACTGTTGTGTCGTCCGCAAACTTGATGATTGAGTTGGAGGCGTGCGTGGCCACACAGTTGTGGGTGAACAGGGAGTACAGGAGAGGGCTCAGAATGCACCCTTGTGGGGCCCCAGTGTTGAGGATCAGCGGGGTGGAGATGTTGCCTACCCTCACCACCTGGGGGCGGCCCGTCGCAGTCCAGTACCCAGTTGCACAGGGCGGGGTCTAGACCAGGGTCTTGAGCTTGATGATGAGTTTGGAGGGTACTATGGTGTTAAATGCTGAGCTGTAGTCGATGAACAGCATTCTCACATAGGTATTCCTCTTGTCCAGATGGGTTAGGGCAGTGTGGTTGAGATTGCATCGTCTGTGGACCTATTTGGGTGGGCAAATTGGAGTGGGTCTAGGGTGTCAGGTAGGGTGGAGGTGATGTGGTCCTTGACTAGTCTCTCAAAGCACTTCATGATGACGGAAGTGAGTGCTACGGGGCGGTAGTCGTTTAGCTCAGTTACCTTAGCTTTCTTGGGAACAGGAACAATGGTGGCCCTCTTGAAGCATGTGGGAACAGCAGACTGGGATATGGATGATTGAATATGTCCGTAAACACACCAGCCAGCTGGTCTGCGCATGCTCTGAGGGCGCGGCTGGGGATGCCGTCTGGGCCTGCAGCCTTACGAGGGTTAACACGTTTAAATGTTTTACTCACCTCTGCTGCAGTGAAGGAGAGTGCATGTTTTGGTTGCGGCTGTATTGTCCTCAAAGCGGGCAAAAAAGTTATTTAGTCTGCCTGGGAGCAAGACATCCTGGTCCGTGACTGGGCTGGTTTTACATTTACATTTAAGTAATTTAGCAGACGCTCTTATCCAGAGCGACTTACAAATTGGTGCGTTCACCTTATGACATCCAGTGGAACAGCCACTTTACAATAGTGCATCTAAATCTTTTAAGGGGGGTGGTGAGAAGGATTACTTTATCCTATCCTAGGTATTCCTTAAAGAGGTGGGGTTTCAGGTGTCTCCGGAAGGTGGTGATTGACTCCGCTGTCCTGGCGTCGTGAGGGAGTTTGTTCCACCATTGGGGGGCCAGAGCAGCGAACAGTTTTGACTGGGCTGAGCGGGAACTGTACTTCCTCAGTGGTAGGGAGGCGAGCAGGCCAGAGGTGGATGAACGCAGTGCCCTTGTTTGGGTGTAGGGCCTGATCAGAGCCTGGAGGTACTGAGGTGCCGTTCCCCTCACAGCTCCGTAGGCAAGCACCATGGTCTTGTAGCGGATGCGAGCTTCAACTGGAAGCCAGTGGAGAGAGCGGAGGAGCGGGGTGACGTGAGAGAACTTGGGAAGGTTGAACACCAGACGGGCTGCGGCGTTCTGGATGAGTTGTAGGGGGCCCAGCCAACAGCGAGTTGCAGTAATCCAGACGGGAGATGACAAGTGCCTGGATTAGGACCTGCGCCGCTTCCTGTGTGAGGCAGGGTCGTACTCTGCGGATGTTGTAGAGCATGAACCTACAGGAACAGGCCACCGCCTTGATGTTAGTTGAGAACGACAGGGTGTTGTCCAGGATCACGCCAAGGTTCTTAGCGCTCTGGGAGGAGGACACAATGGAGTTGTCAACCGTGATGGCGAGATCATGGAACGGGCAGTCCTTCCCCGGGAGGAAGAGCAGCTCCGTCTTGCCGAGGTTCAGCTTGAGGTGGTGATCCGTCATCCACACTGATATGTCTGCCAGACATGCAGAGATGCGATTCGCCACCTGGTCATCAGAAGGGGGAAAGTTTTCTTTTTGTAATCCGTGATTGACTGTAGATCCTGCCACATACCTCTTGTGTCTGAGCCATTGAATTGCGATTCTACTTTGTCTCTATACTGACGCTTAGCTTGTTTGATTGCCTTGCGGAGGGAATAGCTACACTGTTTGTATTCGGTCATGTTTCCGGTCACCTTGCCCTGATTAAAAGCAGTGGTTCGTGCTTTCAGTTTCACGTGAATGCTGCCATCAATCCATGGTTTCTGGTTTGGGAATGTTTTAATCGTTGCTATGGGAATGACATCTTCAACGCACGTTCTAATGAACTCGCTCACCGACTCAGCGTGTTCGTCAATGTTTGACGTAATACGAAACATATCCCAGTCCACGTGATGGAAGCAGTCTTGGAGTATGGAATCCTGTAGGGTGCAGGGTGCATTGTAGGGTGCATAGTCCAGCCCGTTGTACTGTTCTCTGACTTTGCACATTCTCAGTATCTCTTCCAAGCAGGAGGAGGATTGCTGCGTCTAAGTCCAGTGCTGGAATCTTGTCTGCAACTGGCTTCAGATGAACTCTCCTTTTGCGGCAAACCATGATTTTCTTTGGTAGCAAAGTTCTCTGTTCTCCATCAGGCTGGCCCGGATGCAGCGTGGGTGGATGTCTATCACTGTTGCATTCTTTGCACAGCAACACTTTTTCACAATCATTTGTGAGATGACTGGTTGAAACTGTAACACGTGGCTGTCCTCGAGATACGAATCTAGTGTGTTGCTCCTGAAGCTGCAGCATCTTCTCAGCGGATGAGGCTTGTTGTGCAGAGGACAACTTTCTTCCCTGAGAGACTAGCCTGGTTGGCTTCATACTCAGATGAGACATCTGTCTTCCGTATGGACACTGGTGTTCTGTGTTCTTTGTTATGCTTCTCGGGTGGAGTTGGAGCCGCCTGTGTTCAAGAAGGTGAGGCTTGGATCGCTGCACGTCTTCGCTTGCTTAGGATGAACTGTAGGACTGACGGGTAGGTAGGCTCGACTTTTTCGCATTGGTGGTCTGGTTCTGTATTGTAGAGTCTGACTGTATCAAAGTTGACCCCTGCTAATTGGACCTTTGATGGTCTCAATGGCTTTGTGTTATGAGGTGGTTGAGCAGTGTATACTCACGGGTGCGTTACGTTTAGAGGTGTGCCGTCTGGGTTTCTAACAAACAGCTGTCTCTCTGTTTAAATAATCACCGGCTACTCCGAGAACTTCAGCTTTGGCTGCTGTGGCAGCTTTCTCCTACTTGAGAATATGTAAGTGTGCCGTTACCTCAGCTTTTCTTCTAGCTAATTCCGCTGTAACCCTATGATGCTCTTTTATGCAGCCCTTTTCTCGTATCATGTCAGCTTCCCTTGTTGCATAGGAAGCCTCTGCTTTTGCAAGAGCCCTGGTGGTTGCAGCACTAGATGATGACAGGTTAGTGGCTCGAATGTCTCAACCAATGCGCTTAGGTCTGTCTTCAGGATTAACTGATGTCAGATCAGATTTATTAGTCTCTAAAGCTTGAGCACCATGACCTGGTCCCCAGAGTGTATGTGCTGTCCTCTGAGTCTGAATGCTGAAGGATGTCTGTTACCTTGATAATCTTGTTGTTTCATAATGAGCTGGGTTAACTCTGTGGAGTCTAATGGCTAAAGAGGTTGGATTGAGACTTGTAGAAGGGATCCACTCTTCCTTTGGCTGGTCCTACTGTGTAGTCTTATTGTTATGCCCTCACGATATGTGTACATTTAAAGCTTGGCATAAAGCTGACAACTCCCATTAAAGAGCCCGGAGGCAGGATTAATCTTTAGTTTAGTTTTTCATCTTTTAGTTACATTACTTTTTGTAAAACTGTAAAGTACAGAATATAGCAAATATTATTGAAAAATTATCTGCACACATTCACACAACTGCATACACGTAAAGAATATCCTGACCCAATATACTAACTATAACAAGCTCATGATAGTCAATAGGCCTAGCTTGCCAAAATAACGTTGCAGAAAGGAGGAAAATGTACCTGACTAGAAAAGTGCCACAAAATGACTAAAACAGCAATACGCGTACTATGTATACATACAACATAATTACAACGGTATCATCTTGTAACGGAAAGATACCTAGGCATGCACATTAGCCAGATAAAGTACAGGAAGTTGCGTGTCAAAGATAGTTAACACCCAATGTATTTTCTATGGCAATTAGTTAGCACACATTAGTTTAGCATCATCATGAAGGCTAGGTAAAAACGTACTTATTCTAGAAAGTACAACTTGAATTAATGAAAGCATGTACTAGTGACTCAAACAAAAGGTGCCTACTTAAAGACGGATCTTTATCCAAAGCCTAGTAAGAAAGATGAAGCTCATCTGTATGTTGCCATTCTTTATATTGCTTGTACTGGGAATGCGCTCTGAACCGGAAGTAAGCTGATTTAAGTTTGCTAGGGTAGCGCAACAGAGCACAAACTATGTACAGATAAATGTATGTACAGATAAATGTATGTCTACCAAAAAGGCAATTTTTTTATGTTGAGTTGTACCTTAATTATACACTGATCTCATTGTATATCCCTCCAGCAGCAATTCTTGGGGGGTTGTTGATAGAATTCAAGCTATCAAATCCAGACAGGAACTTATTTTAGCAGATGACCTTAATCACACATTCAATGAATTTGACAGACATAGCAATAAAAAAGGCAAATTCAAGGAGCCTCCAATGAGAGGCTGAAAAATGTAATATCTACAAATAATTTACATGACACCTGGAGATTATGCACAACTACAAAAGACTACTCCTTTTCTTTCTCAAAATAAAACAAACTATTCAAGAATGTACTTTTTTTCCTCCCAAAATGCACTCAACAATTTACTGGCTCAAAAGTTAAGTCTGAGTTACTAAAATACTATCTTTTAAAAAAAACGTAAAGATTTTTTAAATGTTTTTTTTTTTTAAAGATAGTAATTTATTTCAAGTTATAGAAGAAAATATATATTTCAATATTAAGCAGGAATATGATCTTTAACTTTTGAACAAAGCCAAAGACAGATTAAACTCAAATTACTACTTAATAGCAAATAAACCTGAAACCCTTACACAACCCTCACAAAATCAATACACTTCAAACCAGTTTTTTAAGATGAAGGTACAAGTTAGTTAATTAGAAACCACAACGGGATTAACAACTTTAAAAAATGTATGGAAATCTATATAAATCATTATTAAACAGTTGGACCGATCCTACAGCCTCAATCGACAACCCTGAAAAAACTCAGCAGACAAAAATCAGGTAAAATAGTGATCACCCAAAAATAGACAGTGTTAAAACATTCACGCAGAGAAAAGCACCAGGAATGGCTGTTATAGCAGCAGTGGTACAACCCATACTAATGCCCGTGATTATTCAACAATCAGGTGTCCACATAAATTTGGTCAAGTATTGTATCACTCAATTCAGTACTTCCTAGTTCCATGTATCAAACAGTTATTTCAGTTATATTAAAATCTGTAGAGTCCCCTGCTGATTACAGACCCATAACTCTAATAAATTGCAACAACAAAGTAATATAAAAGCTTATGCAAAATAATTGCAAGTCTTAAGACTTAATACATATCAATCAAACTTATTTTGTATACGGGTCACTTAGGATGGCAGTAGCATTTGTTGACAAAATGCAGGCATCTTGGGAAAAGGGAGGCAGGAACATAACCAGGGTTTATTAAAAATAGACAAGCAAATACAAGAACACTTTATAATACAATATGTAAAAAAGATAGACTTAACAATAATGGCTTTAATGCCAAAAAGGCTTTTGACTGTCTTGAATTGCCTTTCTAATACAAACGTTGAAAGCCTTGAACTTTCCAGCTGAAATAATACATGTAATACAAATAGTATATAAATATCCTCAAGATAAAATATAAACAAATGTTTTCTTAAGAAATTGCATTAGAAATGGCACAATACAGGGATGTCCTCACTCCCTCTCCTGTTTGCACTGACAATTTAACCGCTTAGAAAGAATTAGACAGAACCCAAACGTAACACGTATCGGTCTTTGTTTACCAAACTAAACGTAAAAATATACCATTTTATTTGCCGACGATCTCCTGATATACCTGACCAATATTGAAAACTCAATTTTCAAAAATAAATATATCTGAAAACTCAAATCTCAGGATATAAAATGAACTTGGAAAAACTGAAGTAATGGCAATAGGAAAAAACAAAACTCTTGATCTACAACAATTCTTTAAGTGTACCATTAAAAAAGAACTTTATCCCATTTACTCGACATGATGAAAGCAGATCTATTTAAATGGAAGAATATTCCTGAAAATCTTACAGGTAGAATTTCCCTCTTCAGAATGGCACGGCTCCCAAAGTTTTCATATTTATTCTCGGTAATACCATTTACCCAACTGAAGACATTCTTTAAAAATGTATACTCTGCCATAAGACTTTATGGGCAAATACAACTCATAGAGATGTAAAACATTCCTTTTTATTCTAAGTCTGAGGGTGGTTTTAACTTCCCAGACTTGGAATTGTACCAACTCACCACCCAAGACTTTTACTTGAGACATATTGTTAAATTCACTAAAGAATCATGTGTGTGTGTGTGTGTGTGGTATAAGGATATTTCTGAAATTATTGTGTGTACAGCAGTGGAGGCTCCTCAGAGGAGGAAGGGGAGGACCATCCTCAGTGAAATGTCATACATATGTAAATAGTGAAACCTTAAAGTTATCCTTTTCAGATAAAACTATACTAAATATTCATGTCACCAAATAATTGCTTTAACATACACTGTTTTGCAAGGAAGGTCTACAGTAACTTCAACAGTACTGTCTGGGGTAACACCATGGTGTAGCCAGAGGACAGCTAGCTTCTGTCCTCTGGCTACATAGACTTCAATACAAAATCTAGGCGACTCGTAGGCCTCACCCCCTTCCGTGGACATAGATGGTAATTATGACCACTCCCGCAGGACATGCTCCAACAAATCAAAGCTTTTGCAGTATGAACTGACATATTGTCCATCCAATCATAGAATTAGGATCAGAGAACAAACCTAGTGAGTTGTATTGGGATTGTGCCACAGAGCAATATGTGGGTTCAATGTGTTGAGAAGCTTGGTGACATTGTTGGATAGAGATTACGAGTGAAGAGTGATAGTTAAGCATTATTGGGATATTATTCAAATTTGTTTTTTCAAATGACAGGAGACAGAGGTATATTATAAATTGTTTTCTTGGTTTTATAACTTTATTTTTGTGTTAGTGCAATTTATTTGCTAGCTACCAGCACGAGTGTAGTTTTCTCTACCAGAATGGTAGAATGGCCAACACTGTCGAATGTTGTGGACTTCTTGTTTGAACCCCTTTCATTCTCTGGGGTACACGAAAAAGGTGCAAATTAAAAGCGAGGGTCGACCTCTGCTTGATCAGTTTCATGAAGACGGATGAAAAGGTGAGGGCGTTCAATACTAACTTGAATCAAAAGTATAGATGGTTATAACAGGGAGCCTTTCATCAGGTCGCCTGTATTGCTGGTCTATTTGGTAAGTCAGCCTTGGTCGAAAGGTGGGTGCAGTGACCTGAACATTGATTGTTCAGCTAAACAAAAGCAGGGCATGCAAGAATATGCTTTTAGGAGGACACAATGAGAGGGAAAGTTCCGTTAACAAGTACAACTACAAGGAGCTTGCAGGGGTAACTGCGCGTTATGATGCTTTACTTGCTGAAAGTATTGGAACTTTCAACTGTCTTTTGTAAGGATTTAGGATTAATGCATTTTAAACCCGCTACCATATTACTTAAGATTGAATTGTTTGAACAACAGCTGCTTTGTCTTTATCTGTGTGTGTGAGACAAGAACTGAGTAACATGGTGTGACTTGCATGTTGCAAAGCGGTGTACTGTTTGCTACATTTGCCTTGTCTGTGTGTCTATTGAGCACATGGTGTGACTTGCTGCATGTTACAAAGTTGTGGTTAATCAGGTATAGGGAGGGGTGGTCATCGCGAGGTTTAACTGAGATGGAAAAATACTGAACACAATAGCAGGAACTGAGCAACTGTTACAACTAGAGTGTGGTACCAACACAGAGTTAATCTACACAACAGCAGATGTCGGGCTCCAAGGAGCGCCAAGAGGCTAGGACTAGTCTGAGCGCCTGCGATAGGCTGAGCAAGTCTAAAACCACGCTCAGCCTCTACTGTGATAGGCCAACAGACGGGTTGGAATTATGTCTATCACAGTACAAGAACAACTGTTTACGAACATCTGGTCAGTTCTCTGTTTGCCCTGCGATGTGGGACAGAGAGCCCGTATATACGAAAATTGCATTTACCATTTATTGCTTGAATTTAATTAAAGACTTATTCTTCCTGATACCGGATTCAAAAGATGCAACCCTATCATTTTTCTGGGATGTTGAAACCCATTCCGAATGATTTGATATCCTCCATTAAAAGTAATTGTCAAAGGCTATACCCATTCACTAACACGATCCTAAGCGGGATAGCACAAAATGAGATGCAGAAACGTGACTTCAACAAAAAGAAAGAAACTGTATTGGGGGTTCTTTCAACACTCCCCAGGGCAGTAGAAACAAAGGCCCGTGTAAGGGCTATCTAATTTAAAAAAAAGTACCAGTTGGTACTAAATGCAAAACCAACAGCTTGAGCCGAACCTATAACAGGGAATCATGGTGCTGTGGAATTTGCCGTAACCTCCGGCTTGTAATCATTCTGCCTCTCCTCCTTAAATGTCTTATCTGTGGTGTAATTTTTTTTCCACACACATTGACTTCGGCGATGTCATTTACAACATAGCCTCCAACACTCTACTCAACAAATAGGATGCAGTCTATTACAGTGCCATCCGTTGTCACCAAAACCCCATATACTACCCACCACTGCGACCTGTATGCTCTCGTTGGCTGGCCCTTGCTTCATATTCATCGCCAAACCCACTGGCTCCAGGTCATCTATGTCTTTGCGCGGTAAAGCCCCGCCTTATCTCAGCTCACTGGTCACCATAGCAGCACCCAACTGTAGCACGTGCTCCAGCAGGTATATTTCACTGGTCACCAAAGGAAATTCCTTCTTTGGCTGCCTTTCCTTCCAGTTCTCTGATACCAAAGACTGGAACGAATTGCAAAAATCACTGAAGCTGGAGACTCATATCTCCCTCACTAACTTTAGGCACCAGCTGTCAGAGCAGCTCACAGATCACTGCACCTGTACATAGCCCATCTGTAAATAGCCCATCCAACTACCTCATCCCCATACTGTTATTTTTTTTATTCTCTCCTTTGCACCCCAGTATCTCTATTTGCACATTCATCTTCTGCACATCTATCACTCCAGTGTTTTAATTGCTAAATTGTAATTATTTTGCCACTATGGCCTATTTATTGCCATACCTCTTATCTAACCTCATTTGCACATACTGTATAGACTGTTTTTCTATTGTGTTATTGACTGTATGTTTGTTTATTCCATGTGTAACTCTGTTTTGTGTCGCACTACTTTGCTTTATCTTGGCCAGGTCGCAGTTGTAAATGAGAACTTGTTCTCAACTAGCCTACCTGATTAAAGGTGAAAAAAAAACGTGTAGCCTACTTGGACACCAGCTCCTTGGATAACTTGTCCCAACATTTCCCACTCTTCCACATGAATAGCCTGAAGCCACAGAGCTCTTCTCGATGGCTCTATTTCCCCATGTTGGAGAATTGCGAACCATAGGTTGGGATTTATGACCTGGTTACGTACAGCATATTGAACAACCCAACACACTTTTGTCATTTTCTTTGTATAACAAAAAATCTATGAAGAAGTTAGCTCTTACAATGGGGGTCAATGGAATATGTTTGTTTTTTCCCCAATTTTTGGTTGAGGGGAATTCCTTATGACATGAATATGGACTCTGAGAATAACAATGGAGCTTCTATTACAGTTATGTTTTTTTGTGAATATTTTGAACACAAGGAAAACAAAAGGTTGATAGTCAGTGACTCAACTTTTCAAAGATGACTGATTTTAATGTTATCCATTCTCACAGTCTATTATGTTGTCTGAAGCTGAAGGTTTAATGTATCCTTTGTTCACAGACCTTAGCCTTTTCAGGACCATAAGGAAGTTTTGGTTGGGGTCCCCACCCCACTTCAGGACCTTCGCTGTTGGGCTAGTCACTGCACAAGATTTTTACTTTGGTAGAGCTCTTTGAAAAAAAGGTGCGATCTAGAATATAAAAGCTCAGACACACTGGTAGGATTGTCAAATGTTTATCTGCCGACAAACGTTTGCACCTCTGAAAAGAGGAATTGGCACTCATTGGCAACGACAAGGAGTGGAACGTTAACTAAAGAGACTGGTACTCAGGCTACTATAGGTCGGTACAATAAGTAAACTATGAAAGTTGAATACAAGGTCATTGTGATCAAGTTGACCTTTTAAAGTCCCCTGAAACAGTTGACTGATGGTGATGCATACAAGATATGAGACAAACTAAATGTTGAGTTTGGCAGTACAAAACGTACAGGTCAAGCACGACGTCAAGAGAAAGGAAAGAAATCAGATTATTTTCAGTCTAGCCAGCATGTTGCCAAGATAAAGAAAATGCACTCACTAAAGGAGTGGTTACAAGTTTTAATATAAAAAGGAGTGATTGCATCACTGTACACTTCCAACTTATCTCCCAACTTAATACAGGATGAGTTTAATCATGGCAACTTTTCTCTCTACAGCTCTGCTGTTGCTGGTTCCTGGGATCCTGACTGAAAGTAATGTGGAATATATCTACATCTTTTTAATGTTCTCTTTATAACCTATAGTGTAGTTAATTATTAATTACAATTTTATTACAGAGGAACATGGATCAAACCCCATCAATTTGACGATAGTCAACAGCATCTCCAATGCACCCAATGAGACCTACAGTGCTGACATTGTGTTCAGAGGGATCCTACTTGGTGCCATGAGGAGACTGCAGCAGACCAATGCAGACTTCAAGTGAGTAGACATTTACATTCCATTGTCTGATTTTCTAGAATAGCTCATTTATGCAATACAGATGTTACAGTTTGAGCAATAGTTTATGCCAATTTACAGACTATGTTCTGTAGTTCAATGTGTGATTTATTGCATGGCAAGGAATGGTACGTCGTTTTCAATGTCTAAAGTAATGGTGGTATTCTTTGCTTTTGGAATGGGTAAGGTGTATTATAATTGGCAGATGGTGTGTCAAAGATTTTATGTTTATGTCCGTGATCATTGTTCTTCCAGGTTTACCTACACAGAGGACCTCAACTATGGTCCTTTCCTGGAGAGTGTGAATGGTGTTGCCGGGGACAATGCTGAGCACACTTACTGGGAGCTCCTTGTTCAGACTGGGAAGAATGGATCTGTGATCAGACCTGACGTGGGCGAGTCATGATTTAGAATATCTGTCTCTTTCTTTCTACAGAATTAAGGGCAAAAGCAAGTGTTATTTACAACAATCTATTTGTCACATTAATTGTGTACATACTGTAAACACAAAATGAGCACACTTACTGGGAGCTCCTTGCTCCGACTGGGAAGAATGGACCCGTGATCAGACCTGATGTGGGTGAGGAGTAGTAGTCTCACACTCACAATGTTAAGACTGTTTAGAACTCTCTCTCTCAGAGAGCAAAGCTATTGCATTAAGCGGAAAAGCTAGTGTTATTTACAATGTATTTGTCACATGAATTGTGCACATTACTGTTAACACAAAATGACTGATTTGGACCTTGTTTTCACAGGTATTGGCTGTTACATCCCAGAACCAAATGACCACATCATCCTGAATTTTACAAAATGGTGAACAGTCAGAAGCGCCTGACTGATACTGGTTCATGATTTGAAAAAGTGCTGTTGTCATAAATTGCACATGTGCCATAACAAGAAAAAAGTAAGGTAGTAATGACCAATCTTAAGACTGTTAAGAATTAAAAATAGAGTTTCACCATGATACTGTTATATACACAAACTACTGTAAAATAACATTCCATTTGTAATTACTGTGTCAAAGGTTAATAAAGTACAAGTAGATTTGGAGTACCACTTGTACGGGGAAGCAAAATGACTGCAACAGTATACCTATATGCGCGCACACAATCATTTCAGAAATGACTGTACATATTCTTTACACTCACGTGTGGGCGTGTGTGTGTATATATATATATATATTTCACCCCAAAAAGTTGCTATCTAGAACCTAAAAGGGTTTTTGTCTGTCCCCATAGTAGAACCCTTTCTGGTTCCACATAGAACCCTTTTTGCAGAGGGTTCTACATGGAAATGGAGCATGATTATTTGATAAACCAAGTTTGTTTTACAAAATGCACTTGGTGGTTTAAGGACTAGTAGTCCACTAAGGTTACAAGCTGACTTGCCTGTGACCTTGGCTGATGGCTGGCAACATTTCAATATTATGTTTGACTGTTCAGTAAAGGGCTTAAAACATACTATGCATGAGCTTAAATCAGTCTTATCAATCATTGACAGTGATTTCCCAGTGTTATTTTCTGCACACCCACTCTATGGATTGTGCACCTCCTCTGTTGGAATGTCGACAAGTCTAATAGTGTATAAAAATATCAGAGTAGAAGCATAGGAATACATTTCCAGCTGGTCCTGGAAACAAGGTGATTGAACAGGCCTCTGAGGTGGCATAACAAAAGCTTGTAAACACTGGTGCAATCTCTGATAATGGAAACACAACAGGGATTTGTAGACAAGTGAAGCACACCATGGGGATACGACACTGACTGCTACTTTTCAAATGACCTGGACCCACTGTGCGTTCTCTGCGCCACCGCTGCCCTGCAGAAGAACTGTCCATGTCCAGCCGCCAGCGACCAAAGATTATGAAATGTGTCTGGGTGACTACGATATGGGAGATTATGAAAATGTGTTATAGATTGGCTTATCTCTACTGTTGTCGGGACTTGGCACTACAAGTTCTGCTGCAAGGTCACATCACCAGCCCGGATAGACCAGACAGCCTAAATAACAACCACACTCCAGACTGGCTGAAAACACCAGCCCCAATGGGGACAGCCTTTTTCACATAGCCGCAGGAAGTAGGTGTGGTGAGGGTGCTGCAGCACCCACTGAAAAATAATAGACCTCTGTAGCACAGGCAAAAAAATAATCAGCATCACTGCTTTGGCAAAAAAAAAGGTAGTTGTATAATTAAGAATCATATCTTGAAGGATACAATAGTTGGAATTGTAAGTTGTTGGCCTGTCCTTTTCTCTACAATCTTCATTGTAATGGAATCCATAAAGAACAAAACCGTGTCCTCAAACATTTATATCAATTTGTGCAAAGTTATGGGCAAAAACTAAAAACTGGTCATATAGGTTTGTACCTGTAGACTTTCCATCACCACAAAGAAAAACAAGGCATAATTGTCACACCCTGACCACAGAGAGCCCTTGTTTCTCGATGGTGTAGTAGGTAAGGGTGTGACTAGGGGGTGTTCTAGATCTATATTTCCATGTTGGTGTTTTGTATGGTTCCCAATTAGAGGCAGCTGGTAATCGTTGCCTCTGGGGATCATATTTAGGGAGCCATTTTTCCCACCTATGTTTGTGGGATATTGTTTGGTGTATGTGCACCATGTAGTCACATTTCGGTATTCATTGGTTTGTTTTGCTGAAGTTTCACTTTGTAATAAAGATGTGGAACTCTTATGTACACTGTGCCTTGGGCCTGTGGATTGTGATGATGTGGCTCATTTGGTAGAGCATGGCGCTTGCAACGCTAGGGTTGTGGGTTCAATTCCCCCGTGTAAAAATGTATTCACTCACTACTGTAAGTTGCTCTCGATACGAGCATCAACTAAAATGTAAGAGGAATGACTTGACCATTTCCTTTTTCACATAGAAATAAGTTGCATTTGCAAAGTATTTCAAGAAACTGGCAAACATATCTAGCCCCGACGAAGATTCTAAACGTATGATATGTTACGAATTCTAGCTAGGTGGCTAATGTTAGCTAGCTGGCTAACATTAGCTAAACTAGGGGTTAAGGTTAGGGTTAAGTTTAGGAGTTAGGTTAAATGGTTAAGGTTAGGGGAAGGGGAAAGGGTTAAGGTAAGTGTTAGGGAAAGCTAACATGCTAAGTAGTTGCAAAGTAGCAAAAAAGTAGTAAGTTGTTGAACAGTTATCTTATAACACAAACAAACTCATGCACATCATACAAGAATACTCATGCATATAGACACTCACAAGTATACATTTGAAATGTACACACATGCACAGTTATATACCCACACACAAATACTTGGAACGGATCATTGAACATAAATCTCGTCACTGGGGGTAGGGGATAACACACTATCACATTTCATAACAAATTTAAAACAATGACATGCACTCCAGATCGCCAAATTAGCCAGTAGACGGTATGGGCATACTTGTCTAGAACACATAACCCGTTTATATCGTCATGACAAAGTATATATTTCGCTTAGATGTTCTCAATCTAAACAGCGTACCAAATGATTCAACTCCATTTCACCTTCAAGTACCATGTCGCAATGATGTTACAGAAAGGAGCCCATTATGGGCTATTAAGCAGGACAGTAGACGCTTGGCAACACTTCTCTGTATTTTGATACTTTGCACAAGGCAATTGATCAGCATTGTGGATGGGGCCTCCTGAGTGGCGCAGGGGTCTAAGACACTGCATCTCAGTGCAAACTGCGTTGCTACAGATGCTGGTTCGATACCTGTGCCGGCAGCGACCGGGTGACCCATGAGCTGATTGTGGGCTTTTGCTTTCTCTCCCTCTAAAAACAGAAATAAATCATTCTAAATAACAAACTGGTTTTATTTACAAATTAGTAAGAATGTCTCATCCCATGTTCAAGAATGGCCTTTTTCTCACTGATTTAGCTTATTTAAAAACGAAATAATCTCCAAAATAGTGTTATTTTTTAAACAAAGCAATTATTATTATTATTCATTAATTTAGAATGATATAAAATCCCCTTAGTTATTCTCATAGATCAATCAGCTCATTTTGAACTGCGGCCTCATCCAGCGAGTGTATAGTTTTCTTAGCAAGTGAGGAGTATTCTCCACCTAGGCGGACTGTGAGAGGATCACGTACAAACGCAATGAAATCCAAGAGGCTGATCCGTCTTCAAATCTGGTGGATAAGTTCCTAATTAAAGCCTCAAATTCTCCACGACTGTTTCCCTCTTCCTTGTAACTGCAGATTTAACCCGTACATTTTTTTTCTAATAATAATAATTTGGGAAAGAAATCTCAGATTTTATAGGGCCCCATTAGAGTTGTTTAACCATTATTTTACCAGATATATTGACAGAAAGCAACATAGTTCACTACTTTCTCTTGTAGGCTACACTAAGGACCCAGGGTAGAGTTAGAGGAGAAGCATTTGCCTATTTGAAAGCTAGAAAAACAATTGTTGCCCGCGACATGTTTCATTTTTTAAAGTTAGCTCTCATGCTAGAAAAGTTTGGAGATAACTACTCTAGGAGCTGATCCGGCATCAGTATTGTGAAATAATTATAATGTAAAGGAAAGATTTTAATGGAAAAAGCTGAGAGCAGCGCTCCCTTTCTTTTGATCCTATCAGTATCGACACATCCTCCAAAGACACACTTAGCAACCGTTCTCTCAGTGTGGTGTTTAGGGAAAGGCATGTTACATCATCAGCCGTTGTAGCAAAGATGCATCATTAAACACTCTTCAGCCTGAGTTCCATTGCTATCGGGAAACCGGGCCCTGGCTGCTAGCTAGCACTCAATCACGTGGCTAACGTTAACACCGTCATGAAAAGGGACATGAGTGAATCCCTACATCAGGGGTATCAATCCAACTACTATGTGAGAAGGTCTTCAGTGACACACTGGACCTTTTCCTTAGGTGGCAAAGGTTCGGATTGATATCGGCGCTGTGGTACACCCGCAATTCCACCTGCTAAATATGTGTGTGACCAATGAAATTTGATTTTGATTTGATTTTAGTAACAAACATAGTCGTCTACGACTTAGGAAATATGTTGCTATATAAAATGTACATTAAATACATTAAATGAGATTAAGATTTTGAATTGCAACTTATTTTGAATGTAAACGTGCAACATTGCATCAGCATTGCTGAAGAACAAAACTGGTTGCATAATTGTCTATGCAAAAAGTGCACTGTACATGTGCCTTGAATGCCCAAAAAATATTTAAATAAAATTAAGTGCATGTTTTCTGGAAACAAAAGAGACTTGAACAAAAATAATCACCTGAATGCACAGAACGTCACTGTGGGACATTAAATATTAATGTATAAGTCACTCTGGGCCTTGCCCTGCATTAATGAGAGAAATTACACTTTCTGTCTCCTGACAATAATTTGAACTTTGGCACAAATGGTGTGAGAGAAACAATGAGACACTGGTGCAGGTGTTTATTGGTGAGCCACTCCTTTTGCCCCATCTCTTTTAACCATACAGTTTTTCAGGTCCTCATCAATCCATGGAGCCTTACCAGTTCTAACAGTCCGTTTCTTAACAGGTGCATGTTTATCAATAATTGGAAGTTGCATAAATTCATCAAGTGCCGTGTCTGGATGCTCCTCATTAATCACATCAGACCAACAAATATTTTTTAACATCATCCACATAAGTCACAGCAACATTTTTGTATGATCTCTTATACATTATTTTAGGCCCAGCTTTTGGAACTTTCCTGGATATAGCCACTATATTGTGATCATTGCATCCAATGAGTACGGATACAGCTTTAGAACAAAGTTCTACAGTATTAGTACAAATTTGATCGATGTTCTTGTGCCTGTAGTGTTTGTAAACACCCTGGTAGGTTGATTAATAACCTAAACTAGATTACAGGCACTGGTTACAGTAAGAAGCTTCCTCTTCAGTGTACAGCTTGATGAAAACCAGTCAATATTCAGGTCCCCAAGAAAGTAGACCTCTCTGTTTACATCACATACACTATCAAGCATTTCACACATATGATTTAGATACTGACTGTTAGCACTTGGTGGCCTATAGCAACAACCCCAAAGAAAAGGCTTTAGATGTGCCAAGTGAACCTGCGACCACAACACTTAAATAACACTTGACATAAAATCTTCTCTAAGCATTACAGGGATATGGCTCTGAATATATACAGCAACACCTCCCCCATAAGCATTTCTGTCTCTTCTATAGATGTTATATCCTTGTATTGCTACTGCTGTGTCATCAAATGAATTATCTAAGTGAGTCTCAGAAATGGCTAGTGTACAGTATGAATGTTGTCTGATGTTAGCAAGTTTGATTTCATGGAAAAAAATTCTAAGGCTACATATATTCATATGGGCTATTTTCAGCCCTTTCCTGGGTAGCTTATCAGTTTCATGACTGGCCTGTGAGGATCAGGTTACCGTGGATCACAGTTCTACAGAGATATCTCTCCCTCCCGCAGAGAGGGAGCGGTATAGAGGGATTGATGGAGGGGGTTTATGATGCCTCATGCACATTGTAAATCTTAAGGCAGCAGACAAATCCTTTGTCCTGTTAGTGTTTGGGACTGGAATGTCTGTGTGGGGCTTATGGAGAATCTACCTCAGAAAGGTAACATGCAATAAATGGACTTTGGGACATTATATTTCATCAGCCAAAATGGTGGTAACAATGATAGATGGAATAGGAAAATTTATGTCGTTTTTGATATGTTATTAAAAGTTCAATTATACTTTGTAACGAAAATTTACACTTGAAGAATTTTCATAAAATGTACATAACGTTAACATTCTGTGCGTTGTGTAGAAAATATCCAGAGCAAAGATAATGTAATTGTAAAGATGAACTGTTTTCTAAACGAGTTGTCTAAACGAGTTTCTGGTAAGTTCTAATACCTTGCTGTGTAACGAGCAACACCCCAGGAACCCAGAAAGCATGTCATAAAGACGGAAACACCCCTCTGTGACCCAAGGGTATAAAACTTGCAAGTTAATAATTTACATGCAGTCTAAGTTTACCACGCGCTGCAGTCGAGGTTTACGACTAGTCGTGACCCTGAAACGCAACATGAGGAAGAGGACAAAGGAACCTCTTAACAATCAAGGCTACGGTTGATTACTGTATCTAAGAAGATTAATTCAAAAAGAACCAACCAGATATTTTCTTCAGATCATCAGTTGTCTACACGGCGTTGACATGGCTGATTAGCCTCCTAAGAAGACTACTCTCACAGAACGAGTGCAAGGAAACAGACAACCAAGAGAAAGGATATTGTGACATCGTGTGGACAATCAGAGACTTACACCCGGCAATGAAGGAGACGCGGCCATCGAAAGAAAAGGGTGTTCACCAAACTTATCCCACTAAGCGTACCTCGGTCCTCGAAGAGATACCCAACGAAGACCTTCAACAAGTAAATGCATTCATAATAATTCTGACCCATAAGTGCAGCAGTTCGGGGCAAGGTGTTAGGGCTAAACTAAGCATAGTTTACAAATGTATCCCAGTGTGCTTTTCTCTCATGCACTTTCTCTCTCTCTCTCTCTCTCTCTTTAAATCTCCATCTTGTGTAACACATGTCATATTGTGTTAGTCCGCTAGGGACCTGTTGCCATTGTATTAAGTTCTAATCAAAAACCTAGACTGTTTGTGTATGTGTATCTTATATTATCATTTATCTTGTTAGTAAATAAATAATAAACTCAATTGGTGTGGTACGGAATGATTTACCTAGTCCCGGGTTTGTGCAGATTTATGAATTATGCGACGTTCAGAATGAGACTGATGATGAAATGAATTAATTAGTGACTGCTGTGAAATCGATATTCTGATATTCTTTGAGTCAATTCGGGAAATGGTATAATTCATCAAACCTTTTCTGTGGTACCCCAGGTTACTGAGTTAATGGTTACAGTATTAATTTAATCAATAAATAGCACGTCATCACATTAACGATAACAACGTCACGACATCAGATATACACATAAAATGGAAAAGAACAAACAAAGCAAGATATTTCTTTTTACATTCAGCAGTCCATTAATAAATTGGTGTGTGTGTGTGCTGCAGTGTTGAAGCTACGAACCCATAGGCTTTGCTCTCTCATCCCTTCCAGGCTTCTGGGAGGGAGGGTGGACAATGAGCCTGTCATAGCGGATGTAAGCAATGTCCCCACTCGCTCTGGCTGCTTTCATGGCTGGGATTCTTTCCTCTTCTGGCACACAGCTTCAGGATAGTCCTCGTTGAGGATGATATACTTCCCTTTCAAGTTATTGGCTCTCTCCAGAACAGCTACCTTGTCCTTGAACCTCAGGAACTTGACCACTATTGGCCTGGGCTTGTCACCCGGGCCAGTGGTGGGTTTTTCAGTCCAATGGGCACGCTCCACCTCAATCTTCCTGTGGTCCATCTTCAATTTCTCAGAGATCATTTCGCTCACTTTGTCCTCAGACTCTGTCCAGGTCTCATGGAGATTCTGCAATTCCGTCCACAACCATTATTCCGCCTTGATTATCCCTTGAGATGATTTATCCGTCATTGTTATCATGGATTCAAACACAGCACTGATGTCCTCTTTCAATGACTTACAGATTGCTGTAATCTTGGCATTGTCCTGTTTCAACTCATCGAGCTCACCTGTGATAGAGAGACACCACTATCCTCAACGATGCTCCCGCCGGCTTTGGTCTTTGTCATGGCAACGTCAGTTACACTGTTATTTCTAACAGTTCCACATCTATTTAACTGTCTTCAAAGAGGTGTTTTCATTTTCTTCATCCTCATCTTCAATCTTCATTCTTCTTAGTCTTCAGCAAGAAAGAACAAGGAGCACATTCCTTTGCAGCGTATTTACTATGATGTCCGGGTAAACCTTCAACATGAAATTAAATGTTTTTTATTTTTATATTTTAATTTATTTAACCTTTATTTAACTAGGCAAGTCAGTTAAGAACAAATTCTCATTTACAATGACGGCCTACACCGGCCAAACCCGGACGACGCTGGGCCAATTGTGCGCCGCCCTAAGGGACTCCCAATCACGGCCGGTTGTGATATAGCCTGGATGTAATGTGTAATTCAAACAATGAGAGACTTATTTAATTCATATGTTTTTTTTGTTGAAAAGCATAAATTGTAGCACAAACTGTGGCACATTTTCAAATCACAAAACTGTATTTATCAGGAGCTACTGTCTATGATCACACAAAATAACTTTTACAACTGGTTGAAAATCACTGTCTCAGAAACCAGCCAAAACCACATATTAAGCAAGAGAACCTCCCTGCTAGCAATTTAGCTGTTAGTTAGTGATTTAGGGTTAGGTATGGGGTTAGTTAGGGACTTAGGGTTAGGTATGGGGTTAGTTAGGGACTTAGGGTGTGGTATGGCAGTCACTGAGGCAAGGGTTAGGCTTAGATAAATAATACAAAAAAACGAACACACCAAAAACAACAACAAGCCACGATTCATATCGCTGCCACTCGCAAATTGCAAGCTTGGGGTGTACCTTGTAAATCTCAGGATGATGTGGTCATTTCGTTCTGGGATGTAACAACCAGTACCTGTGAAAATAATGTCTAAATGGTGTGAATAGTTATACAGTATGTGCAAAATGTTTGTGACAGTTGTTGTTAAATTTTGTGAAAGTAAATGATTGAAAATAGCTATTTTCCTCACTGTGACCGAAATACATTACATCATTACTCACCGACATCAGGTCTGATCGTGGTCCCATTCCTCCCAGTCTATACAAGGATCTCCCAGAAAGTTCTCAGTATTGTTCCCAGCCACACCATTCACATTCACCAGGAAGGGGCCATAGTTGGGGTCCTCTGTATAGGTGAAACTGCAAAAACAACAGAACAATGTATTTATTTTTCATTTGAGATGTGAAATGCCAGAATACCACAATTATTTTCGACAGTAAAGAAGGTGCTAAATGCAGTATCACTCCATGCCATGCAATGAATGACACCTTGCACTACACAATATTGTCTGTTAATGGTCACTGAAAGGTTCTACACAAGACAATTGCTCAAACATTAATGATTTGAATGCACTTCTAACGATCTACAGCATCTGACAATGACAAAAATGATTATCACCCGTAGCACTCACTTCTGTCAGACCAAATTTCAATTTGCAAATCGCTCCAATTGGTTCAATCGCCATCACACCCACACTGCCCTATCCCATCTGGACAAGAGGAATACCTATGTACGAATGCTGTTCATTGATTACAGCTCAGCATTCAAAACCACAGTACCCTCCAAGCTCATCATCAAGCTTGAGGCCCTGGGTCTCAACCCCGCCCTGTGCAATTGGGTCCTGGTCTTCCTGACGGGCCGCCCCTAGTTGGTGAAGGTAGGAAACAACATCTCCACTCCGCTGATCCTCAATGCTGGGGCCCCACAAGGGTGCGTGCTCAGCCCCTTCTTATACTCCCTGTTCACCCATGACTGCGTGGCCATGCACGCCTCCAACTCAATCAAACCTACAGAGGAGGTGAGGGCACTCAGAGTGTGGTGTCAGGAAAACAACCTCTCACTCTACGTCAACAAGACAAAGGAGATGATCGTGGACTTCAGGAAACAGCAGAGGGAACACCCCCCTATCCACATAAATGGGACAGCAGTGGAGAAGGTGGGAAGTTTTAAGTTCCTCGACATACACATCACGGACAAACTGAAATAGTTCACCCACACGGATAGTGTGGTGAAGAAGGCACAACAGCGAACAGCAAAATTTGTCTTGTCACCTAAAACCCTCACAAACTTTTACAGATGCACAATTGAGAGCATCCTGTCGGGCTGTCAATCAATCAAATGTATTTATAAAGCCCTTCTTACATCAGCTGATGTCACAAAGTGTTGTACAGAAACCCAGCCTAAAACCCCAAACAGCAAGCAATGCAGGTGTAGAAGCACGGTGGCTGGGAAAAACTCCCTAGATCACCGCCTGTATCACCGCCTGGTACGGCAACTGCACCGCCCACAACCGCAAAGGCTCTCCAGAGGGTGGTGTGGTCTGCACAACGCATCACCGGGGGCAAACTACCTGCCCTCTAGGACACCTACAGCATCCAATGTCACAGGAAGGCCAAAAAGATCATCAAGGACAACAACCACCCGAGCCACAGCCTGTTCACGCCGCTAACATCCAGATGGCGAGTTCAGTACAGGTGCATCAAAGCTGGGACCGAGAGACTGAAAAACAGCTTCTATCTCAAGGCCATCAGACTGTTAAACAGCCATCACTGAAACAGAGAAGCTGCTGCCTACATGCAGACTTGAAATCATTGGCCACTTTAATAAATTGATCACTAGTCAATAATGTTTACATATCTTGCATTAATCATCTCATATCTGTATACTGTATTTTATACCATCTATTGCATCTTGCCTTTGGCGCTCGGTCATCACTCATCCATATATTTATATGTATATCTTAGTATTCCATCCCTTTACTTGGATTTGTGTGTATTAGGTAGTTGTTGTGGAATTGTTAGATTACTGTTAGATACTACTGCATTGTCGGAACTAGAAGCACAAGAATTTCGTTACACTCGCAATAACATCTGCTAACCATGTGTTTGTGACCAATAACATTTGATTTGACACAATGGAAGCTAATAATCTACTAATTTGATGCTGTTGACTACCACCAGTTTAATGGAATCTAGTCTGGATGGCTGTTGAAAACAATGTTGCCTGCAATGTCAATACTGTGGTGATGACATTGCAAAGAGGTAAAAATGTTTTGTAGTTACAAAGTTCAATCAGCAAGGATGGTGTGAATGGACCGTCACTTTTCATGAATCTAGTAAACTCATAACTCACATCGCTTTCTCTCACTCATCAGCATAGCAGGTAGTATCTATAACATTACCTCATCAGCATAGCAAGTATTCATAGGGTAGTCTTTATAATGTTACCTCATTTAGCATAGCAGGTATCTTTGGTAGTGTCTAATGTTAACTCATCAGCTAAGCTTCACGTCTCTCTTCCTCCTTTCCTATTGGCAAGTGTGCTGAATGTCATTCGCCTATTAACTTTAGCCTATGAGCATGGCACACTAAGGCAATGCAGATTAACCTATGGGCTCACTCGTACAGTAATCACTTTCCTTTCTTTCAAACACTGGGCATGAATCTAGGGGAGTATTTATTTGTCAATATTGCATTCTGTCTCTGTTGTCATTTATGTAAGCCTGTACTCGATTCAACTAGAAGTAAAAAAAATAATTACGTACTCCTGTCAGCTTCCCAGAATTTCTGACCGTTGCCACTCACGGAGTGCGAGCCCAGGATGAACACAGTAAATTTTAGGATGATGCGGTCATTTGGTTCAGGGATGTAACAGCCAATACCTGCAGACATAATGTCCAAATAGGTCAATGTGTGAGTAGTTATACTGTACAGTATGTGCAACATTTGTGTGACAGGGGAGTTGTTATATTTTATGAATGTCAGTTAAGGTCAATAGCATGTTTTTCCCTTTATTTGAATCGGACGATTATATGTTCAATGTGTCAATGTGTTGCACTTGTCCCTCAGCAAACAAACAACACATGTTTTTAATTCTGTAGCTTTGCAGAGAGAGACTTTTTATCATTACTCTCCCACATCAGGTCAATGGTAGTTGGTTTACCATTACCCCCAGTTTGAACAAGAATCTCACCAGAAATTGTTCTCATTATTGTTCCCAGCTACATTATTCACACTCACCAGGAAGGGACCATAGTTGCGGTCCTCTGTGTAGGTGAAACTGCAAAAACAACAGGGCTCACTAATGACACCTGACTACATAACATAAATTCACTGACACACCAACTGCCGAGAATCTAACAATGAAACAATTTAACTTAATAATCTACTAACTTGAATCCTGCATTGGTCTCCTGCAGTCTTCTCATTGCACCGATAAGGACCCCTCTGAATGCAACATCAGTACTGTAGGTCTTATTGGGTGTGTTTGAGATGCTGTTGACTACCACCAACTCAATGGAAGACTCTGTTTAAATTGTCATTTACAATGTCAACTATACTGTAGTTTATAGGTGATAGAGATGACATTACAAAGAGGTAAAGTAAATAAATATATTCTACATGACTTTCAGTCAGGATCCCAGGAACCAGCAACAGCAGAGCTGCGGAGAGAAAAGATGCCATGATCATACTCATCATGTATTCAGGTCCTGTTGGAAGTGTCCAGGACTCATTTCATACATTACGTTTTATGTTGAACCGGTAGCCACTCCTTATCTGGGGAGTTTCTGACAAGGAAAGAAATGTATTTCCTCTTCCCTTTTTTCTCAAGTTATTGTGTAATGTATGTGTTACGTATGTTTTGAACTGCCATGTGGCATGAGTGCCAATCTGTTTACAAGTCCTATCATGCCAACTCATTGTCAGGCATTGTAATGCCAAATAGTCAATTGTGAGATGCCTATAGAGGATCTTTAGTTTCACTGTTCCACCACCGGGGGTCACCATTTAGTAGTTAGATTGAGGGCCACAAAAATTAAGGTAAAGTACTGTAGAAGGACATGCCTACAAATCAATCGAGATACGCTCAATAATATATTTAAATTAGGAAATTGAGCATGTTGGTTAAATTAAACATGTGAATAATGTTCAAACCTAACAGCCTTTTACAATATCTCCATATGAACTTATGCTATTCATACACATGACAATATAGTAGATGGGATAACACTTTAATGTTAGATAGTGTGTCGGCCTTCTTTATAAACTGGGTGGTTTATGCTGATTGGCTGACAGCTGTGATATATCAGACTAAATACCACGGGTTTGCCAAAACATTTATTTCTACTGATGTAATGACGTGGGTAACCAGTTTATAATAGCAATAAGCACCTCAAGGGTTTGTGGAATATGGCCAATATATCATGGCTAAGGGCTGTATCCAGGCACGCCGCGTTGCGTCTTGCCTAAGAACAATCTTTGGCCATATACCACACCCAGTCGGGCCTTACTGATTAAGTATTCACTTGAGAAGGAATTTGAACTCTAGTAACTTCAAGCTTCACCCAAAGTGAATACCGTATTCCACAATATTGCCTGCATCTAGCTTATCTAGGGTGTACTCATTAATCCAACCGTTTCAATTGACAGTTTCTATTGGACAAATGAATGTATGTGTATCCCCGTTTCGTTCCGTTTGCTTCCTTCTAAGAAATGTTTTTCAACAGAGTTGGAGGAATGAATACACCCCTGATCACACGCAAACACAACTCACTTTCATATTGGGGTGTGCCGAGTAGTCGGACAAAACGAGTATCGTAATGGATATGGACAATGTTCTGGATACGATGATAATCCGAGTATTTTTTGTAATATCTGTGATCGGAGGAAAACATATTTCTGGTGCCAGCAAATATATTTGTCATGCCAGTCAGTCACAGTTTCTAAACCACACTGTACTGTCTTTGTGTCAGTCATGTGCGGTCTAAATAACTCAACGTGCTAGTTTGCCTGTCTGTAAAGAGAAGGGTGGGGTGTACTTTGATTCTGCTGCTCTGATTGGATAGAGTGAGGCTGTATTTTTCCATCCACTAGCTTCATAATTTCACCCGATCACATTTCCTTTCATGTTTTCGGTCTGATCATTTAGGTTGCTGCTGCCTGCTACTATGATAAATCACATGGCGAGGATGTTTGCTATCAATGTGCATAGTATCTAACAAGTGGGGCAAAGGTAGGGAAAACACATAAAACTACTGCGCATTCAGACTGAACCACGTTAGAAAGGATTACCAACACATACTGAGGCAGCTCATGTTATAGACAGAAGCGTGCTACATGGCAGATCAATCCGAACTCATCCCTTGGCATGTCCATCCCACTCATTATCTCAGCCAATCTGTCTTTTTCCATGACTAAACCAAATAGGTGTTAAGCGGAGCGACACAGGGGAACCCAAGAGCAGACTCAGATGAGGAAGCAGGATGACTGAACCAAGGGAGAAATGGAGTGCATATCCGGAGAAGCTTGGATGAGTTGCAGAAAAACCAGATGTGGAGACTGAGGTTGGAATTAGCTGAGTAGAACAGGGTAAACAGGTCCTGAGAGGAATCCAAGGTAGTGGTGGTGAGTAAAATCCAGAGCAATGTAGTTGGGTGGTGAGATGTGGAACGGGAGACAGGAGCCAGAGACAGAGTGGTAAACTGCAATGAGAAGATAAACGGTGTCAGACAGGGAATTATTTTTATTTTTATTTTTATTTCACCTTTATTTAACCAGGTAGGCTAGTTGAGAACAAGTTCTCATTTGCAACTGCGACCTGGCCAAGATAAAGCATAGCAGTGTGAACAGACAACACAGAGTTACACATGGAGTAAACAATTAACAAGTCAATAACACAGTAGAAAAAAGGGGCAGTCTATATACAATGTGTGCAAAAGGCATGAGGAGGTAGGCGAATAATTACAATTTTGCAGATTAACACTGGAGTGATAAATGATCAGATTGTCATGTACAGGTAGAGATATTGGTGTGCAAAAGAGCAGAAAAGTAAATAAATAAAAACAGTATAAAAACAGTATGGGAATGAGGTAGGTGAAAATGGGTGGGCTATTTACCAATAGACTATGTACAGCTGCAGCGATCGGTTAGCTGCTCAGATAGCTGATGTTTGAAGTTGGTGAGGGAGATAAAAGTCTCCAACTTCAGTGATTTTTGCAGTTCGTTCCAGTCACAGGCAGCAGAGTACTGGAACGAAAGGCGGCCAAATGAGGTGTTGGCTTTAGGGATGATCAGTGAGATACACCTGCTGGAGCGCGTGCTACGGATGGGTGTTGCCATCGTGACCAGTGAACTGAGATAAGGCGGAGCTTTACCTAGCATGGACTTGTAGATGACCTGGAGCCAGTGGGTCTGGCGACAAATATGTAGCGAGGGCCAGCCGACTAGAGCATACAAGTCGCAGTGGTGGGTGGTATAAGGTGCTTTAGTGACAAAACGGATGGCACTGTGATAGACTGCATCCAGTTTGCTGAGTGTTGGAAGCCATTTTGTAGATGACATCGCCGAAGTCGAGGATCGGTAGGATAGTTTTACTAGGGTAAGCTTGGTGGCGTGAGTGAAGGAGGCTTTGTTGCGGAATAGAAAGCCGACTCTTGATTTGATTTTCGATTGGAGATGTTTGATATGAGTCTGGAAGGAGAGTTTGCAGTCTAGCCAGACACCTAGGTACTTATAGATGTCCACATATTCAAGGTCGGAACCATCCAGGGTGGTGATGCTAGTCGGGCATGCGGGTGCAGGCAGCGATCGGTTGAAAAGCATGCATTTGGTTTTACTAGCGTTTAAGAGCAGTTGGAGGCCACGGAAGGAGTGCTGTATGGCATTGAAGCTCGTTTGGAGGTTAGATAGCACAGTGTCCAATGACGGGCCGAAAGTATATAGAATGGTGTCGTCTGCGTAGAGGTGGATCAGGGAATCGCCCGCAGCAAGAGCAACATCATTGATATATACAGAGAAAAGAGTCGGCCCGAGAATTGAACCCTGTGGCACCCCCATAGAGACTGCCAGAGGACCGGACAGCATGCCCTCCGATTTGACACACTGAACTCTGTCTGCAAAGTAATTGGTGAACCAGGCAAGGCAGTCATCCGAAAAACCGAGGCTACTGAGTCTGCCGATAAGAATATGGTGATTGACAGAGTCGAAAGCCTTGGCAAGGTCGATGAAGACGGCTGCACAGTACTGTCTTTTATCGATGGCGGTTATGATATCATTTAGTACCTTGAGTGTGGCTGAGGTGCACCCGTGACCGGCTCGGAAACCAGATTGCACAGCGGAGAAGGTACGGTGGGATTCGAGATGGTCAGTGACCTGTTTGTTGACTTGGCTTTCGAAGACCTTAGATAGGCAGAGCAGGATGGATATAGGTCTATAACAGTTTGGGTCCAGGGTGTCTCCTTTGAAGAGGGGGATGACTGCGGCAGCTTTCCAATCCTTGGGGATCTCAGACGATATGAAAGAGAGGTTGAACAGGCTGGTAATAGGGGTTGCGACAATGGCGGCGGATAGTTTCAGAAATAGAGGGTCCAGATTGTCAAGCCCAGCTGATTTGTACGGGTCCAGGTTTTGCAGCTCTTTCAGAACATCTGCTATCTGGATTTGGGTAAAGGAGAACCTGGAGAGGCTTGGGCGAGGAGCTGCGGGGGGGGCGGAGCTGTTGGCCGAGGTTGGAGTAGCCAGGCGGAAGGCATGGCCAACCGTTGAGAAATGCTTATTGAAGTTTTCGATAATCATGGATTTATCGGTGGAGACCGTGTTACCTAGCCTCAGTGCAGTGGGCAGCTGGGAGGAGGTGCTCTTGTTCTCCATGGACTTCACAGTGTCCCAGAACTTTTTGGAGTTGGAGCTACAGGATGCAAACTTCTGCCTGAAGAAGCTGGCCTTAGCTTTCCTGACTGACTGCGTGTATTGGTTCCTGACTTCCCTGAACAGTTGCATATCACGGGGACTATTCGATGCTATTGCAGTCCGCCACAGGATGTTTTTGTGCTGGTCGAGGGCAGTCAGGTCTGGAGTGAACCAAGGGCTGTATCTGTTCTTGGTTCTGCATTTTTTGAACGGAGCATGCTTATCTAAAATGGTGAGGAAGTTACTTTTAAAGAATGACCAGGCATCCTCAACTGACGGGATGAGGTCAATGTCCTTCCAGGATACCCGGGCCAGGTCGATTAGAAAGGCCTGCTCACAGAAGTGTTTTAGGGAGCGTTTGACAATGATGAGGGGTGGTCGTTTGACTGCGGCTCCGTGGCGGATACAGGCAATGAGTCAGTGATCGCTGAGATCCTGGTTGAAGACAGCGGAGGTGTATTTGGAGGGCCAGTTGGTCAGGATGACGTCTATGAGGGTGCCCTTGTTTACAGAGTTAGGGTTGTACCTGGTGGGTTCCTTGATGATTTGAGTGAGATTGAGGGCATCTAGCTTAGATTGTAGGACTGCCGGGGTGTTAAGCATATCCCAGTTTAGGTCACCTAACAGAACAAACTCTGAAGCTAGATGGGGGGCGATCAATTCACAAATGGTGTCCAGGGCACAGCTGGGAGCTGAGGGTGGTCGGTAGCAGGCGGCAACAGTGAGAGACTTATTTCTGGAGAGAGTAATTTTCAAAATTAGTAGTTCGAACTGTTTGGGTATGGACCTGGAAAGTATGACATTACTTTGCAGGCTATCTCTGCAGTAGACTGCAACTCCTCCCCCTTTGGCAGTTCTATCTTGACGGAAGATGTTATAGTTGGGTATGGAAATCTCTGAATTTTGGTGGCCTTCCTGAGCCAGGATTCAGACATGGCAAGGACATCAGGGTTAGCAGAGTGTGCTAAAGCAGTGAGTAAAACAAACTTAGGGAGGAGGCTTCTGATGTTGACATGCATGAAACCAAGGCTTTTCGATCACAGAAGTCAACAAATGAGGGTGCCTGGGGACATGCAGGGCCTGGGTTTACCTCCACATCACCCGCGGAACAGAGAAGGAGTAGTATGAGGGTGCGGCTAAAGGCTATCAAAACTGGTCGCCTAGAGCGTTGGGGGCAGAGAATAAGAGGAGCAGGTTTCTGGGCATGGTAGAATATATTCAGGGCATAATGCGCAGACAGGGGTATGGTGGGGTGCGGGTACAGCGGAGGTAAGCCCAGGCACTGGGTGATGATGAGAGAGGTTGTATCTCTGGACGTGCTGGTTGTAATGGGTGAGGTCACCGCATGTGTGGGAGGTGGGACAAAGGAGGTAACAGGGGTATGAAGAGTGGAACTAGGGGCTCCATTGTGAACTAAAACAATGATAACTAACCTGAACAACAGTATACAAGGCATATTGACATTTGAGAGAGACATACAGCGAGGCATACAGTAATCACAGGTGTTGAATTGGGAAAGCTAGCTAAAACAGTAGGCGAGGCTAATCAGCTAGCACAACAAACAGCAGGTAAAATAGCGTTGACTAGGCAACGGGGCCGACAGATAAAACAAACAAGCAGAATGGAGTACCGTGATTAATGGACAGTCCAGCGTGCGTCAGCTATGTAGCCAAGAGATCAGTGTCCAGGGGGCAGCGGTGGATGGGCAGGGAAGCTGGACTGGCAAGTGTTATCCAGGTTAAAAAAACTAACAATGACTAAATAGCTTGTAGCTAGTTAGCTGGTTAGCGTCTGGAGGTTCTTGAGTGTGTTCTAAAAAATTTAAAATAATAGCGATTCCGTATCACATTGGGTGAGGCAGGTTTCCGGAAGGTATAAACAAATTAAAAATCAAAAAGAGATAGAAAGTAAATGGGTCCAGAGAGTGTTTGGGACGCGGTGATTCAGCTGATGACCGGTTAGCTGAAGACCGCTAGCATAGCTGGTGGTTAGCTGGCTAGCTTCAGTTGAGGGGTTCCGGTTCCGAAGTAAATATAAATACTTTAGGAAAAATAGCTACATTGGGTGAGGCGGGTTGCAGGAGAGTATTTGGAAGCTTAGGTTTAGCAAAATGTTTTTAAAGAGGTATGCGAAGAAAAATATGTAAAAAAAACGAAAAAGAAGCGATATATACAGGGACGGGACGACAGGACGACTTACTGCTATGCCATCTTGGATTCAGGCACAGCAGAGTAACAGGATCTTGAACAATCATAAATGGCTAGAATCATGAACTGACTGAGCAAAGATTACGATCTGGCAGAGTGGAAGTGGCAGGCCTAAGTTTTTGTAGAGGTCTTGATTAAGGAAAAAGTTGGAGCTGGTAGGGATCTGCTCTGACTCCAGCACACCTGTCTCCAACCACACAATCACACAGAGAGGGAGAGAGAGAGAGTGTACAGTGGGAGTAACTGCAGGTCAAGAAGACACAGGATGAACACCAGAGGGCGGAGCAGGAGCAGATGTGACACTAGGTTTGTAATTGAACAGGTGCCACAGGTTAGTTGAGGTAATTGAGGTAATATGTACTGTACATGTAAGTATAGTTAAAGTCACTATATATATAGATAATAACCAGAGAGTAGCAGCATCGTAAAAGAGGGGGGGGGGACAATGCAAATGGTCTGCGTAGCCATTTGACCAGCTGTTCAGGAGTCTTATGGCTTGGGGGTAGATCTGTTAAGAAGCCTTTTGGACCTAGACTTGGTGCTCCGGTACCGCTTGCCATGCGGGAGCAGAGAGAACAGTCTATGACTATGGTGGCTGGAGTCTTTGACAATATTTAGGGCCTTCCTCTGACACTTCCTGGTATAGAGGTCCTGGATGGCGGGAAGCTTGGCCCCAGTGATGTACTGGCCTGTACGCCCTTCCCACTGAGGTGCCTTGCTGTCGGAGGCCGAGCAGTTGCCATACCAGACAGTGATGCAACCAGTCAGTGATGCTCTCGATGGTGCAGCTGTAGAACTTTTTGAGAATTTGAGGACCCATGCCAAATCTTTTCAGTGTCCTGAGGGGGAATAGGCTTTGTCGTGCCCTCTTCATGACTGGCTTGGTGTGTTTGGACCGTGATAGTTTGTTGGTGATGTGGACATCAGGGAACTTGAAGCTCTCCACCTGCTCCACTACAGCCCTGTCAATGAGAATGGGGTGTCCACAATCATCTCCTTTGTCTTCACCACATTGAGGGAGAGGTTGTTATCCTGGCACCACATGGCCAGATCTCTGACCTCCTCCCTATATGCTGTCTCATCATTGTCGGTGATCAGGCATACCACTGTTGTGTTGTCGGCAAATGATGGTGTTGGAGTCGTGCCTGGCCATGCAGTCATGGGTGAACAGGGAGTACAGGAGGGGACTGAGCACGCACCCCTGAGGGGCCCCTGAATTGAGGATCAGCTTGGCAGATGTGTTGTTGCCTACCCTTACAATCTGGCGGTGGCCCGTCAGAAAGTCCAGGATCCAGTTGCAGAGGGAGGTGTTCAGTCCCAGGGTCCTTAGCTTAGTGATGAGTTTTCAGGGCACTATGGTGTTGAACGCTGAGCTGTAGTAAATTAATAACATTCTCACATAGGTGTTCCATTTGTCCAGGTGGGAAAGGGCAGTGTGGAGTGCAATAGAGATTGCATCATCTGTGGATCTGTTGGGGAAGTATGAAAATTGGAGTGAGTTTAGGTTTTCTGGGATAATGGTGTTGATGTGAAAGCACTTCATGGCTACAGACGTGAGTGCTACGGGTCGGTAGTCATTTAGGCAGGTTACCTTACTGTTCTTGGGCACATGGACTATGGTGGTCTGCTTGAAACATGTTGGTATTACAGACTCAGTCAGGTTGAAAATGTCAGTACATGTCCTGGTAATCCGTCTGGCCTAGTGGCCTTGTGAATGTTGACCTGTTTCATAGTCTTTTCTCACATCGGCTAAGGAGAAAGTGATCACACAGTCATCCGGAACAGCTGATGCTTTCATGCATGCTTCAGTGTTGCTTGCCTCGAAGTGAGCATAGAACATTTTTAGCTCGTCTGGTAGGCTCATGTCACTGGGCAGCTCACGACTGTGCTTCCCTTTGTAGTCTGTGATAGTTTGCCAGCCCTACCATATCCAACGAGTGTCGGATCTGTGTAGTGCGATTCAATCTTAGTCCTGTATTAACACTTTGCCTGTTTGATGGTTTGTCTGAGGGCACAGCATGATTTCTTAGAAGCGTCCGAGCTAGAGTCCCGCTACTTGAAAGCAGTAGCTCTACCCTTTAGTTCAGTGCGGATGTGTCCTGTAATCCATGGCTTTTGGTTGGGGTATGTACATACAGTCGCTGTGAGGACGACGTCATCGATGCACTTATTGATGAAGCCAGTGACTGATGTGGTGTAGTCCTCAATGTCATCGGGAAGAATCCCGGAACATATTCCAGTCTGTGCTAGCAAAACAGTCCTGTAGCTTAGCATCTGCATCATCTGATCAGTTCTTTATTGACTGAGTCACTGGTGCTTCCTGTTTTAGTTTTTGTTTGTATGCAGTAATCAGGAGGAAAGAATTATGGTCAGATTTGCTAAATGGTGAGGGAGAGCTTTCGTACGCTTCTTTGTGTGTGGAGTAAAGGCGGTCTAAAATAATTTTTTCTCTCTGGTTGCACATTTAACATGCTGGTAGAAATGAGGTTAAAAGGATTTAAGTCCGTGGCCACTAGGTGCTCCGCCCCTGGATGAGCATTTTCCTGTTTGTTTATGGCTTTATACAGCTCATTGAGTGCGGACTTAGTGCCAGCATCGGTTTGTCGTGGTTAATAGACAGCTATGAAAAATACAGATGAAAACTCTCTTGGTAAATAGTCTGGTCTACAACTTATCAAGAGTTACTCTACCTCAGGTGAGCAAAACCTCGAGACGTCCGTAATATTAGATGTTCCGCACCAGCTATTGTTTACAAATAAACACAGACCGCCACCCCTTGTCTTATCGGAGGCAGCGGTTCTATCTTGTCGATGTAGCGTAAATCCCGCCAGCTGTACAGTCGTGGCCAAAAGTTTTGAGAATGACACAAATATTCATTTACACAAAGTTTGCTGCTTCAGTGTCTTTAGATATTTTTGTCAGATGTTACTATGGAATACTGAAGTATAATTACAAGCATTTCTTAAGTGTCAAAGGCTTTTATTGACAATTACATGAAATTGATGCAAAGAGTCAATATTTGCAGTGTTGACCCTTCTTTTTCACGACCTCTGCAATCCACCCTGGCATGCTGTTAATTAACTTCTGGGCCACATCCTGACTGATGGCAGCCCATTCTTGCATAATCAATGCTTGGAGTTGGTCAAAATGTGTGGGTTTTTGTTTGTCCACCCGCCTCTTGAGGATTGACCACAAGTTCTCAATGGGATTAAGGTCTGGGGAGTTTCCTGGCCATGGACCCAAAATATTGATGTTTTGTTCCCTGAGCCACTTAGTTATAATTTTTTTGCCTTATGGCTAGGTGCTCCATCATGCTGGAAAAGGCATTGTTCGTCACCAAACTGTTCCTGGATGGGTGGGAGAAGTTGCTCTCGGAGAATGTGTTGGTACCATTCTTTATTCATGGCTGTTTTTTTAGGCACAATGGTGAGTGAGCCCACTCCCTTGGCTGAGAAGCAACCCCACACATGAATGGTCTCAGGATGCTTTACTGTTGGCATGACACAGGACTGATGGTAGCGCTCATCTTGTATTCTCCGGACAAGCTTTTTTCCGGATGCCCCAAACAATCGGAAAGGGGATTCATCAGAGAAAATTACTTTACCCCAGTCCACGGCAGTCCAATCCCTGTACCTTTAGCAGAATATCAGTCTGTCCCTGATGTTTTTCCTGGATAGAAGTGGCTTCTTTGCTGCCCTTCTTGACACCAGGCATCCTCCAAAAGTCTTCGCCTCACTGTGAGTGCAGATGCACTCACACCTGCCTGCTGCCATTCCTGAGCACGCTCTGTACTGGTGCTGCCCCGATCCCGCATCTGAATCAACTTTAGGAGACGGTCCGGGCGGTTGCTGGACTTTCTTGGGAGCCCTGAAGCCTTCTTCACAGCAATTGAACCGCTCTCCTTGAAGTTCTTGATGATCCGATAAATGGTTGATTTAGGTGCAATCTTACTGGCAGCAATATCCTTGCCTGTGAAGCCCTTTTTGTGCAAAGCAATGATGACGGCATGTGTTTCCTTGCAGCAACCATGGTTGACAGAGGAAGAACAATGATTCCAAGCACCACCCTCCTTTTGAAGCTTCAAGTCTGTTATTCGAACTCAATCAGCATGACAGAGTGATCTCCAGCCTTGTCCTCGTCAACACTCACACCTGTGTTAACGAGAGAATCACTGACATGATGTCAGCTGGTCCTTTTGTGGAAGGGCTGAAATACAGTGGAAATGTTTTTGGGGGATTCAGTTAATTTGCATGGCAAAGAGGGACTTTGCAATTAATTGCAATTCATCTGATCACTCTTGATAACATTCTGGAGTATATGCAAATTGCCATCATACAAACTGAGGCAGCAGACTTTGTGAAAATTTATATTTCTGTCATTCTCAAAACTTTTGGCCACGACTGTACTTTAACCATGTCGTCGTTTAAACACGACTCGTGAAACATAAGATATGACAGTTTTTAATGCCCCGTTGGTAGGATATTTGTGATCGTTGATTGTCTATTTTGTTATCCAATGATTGTACGTTGGCTAATAGGACTGGTAGAGGCAGATTACCCACTCACTATCAGATCCTTACAAGGCACCCCTACCTACGTCCCAGATATCTCCATCTCTTTCTCATGCGAATGATAGGAATGTGGGCCTTGTCGGGTGTCTGAAGTAAATCCTTTGCATCCGACTCGTTAAAGAAAAAATCTTTGTCCAGTACGAGGTGAGTAATCACTGTCCTGATATCCAGAAGCTCTTTTTGGTCATAAGAAACAGTGGCAGAAACATTATATACAACACAAGTTACAAATAACACTTAAAAACACACTCAATAGCACAATTGGTTAAGAGCCCGTAAAACGGCAGCCATCTCCTCCGGCGCCATTAACACAACCCGTGGATGAGCGATATACACCTAGTTTCCTGAAAGGTGTCACATATAAAGTGTGACTAGCTCATGACATTTAACAGTGGATGTACGGAGAAAATGCCCTCTTTTTTTCTCACTCCTGTTGGCTCCCCCATGTGGGGGTCGGTGCTTTCTAATTGGCTCAAAGTCAAGTTGTTTGCCAGTGACGAACATGTCGGCACGCAGCAGGTATTGCTTTTGTTCCAGCATGAGAAGGAATGGCGTCCAACTGTGTTAAGTACCTATCGGCAGTCTATTGGCAGTGAGATTCTCTGGGTTTTATGCACAGCTATCCCCATACGAGAACCCTTTGAAGAACCCGTTTGGTTCAAGGTAGAACCCTTTTGGGTTCAATGCAGAACTCTTTCCACATAGGGTTCTACATGAAACCAGTTTTTCAACTGGAACCAAAAAGGTTATCCTATGGGGACAGCCGAAGAAACCCTTTTGGAACCTTTTTTTCAAAGAGTTCATGATTCTCTATACCAATTACGTCCATCATGTGTACATCCCTCTCTGATGGCCTGCCAGGCACCTCCCAGGCACAATCAATTAAAAAAGGTTTGGTGTGTCTAATTGCTAAGTTCACTGTAGTGAACTTGATCCAACCAACTACTCAGTTTGACGTCCAAATGAACATTCCTCCCGACATTGACAGTAAGTCGGGAAACCAGTGATACACAAGGAAGTTTGATAGTCTCTGACTCATTTTTAGAAAGATATCAGATATCAGATCTCTATTCCCACAATATTTTATTTTGTGAGACTGAAGATTTGAAGGGGAAGTTCAGTATTTTACATAGATGGTTCCTGAACCTGACAGTAGTCTATGGGCCAGGAGAAACTGTAATCCATGGTTTTGACAATACAAACTTCAGCTTACCTTTGCTTCTGCTAGCTAAGAAATCAGTGGAAGTGATAGTGGCATGCGTGCAATTTGTTGCAATTAGTTGTAAAGTACTGGATTTCACCTTTATTGACAGTGCAAGTATATATTGTTCCTGATCTGTGTTTTTCTCTGTGTGCGCCCTCTTCTGTTGTGTAAGAGTGGAACCGGTCTAAAACAATGGAGCTTCTATTGCAGTATAATGTCTGTGAATATTTTTGAAAACAAGAAAGGTTGATAGTGATTGTCTCATAGATCTCAGATGAATGTTCTCCATTCTCACAATATTTTCTGGCGTCCATGCCCTCAAATATTAATTGTTCTATGAGTACAACCTAATTACCTTGAACTGAAAATAGACCTTTTCGGCAGGTTCAGGGGGTTAACTACCTTCATTCATTGTATGTCTAATTAAATATATTTATTTAATTCCGAGTTCTTCATTTAACATTTGTTTAACAGTCTTCAAGAGGTGTTTTCATTTTCTTCATCCTCATCTTCCATCTTCATTCTTCTTAGTCTTTACCAAGAAAGAACAAGGAACCAGTGGTGTAAAGTACTTAAGGAAAAATACTTTAAAGTAGTACTTAAGTAGTTTTTTGGGTTATCTGTACTTTCTGTACTAATCATATTTTTGACAACATTTACTTCACTACATTCCTAAAGAAAATAATGTACTTTTTATGCCATACATTCCTGACACACAAAAGTACTCTTTACATTTTGAATGCTTAGCAGGACAGGCATATCGTCCAATTCATTCACTTATCAAGAGAACATCCCTGGTTATCTGATCTGGTGGACTCACTAAACACAAATGCTTAGTTTGTAAATGATGTCTGAGATTTGCAGTGTACCCCTGGCTATCTGTAAATAAAAATACAAGAACATGGTGCCGTCTGGTTTGCTTAATATAAGGAATTTTACTTTCACTTTTAATACTTAAGTATATTTAAAACCAAATACTTTTAGACTTTTACTCAAGTAGTATGTTATTCTGTGACTTCACTTTTACTTGAGTCATTTTCTTTTAAGGTATCTTTACTTTTACTCAAGTATGACAATTGCATACTTTTCCAACACTTCAAGGAACAGATACCTTTGCAGCGTATTTGCTATGGTGTCAGGGTAAAGCTTCATGAATTTTAAAGGTCATTCAAACAATGAGAGATTTTTTTTATTTGAATGACAATTTGTAAAAATAAAAAATAAACTGTGGCACAATTTCAAATCACAAAACAGTATTGATCAGAAGCTACTGTCTATTCCAACATGATCACACAATAACTTTTACACTGGTTGAAAATCATACTCACAGAAAACAACAAAAACCCACATATTTATCTGCCGATTTAGATGTATTAAGCAAGTGAACTTCCCTGCTAATGAGTTAGTAAGTGACTTAGGGTTAGATATGGAGTTAATTAGTGACTTAATAAGGTGTGGTATGGTAGTGACAAAGGTATGGGGTTAGATAGTGTTTTAGGGTTATGTATGGTAGTCACTGAGGCAAGGGTTAAGCTTAGATTAGAAAACAAAAAAACAAACCCACCAAAAACAACAACACACCAGGATTTGTACAACTGCCACTTGCGGAGTTTGTGGTGAACATTGTAAAATTCAGGATGATGCGGTCATTTTGTTTTGGGATGTAACAGCCAATACCTGCAGAAATAATATCAAAATAGGACAATGTGTGAGTAATTATACAGTATGTGCAACCTTTTGGTGACAGTTGTTATATTTTATGAATGTAAATAATATAAAATAACTCCTGCGTGCTTTTTTTCCTTACTGTATTTCTCTAGCTTTGCAGAGAAAGAGAAAGATGAAGACAGAGAGACGGTCCGACAGATCGTATTGACCGACCAAAAGACATTCCATCACTACTCACCCACATCCGGTCTGATTATGGTCCCATTCCCCCCAGTCTGAACAAGGAGCTCCCAGAAAGTCTTCTCAGTATTGTTCCCAGCCACACCATTCACACTCACCAGGAAGGGGCCATAGTCGGGGTACTCTGTATAGGTGAAACTGCAAAAACAACAGAATAATGAATTTATTTGAATTTGAGTCATTGTGAAATGCCAGAAAACCACA
The DNA here is from genome assembly GCF_034236695.1 of Oncorhynchus nerka. NCBI lineage: Eukaryota > Metazoa > Chordata > Actinopteri > Salmoniformes > Salmonidae > Oncorhynchus > Oncorhynchus nerka. The sequence goes on along the minus strand of NC_088409.1, from coordinate 55,320,362 downwards.
ATTACGTTTGACAGTGAACAAGGTGCAAAATGCAGTATCACTCCATGCCATGCAATGAATGACACCTTGCACTACATAATATTGTCTGTTCATGGTCACTGAAAGGTTCTACACAATTGCTCAAACTGTAATGATTTGAACGCACATTTAACAATCTACAGCATCTCACAATGACACAATGGAAGCTAGTGATCTACTAACTTGAATCCTGAATTGGTCTGCAGTCTCCTCATGGCACCGATAAGGACCCCTCTGAATGCAATGTCAGTACTGTAGGTCTTGTTGGTGGTGTTTGAGATGTTGTTGACTACCACAAGCTCAATGGAATCTAGTCTGGAAGTGTCTGTTGAAAAACCATGTTGCCTGCGATGTCAATACTGTGGTGATAACATTGCAAAGAGGTAAACATGTTCTAGAAGTTAAAAAAATGCTACATTACTTCCTGCTGTGAGGTTCCCAGGATTCGAACTGTTGCCACTCACGGAGTGCGAGCCCGAGACGAACTCAGTAAATTTTAGGATGATGCGGTCATTTGGTTCAGGGATGTAACAGCCAATACCTGCAGAAATAATGTCCAAATAGGTCTGTGTGTGAGTAGGTATACTGTACAGTATGTGCAACATTTGTGTGACAGAGGTGTTGTTATATATTATGAACGTCATTGTAAATAACATGCATGCTTTTCCCTAATTTCTATCGGGTGATTTGTCCCTCAGCAAATACACCACAAAAAAAATGAGAAAGAGAGAGAAGAGGCTTTCCATCATTACTCACCCACATCAGGTCTGATTATGGTCCCATTCCCCCCAGTCTGAACAAGGAGCTCCCAGAAAGTGTTTTCAGTATTGTTCCCGGCTACACCATTCACACTCACCAGGAAGGGGCCATAGTTGCGGTCCTCTGTGTAGGTGAAACTGCAAAAACAACAGTGCTCACCAATGACACCTGACAACATAACATAAATTCACTGACACACCAACTGCCGAGAATTTAACGAAACAGCATGTAACAATGAGCCAATTTAACTTAATAATCTACTAACTTGAATCCTGCATTGGTCTCCTGCAGTCTTCTCATGGCACCGATAAGGACCCCTCTGAATGCGACATTAGTACTGTAGGTCTTATTGGGTGTGTTTGAGATGCTGTTGACTACCACCAACTCAATGGAAGACTCTGTTTAAATTGTCATTTACAATGTCAACTATACTGTAGTGTATAGGAGATAGAGATGACATTACAAAGACGTAAAGTAAATAAATATATTCTACATTACTTTCAGTCAGGATTCCAGGAACCAGCAACAGCAGAGCTGCGGAGAGAAAAGATGCCATGATCATACTCATCATGCATTCAGGTTCTGTTGGAAGTGTCCAGGACTCATTTCATACATTACGTTTTATGTTGAACCGGTAGCCACTCCTTATCTGGGGAGTTTCTGACAAGGAATAAAATGTATTTCCTCTTCCCTCTTTCTCAAGTTATTGTGTAATGTATGTGTAACACATGTTTTGAACTGGCATGTGCAATGAGTTCCAGGAGGGCTGTCCAACCCTCTTCCTGGAGATCTACCGTCCTGTGGGTTTTCAGTCCAACCCTAATTTAACACACCTGATTCTACGAATTAGCTGCTCAACAAGATCTTAACTAGATGAATCAGATATGCTAAATTAGGGTTGGATCGAAAACCTACAGACCAGTAGATCTCTAGGAAGAGGGCCCTGCCTCAGATGATCTTTAGATTCACTGTTCACCCACCAGGGGTGACCATTAAGTAAATATTTAGAATGAGGGCCACAAAAAATGAATGGAAAGTACAGTATTTATGGACACGCTTACGAACCAATCAACATACAATCAATAATATATTTTAAATTAGTAAACTGAACATCTTGATTAAATAAATGTATGAATAATGTCAAATGAATACCAGTATGGGGATGAGATAGGTAGATAGATGGGCTGTTTACAGATGGGCTAAGTACAGGTGCAGTGATCTGTAAGCTGCTTTGACAGCTGGTGCTTAAAGCTAGTGAGGGAGATGTGAGTCTCCAGCTTCAGAGATTTTTGCAATTCGTTCTAGTCATGGGTAGCAGAGAACTGGAAGGAAAGACAACCAAAGGAGGAATTGGCTTTGGGGTGACCAGTGAGATATACCTGCTGGAGCGCGTGCTACGAGTGGGTGCTGCTATGGTGACCAGTGAGCTGAGATAAGGCAGGGCTTTACCTAGCAGAGACTTGTAGATTACCTGTAGCCAGTGGGTTTGGCGACGAGTATGAAGCGGGGGCCAACCAACGAGAGCGCACAGGTCGCAATGGTGGGTAGTGTATAGGGCTTTGGTGACAAAACAAATGGCACTGTGATAGACTGCATCCAGTTTGTTGAGTAGAGTGTTGGAGCCTATTTTATAGATGACATCACCGAAGTTGAGGATCGGTAGGATGGTCAGTTTTACGAGGGTATGTTTGGCAGCATGAGTGAAGGATGCTTTGTTGCGATATAGGAAGCCGATTGTAGATTTAATTTTGGATTGAGATGCTTAATGTGAGTCTGGAAGGAGAGTTTACAGTCTAACCAGACACCCAGGTATTTGTAGTTGTCCACGTATTCTAAGTCAGAGCCGTCCAGAGTAGTGATGCTGGACGGGCGAGCAGGTGCAGGCAGTGATCGATTGAATAGCATGCATTTAGTTTTACTTGCGTTTAGGAGCAGTTGGAGGCCACGGAAGGAGAGTTGTATGGCATTGAAGCTCATCTGGAGGTTAGTTAACACAGTGTCCAAGGAGGGGCCAGAAGTATACAGAATGGTGTCGTCTGCGTAGAGGTGGATCACCAGCAGCAAGAGCAGCATCATTGATGTATACAGAAAAAGAGTCAGCCCGAGAATTGAACCCTGTGGCACACGGATAGAGACTGTCAGAGGTCCGGACAACAGGCCCTCCGATTTGACACACTGAACTCTATCAGAGAAGTAGTTGGTAAACCAGGCGAGGCAATCATTTGAGAAACCAAGGCTGTCGAGTCTGCCAATAAGAATGTTGTGATTGACAGAGTCGAAAGCCTTGGCCAGGTCGATGAATACGGCTGCACAGTAATGTCTCTTATCGATGGCGGTTATGGTGTCGTTTAGAACCTTGAGCGTGGCTGAGATGCACCCATGACCAGCTCTGAAACCAGATTGCATAGCGGAGAAGGTATGGTGAGATTCGAAATGGTCAATAATCTGTTTGTTAACTTGGCTTTTGACCACCTTAGAAAGACAGGGTAGGATAGATATAGGTCTGTAGCAGTTTGGGTCTAGAGTGTCACCCCCTTTGAAGAGGGGGATGACCGTGGCAGCTTTCCAATCTTTGGGAATCTCAGATGATACGAAAGGGAGGTTGAACAGGCTAGTAATAGGGGTTGCAACAATTTCGGCAGATCATTTTAGAATTAGAGGGTCCAGATTGTCTAGCAAGACAGGCAAGACAGGTCTGGAGTGAACCAAGGACTATATCTATTCCTAGTTCTACATTTTTTGAGAGGGGCATGCTTATTTAAGATGAGGAAGGCACTTTTAAAGAATAGCCAAGCATCATCTACTGACGGGATGAGGTCACTGTCCTTCCAGGATACCCTGGCCAGGTCGATTAGTAAGGCCTGCTCGCAGAAGTGTTTCAGGGAGCGTTTGACAGTGATGAGGGGTGGTTGTTTGGTCGCAGACCATTACGGATGCAGGCAAATGAGGCAGTGATCGGTGAGATCTTGATTGAAAACAGCAGAGGTGTATTTGGAGGGCGAATTATTTAGGATGACATCTATGAGGGTGCTCTTGTTTACTGATTTGGGGTTGTACCTGGTAGGTTCATTGATGTGAGATTGAGGGCATCAAGCTTAGTTTGTAGGATGGCCGGGGTGTTAAGCAAGTCCCAGTTTATATCACCTAGTAGCACGAGCTCCGAAGATAGATGGGGGGCAATCAATTCAGATATGGTATCGAGGGCACAGCTGGGGGCAGAGGTAGGTCTATAGCAAGCGGCAACAGTGAGAGACTTGTTTCTGGAAAGGTGAATTTTTAGAAGTAGAAGCTCAAATTGTTTGGGTACAGACTTAGATAGTAATACAGAACTCTGCAGGCTATCTTTGCAATAGATTGCAACACCGCCCCCTTTGGCAGTTCTATCTTGGCGGAAAACATTATAGTTAGCAATGGAGATTTCAGGGTTTTTGGTGGTTTTCCTAAACCAGGATTCAGACACGGCTAAGACATCTGGGTTGGCAGAGTGTGCTAAAGCAGTGAGTAAAACAAACTTAGGTAGGCTTCTAATGTTAACATGCATGAAACCAATGCTTTTACGTTTACAGAAGTCAACAAATGAGAGCACCTGTGGGGTGGGAGTGGAGCTAGGCACTGCAGGCCCTGGATTAACCTCCACATCACCAGAGGAACAGAGGAGAAGTAGGATAAGGGTACGGCTAAAGACTATACGAACTGGCCGTCTAGCACGTTCAGAACAGAGAGTAAAAGGAGCAGGTTTCTGGGCACGATAGCATAGATTCAAGGCATAGTGTACAGACAAAGTTATTAAGGTAGGGTGTGAGTACATTGGAGGTAAACCTAGGCATTGAGTAATGAAGAGAGAGATATAGTCACTAGAGATGTTTAAACCAGGTGATGTCATCGCATATGTAGGAGGTGGAACAACATGGTTGATTAAGGCATATTGAGCAGGGCTAGAGTCTCTACAGTGAAATAAGACAGTAATCACTAACCAGGACAGTAATGGACAAGGCATATTGATATTAGAGAGAGGCAAAAATAGCGATTTCCGATTTGTATGACAACTTGAAATCGGCCCTAATTAATCGGCCGACCTCTACACCAGACACCTAGGTATTTGTAGTTATCCACAAGTCAGAACCGTCCAGAGTTGTGATGCTGGAGGGGAGGGCAGGTGTGGGCAGCGATCGGTTGAAAAGCATGCATTTAATTTTACTTTCATTTAAGAGCAGTTGGCATTGTATGGCATTGAAGTTCGTTTGGAGGTTTGTTAAAACAGTGTCCAAAGAAGGGCCAGATGTATACAGAATGGTGTTGTCTGTGTAGAGGTGGATCAGAGAATCACCAGCAGCAAGAGCGACATCATTGATGTATACAGAGAAGAGAGTCGGCCCAAGAATTGATCCCTGTGGCACCCCCATAGACTGCCAGAGGTCCGGACAACAGGCCTCCAATTTGACACACTGAACTTGGCAAGGAAAATATATTGGGAATATTGGTATCGGCCAAAAATGTCATATCTGTGCATCACTAGTTTTATGTATTCATTCAGATTCACAGTGCTGACCAAACCGAGGTTCCTGTACCAAACGGTTAGGTGCGTATACTTGTACCGTTACACCCCTAGTGTTACGCTGAAAGGTTCAAAACTGGAGACATTTTGTGTTTTTAGCTTAACTCCCATTACTACATTTAGTTGATAGTTTTTATTGGTTAGACTGTAGCAAAGATGCTCAATTATATTAACAAGATATTCAAGCGATTACTCTTAACAATGGAAATACAATCCTCAAAGATGGAAGGCAGTCGTGAGGATGCGAGATCAGGCGGGACCATTCTAGCCAATGAGTGGGCTGATGTGTGTGTGAGCAGGCCATAGAGATGAATAGAGAACTCCTCTTTGTATCTGTACCATTTTATAGTCTCTGGCAGCATCATTGAAGCCATCACTTAATTTAAAGTAGTCTTTTTTTTTTTTTTTTTTCTTTTTTTTTCTCATTGGCTGATTGCACCCAACTCATAGGAATCCCCACTGAGATGACTACTTTAAAATAGTGGAAGCCCTCAATAGAAATGTCCACGCTAAAACAGATTATATCCATGATGAGTCCTCTATCGATCCCTATGACAACAGGCACTCCAATATAAAGTTGGTTTTGGCTAAGTTGACATGACTTTTGGACTTTTTCCATGTTTTGTTACATTACAGCCTTTGATTAAAAAATGATTAACAAAATAAATAAATCCTCATCAATCTACACACAATACCCCATAATGACAAAGCGAAAAGAGGTTTTTAGAAATTTCAGCTAATTTATGAAAAATATCACATTTCAGACCCTTTAATTTAATTCAGACCCTTTAATCAGTGCTATGTTGAAGCAACTTTAGCAGCGATTACAGCCTTGCGTCTTCTTGGGTGTGACACTACAAGCTTCGCATACCTGTATTTGGGGAATTTCTGTCAGGTTGGATGGGAGCACGCTGCACGGCTATTTTCAGATTGGGTTCAAGTCCTGGCTCTGGCTGGGCCACTCAAGGACATTCAGAGACCTGTCCCTTAGCCATCCTGCATTGTCTTGGCTGTGAGCTTAGTGTCATTGTCCTGTTGGAAGGTGAACCTTCTCCCAAGTCTGAGGTTCTGAAGAATCTGGAGCAGATTTTCAATAAAGAATCTCTTTATACTTTGCTCCGTTCATCTTTTCCTCAAGCCTGACTAGTCTCCCCAGTCACTGCTGCTGAAAAACATCCCCACAGCATGATGCTGCCACCCATTTTTTTATTTTAACTGTCTTCTCTAGGGATGATGCCAGGTTTCCTCCAGACGTGACGGTTGGCATTCAGGCCAAAGCGTTCAATCTTGGTTTCATCAGACCAGAGAATCTTGTTTCTCAGGGTCTGAGAGTTCTTTAGGGGCCTTTGGCAAACTCCAAGCCGGGCTGTCGTGCTTTTTTTTTTTTTTTTTTTTTTTTACTGAGGAGTGGTGTCCGTCTGGCCACTCTACCATAAAGGCCTGATTGGTGGAGTGCTGCAGAGATGGTTGTCCTCCTGGAAAGTTCTCGGGTCTCCATAGAGGAACTCTTGAACTCTGTCAGTGACCATCTTGGTCACCTCCCTGACCAAGGCCCTTCTCCCCCGATTGTTCAGTTTGGCCGGGCAGCCAGCTCTAGGAAGAGTCTTGGTGGTGCCAAACTTTTTGTTTTATTTTATAAATGTTTTAATAAATCAAATTTTATTGGTCACATACACGTGATTTAGCAGATGTTATTGCAGGTGTAGCGAATGCTTGTGGAGGCCGTGTTAAGAACGCTGTCATCCAGAAACCAGGTGAGAACCATGGTGACCATGGTGCTTGCCTCACGGAGCTGTGAGGGGAACGGCACCTCAGTACCTCCAGGCTCTGATCAGGCCCTACACCCAAACAAGGGCACTGCGTTCATCCACCTCTGGCCTGCTCGCCTCCCTACCACTGAGGAAGTACAGTTCCGCGCAGCCCAGTCAAAACTGTTCGCTGCTCTGGCCCCCAATGGTGGAACAAACTCCCTCACGACGCCAGGACAGCGGAGTCAATCACCACCTTCCGGAGACACCTGAAACCCCACCTCTTTCAGGAATACCTAGGATAGGATAAAGTAATCCTTCTCACCCCCTTACTAGATTTAGATGCACTATTGTAAAGTGGCTGTTCCACTGGATGTCTTAAGGTGAACGCACCAATTTGTAAGTCGCTCTGGATAAGAGCGTCTGCTAAATGACTTAAATGTAAATGTAATGTAAATGCATGCGTAGCCAAGTGAACATATGGGTCCAGTGAGTGGTTGGGCTGGCTGGGGACACAGCGATTCAGACAGTTAGCAGGCCGATGCTAACAAGCTAACAGTTAGTAGGCTAGTAGACCGGGGCAAGCTAAGTTAGCAGTTAGCAGGCGGGTTAGCAAACAAGCAATTAGCATGGGCTAGCAGTTACAGACCGGGCAGGTAAGCTAGCAGTTAGCAGACCGGGTTAGTAAGCAAGCAAGCAGATAGCAGGGGCTAGAAAGTTAGCCTTTAGGGACGTTGCGATGGGGTAAGTCTGTTTTTGCCTCTTCGTGCGGTGATGTCGATAGACCAGTCGTGGAATTAGTAGGGTTCCAAGTAGCTCTAGGTAGCTAGCAGGCCTAGCTGGTTAGCATAATGGGCCTTCAGCGGGCGTCGCGCTGAGGGAGGACAATATTTTTTAGGAGTATGGCCTTATTGGCCTTATTGGCCTAATGGATGACTGTCATTCATATCCCATTCACCCAGCTCAATGTAACATTGACAGGTTTAGGCTACTACACGATCCTCGACTTTTCCCTATACCCACCATGAGGTTCCCGCAACCTAGCCTATGAATGAAAGTTTACAACGCAGGTGCAAAGGTGTAGAGAAATTTGAATAATCAAGTTGACAGACATTGACACAGTGAATACCGCATTTCACAATATTACATACATCTAGCTGATCTAGGGTGTAATCATTAGTCCACCAGTTGCAAGCGAGAGTTTCTATTAGACAAATTCAGGTATGTTTTTGGGCTCCTGAGTGGCTCAGAGGTCTAAGGCACTGCATCTCTGTGCTAGAAGTGTCACTATAGACCCTGGTTTGATTCCAGACTGTATCACAACTGTCGGTGATTGGGAGTCCCATAGGGCAGTGCACAATTGGCCCAGCGTCTTCCAGGTTAAGGTTTTGCCGGGGTAAGCCGCCATTGTAAATTAGAATTTGTTCTTAACTGACGTGCCTAGTTAAATAAATAAAATATGTTTATCCCCATTCTTTTTGCTTCCTTCTAATAAATATTTTTCAACAGAATTGGCTGAATGAATACACCCCTGATCACACGCAAATACAGTTCACTTTCATATAGGGGTGTGCCGAGTAGTCGGACAAACGAGTATTGTAACGGATATGGGCAATTTTCTGGATACAATGATGAACCGAGTATTTTGTTGATCGGAAGAACCTATTTTCGGGTGCCAGGAAGCAACTTTGTCATGCCAGTCAGTCACAGAGTTTCTAAATCATGCTGTACTCTTTTGAGTCGTTGATGTGCGGTCTCAATAACTCAACTGTCTAGTTTGCTTGTCTGTAAAGAGAAGTGTGGGCTGTATGTTGATCCCCTCCGAGTGCTGCTCCTGCAGCTTTTGCAGTTTGGAAGTGCAGGTAGGTATTTTGCCAACATCTATTGTGGCATATTAAAAACGCTTTCATAGCAGCCACATACAAACAGCATGAGCCCCGTTGATTTTTCAGTAATTCCTTTTCGCACCAAGGCGCTCTCCTCTCACCTTTTCCCTTTGTTTGTGTACTTCAGTGCAAAACACATCAGCTGTCTGTGACAAGCCCGAAAAAAACATTCCAAGCCAAACCTTCATATCATGATCGCTAACTGTTGCACACAGCCTACATCATTGTAAACATACAAGCTAACTACAAGTCAACATAGCTACTAGAACGAACATGTTAGTAAACCACTACAATCATGCCCTTACAAAAAGTTTTGAAGCTGCAGTATCTGCAGTTGATGTTTGGGTGCAGTGATTGCAGAATAACTGCAGTGTACTGCAGGTGAACTGCATTTATACTGCACTGTAACTGCAGTTACACTGCAAAATTACTGCAGTAAAAAAAGTGTTATTTTGGATGTAGTATTTGCAGCATAAGTGGTCATACATGTAACTACTGTGTAAGTCTATGGAAGGGGGTGTCAACCACGAGCGTCCTCGATTTTGTATTGAAGTCAATGCACCAAGAGGAGGATGGAAACTAGCTGTCCTCCAGCTACACCATGGTGCTACCCTACAGAGTGCTGCTGAGGCTACTTTAGATCTTCATTGCAAAACAGTGTGTTTTAATCTATTTGGTGAAATGTGAATATATTTATTGTAGTTTTATCTAAAAATAATAACTTTTTAAATGTTTCACTGTTTTTATTTTATGAAATTCACTGAAGGATCTGAGGAGCCTCTGCTGTATAGTATCATTATTCTGTTCATATGGCTCTGGCTATGTGCAGTGTTGGGTATATGGATCTAAATCTCTCATAGAATACTATTAAGTTAAGGAAACACAGTACATATATAGAAGGTCATTTGAGTGAACTACCTGTTATGTGGAGTGCCTGTACCTGTCCAGTCGGTTTATTTTTCTTGATTAGTCTGTAAATCAATTCCCTCCTCTCATCCTGCAACTCGCTTCTAACTCATAGCAAGCACCAAACGCTAATCTTCATCTGCTCTCTCTTTCTGCTATGTATTTGAACATCTCAGGCCCTCTTCACACAATCACGCACCCCCTCAAGGTTTTGTCTTACATTCTCCAGTCCTTTTTTTCAGCTCCAGCACTGCGTCCATGTATGGTTCCTTGTATTTATTTTTCTCCTCATTCAGTCTTTCCTCTCCTTCCATAATCTCTCTCACTCTCTCATTTTCTCCCTCCACCTTCTCTCTCACCAACTCCATTTCCTTCTTGACCCTGATTGCCATGTCCTTAACCCTCTACCTCTTTCTCACTCTCCTTCATCTTCTCCTTCAATCCTTCCAACTCCTCCATCAATTTCTTCATATCTTCTGCTTTTCTCTCGATTTCCTTTCTCTCTGTTGTCTTCTCTTCCATTCTCTTAATCTACTCTCTGACTCTTCATCTCTATCCTCCACTTCTCTTCCAACTCCTCCTTTTTCTGCTTCACCTGCTTCTCTCTCTTCTCCTCTATTTCATTCCTTCCCAGCTCCTTTCTTGTTTACCTTCTCTCCCACAACCTCAATGAACTCTCTCACTTTCTTCATCTTGGTGTTCCACATTTCCCCTGTCCCGCCTTCACAAGCTCCACCTCTTTCTCTTCCTTCTCCTCCATCTTTGCCATCACCCTCTCTACCTTCAGCTTAAGCTTCTCCTCCATATCTAACTTCATCTACTCCACCTGTTTCTCTTTCTTGTCCTCTGTCTCTATCATCACCCCTCTATTTCCATATTTAGCCTCTCCTCCATATCCTTCTTCACACGCTCCACCTCCACCTTCCTCTCCTCATACTCCCTCTTTCCCTCCACTTCTTTCTCTCCCCATTGCTGCCCCTCTTTTCCCTTTTTTATTTTCTCCTTCAATCCCACCAACTCCTCTCTCACTTTCTTCACCTCCTCCCTTGCATTCTCTTCCATATCCATTTTAATTCTGTCCATCTCCTATTTCTCTTTAATCATCTGTCCTGTTCTTGTCATCTTTTCAATCTCTCATTCACATCCACTTTCACCCTTTCCACAATCTTATTCCTCCACTCTAACTTTTCTTTCTCCTTTTCCAACTCCAACTTTCCAACTTTCCAACTTTCTCCAAAATGTCCAGCTTCTTTCTCTTCTCCAGTTTCTCTTTCTGTCTATCCAATCCCTTGTCTTTCATATATTCCTCCTCCTTCTTCTTCTCCACTTCATTGACCTTCTTCCTCACCCTCGGTTTGTCTTTCTCCACCCGTCTCTCTGCCTTGCCACCTCCTTCTCTTTCCTCTTTACCTCCTCCTTCCTCTTCTTCATTTCATCCTTTGCGAACTCCACTCCCTTCTCCAACACCCCCTCCTTTATTTCTATCTTCTCTCCCTCCTTCTCGATCTTCTCCAGCTCTTCTCCAGCAGTGCACAGAGATCCTTCACAAGGTCCTCCTTCATCTCTCCATCCAAACTCTCTCTATCTCCCCTTTCCATTTCCCTCCTCCAGCCAACATGTAGTTCACTACTCCACAACACTGGGCATTATGATGCTTAAGACTCATGACATTATTATGCTCCAGAATGTTAGCCCCCAGAGTTCAAATGCAATGTTTCTGGTCCTGTGCCTAATCTCCTATGTAGACTACCATTGTGTCCTCAAATATGTCCCTACATCAAATATTATTCTAAATAAATCTATAGAGTGGGCTCTTTAAATGAACTTCTCCACCAGGGGTCCCCTTCCATTATGTAACAACTTAAATGGGGCCAGAACCATTTTTATATAAAATAAGGGTATGCTTCCAAATCATTCATAGTAGCTCAATGTATTTTTTCATTCTAAAATTGAGCATGTTTAAATATAATAATTTCCAACCTAACAGCCTTTTGCAATATACACTGCACAGGTGAAGTCGGAAGTTTACATACACCTTAACCAAATACATTTAAACTCAGTTTATCACAATCCCTGGCATTTAATCCAAGTAGAAATACCTTGTTTTAGGTCAGTTAGGATCACCACTTTAGTTTCAGAATGTGAAATGTCAGAAAAATAGTAGAGAGAATGATTTATTTCAGTTTTTATTTCTTTCATCACATTCCCAGTGGGTCAGAAGTTTACATACACTCAATTAGCATTTGGTAGCATTGCCTTTACATTTTTTAACTTGGGTCAAACGCTTCGGGTAGCCTTCACAACCTTCCCACAATAAGTGTGGTGAATTTTTTTCCCCAATGGGATTGAGGTCAGGGCTTTGTGATGGCCACTCCAATACCTTTACTGATGTGGTGTAGTCCTCAATGCCATCGGGAAGAATCCCGGAACATAATCCAGTCTGTGCTAGCAAAACAGTCCTGTAGCTTAGCATCTGCATCATCTGACCACTTCTTTATTGATAGAGTTACTGGTGCTTCCTACTTTAGTTTCTGCTTGTATGCAGGAATCAGGAGGAAAGAATTATGGTCAGATTTGCTAAATGGAGGGTGAGGGAGAGCTTTGTATGCATCTCTGTGTGTGGAGTAAAGGTGTTCTAGAGTTTTTTTTCTCTCTGGTTGCACATTTAACATGCTGGTAGAAATTAGTTTAAAAGGATTTAAGTCCGTGGCCACTAGGAGCGTCGCCTCTGAATGAGCAATTTCCTGTTTGTTTATGGCTTTATACAGCTCATTGAGTGCGGACTTAGTGCCAGCATTGGTTTGTGGTGGTTAATAGACAGCTATAAAAAATATAGGTGAAAAGTCTCTTGGTAAATAGTCTGGTCTACAACTTATCATGAGTAACTCTACCTCAGGTGAGCAAAACCTCGAGACTTCCTTAATATTAGATTTTCTGCACCAACTGTTGTTTACAAATATACACAGACCGCCACCCTTGTCTTACCGGAGGCAGCGGTTCTATCTTGTCGATGTAGCGTAAATCCCACCAGCTGTACTTTAAGCATGTCGTCGTTCAGCCACGACTCGGTGAAACATAAGATATTACAGTGTCGACCTACCTCTCTGATATCTCCATCTATTTCTCATGCGAATGATAGGGATGTGGGCCTTGTCGGGTGTCGGAAGTAAATCCGTTGCGTCCGACTCGTTAAAGAAAAAATCTTTGTCCAGTACGAGGTGAGTAATCACTGTCCTGATATCCAGAAGCTCTTTTTGGTCATAAGAGACGGTGGCAGAAACATTATATACAAAATAAGTTACAAAAAAACACGAAAAAAAAACACACTCAATAGCACAATTCCTTCAGAGCCCGTAAACGGCAGCCAGCCATTAACACAACCCGTGGACGAGCGATATACACCTAGTTTGCTGAAAGGTGTCACATATAAAGTGTGACTAGCTCATGACATTTAACAGTGGATGTACGGAGAAAATGTCCTCTTTTTCTCACTCCTGTGGGGTGGGGGTCTGTGCTTTCTAATTAGCTCAAAGTCAAATTGTTTGCCAGTGACGAACATTGTTTCTACTAGTAGAAATGGCAGGTTTGTTGTTACCATGTCGGCACGCAGCAGGTATTGCTTTTGTTCCAGCATGAGAAGGAATGGCGTCCCACTGTGATAAGTACCTATCGGCAGTCTATTGGCAGTGAGATTCTCTGGGTTTTATGCAGAAGGGTTCGTCAGCTATCCCCATTTGGTTCCAGGTAGAACCATTTTGGTTCCAGGTAGAACCCTTTTGGATTCAATACAGAACTCTTTCCACATAGGTTCTACACAAAACCCAAAAGTGTTTTATCTGGAACCAAAAAGGTTATCCTATGGGGACATCCGAAGAAACCCTTTGGAACCTTTTTTTTTTTCAAAGAGTGCATGATTCTCTATACCAATTAAGTCTGTCACGTGTACATGCCTCTCTGATGGCCTGCCAGGCACCTCCCAGGCACAATCTCCATACTTTCAAAAAGGTTTGGTGTGTTTAATTGCTAAGTTCACTGTAGTGAACTTGATCCACCCAACTACTCAGTTTGACGTCCAAATGAACATTCATCCCGACATTGACAGTAAGCCGGGAAACCAGTGATACACAAGGAAGTTTGATAGTCTCTGACTCATTTTTAGAAAGATATCAGATATCGGATCTCTATTCCAATATTTTCTTGTGTCAATATTTTATTTTGTGAGACTGAAGATTTGAATGGGAAGTTCAGTATTTTACATAGATGGTTCCTGAACCTGACAGTAGTCTATGGGCCAGGAGAAACTGTAATCCATGGTTTTGACAATACAAACTTCAGCTTACCTTTGCCTCTGCTAGCTAAAAAATCAATGGAAGTGATAGTGGCATGCGTGCAATTTGTTGCAATTAGTTGTAAAGTACTGGATTTCACCTTTATTGACAGTGCAAGTATATATTGTTCCTGATCTGTGTTTTTCTCTGTGTGCGCCCTCTTCTGTTGTTTAAGAGTGGAGCTTCTATTGCAGTATAATGTCTGTGAATATTTTTGAAAACAAGAAAGGTTGACAGTGATTGTCTCATAGATCTCAGATTAATGTTATCCATTCTCACAATATTTTCTGGTGTCCATGCCCACAAATATTAATTGTTCTATGAGTACAACCTAATTACCTTGAACTGAAAATAGACCTTTTCGGCAGGTTCAGGGGGTTAACTACCTTCATTCATTGTATGTCTAATTAAATATATTTATTTGATTCCGAGTTCTTCATTTAACATTTGTTTAACAGTCTTCAAAGAGGTGTTTTCATTTTCTTCATCCTCATCTTCCATCTTCATTCTTCTTAGTCTTTACCAAGAAAGAACAAGGAACCAGTGGTGTAAAGTACTTAAGGAAAAATACTTTAAAGTAGTACTTAAGTAGTTTTTTGGGTTATCTGTACTTTCTGTACTAATCATATTTTTGACAACATATACTTCACTACATTCCTAAAGAAAATAATGTACTTTTTATGCCATACATTCCTGACACACAAAAGTACTCTTTACATTTTGAATGCTTAGCAGGACAGGCATATCGTCCAATTCATTCACTTATCAAGAGAACATCCCTGGTTATCTGATCTGGTGGACTCACTAAACACAAATGCTTAGTTTGTAAATGATGTCTGAGATTTGCAGTGTACCCCTGGCTATCTGTAAATAAAAATACAAGAACATGGTGCCGTCTGGTTTGCTTAATATAAGGAATTTTACTTTCACTTTTAATACTTAAGTATATTTAAAACCAAATACTTTTAGACTTTTACTCAAGTAGTATGTTATTCTGTGACTTCACTTTTACTTGAGTCATTTTCTTTTAAGGTATCTTTACTTTTACTCAAGTATGACAATTGCATACTTTTCCAACACTTCAAGGAACCTTTGCAGCGTATTTGCTATGGTGTCAGGGTAAAGCTTCATGAATTTTAAAGGTCATTCAAACAATGAGAGATTTTTTTATTTGAATGACAATTTGTAAAAATAAAAATAAAACAATTTCAAATCACAAAACAGTATTGATCAGAAGCTACTGTCTATTCCAACATGATCACACAATAACTTTTACACTGGTTGAAAATCATACTCACAGAAAACAACAAAAAACCCACATATTTATCTGCCGATTTAGATGTATTCAAGTGAACTTCCCTGCTAATGAGTTAGTAAGTGACTTAGGGTTAGATATGGAGTTAATTAGTGACTTAATAAGGTGTGGTATGGTAGTGACAAAGGTATGGGGTTAGATAGTGTTTTAGGGTTATGTATGGTAGTCACTGAGGCAAGGGTTAAGCTTAGATTAGAAAACAAAAAAACAAACCCACCAAAAACAACAACACACCAGGATTTGTACAACTGCCACTTGCATGGAGTTTGTGGTGAACATTGTAAAATTCAGGATGATGCGGTCATTTTGTTTTGGGATGTAACAGCCAATACCTGCAGAAATAATATCAAAATAGGACAATGTGTGAGTAATTATACAGTATGTGCAACCTTTTGGTGACAGTTGTTATATTTTATGAATGTAAATAATATAAAATAACTCCTGCGTGCTTTTTTTCCTTACTGTATTTCTCTAGCTTTGCAGAGAAAGAGAAAGATGAAGACAGAGAGACGGTCCGACAGATCGTATTGACCGACCAAAAGACATTCCATCACTACTCACCCACATCCGGTCTGATTATGGTCCCATTCCCCCCAGTCTGAACAAGGAGCTCCCAGAAAGTCTTCTCAGTAGTGTTCCCAGCCACACCATTCACACTCACCAGGAAGGGGCCATAGTCGGGGTACTCTGTATAGGTGAAACTGCAAAAACAACAGAATAATGAATTTATTTGAATTTGAGTCATTGTGAAATGCCAGAATACCACAATTACGTTTGACAGTGAACAAGGTGCAAAATGCAGTATCACTCCATGCCATGCAATGAATGACACCTTGCACTACATAATATTGTCTGTTCATGGTCACTGAAAGGTTCTACACAATTGCTCAAACTGTAATGATTTGAACGCACATTTAACAATCTACAGCATCTCACAATGACACAATGGAAGCTAGTGATCTACTAACTTGAATCCTGAATTGGTCTGCAGTCTCCTCATGGCACCGATAAGGACCCCTCTGAATGCAATGTCAGTACTGTAGGTCTTGTTGGTGGTGTTTGAGATGTTGTTGACTACCACAAGCTCAATGGAATCTAGTCTGGAAGTGTCTGTTGAAAAACCATGTTGCCTGCGATGTCAATACTGTGGTGATAACATTGCAAAGAGGTAAACATGTTCTAGAAGTTAAAAAAATGCTACATTACTTCCTGCTGTGAGGTTCCCAGGATTCGAACTGTTGCCACTCACGGAGTGCGAGCCCGAGACGAACTCAGTAAATTTTAGGATGATGCGGTCATTTGGTTCAGGGATGTAACAGCCAATACCTGCAGAAATAATGTCCAAATAGGTCCGTGTGTGAGTAGGTATACTGTACAGTATGTGCAACATTTGTGTGACAGAGGTGTTGTTATATATTATGAACGTCATTGTAAATAACATGCATGCTTTTCCCCCTAATTTCTATCGGGTGATTTGTCCCTCAGCAAATACACCACAAAAAAAATGAGAAAGAGAGAGAAGAGGCTTTCCATCATTACTCACCCACATCAGGTCTGATTATGGTCCCATTCCCCCCAGTCTGAACAAGGAGCTCCCAGAAAGTGTTTTCAGTATTGTTCCCGGCTACACCATTCACACTCACCAGGAAGGGGCCATAGTTGCGGTCCTCTGTGTAGGTGAAACTGCAAAAACAACAGTGCTCACCAATGACACCTGACAACATAACATAAATTCACTGACACACCAACTGCCGAGAATTTAACGAAACAGCATGTAACAATGAGCCAATTTAACTTAATAATCTACTAACTTGAATCCTGCATTGGTCTCCTGCAGTCTTCTCATGGCACCGATAAGGACCCCTCTGAATGCGACATTAGTACTGTAGGTCTTATTGGGTGTGTTTGAGATGCTGTTGACTACCACCAACTCAATGGAAGACTCTGTTTAAATTATAATTTACAATGTCAACTATACTGTAGTGTATAGGAGATAGAGATGACATTACAAAGACGTAAAGTAAATAAATATATTCTACATTACTTTCAGTCAGGATTCCAGGAACCAGCAACAGCAGAGCTGCGGAGAGAAAAGATGCCATGATCATACTCATCATGCATTCAGGTTCTGTTGAAGTGTCCAGGACTCATTTCATACATTACGTTTTATGTTGAACCGGTAGCCACTCCTTATCTGGGGAGTTTCTGACAAGGAATAAAATGTATTTCCTCTTCCCTCTTTCTCAAGTTATTGTGTAATGTATGTGTAACACATGTTTTGAACTGGCATGTGCAATGAGTTCCAGGAGGGCTGTCCAACCCTCTTCCTGGAGATCTACCGTCCTGTGGGTTTTCAGTCCAACCCTAATTTAACACACCTGATTCTACGAATTAGCTGCTCAACAAGATCTTAACTAGATGAATCAGATATGCTAAATTAGGGTTGGATCGAAAACCTACAGACCAGTAGATCTCTAGGAAGAGGGTTGGGAAGCCCTGCCTCGGAGGATCTTTAGAATGAGGGCCACAAAAAATGAATGGAAAGTACAGTATTTATGGACACGCTTACGAACCAATCAACATACGATCAATAATATATTTTAAATTAGTAAACTGAACATCTTGATTAAATAAATGTATGAATAATGTCAAATGAATACCAGTATGGGGATGAGATAGGTAGATAGATGGGCTGTTTACAGATGGGCTAAGTACAGGTGCAGTGATCTGTAAGCTGCTTTGACAGCTGGTGCTTAAAGCTAGTGAGGGAGATGTGAGTCTCCAGCTTCAGAGATTTTTGCAATTCGTTCTAGTCATGGGTAGCAGAGAACTGGAAGGAAAGACAACCAAAGGAGGAATTGGCTTTGGGGTGACCAGTGAGATATACCTGCTGGAGCGCGTGCTACGAGTGGGTGCTGCTATGGTGACCAGTGAGCTGAGATAAGGCAGGGCTTTACCTAGCAGAGACTTGTAGATTACCTGTAGCCAGTGGGTTTGGCGACGAGTATGAAGCGGGGGCCAACCAACGAGAGCGCACAGGTCGCAATGGTGGGTAGTGTATAGGGCTTTGGTGACAAAACGAATGGCACTGTGATAGACTGCATCCAGTTTGTTGAGTAGAGTGTTGGAGCCTATTTTATAGATGACATCACCGAAGTTGAGGATCGGTAGGATGGTCAGTTTTACGAGGGTATGTTTGGCAGCATGAGTGAAGGATGCTTTGTTGCGATATAGGAAGCCGATTGTAGATTTAATTTTGGATTGAGATGCTTAATGTGAGTCTGGAAGGAGAGTTTACAGTCTAACCAGACACCCAGGTATTTGTAGTTGTCCACGTATTCTAAGTCAGAGCCGTCTAGAGTAGTGATGCTGGACGGGCGAGCAGGTGCAGGCAGTGATCGATTGAATAGCATGCATTTAGTTTTACTTGCGTTTAGGAGCAGTTGGAGGCCACGGAAGGAGAGTTGTATGGCATTGAAGCTCATCTGGAGGTTAGTTAACACAGTGTCCAAGGAGGGGCCAGAAGTATACAGAATGGTGTCGTCTGCGTAGAGGTGGATCACCAGCAGCAAGAGCAGCATCATTGATGTATACAGAAAAGAGAGTCAGCCCGAGAATTGAACCCTGTGGCACACACATAGAGACTGTCAGAGGTCCGGACAACAGGCCCTCCGATTTGACACACTGAACTCTATCAGAGAAGTAGTTGGTAAACCAGGCGAGGCAATCATTTGAGAAACCAAGGCTGTCGAGTCTGCCAATAAGAATGTTGTGATTGACAGAGTCGAAAGCCTTGGCCAGGTCGATGAATACGGCTGCACAGTAATGTCTCTTATCGATGGCGGTTATGGTGTCGTTTAGAACCTTGAGCGTGGCTGAGATGCACCCATGACCAGCTCTGAAACCAGATTGCATAGCGGAGAAGGTATGGTGAGATTCGAAATGGTCAATAATCTGTTTGTTAACTTGGCTTTTGACCACCTTAGAAAGACAGGGTAGGATAGATATAGGTCTGTAGCAGTTTGGGTCTAGAGTGTCACCCCCTTTGAAGAGGGGGATGACCGTGGCAGCTTTCCAATCTTTGGGAATCTCAGATGATACGAAAGAGAGGTTGAACAGGCTAGTAATAGGGGTTGCAACAATTTCGGCAGATCATTTTAGAAAGAGAGGGTCCAGATTGTCTAGCCCGGCTGATTTGTAGGGGTCCAGATTTTGCAGCTCTTTCAGAGGGGTAGCCATGTGGAAAGCATGGCCAGCCGTAGAGAAATTATTATTGAAATTCTCAATTATAGTGGATTTATCATTGGTGACAGTGTTTCCTAGCCTCAGAGCAGTGGGCAGCTGGGAGGAGGTGCTCTTATTCTCCATGGACTTAATAGTGTCCCAGAACTTTTTTGAGTTAGTACTACAGGATGCAAATTTCTGTTTGAAAAAGCTTGCCTTAGCTTTTCTAACTGCCTGTGTATATTTGTTCCTAACTTCCCTGAAAAGTTGCATATCACGGGGGCTATTCGATGCTAATGCAGAACGCCACAGGATGTTTTTGTGCTGGTCAAGGGCAGACAGGTCTGGAGTGAACCAAGGACTATATCTATTCCTAGTTCTACATTTTTTGAGAGGGGCATGCTTATTTAAGATGGTGAGGAAGGTACTTTTAAAGAGTAGCTAGGCATCATCTACTGACGGGATGAGGTCAATGTCATTCCAGGATACCCCGGCCAGGTCGATTAGAAAGACCTGCTCGCAGAAGTGTTTCAGGGAGCGTTTGACAGTGATGAGCAGTGGTTGTTTGGTCGCAGACCCATTACGGATGCAGGCAATGAGGCAGTGATCGCTGAGATCTTGATTGAAAACAGCAGAGGTGTATTTGGAGGGCAAATTATTTAGGATGACATCTATGAGGGTGCCCGTGTTTACTGATTTGCGGTTGTACCTGGTAGGTTCATTGATCATTTGTGTGAGATTGAGGGCATCAAGCTTAGTTTGTAGGATGGCCGGGGTGTTAAGCATGTCCCAGTTTAGATCACCTAGTAGCACGAGCTCCGAAGATAGGTGGGGGGCAATCAATTCAGATATGGTATCGAGGGCACAGCTGGGGGCAGAGGGAGGTCTATAGCAAGCGGCAACAGTGAGAGACTTGTTTCTGGAAAGGTGAATTTTTAGAAGTAGAAGCTCAAATTGTTTGGGTACAGACTTAGATAGTAATACAGAACTCTGCAGGCTATCTTTGCAGTAGATTGCAACACCGCCCCCTTTGGCAGTTCTATCTTGGCGGAAAACGTTATAGTTAGCAATGGAGATTTCAGGGTTTTTGGTGGTTTTCCTAAACCAGGATTCAGACACGGCTAAGACATCTGGGTTGGCAGAGTGTGCTAAAGCAGTGAGTAAAACAAACTTAGGGAGTAGGCTTCTAATGTTAACATGCATGGAACCAAGGCTTTTACGTTTACAGAAGTCAACAAATGAGAGCACCTGTGGGGTGGGAGTGGAGATAGACACTGCAGGACCTGGATTAACCTCCACATCACCAGAGGAACAGAGGAGAAGTAGGATAAGGGTACGGCTAAAGACTTTACGAACTGGCCGTCTAGCAAGTTCAGAACAGAGAGTAAAAGGAGCAGGTTTCTGGGCACGATAGCATAGATTCAAGGCATAGTGTACAGACAAAGTTATTAAGGTAGGATGTGAGTACATTGGAGGTAAACCTAGGCATTGAGTAATGAAGAGAGAGATATAGAGATATAGCTAGCAGTTAGCAGGCCGGGTTAGCAAGCAAGCAATTAGCATGCGCTAGCAGTTACAGACCTGGCAGGTAAGCTAGCAGTTAGCAGGCCGGGGCCGGCAGCTAGCAGTTAGTAGACTGCAGTTAGTAGACCGGGGAAAGCTAGCAGTTAGCAGGCCGGGTTAGCAAGCAAGCAGTTAGCAGACCGGCCCGGCAAGCTAGCAGTTAGCAGACCGGGTTAGCAAGCAAGCAGATAGCAGGGGCTAGAAAGTTAGCCTTTAGGGGACTTCGCGATGGGGGTAAGTCTGTTTTTGCCTCTTCGTGCGGTGATGTCGATAGACCAGTCGTGGAATTAGTAGGATTCCAAATAGCTCTAGGTAGCTAGCAGGCCTAGCTGGTTAGCATAATGGGCCTTCAGCGGGCGTCGCGCTGAGGGAGGACAATAATATTTTTAGGAGCATGGCCTTATTGGCCTTAATGGATGACTGTCATTCATATCCCATTCACCCAGCTCAATGTAACATTGACAGGTTTAGGCTACTACACGATCCTCGACTTTCCCTATACCCACCATGAGGTTCCCACAACCTAGCCTATGAATGAAAGTTTACAACGCAGGTGCAAAGGTGGAGAGAAATTTGAATAATCAAGTTGACAGACATTGACACAGTGAATACCGCATTTCACAATATTGCCTACATCTAGCTGATCTAGGGTGTAATCATTAGTCCAACAGTTGCAAATGAGAGTTTCTATTAGACAAATTAAGGTATGTTTTTGGGCTCCTGAGCGGCTCAGAGGTCTAAGGCACTGCATCTCTGTGCTAGAAGTGTCACTACAGACCCTGGTTTGATTCCAGACTGTATCACAACTGTCGGTGATTGGGAGTCCCATAGGGCAGTGCACAATTGGCTCAGCGTTGTCCAGGTTAGGGTTTTGCCAGGGTAAGCCACCATTGTAAATTAGAATTTGTTCTTAACTGACTTGCCTAGTTAAATAAATAAAATATGTTTATCCCCATTCTTTTTGCTTCCTTCTAATAAATGTTTTTCAACAGAATTGGCTGAATGAATACACCTCTGATCATAGCAAACACAGTTCACTTTCATATAGGGGTGTGCCGAGTAGTCGGACAAAACGAGTATGTAACGGATATGGGCAATTTTCTGGATACTATGAGGAACCGAGTATTTTGTTGATCGGAAGAAAACGTATTTTCGGGTGCCAGGAAGCAACTTTGTCATGCCAGTCAGTCACAGAGTTTCTAAACCATACTGTACTCTTTGAGTCGTTGATGTGCGGTCTGAATAACTCAACTGTCTAGTTTGCCTGTCTGTAAAGAGAAGTGCGGGCTGTATGTTGATCCTGCTGCTCTTGTTGGATAGAATGAAGCTTTATTTCTCCTTCTACTCACTTCATAATTTCACCCGATCACATTTCTTTGCATGTTTTCGGTCTGATCATTTAGGTTGCTGCTGCCTGCTATTATGATAAATCACATGGCGAGGACGTTTGCTATCAAGCTATCAATGTGCTTAATATCTAACAAGTGGGGAAAGGGTAGGGAAAACACATGAAACGAATGCGCAACTTGGCTACCGGCTGCAAGTTGAGGACACACACAGAGACACACGTACACACCCAAAAAAGCTGCTCCTGCAGCTTTTGTAGTTTGAAAGTGCAGGTAGGTATTTTGCCAACATCTATTGTGGCATATTAAAACGCTTTCATAGCAGCCACATACAAACAGCATGAGCCTCGTTGATTTTTCAGTAATTCCTTTTCGCATCTAGGCGCTCTCCTCTCACCTTTTCCCTTTGTTTGTGTACTTCAGTGCAAAACACATCAGCTGTCTGTGACAAGCCCGAAAAAAACATTCCAAGCCAAACCTTCATATCATGACCGCTAACTGTTACACACAGCCTACATCGTTGTTGCCATATAAGCTAACTTCAAGTCAACATAGCTACTAGAACGAATGTGTTAGTAAACCACTACAATCATGCCCTTATAAAAGTTTTGAAGCTGCAGTATCTGCAGTTGACTATGATATTTGGGTGCAGTGATTGCAGAATAACTGCAGTGTACTGCAGGTGAACTGCATTTATACTGCACTGTGACTGCACTAACACTGCAAAATTACTGCAGTAAAAAAAGTGTTATTTTGGACGTAGTATTTGCAGCATAAGTGGTCATACATGTAACTACCGTGTAAGTCTATGGAAGGGGGTGTCAACCACGAGCGTCCTCGATTTTGTATTGAAGTCAATGCACCAAGAGGAGGATGGAAACTAGCTGTCCTCCAGCTACACCATGGTGCTACCCTACAGAGTGCTGCTGAGGCTACTTTAGATCATTGCAAAACAGTGTGTTTTATCTAAAAATAATAACTTTTTAAATGTTTCACTATTTTTATTTTATGAAATTCCTCTGCTGTATAGTATCATTATTCTGTTCATATGGCTTTGGCTATGTGCAGTATAGGGTTTATGGATCTAAGTCTCTCATAGAATACTGTTAAGTTAAGGAAACACAGTACATATATAGAAGGTCATTTGAGTGAACTACCTGTTATGTGGAGGGTCTGTACCTATTCAGTCGGTTTATTTTTCTTGATTAGTCTGTAGATCAATTCCCTCCTCTCATCCTGCAACTCGCTTCTAACTCATAGCACCAAGCACCAATCGCTAATCTTCATCTGCTCTCTCTTTCTGCGATGTCTTTGAACATCTCAGGCCCTCTTCACACAATCACGCAACCCCCCCCTCAAGGTTTTGTCTTACATTCTCCAGTCCTTTTTTTTTTCAGCTCCAGCACTGCGTCCATGTATGGTTCCTTGTATTTATTTTTCTCCTCATTCAGTCTTTCCTCTCCTTCCATAATCTCTCTCACTCTCTCATTTTCTCCCTCCACCTTCTCTCTCACCAACTCCATTTCCTTCTTGACCCTGATTGCCATGTCCTTAACCCTCTACCTCTTTCTCACTCTCCTTCATCTTCTCCTTCAATCCTTCCAACTCCTCCATCAATTTCTTCATATCTTCTGCTTTTCTCTCGATTTCCTTTCTCTCTGTTGTCTTCTCTTCCATTCTCTTAATCTACTCTCTGACTCTTCATCTCTATCCTCCACTTCTCTTCCAACTCCTCCTTTTTCTGCTTCACCTGCTTCTCTCTCTTCTCCTCTATTTCATTCCTTCCCAGCTCCTTTCTTGTTTACCTTCTCTCCCACAACCTCAATGAACTCTCTCACTTTCTTCATCTTGGTGTTCCACATTTCCCCTGTCCCCGCCTTCACAAGCTCCACCTCTTTCTCTTCCTTCTCCTCCATCTTTGCCATCACCCTCTCTACCTTCAGCTTAAGCTTCTCCTCCATATCTAACTTCATCTACTCCACCTGTTTCTCTTTCTTGTCCTCTGTCTCTATCATCACCCCCTCTATTTCCATATTTAGCCTCTCCTCCATATCCTTCTTCACACGCTCCACCTCCACCTTCCTCTCCTCATACTCCCTCTTTCCCTCCACTTCTTTCTCTCCCCATTGCTGCCCCTCTTTTCCCTTTTTTATTTTCTCCTTCAATCCCACCAACTCCTCTCTCACTTTCTTCACCTCCTCCCTCCCTTGCATTCTCTTCCATATCCATTTTAATTCTGTCCATCTCCTATTTCTCTTTAATCATCTGTCCTGTTCTTGTCATCTTTTCAATCTCTCATTCACATCCACTTTCACCCTTTCCACAATCTTATTCCTCCACTCTAACTTTTCTTTCTCCTTTTCCAACTCCAACTTTCCAACTTTCCAACTTTCTCCAAAATGTCCAGCTTCTTTCTCTTCTCCAGTTTCTCTTTCTGTCTATCCAATCCCTTGTCTTTCATATATTCCTCCTCCTTCTTCTTCTCCACTTCATTGACCTTCTTCCTCACCCTCGGTTTGTCTTTCTCCACCTCGTCTCTCTGCCTTGCCACCTCCTTCTCTTTCCTCTTTACCTCCTCCTTCCTCTTCTTCATTTCATCCTTTGCGAACTCCACTCCCTTCTCCAACACCCCCTCCTTTATTTCTATCTTCTCTCCCTCCTTCTCGATCTTCTCCAGCTCTTCTCCAGCAGTGCACAGAGATCCTTCACAAGGTCCTCCTTCATCTCTCCATCCAAACTCTCTCTATCTCCCCCTTTCCATTTCCCTCCTCCAGCCAACATGTAGTTCACTACTCCACAACACTGGGCATTATGATGCTTAAGACTCATGACATTATTATGCTCCAGAATGTTAGCCCCAGAGTTCAAATGCAATGTTTCTGGTCCTGTGCCTAATCTCCTATGTAGACTACCATTGTGTCCTCAAATATGTCCCTACATCAAATATTATTCTAAATAAATCTATAGAGTGGGCTCTTTAAATGAACTTCTCCACCAGGGGTCCCCCTTCCATTATGTAACAACTTAAATGGGGGCCAGAACCATTTTTATATAAAATAAGGGTATGCTTCCAAATCATTCATAGTAGCTCAATGTATTTTTTCATTCTAAAATTGAGCATGTTTAAATATAATAATTTCCAACCTAACAGCCTTTTGCAATATACACTGCACAGGTGAAGTCGGAAGTTTACATACACCTTAACCAAATACATTTAAACTCAGTTTATCACAATCCCTGGCATTTAATCCAAGTAGAAATACCTTGTTTTAGGTCAGTTAGGATCACCACTTTAGTTTCAGAATGTGAAATGTCAGAAAAATAGTAGAGAGAATGATTTATTTCAGTTTTTATTTCTTTCATCACATTCCCAGTGGGTCAGAAGTTTACATACACTCAATTAGCATTTGGTAGCATTGCCTTTACATTTTTAACTTGGGTCAAACGCCGGGTAGCCTTCACAACCTTCCCACAATAAGTGTGGTGAATTTTTTCCCCAATGGGATTGAGGTCAGGGCTTTGTGATGGCCACTCCAATACCTTTACTGATGTGGTGTAGTCCTCAATGCCATCGGGAAGAATCCCGGAACATAATCCAGTCTGTGCTAGCAAAACAGTCCTGTAGCTTAGCATCTGCATCATCTGACCACTTCTTTATTGATAGAGTTACTGGTGCTTCCTACTTTAGTTTCTGCTTGTATGCAGGAATCAGGAGGAAAGAATTATGGTCAGATTTGCTAAATGGAGGGTGAGGGAGAGCTTTGTATGCATCTCTGTGTGTGGAGTAAAGGTGTTCTAGAGTTTTTTTTCTCTCTGGTTGCACATTTAACATGCTGGTAGAAATTAGTTTAAAAGGATTTAAGTCCGTGGCCACTAGGAGCGTCGCCTCTGAATGAGCAATTTCCTGTTTGTTTATGGCTTTATACAGCTCATTGAGTGCGGACTTAGTGCCAGCATTGGTTTGTGGTGGTTAATAGACAGCTATAAAAATATAGGTGAAAAGTCTCTTGGTAAATAGTCTGGTCTACAACTTATCATGAGTAACTCTACCTCAGGTGAGCAAAACCTCGAGACTTCCTTAATATTAGATTTTCTGCACCAACTGTTGTTTACAAATATACACAGACCGCCACCCCTTGTCTTACCGGAGGCAGCGGTTCTATCTTGTCGATGTAGCGTAAATCCCACCAGCTGTACTTTAAGCATGTCGTCGTTCAGCCACGACTCGGTGAAACATAAGATATTACAGTGTCGACCTACCTCTCTGATATCTCCATCTATTTCTCATGCGAATGATAGGGATGTGGGCCTTGTCGGGTGTCGGAAGTAAATCCGTTGCGTCCGACTCGTTAAAGAAAAATCTTTGTCCAGTACGAGGTGAGTAATCACTGTCCTGATATCCAGAAGCTCTTTTTGGTCATAAGAGACGGTGGCAGAAACATTATATACAAAATAAGTTACAAAAAAACACGAAAAAACACACTCAATAGCACAATTCCTTCAGAGCCCGTAAAACGGCAGCCATTAACACAACCCGTGGACGTGCGACATACACCTAGTTTGCTGAAAGGTGTCACATATAAAGTGTGACTAGCTCATGACATTTAACAGTGGATGTACGGAGAAAATGCCCTCTTTTTTTCTCACTCCTGTGGGGTGGGGGGTCTGTGCTTTCTAATTAGCTCAAAGTCAAATTGTTTGCCAGTGACGAACATTGCGTTTCTACTAGTAGAAATGGCAGGTTTGTTGTTACCATGTCGGCACGCAGCAGGTATTGCTTTTGTTCCAGCATGAGAAGGAATGGCGTCCCACTGTGATAAGTACCTATCGGCAGTCTATTGGCAGTGAGATTCTCTGGGTTTTATGCAGAAGGGTTCGTCAGCTATCCCCATTTGGTTCCAGGTAGAACCATTTTGGTTCCAGGTAGAACCCTTTTGGATTCAATACAGAACTCTTTCCACATAAGGTTCTACACAAAACCCAAAAGTGTTTTATCTGGAACCAAAAAGGTTATCCTATGGGGACATCCGAAGAAACCCTTTGGAACCTTTTTTTTTCAAAGAGTGCATGATTCTCTATACCAATTAAGTCTGTCACGTGTACATGCCTCTCTGATGGCCTGCCAGGCACCTCCCAGGCACAATCTCCATACTTTCAAAAAGGTTTGGTGTGTTTAATTGCTAAGTTCACTGTAGTGAACTTGATCCACCCAACTACTCAGTTTGACGTCCAAATGAACATTCATCCCGACATTGACAGTAAGCCGGGAAACCAGTGATACACAAGGAAGTTTGATAGTCTCTGACTCATTTTTAGAAAGATATCAGATATCGGATCTCTATTCCCACAATATTTTCTTGTGTCAATATTTTATTTTGTGAGACTGAAGATTTGAATGGGAAGTTCAGTATTTTACATAGATGGTTCCTGAACCTGACAGTAGTCTATGGGCCAGGAGAAACTGTAATCCATGGTTTTGACAATACAAACTTCAGCTTACCTTTGCCTCTGCTAGCTAAAAAATCAATGGAAGTGATAGTGGCATGCGTGCAATTTGTTGCAATTAGTTGTAAAGTACTGGATTTCACCTTTATTGACAGTGCAAGTATATATTGTTCCTGATCTGTGTTTTTCTCTGTGTGCGCCCTCTTCTGTTGTTTAAGAGTGGAGCTTCTATTGCAGTATAATGTCTGTGAATATTTTTGAAAACAAGAAAGGTTGACAGTGATTGTCTCATAGATCTCAGATTAATGTTATCCATTCTCACAATATTTTCTGGTGTCCATGCCCACAAATATTAATTGTTCTATGAGTACAACCTAATTACCTTGAACTGAAAATAGACCTTTTCGGCAGGTTCAGGGGGTTAACTACCTTCATTCATTGTATGTCTAATTAAATATATTTATTTGATTCCGAGTTCTTCATTTAACATTTGTTTAACAGTCTTCAAAGAGGTGTTTTCATTTTCTTCATCCTCATCTTCCATCTTCATTCTTCTTAGTCTTTACCAAGAAAGAACAAGGAACCAGTGGTGTAAAGTACTTAAGGAAAAATACTTTAAAGTAGTACTTAAGTAGTTTTTTGGGTTATCTGTACTTTCTGTACTAATCATATTTTTGACAACATATACTTCACTACATTCCTAAAGAAAATAATGTACTTTTTATGCCATACATTCCTGACACACAAAAGTACTCTTTACATTTTGAATGCTTAGCAGGACAGGCATATCGTCCAATTCATTCACTTATCAAGAGAACATCCCTGGTTATCTGATCTGGTGGACTCACTAAACACAAATGCTTAGTTTGTAAATGATGTCTGAGATTTGCAGTGTACCCCTGGCTATCTGTAAATAAAAATACAAGAACATGGTGCCGTCTGGTTTGCTTAATATAAGGAATTTTACTTTCACTTTTAATACTTAAGTATATTTAAAACCAAATACTTTTAGACTTTTACTCAAGTAGTATGTTATTCTGTGACTTCACTTTTACTTGAGTCATTTTCTTTTAAGGTATCTTTACTTTTACTCAAGTATGACAATTGCATACTTTTCCAACACTTCAAGGAACCTTTGCAGCGTATTTGCTATGGTGTCAGGGTAAAGCTTCATGAATTTTAAAGGTCATTCAAACAATGAGAGATTTTTTTTATTTGAATGACAATTTGTAAAAATAAAAAATTAACTGTGGCACAATTTCAAATCACAAAACAGTATTGATCAGAAGCTACTGTCTATTCCAACATGATGTATGTATGTATGGTAGTCACTGAGGCAAGGGTTAAGCTTAGATTAGAAAACAAAAAAACAAACCCACCAAAAACAACAACACACCAGGATTTGTACAACTGCCACTTGCGGAGTTTGTGGTGAACTTTGTAAAATTCAGGATGATGCGGTCATTTTGTTTTGGGATGTAACAGCCAATACCTGCAGAAATAATATCAAAATAGGACAATGTGTGAGTAATTATACAGTATGTGCAACCTTTTGGTGACAGTTGTTATATTTTATGAATGTAAATAATATAAAATAACTCCTGCGTGCTTTTTTTCCTTACTGTATTTCTCTAGCTTTGCAGAGAAAGAGAAAGATGAAGACAGAGAGACGGTCCGACAGATCGTATTGACCGACCAAAAGACATTCCATCACTACTCACCCACATCCGGTCTGATTATGGTCCCATTCCCCCCAGTCTGAACAAGGAGCTCCCAGAAAGTCTTCTCAGTAGTGTTCCCAGCCACACCATTCACACTCACCAGGAAGGGGCCATAGTCGGGGTACTCTGTATAGGTGAAACTGCAAAAACAACAGAATAATGAATTTATTTGAATTTGAGTCATTGTGAAATGCCAGAATACCACAATTACGTTTGACAGTGAACAAGGTGCAAAATGCAGTATCACTCCATGCCATGCAATGAATGACACCTTGCACTACATAATATTGTCTGTTCATGGTCACTGAAAGGTTCTACACAATTGCTCAAACTGTAATGATTTGAACGCACATTTAACAATCTACAGCATCTCACAATGACACAATGGAAGCTAGTGATCTACTAACTTGAATCCTGAATTGGTCTGCAGTCTCCTCATGGCACCGATAAGGACCCCTCTGAATGCAATGTCAGTACTGTAGGTCTTGTTGGTGGTGTTTGAGATGTTGTTGACTACCACAAGCTCAATGGAATCTAGTCTGGAAGTGTCTGTTGAAAAACCATGTTGCCTGCGATGTCAATACTGTGGTGATAACATTGCAAAGAGGTAAACATGTTCTAGAAGTTAAAAAAATGCTACATTACTTCCTGCTGTGAGGTTCCCAGGATTCGAACTGTTGCCACTCACGGAGTGCGAGCCCGAGACGAACTCAGTAAATTTTAGGATGATGCGGTCATTTGGTTCAGGGATGTAACAGCCAATACCTGCAGAAATAATGTCCAAATAGGTCCGTGTGTGAGTAGGTATACTGTACAGTATGTGCAACATTTGTGTGACAGAGGTGTTGTTATATATTATGAACGTCATTGTAAATAACATGCATGCTTTTCCCCTAATTTCTATCGGGTGATTTGTCCCTCAGCAAATACACCACAAAAAAATGAGAAAGAGAGAGAAGAGGCTTTCCATCATTACTCACCCACATCAGGTCTGATTATGGTCCCATTCCCCCCAGTCTGAACAAGGAGCTCCCAGAAAGTGTTTTCAGTATTGTTCCCGGCTACACCATTCACACTCACCAGGAAGGGGCCATAGTTGCGGTCCTCTGTGTAGGTGAAACTGCAAAAACAACAGTGCTCACCAATGACACCTGACAACATAACATAAATTCACTGACACACCAACTGCCGAGAATTTAACGAAACAGCATGTAACAATGAGCCAATTTAACTTAATAATCTACTAACTTGAATCCTGCATTGGTCTCCTGCAGTCTTCTCATGGCACCGATAAGGACCCCTCTGAATGCGACATTAGTACTGTAGGTCTTATTGGGTGTGTTTGAGATGCTGTTGACTACCACCAACTCAATGGAAGACTCTGTTTAAATTATAATTTACAATGTCAACTATACTGTAGTGTATAGGAGATAGAGATGACATTACAAAGACGTAAAGTAAATAAATATATTCTACATTACTTTCAGTCAGGATTCCAGGAACCAGCAACAGCAGAGCTGCGGAGAGAGAAAAGATGCCATGATCATACTCATCATGCATTCAGGTTCTGTTGGAAGTGTCCAGGACTCATTTCATACATTACGTTTTATGTTGAACCGGTAGCCACTCCTTATCTGGGGAGTTTCTGACAAGGAATAAAATGTATTTCCTCTTCCCTCTTTCTCAAGTTATTGTGTAATGTATGTGTAACACATGTTTTGAACTGGCATGTGCAATGAGTTCCAGGAGGGCTGTCCAACCCTCTTCCTGGAGATCTACCGTCCTGTGGGTTTTCAGTCCAACCCTAATTTAACACACCTGATTCTACGAATTAGCTGCTCAACAAGATCTTAACTAGATGAATCAGATATGCTAAATTAGGGTTGGATCGAAAACCTACAGACCAGTAGATCTCTAGGAAGAGGGTTGGGAAGCCCTGCCTCGGAGGATCTTTAGAATGAGGGCCACAAAAAATGAATGGAAAGTACAGTATTTATGGACACGCTTACGAACCAATCAACATACGATCAATAATATATTTTAAATTAGTAAACTGAACATCTTGATTAAATAAATGTATGAATAATGTCAAATGAATACCAGTATGGGGATGAGATAGGTAGATAGATGGGCTGTTTACAGATGGGCTAAGTACAGGTGCAGTGATCTGTAAGCTGCTTTGACAGCTGGTGCTTAAAGCTAGTGAGGGAGATGTGAGTCTCCAGCTTCAGAGATTTTTGCAATTCGTTCTAGTCATGGGTAGCAGAGAACTGGAAGGAAAGACAACCAAAGGAGGAATTGGCTTTGGGGGTGACCAGTGAGATATACCTGCTGGAGCGCGTGCTACGAGTGGGTGCTGCTATGGTGACCAGTGAGCTGAGATAAGGCAGGGCTTTACCTAGCAGAGACTTGTAGATTACCTGTAGCCAGTGGGTTTGGCGACGAGTATGAAGCGGGGGCCAACCAACGAGAGCGCACAGGTCGCAATGGTGGGTAGTGTATAGGGCTTTGGTGACAAAACGAATGGCACTGTGATAGACTGCATCCAGTTTGTTGAGTAGAGTGTTGGAGCCTATTTTATAGATGACATCACCGAAGTTGAGGATCGGTAGGATGGTCAGTTTTACGAGGGTATGTTTGGCAGCATGAGTGAAGGATGCTTTGTTGCGATATAGGAAGCCGATTGTAGATTTAATTTTGGATTGGAGATGCTTAATGTGAGTCTGGAAGGAGAGTTTACAGTCTAACCAGACACCCAGGTATTTGTAGTTGTCCACGTATTCTAAGTCAGAGCCGTCTAGAGTAGTGATGCTGGACGGGCGAGCAGGTGCAGGCAGTGATCGATTGAATAGCATGCATTTAGTTTTACTTGCGTTTAGGAGCAGTTGGAGGCCACGGAAGGAGAGTTGTATGGCATTGAAGCTCATCTGGAGGTTAGTTAACACAGTGTCCAAGGAGGGGCCAGAAGTATACAGAATGGTGTCGTCTGCGTAGAGGTGGATCACCAGCAGCAAGAGCAGCATCATTGATGTATACAGAAAAGAGAGTCAGCCCGAGAATTGAACCCTGTGGCACACACATAGAGACTGTCAGAGGTCCGGACAACAGGCCCTCCGATTTGACACACTGAACTCTATCAGAGAAGTAGTTGGTAAACCAGGCGAGGCAATCATTTGAGAAACCAA
The DNA here is from genome assembly GCF_034236695.1 of Oncorhynchus nerka. Lineage (NCBI taxonomy): Eukaryota > Metazoa > Chordata > Actinopteri > Salmoniformes > Salmonidae > Oncorhynchus > Oncorhynchus nerka. The sequence goes on along the minus strand of NC_088409.1, from coordinate 55,287,363 downwards.
GGCTGTCGAGTCTGCCAATAAGAATGTTGTGATTGACAGAGTCGAAAGCCTTGGCCAGGTCGATGAATACGGCTGCACAGTAATGTCTCTTATCGATGGCGGTTATGGTGTCGTTTAGAACCTTGAGCGTGGCTGAGATGCACCCATGACCAGCTCTGAAACCAGATTGCATAGCGGAGAAGGTATGGTGAGATTCGAAATGGTCAATAATCTGTTTGTTAACTTGGCTTTTGACCACCTTAGAAAGACAGGGTAGGATAGATATAGGTCTGTAGCAGTTTGGGTCTAGAGTGTCACCCCCTTTGAAGAGGGGGATGACCGTGGCAGCTTTCCCAATCTTTGGGAATCTCAGATGATACGAAAGAGAGGTTGAACAGGCTAGTAATAGGGGTTGCAACAATTTCGGCAGATCATTTTAGAAAGAGAGGGTCCAGATTGTCTAGCCCGGCTGATTTGTAGGGGTCCAGATTTTGCAGCTCTTTCAGAGGGGTAGCCATGTGGAAAGCATGGCCAGCCGTAGAGAAATTATTATTGAAATTCTCAATTATAGTGGATTTATCATTGGTGACAGTGTTTCCTAGCCTCAGAGCAGTGGGCAGCTGGGAGGAGGTGCTCTTATTCTCCATGGACTTAATAGTGTCCCAGAACTTTTTTGAGTTAGTACTACAGGATGCAAATTTCTGTTTGAAAAAGCTTGCCTTAGCTTTTCTAACTGCCTGTGTATATTTGTTCCTAACTTCCCTGAAAAGTTGCATATCACGGGGGCTATTCGATGCTAATGCAGAACGCCACAGGATGTTTTTGTGCTGGTCAAGGGCAGACAGGTCTGGAGTGAACCAAGGACTATATCTATTCCTAGTTCTACATTTTTTGAGAGGGGCATGCTTATTTAAGATGGTGAGGAAGGTACTTTTAAAGAGTAGCTAGGCATCATCTACTGACGGGATGAGGTCAATGTCATTCCAGGATACCCCGGCCAGGTCGATTAGAAAGACCTGCTCGCAGAAGTGTTTCAGGGAGCGTTTGACAGTGATGAGCAGTGGTTGTTTGGTCGCAGACCCATTACGGATGCAGGCAATGAGGCAGTGATCGCTGAGATCTTGATTGAAAACAGCAGAGGTGTATTTGGAGGGCAAATTATTTAGGATGACATCTATGAGGGTGCCCGTGTTTACTGATTTGCGGTTGTACCTGGTAGGTTCATTGATCATTTGTGTGAGATTGAGGGCATCAAGCTTAGTTTGTAGGATGGCCGGGGTGTTAAGCATGTCCCAGTTTAGATCACCTAGTAGCACGAGCTCCGAAGATAGGTGGGGGGCAATCAATTCAGATATGGTATCGAGGGCACAGCTGGGGGCAGAGGGAGGTCTATAGCAAGCGGCAACAGTGAGAGACTTGTTTCTGGAAAGGTGAATTTTAGAAGTAGAAGCTCAAATTGTTTGGGTACAGACTTAGATAGTAATACAGAACTCTGCAGGCTATCTTTGCAGTAGATTGCAACACCGCCCCCTTTGGCAGTTCTATCTTGGCGGAAAACGTTATAGTTAGCAATGGAGATTTCAGGGTTTTTGGTGGTTTTCCTAAACCAGGATTCAGACACGGCTAAGACATCTGGGTTGGCAGAGTGTGCTAAAGCAGTGAGTAAAACAAACTTAGGGAGTAGGCTTCTAATGTTAACATGCATGGAACCAAGGCTTTTACGTTTACAGAAGTCAACAAATGAGAGCACCTGTGGGGTGGGAGTGGAGATAGACACTGCAGGACCTGGATTAACCTCCACATCACCAGAGGAACAGAGGAGAAGTAGGATAAGGGTACGGCTAAAGACTTTACGAACTGGCCGTCTAGCAAGTTCAGAACAGAGAGTAAAAGGAGCAGGTTTCTGGGCACGATAGCATAGATTCAAGGCATAGTGTACAGACAAAGTTATTAAGGTAGGATGTGAGTACATTGGAGGTAAACCTAGGCATTGAGTAATGAAGAGAGAGATATAGAGATATAGCTAGCAGTTAGCAGGCCGGGTTAGCAAGCAAGCAATTAGCATGCGCTAGCAGTTACAGACCTGGCAGGTAAGCTAGCAGTTAGCAGGCCGGGGCCGGCAGCTAGCAGTTAGTAGACTGCAGTTAGTAGACCGGGGAAAGCTAGCAGTTAGCAGGCCGGGTTAGCAAGCAAGCAGTTAGCAGACCGGCCCGGCAAGCTAGCAGTTAGCAGACCGGGTTAGCAAGCAAGCAGATAGCAGGGGCTAGAAAGTTAGCCTTTAGGGGACTTCGCGATGGGGGTAAGTCTGTTTTTGCCTCTTCGTGCGGTGATGTCGATAGACCAGTCGTGGAATTAGTAGGATTCCAAATAGCTCTAGGTAGCTAGCAGGCCTAGCTGGTTAGCATAATGGGCCTTCAGCGGGCGTCGCGCTGAGGGAGGACAATAATATTTTTTAGGAGCATGGCCTTATTGGCCTTAATGGATGACTGTCATTCATATCCCATTCACCCAGCTCAATGTAACATTGACAGGTTTAGGCTACTACACGATCCTCGACTTTCCCCTATACCCACCATGAGGTTCCCACAACCTAGCCTATGAATGAAAGTTTACAACGCAGGTGCAAAGGTGGAGAGAAATTTGAATAATCAAGTTGACAGACATTGACACAGTGAATACCGCATTTCACAATATTGCCTACATCTAGCTGATCTAGGGTGTAATCATTAGTCCAACAGTTGCAAATGAGAGTTTCTATTAGACAAATTAAGGTATGTTTTTGGGCTCCTGAGCGGCTCAGAGGTCTAAGGCACTGCATCTCTGTGCTAGAAGTGTCACTACAGACCCTGGTTTGATTCCAGACTGTATCACAACTGTCGGTGATTGGGAGTCCCATAGGGCAGTGCACAATTGGCTCAGCGTTGTCCAGGTTAGGGTTTTGCCAGGGTAAGCCACCATTGTAAATTAGAATTTGTTCTTAACTGACTTGCCTAGTTAAATAAATAAAATATGTTTATCCCCATTCTTTTTGCTTCCTTCTAATAAATGTTTTTCAACAGAATTGGCTGAATGAATACACCTCTGATCATAGCAAACACAGTTCACTTTCATATAGGGGTGTGCCGAGTAGTCGGACAAAACGAGTATGTAACGGATATGGGCAATTTTCTGGATACTATGAGGAACCGAGTATTTTGTTGATCGGAAGAAAACGTATTTTCGGGTGCCAGGAAGCAACTTTGTCATGCCAGTCAGTCACAGAGTTTCTAAACCATACTGTACTCTTTGAGTCGTTGATGTGCGGTCTGAATAACTCAACTGTCTAGTTTGCCTGTCTGTAAAGAGAAGTGCGGGCTGTATGTTGATCCTGCTGCTCTTGTTGGATAGAATGAAGCTTTATTTCTCCTTCTACTCACTTCATAATTTCACCCGATCACATTTCTTTGCATGTTTTCGGTCTGATCATTTAGGTTGCTGCTGCCTGCTATTATGATAAATCACATGGCGAGGACGTTTGCTATCAAGCTATCAATGTGCTTAATATCTAACAAGTGGGGAAAGGGTAGGGAAAAACATGAAACGAATGCGCAACTTGGCTACCGGCTGCAAGTTGAGGACACACACAGAGACACACGTACACACCCAAAAAAGCTGCTCCTGCAGCTTTTGTAGTTTGAAAGTGCAGGTAGGTATTTTGCCAACATCTATTGTGGCATATTAAAACGCTTTCATAGCAGCCACATACAAACAGCATGAGCCTCGTTGATTTTTCAGTAATTCCTTTTCGCATCTAGGCGCTCTCCTCTCACCTTTTCCCTTTGTTTGTGTACTTCAGTGCAAAACACATCAGCTGTCTGTGACAAGCCCGAAAAAAACATTCCAAGCCAAACCTTCATATCATGACCGCTAACTGTTACACACAGCCTACATCGTTGTTGCCATATAAGCTAACTTCAAGTCAACATAGCTACTAGAACGAATGTGTTAGTAAACCACTACAATCATGCCCTTATAAAAGTTTTGAAGCTGCAGTATCTGCAGTTGACTATGATATTTGGGTGCAGTGATTGCAGAATAACTGCAGTGTACTGCAGGTGAACTGCATTTATACTGCACTGTGACTGCACTAACACTGCAAAAATTACTGCAGTAAAAAAGTGTTATTTTGGACGTAGTATTTGCAGCATAAGTGGTCATACATGTAACTACCGTGTAAGTCTATGGAAGGGGGTGTCAACCACGAGCGTCCTCGATTTTGTATTGAAGTCAATGCACCAAGAGGAGGATGGAAACTAGCTGTCCTCCAGCTACACCATGGTGCTACCCTACAGAGTGCTGCTGAGGCTACTTTAGATCATTGCAAAACAGTGTGTTTTATCTAAAAATAATAACTTTTTAAATGTTTCACTATTTTTATTTTATGAAATTCCTCTGCTGTATAGTATCATTATTCTGTTCATATGGCTTTGGCTATGTGCAGTATAGGGTTTATGGATCTAAGTCTCTCATAGAATACTGTTAAGTTAAGGAAACACAGTACATATATAGAAGGTCATTTGAGTGAACTACCTGTTATGTGGAGGGTCTGTACCTATTCAGTCGGTTTATTTTTCTTGATTAGTCTGTAGATCAATTCCCTCCTCTCATCCTGCAACTCGCTTCTAACTCATAGCACCAAGCACCAATCGCTAATCTTCATCTGCTCTCTCTTTCTGCGATGTCTTTGAACATCTCAGGCCCTCTTCACACAATCACGCAACCCCCCCCTCAAGGTTTTGTCTTACATTCTCCAGTCCTTTTTTTTTCAGCTCCAGCACTGCGTCCATGTATGGTTCCTTGTATTTATTTTTCTCCTCATTCAGTCTTTCCTCTCCTTCCATAATCTCTCTCACTCTCTCATTTTCTCCCTCCACCTTCTCTCTCACCAACTCCATTTCCTTCTTGACCCTGATTGCCATGTCCTTAACCCTCTACCTCTTTCTCACTCTCCTTCATCTTCTCCTTCAATCCTTCCAACTCCTCCATCAATTTCTTCATATCTTCTGCTTTTCTCTCGATTTCCTTTCTCTCTGTTGTCTTCTCTTCCATTCTCTTAATCTACTCTCTGACTCTTCATCTCTATCCTCCACTTCTCTTCCAACTCCTCCTTTTTCTGCTTCACCTGCTTCTCTCTCTTCTCCTCTATTTCATTCCTTCCCAGCTCCTTTCTTGTTTACCTTCTCTCCCACAACCTCAATGAACTCTCTCACTTTCTTCATCTTGGTGTTCCACATTTCCCCTGTCCCCGCCTTCACAAGCTCCACCTCTTTCTCTTCCTTCTCCTCCATCTTTGCCATCACCCTCTCTACCTTCAGCTTAAGCTTCTCCTCCATATCTAACTTCATCTACTCCACCTGTTTCTCTTTCTTGTCCTCTGTCTCTATCATCACCCCCTCTATTTCCATATTTAGCCTCTCCTCCATATCCTTCTTCACACGCTCCACCTCCACCTTCCTCTCCTCATACTCCCTCTTTCCCTCCACTTCTTTCTCTCCCCATTGCTGCCCCTCTTTTCCCTTTTTTATTTTCTCCTTCAATCCCACCAACTCCTCTCTCACTTTCTTCACCTCCTCCCTTGCATTCTCTTCCATATCCATTTTAATTCTGTCCATCTCCTATTTCTCTTTAATCATCTGTCCTGTTCTTGTCATCTTTTCAATCTCTCATTCACATCCACTTTCACCCTTTCCACAATCTTATTCCTCCACTCTAACTTTTCTTTCTCCTTTTCCAACTCCAACTTTCCAACTTTCCAACTTTCTCCAAAATGTCCAGCTTCTTTCTCTTCTCCAGTTTCTCTTTCTGTCTATCCAATCCCTTGTCTTTCATATATTCCTCCTCCTTCTTCTTCTCCACTTCATTGACCTTCTTCCTCACCCTCGGTTTGTCTTTCTCCACCTCGTCTCTCTGCCTTGCCACCTCCTTCTCTTTCCTCTTTACCTCCTCCTTCCTCTTCTTCATTTCATCCTTTGCGAACTCCACTCCCTTCTCCAACACCCCTCCTTTATTTCTATCTTCTCTCCCTCCTTCTCGATCTTCTCCAGCTCTTCTCCAGCAGTGCACAGAGATCCTTCACAAGGTCCTCCTTCATCTCTCCATCCAAACTCTCTCTATCTCCCCCTTTCCATTTCCCTCCTCCAGCCAACATGTAGTTCACTACTCCACAACACTGGGCATTATGATGCTTAAGACTCATGACATTATTATGCTCCAGAATGTTAGCCCCAGAGTTCAAATGCAATGTTTCTGGTCCTGTGCCTAATCTCCTATGTAGACTACCATTGTGTCCTCAAATATGTCCCTACATCAAATATTATTCTAAATAAATCTATAGAGTGGGCTCTTTAAATGAACTTCTCCACCAGGGGTCCCCCTTCCATTATGTAACAACTTAAATGGGGGCCAGAACCATTTTTATATAAAATAAGGGTATGCTTCCAAATCATTCATAGTAGCTCAATGTATTTTTTCATTCTAAAATTGAGCATGTTTAAATATAATAATTTCCAACCTAACAGCCTTTTGCAATATACACTGCACAGGTGAAGTCGGAAGTTTACATACACCTTAACCAAATACATTTAAACTCAGTTTATCACAATCCCTGGCATTTAATCCAAGTAGAAATACCTTGTTTTAGGTCAGTTAGGATCACCACTTTAGTTTCAGAATGTGAAATGTCAGAAAAATAGTAGAGAGAATGATTTATTTCAGTTTTTATTTCTTTCATCACATTCCCAGTGGGTCAGAAGTTTACATACACTCAATTAGCATTTGGTAGCATTGCCTTTACATTTTTTAACTTGGGTCAAACGCTTCGGGTAGCCTTCACAACCTTCCCACAATAAGTGTGGTGAATTTTTTTCCCCAATGGGATTGAGGTCAGGGCTTTGTGATGGCCACTCCAATACCTTTACTGATGTGGTGTAGTCCTCAATGCCATCGGGAAGAATCCCGGAACATAATCCAGTCTGTGCTAGCAAAACAGTCCTGTAGCTTAGCATCTGCATCATCTGACCACTTCTTTATTGATAGAGTTACTGGTGCTTCCTACTTTAGTTTCTGCTTGTATGCAGGAATCAGGAGGAAAGAATTATGGTCAGATTTGCTAAATGGAGGGTGAGGGAGAGCTTTGTATGCATCTCTGTGTGTGGAGTAAAGGTGTTCTAGAGTTTTTTTTCTCTCTGGTTGCACATTTAACATGCTGGTAGAAATTAGTTTAAAAGGATTTAAGTCCGTGGCCACTAGGAGCGTCGCCTCTGAATGAGCAATTTCCTGTTTGTTTATGGCTTTATACAGCTCATTGAGTGCGGACTTAGTGCCAGCATTGGTTTGTGGTGGTTAATAGACAGCTATAAAAAATATAGGTGAAAAGTCTCTTGGTAAATAGTCTGGTCTACAACTTATCATGAGTAACTCTACCTCAGGTGAGCAAAACCTCGAGACTTCCTTAATATTAGATTTTCTGCACCAACTGTTGTTTACAAATATACACAGACCGCCACCCCTTGTCTTACCGGAGGCAGCGGTTCTATCTTGTCGATGTAGCGTAAATCCCACCAGCTGTACTTTAAGCATGTCGTCGTTCAGCCACGACTCGGTGAAACATAAGATATTACAGTGTCGACCTACCTCTCTGATATCTCCATCTATTTCTCATGCGAATGATAGGGATGTGGGCCTTGTCGGGTGTCGGAAGTAAATCCGTTGCGTCCACTCGTTAAAGAAAAAATCTTTGTCCAGTACGAGGTGAGTAATCACTGTCCTGATATCCAGAAGCTCTTTTTGGTCATAAGAGACGGTGGCAGAAACATTATATACAAAATAAGTTACAAAAAACACGAAAAAACACACTCAATAGCACAATTCCTTCAGAGCCCGTAAAACGGCAGCCATTAACACAACCCGTGGACGTGCGACATACACCTAGTTTGCTGAAAGGTGTCACATATAAAGTGTGACTAGCTCATGACATTTAACAGTGGATGTACGGAGAAAATGCCCTCTTTTTTCTCACTCCTGTGGGGTGGGGGTCTGTGCTTTCTAATTAGCTCAAAGTCAAATTGTTTGCCAGTGACGAACATTGCGTTTCTACTAGTAGAAATGGCAGGTTTGTTGTTACCATGTCGGCACGCAGCAGGTATTGCTTTTGTTCCAGCATGAGAAGGAATGGCGTCCCACTGTGATAAGTACCTATCGGCAGTCTATTGGCAGTGAGATTCTCTGGGTTTTATGCAGAAGGGTTCGTCAGCTATCCCCATTTGGTTCCAGGTAGAACCATTTTGGTTCCAGGTAGAACCCTTTTGGATTCAATACAGAACTCTTTCCACATAAGGTTCTACACAAAACCCAAAAGTGTTTTATCTGGAACCAAAAAGGTTATCCTATGGGGACATCCGAAGAAACCCTTTGGAACCTTTTTTTTTTTCAAAGAGTGCATGATTCTCTATACCAATTAAGTCTGTCACGTGTACATGCCTCTCTGATGGCCTGCCAGGCACCTCCCAGGCACAATCTCCATACTTTCAAAAAGGTTTGGTGTGTTTAATTGCTAAGTTCACTGTAGTGAACTTGATCCACCAACTACTCAGTTTGACGTCCAAATGAACATTCATCCCGACATTGACAGTAAGCCGGAAACCAGTGATACACAAGGAAGTTTGATAGTCTCTGACTCATTTTTAGAAAGATATCAGATATCGGATCTCTATTCCCACAATATTTTCTTGTGTCAATATTTTATTTTGTGAGACTGAAGATTTGAATGGGAAGTTCAGTATTTTACATAGATGGTTCCTGAACCTGACAGTAGTCTATGGGCCAGGAGAAACTGTAATCCATGGTTTTGACAATACAAACTTCAGCTTACCTTTGCCTCTGCTAGCTAAAAAATCAATGGAAGTGATAGTGGCATGCGTGCAATTTGTTGCAATTAGTTGTAAAGTACTGGATTTCACCTTTATTGACAGTGCAAGTATATATTGTTCCTGATCTGTGTTTTCTCTGTGTGCGCCCTCTTCTGTTGTTTAAGAGTGGAGCTTCTATTGCAGTATAATGTCTGTGAATATTTTTGAAAACAAGAAAGGTTGACAGTGATTGTCTCATAGATCTCAGATTAATGTTATCCATTCTCACAATATTTTCTGGTGTCCATGCCCACAAATATTAATTGTTCTATGAGTACAACCTAATTACCTTGAACTGAAAATAGACCTTTTCGGCAGGTTCAGGGGTTAACTACCTTCATTCATTGTATGTCTAATTAAATATATTTATTTGATTCCGAGTTCTTCATTTAACATTTGTTTAACAGTCTTCAAAGAGGTGTTTTCATTTTCTTCATCCTCATCTTCCATCTTCATTCTTCTTAGTCTTTACCAAGAAAGAACAAGGAACCAGTGGTGTAAAGTACTTAAGGAAAAATACTTTAAAGTAGTACTTAAGTAGTTTTTGGGTTATCTGTACTTTCTGTACTAATCATATTTTTGACAACATATACTTCACTACATTCCTAAAGAAAATAATGTACTTTTTATGCCATACATTCCTGACACACAAAAGTACTCTTTACATTTTGAATGCTTAGCAGGACAGGCATATCGTCCAATTCATTCACTTATCAAGAGAACATCCCTGGTTATCTGATCTGGTGGACTCACTAAACACAAATGCTTAGTTTGTAAATGATGTCTGAGATTTGCAGTGTACCCCTGGCTATCTGTAAATAAAAATACAAGAACATGGTGCCGTCTGGTTTGCTTAATATAAGGAATTTTACTTTCACTTTTAATACTTAAGTATATTTAAAACCAAATACTTTTAGACTTTTACTCAAGTAGTATGTTATTCTGTGACTTCACTTTTACTTGAGTCATTTTCTTTTAAGGTATCTTTACTTTTACTCAAGTATGACAATTGCATACTTTTCCAACACTTCAAGGAACCTTTGCAGCGTATTTGCTATGGTGTCAGGGTAAAGCTTCATGAATTTTAAAGGTCATTCAAACAATGAGAGAATTTTTTTATTTGAATGACAATTTGTAAAAATAAAAAATAAACTGTGGCACAATTTCAAATCACAAAACAGTATTGATCAGAAGCTACTGTCTATTCCAACATGATCACACAATAACTTTTACACTGGTTGAAAATCATACTCACAGAAAACAACAAAAACCACATATTTATCTGCCGATTTAGATGTATTAAGCAAGTGAACTTCCCTGCTAATGAGTTAGTAAGTGACTTAGGGTTAGATATGGAGTTAATTAGTGACTTAATAAGGTGTGGTATGGTAGTGACAAAGGTATGGGGTTAGATAGTGTTTTAGGGTTATGTATGGTAGTCACTGAGGCAAGGGTTAAGCTTAGATTAGAAAACAAAAAAACAAACCCACCAAAAACAACAACACACCAGGATTTGTACAACTGCCACTTGCGGAGTTTGTGGTGAACATTGTAAAATTCAGGATGATGCGGTCATTTTGTTTTGGGATGTAACAGCCAATACCTGCAGAAATAATATAAAAATAGGACAATGTGTGAGTAATTATACAGTATGTGCAACCTTTTGGTGACAGTTGTTATATTTTATGAATGTAAATAATATAAAATAACTCCTGCGTGCTTTTTTTCCTTACTGTATTTCTCTAGCTTTGCAGAGAAAGAGAAAGATGAAGACAGAGAGACGGTCCGACAGATCGTATTGACCGACCAAAAGACATTCCATCACTACTCACCCACATCCGGTCTGATTATGGTCCCATTCCCCCCAGTCTGAACAAGGAGCTCCCAGAAAGTCTTCTCAGTAGTGTTCCCAGCCACACCATTCACACTCACCAGGAAGGGGCCATAGTCGGGGTACTCTGTATAGGTGAAACTGCAAAAACAACAGAATAATGAATTTATTTGAATTTGAGTCATTGTGAAATGCCAGAATACCACAATTACGTTTGACAGTGAACAAGGTGCAAAATGCAGTATCACTCCATGCCATGCAATGAATGACACCTTGCACTACATAATATTGTCTGTTCATGGTCACTGAAAGGTTCTACACAATTGCTCAAACTGTAATGATTTGAACGCACATTTAACAATCTACAGCATCTCACAATGACACAATGGAAGCTAGTGATCTACTAACTTGAATCCTGAATTGGTCTGCAGTCTCCTCATGGCACCGATAAGGACCCCTCTGAATGCAATGTCAGTACTGTAGGTCTTGTTGGTGGTGTTTGAGATGTTGTTGACTACCACAAGCTCAATGGAATCTAGTCTGGAAGTGTCTGTTGAAAAACCATGTTGCCTGCGATGTCAATACTGTGGTGATAACATTGCAAAGAGGTAAACATGTTCTAGAAGTTAAAAAAATGCTACATTACTTCCTGCTGTGAGGTTCCCAGGATTCGAACTGTTGCCACTCACGGAGTGCGAGCCCGAGACGAACTCAGTAAATTTTAGGATGATGCGGTCATTTGGTTCAGGGATGTAACAGCCAATACCTGCAGAAATAATGTCCAAATAGGTCCGTGTGTGAGTAGGTATACTGTACAGTATGTGCAACATTTGTGTGACAGAGGTGTTGTTATATATTATGAACGTCATTGTAAATAACATGCATGCTTTTCCCCTAATTTCTATCGGGTGATTTGTCCCTCAGCAAATACACCACAAAAAAATGAGAAAGAGAGAGAAGAGGCTTTCCATCATTACTCACCCACATCAGGTCTGATTATGGTCCCATTCCCCCCAGTCTGAACAAGGAGCTCCCAGAAAGTGTTTTCAGTATTGTTCCCGGCTACACCATTCACACTCACCAGGAAGGGGCCATAGTTGCGGTCCTCTGTGTAGGTGAAACTGCAAAAACAACAGTGCTCACCAATGACACCTGACAACATAACATAAATTCACTGACACACCAACTGCCGAGAATTTAACGAAACAGCATGTAACAATGAGCCAATTTAACTTAATAATCTACTAACTTGAATCCTGCATTGGTCTCCTGCAGTCTTCTCATGGCACCGATAAGGACCCCTCTGAATGCGACATTAGTACTGTAGGTCTTATTGGGTGTGTTTGAGATGCTGTTGACTACCACCAACTCAATGGAAGACTCTGTTTAAATTATAATTTACAATGTCAACTATACTGTAGTGTATAGGAGATAGAGATGACATTACAAAGACGTAAAGTAAATAAATATATTCTACATTACTTTCAGTCAGGATTCCAGGAACCAGCAACAGCAGAGCTGCGGAGAGAAAAGATGCCATGATCATACTCATCATGCATTCAGGTTCTGTTGGAAGTGTCCAGGACTCATTTCATACATTACGTTTTATGTTGAACCGGTAGCCACTCCTTATCTGGGGAGTTTCTGACAAGGAATAAAATGTATTTCCTCTTCCCTCTTTCTCAAGTTATTGTGTAATGTATGTGTAACACATGTTTTGAACTGGCATGTGCAATGAGTTCCAGGAGGGCTGTCCAACCCTCTTCCTGGAGATCTACCGTCCTGTGGGTTTTCAGTCCAACCCTAATTTAACACACCTGATTCTACGAATTAGCTGCTCAACAAGATCTTAACTAGATGAATCAGATATGCTAAATTAGGGTTGGATCGAAAACCTACAGACCAGTAGATCTCTAGGAAGAGGGTTGGGAAGCCCTGCCTCGGAGGATCTTTAGAATGAGGGCCACAAAAATGAATGGAAAGTACAGTATTTATGGACACGCTTACGAACCAATCAACATACGATCAATAATATATTTTAAATTAGTAAACTGAACATCTTGATTAAATAAATGTATGAATAATGTCAAATGAATACCAGTATGGGGATGAGATAGGTAGATAGATGGGCTGTTTACAGATGGGCTAAGTACAGGTGCAGTGATCTGTAAGCTGCTTTGACAGCTGGTGCTTAAAGCTAGTGAGGGAGATGTGAGTCTCCAGCTTCAGAGATTTTGCAATTCGTTCTAGTCATGGGTAGCAGAGAACTGGAAGGAAAGACAACCAAAGGAGGAATTGGCTTTGGGGGTGACCAGTGAGATATACCTGCTGGAGCGCGTGCTGAGTGGGTGCTGCTATGGTGACCAGTGAGCTGAGATAAGGCAGGGCTTTACCTAGCAGAGACTTGTAGATTACCTGTAGCCAGTGGGTTTGGCGACGAGTATGAAGCGGGGGCCAACCAACGAGAGCGCACAGGTCGCAATGGTGGGTAGTGTATAGGGCTTTGGTGACAAAACGAATGGCACTGTGATAGACTGCATCCAGTTTGTTGAGTAGAGTGTTGGAGCCTATTTTATAGATGACATCACCGAAGTTGAGGATCGGTAGGATGGTCAGTTTTACGAGGGTATGTTTGGCAGCATGAGTGAAGGATGCTTTGTTGCGATATAGGAAGCCGATTGTAGATTTAATTTTGGATTGGAGATGCTTAATGTGAGTCTGGAAGGAGAGTTTACAGTCTAACCAGACACCCAGGTATTTGTAGTTGTCCACGTATTCTAAGTCAGAGCCGTCTAGAGTAGTGATGCTGGACGGGCGAGCAGGTGCAGGCAGTGATCGATTGAATAGCATGCATTTAGTTTTACTTGCGTTTAGGAGCAGTTGGAGGCCACGGAAGGAGAGTTGTATGGCATTGAAGCTCATCTGGAGGTTAGTTAACACAGTGTCCAAGGAGGGGCCAGAAGTATACAGAATGGTGTCGTCTGCGTAGAGGTGGATCACCAGCAGCAAGAGCAGCATCATTGATGTATACAGAAAAGAGAGTCAGCCCGAGAATTGAACCCTGTGGCACACACATAGAGACTGTCAGAGGTCCGGACAACAGGCCCTCCGATTTGACACACTGAACTCTATCAGAGAAGTAGTTGGTAAACCAGGCGAGGCAATCATTTGAGAAACCAAGGCTGTCGAGTCTGCCAATAAGAATGTTGTGATTGACAGAGTCGAAAGCCTTGGCCAGGTCGATGAATACGGCTGCACAGTAATGTCTCTTATCGATGGCGGTTATGGTGTCGTTTAGAACCTTGAGCGTGGCTGAGATGCACCCATGACCAGCTCTGAAACCAGATTGCATAGCGGAGAAGGTATGGTGAGATTCGAAATGGTCAATAATCTGTTTGTTAACTTGGCTTTTGACCACCTTAGAAAGACAGGGTAGGATAGATATAGGTCTGTAGCAGTTTGGGTCTAGAGTGTCACCCCTTTGAAGAGGGGGGATGACCGTGGCAGCTTTCCAATCTTTGGGAATCTCAGATGATACGAAAGAGAGGTTGAACAGGCTAGTAATAGGGGTTGCAACAATTTCGGCAGATCATTTTAGAAAGAGAGGGTCCAGATTGTCTAGCCCGGCTGATTTGTAGGGGTCCAGATTTTGCAGCTCTTTCAGAGGGGTAGCCATGTGGAAAGCATGGCCAGCCGTAGAGAAATTATTATTGAAATTCTCAATTATAGTGGATTTATCATTGGTGACAGTGTTTCCTAGCCTCAGAGCAGTGGGCAGCTGGGAGGAGGTGCTCTTATTCTCCATGGACTTAATAGTGTCCCAGAACTTTTTTGAGTTAGTACTACAGGATGCAAATTTCTGTTTGAAAAAGCTTGCCTTAGCTTTTCTAACTGCCTGTGTATATTTGTTCCTAACTTCCCTGAAAAGTTGCATATCACGGGGGCTATTCGATGCTAATGCAGAACGCCACAGGATGTTTTTGTGCTGGTCAAGGGCAGACAGGTCTGGAGTGAACCAAGGACTATATCTATTCCTAGTTCTACATTTTTGAGAGGGGCATGCTTATTTAAGATGGTGAGGAAGGTACTTTTAAAGAGTAGCTAGGCATCATCTACTGACGGGATGAGGTCAATGTCATTCCAGGATACCCCGGCCAGGTCGATTAGAAAGACCTGCTCGCAGAAGTGTTTCAGGGAGCGTTTGACAGTGATGAGCAGTGGTTGTTTGGTCGCAGACCCATTACGGATGCAGGCAATGAGGCAGTGATCGCTGAGATCTTGATTGAAAACAGCAGAGGTGTATTTGGAGGGCAAATTATTTAGGATGACATCTATGAGGGTGCCCGTGTTTACTGATTTGCGGTTGTACCTGGTAGGTTCATTGATCATTTGTGTGAGATTGAGGGCATCAAGCTTAGTTTGTAGGATGGCCGGGGTGTTAAGCATGTCCCAGTTTAGATCACCTAGTAGCACGAGCTCCGAAGATAGGTGGGGGGCAATCAATTCAGATATGGTATCGAGGGCACAGCTGGGGGCAGAGGGAGGTCTATAGCAAGCGGCAACAGTGAGAGACTTGTTTCTGGAAAGGTGAATTTTTAGAAGTAGAAGCTCAAATTGTTTGGGTACAGACTTAGATAGTAATACAGAACTCTGCAGGCTATCTTTGCAGTAGATTGCAACACCGCCCCTTTGGCAGTTCTATCTTGGCGGAAAACGTTATAGTTAGCAATGGAGATTTCAGGGTTTTTGGTGGTTTTCCTAAACCAGGATTCAGACACGGCTAAGACATCTGGGTTGGCAGAGTGTGCTAAAGCAGTGAGTAAAACAAACTTAGGGAGTAGGCTTCTAATGTTAACATGCATGGAACCAAGGCTTTTACGTTTACAGAAGTCAACAAATGAGAGCACCTGTGGGGTGGGAGTGGAGATAGACACTGCAGGACCTGGATTAACCTCCACATCACCAGAGGAACAGAGGAGAAGTAGGATAAGGGTACGGCTAAAGACTTTACGAACTGGCCGTCTAGCAAGTTCAGAACAGAGAGTAAAGGAGCAGGTTTCTGGGCACGATAGCATAGATTCAAGGCATAGTGTACAGACAAAGTTATTAAGGTAGGATGTGAGTACATTGGAGGTAAACCTAGGCATTGAGTAATGAAGAGAGATATAGAGATATAGCTAGCAGTTAGCAGGCCGGGTTAGCAAGCAAGCAATTAGCATGCGCTAGCAGTTACAGACCTGGCAGGTAAGCTAGCAGTTAGCAGGCCGGGGCCGGCAGCTAGCAGTTAGTAGACTGCAGTTAGTAGACCGGGAAAGCTAGCAGTTAGCAGGCCGGGTTAGCAAGCAAGCAGTTAGCAGACCGGCCCGGCAAGCTAGCAGTTAGCAGACCGGGTTAGCAAGCAAGCAGATAGCAGGGGCTAGAAAGTTAGCCTTTAGGGGACTTCGCGATGGGGGTAAGTCTGTTTTTGCCTCTTCGTGCGGTGATGTCGATAGACCAGTCGTGGAATTAGTAGGATTCCAAATAGCTCTAGGTAGCTAGCAGGCCTAGCTGGTTAGCATAATGGGCCTTCAGCGGGCGTCGCGCTGAGGGAGGACAATAATATTTTTAGGAGCATGGCCTTATTGGCCTTAATGGATGACTGTCATTCATATCCCATTCACCCAGCTCAATGTAACATTGACAGGTTTAGGCTACTACACGATCCTCGACTTTCCCTATACCCACCATGAGGTTCCCACAACCTAGCCTATGAATGAAAGTTTACAACGCAGGTGCAAAGGTGGAGAGAAATTTGAATAATCAAGTTGACAGACATTGACACAGTGAATACCGCATTTCACAATATTGCCTACATCTAGCTGATCTAGGGTGTAATCATTAGTCCAACAGTTGCAAATGAGAGTTTCTATTAGACAAATTAAGGTATGTTTTTGGGCTCCTGAGCGGCTCAGAGGTCTAAGGCACTGCATCTCTGTGCTAGAAGTGTCACTACAGACCCTGGTTTGATTCCAGACTGTATCACAACTGTCGGTGATTGGGAGTCCCATAGGGCAGTGCACAATTGGCTCAGCGTTGTCCAGGTTAGGGTTTTGCCAGGGTAAGCCACCATTGTAAATTAGAATTTGTTCTTAACTGACTTGCCTAGTTAAATAAATAAAATATGTTTATCCCCATTCTTTTGCTTCCTTCTAATAAATGTTTTTCAACAGAATTGGCTGAATGAATACACCTCTGATCATAGCAAACACAGTTCACTTTCATATAGGGGTGTGCCGAGTAGTCGGACAAAACGAGTATGTAACGGATATGGGCAATTTTCTGGATACTATGAGGAACCGAGTATTTTGTTGATCGGAAGAAAACGTATTTTCGGGTGCCAGGAAGCAACTTTGTCATGCCAGTCAGTCACAGAGTTTCTAAACCATACTGTACTCTTTGAGTCGTTGATGTGCGGTCTGAATAACTCAACTGTCTAGTTTGCCTGTCTGTAAAGAGAAGTGCGGGCTGTATGTTGATCCTGCTGCTCTTGTTGGATAGAATGAAGCTTTATTTCTCCTTCTACTCACTTCATAATTTCACCCGATCACATTTCTTTGCATGTTTTCGGTCTGATCATTTAGGTTGCTGCTGCCTGCTATTATGATAAATCACATGGCGAGGACGTTTGCTATCAAGCTATCAATGTGCTTAATATCTAACAAGTGGGGAAAGGGTAGGGAAAACACATGAAACGAATGCGCAACTTGGCTACCGGCTGCAAGTTGAGGACACACACAGAGACACACGTACACACCCAAAAAAGCTGCTCCTGCAGCTTTTGTAGTTTGAAAGTGCAGGTAGGTATTTTGCCAACATCTATTGTGGCATATTAAAACGCTTTCATAGCAGCCACATACAAACAGCATGAGCCTCGTTGATTTTTCAGTAATTCCTTTTCGCATCTAGGCGCTCTCCTCTCACCTTTTCCCTTTGTTTGTGTACTTCAGTGCAAAACACATCAGCTGTCTGTGACAAGCCCGAAAAAAACATTCCAAGCCAAACCTTCATATCATGACCGCTAACTGTTACACACAGCCTACATCGTTGTTGCCATATAAGCTAACTTCAAGTCAACATAGCTACTAGAACGAATGTGTTAGTAAACCACTACAATCATGCCCTTATAAAAGTTTTGAAGCTGCAGTATCTGCAGTTGACTATGATATTTGGGTGCAGTGATTGCAGAATAACTGCAGTGTACTGCAGGTGAACTGCATTTATACTGCACTGTGACTGCACTAACACTGCAAAATTACTGCAGTAAAAAAAGTGTTATTTTGGACGTAGTATTTGCAGCATAAGTGGTCATACATGTAACTACCGTGTAAGTCTATGGAAGGGGGTGTCAACCACGAGCGTCCTCGATTTTGTATTGAAGTCAATGCACCAAGAGGAGGATGGAAACTAGCTGTCCTCCAGCTACACCATGGTGCTACCCTACAGAGTGCTGCTGAGGCTACTTTAGATCATTGCAAAACAGTGTGTTTTATCTAAAAATAATAACTTTTTAAATGTTTCACTATTTTTATTTTATGAAATTCCTCTGCTGTATAGTATCATTATTCTGTTCATATGGCTTTGGCTATGTGCAGTATAGGGTTTATGGATCTAAGTCTCTCATAGAATACTGTTAAGTTAAGGAAACACAGTACATATATAGAAGGTCATTTGAGTGAACTACCTGTTATGTGGAGGGTCTGTACCTATTCAGTCGGTTTATTTTTCTTGATTAGTCTGTAGATCAATTCCCTCCTCTCATCCTGCAACTCGCTTCTAACTCATAGCACCAAGCACCAATCGCTAATCTTCATCTGCTCTCTCTTTCTGCGATGTCTTTGAACATCTCAGGCCCTCTTCACACAATCACGCAACCCCCCCCTCAAGGTTTTGTCTTACATTCTCCAGTCCTTTTTTTTTTCAGCTCCAGCACTGCGTCCATGTATGGTTCCTTGTATTTATTTTTCTCCTCATTCAGTCTTTCCTCTCCTTCCATAATCTCTCTCACTCTCTCATTTTCTCCCTCCACCTTCTCTCTCACCAACTCCATTTCCTTCTTGACCCTGATTGCCATGTCCTTAACCCTCTACCTCTTTCTCACTCTCCTTCATCTTCTCCTTCAATCCTTCCAACTCCTCCATCAATTTCTTCATATCTTCTGCTTTTCTCTCGATTTCCTTTCTCTCTGTTGTCTTCTCTTCCATTCTCTTAATCTACTCTCTGACTCTTCATCTCTATCCTCCACTTCTCTTCCAACTCCTCCTTTTTCTGCTTCACCTGCTTCTCTCTCTTCTCCTCTATTTCATTCCTTCCCAGCTCCTTTCTTGTTTACCTTCTCTCCCACAACCTCAATGAACTCTCTCACTTTCTTCATCTTGGTGTTCCACATTTCCCCTGTCCCCGCCTTCACAAGCTCCACCTCTTTCTCTTCCTTCTCCTCCATCTTTGCCATCACCCTCTCTACCTTCAGCTTAAGCTTCTCCTCCATATCTAACTTCATCTACTCCACCTGTTTCTCTTTCTTGTCCTCTGTCTCTATCATCACCCCCTCTATTTCCATATTTAGCCTCTCCTCCATATCCTTCTTCACACGCTCCACCTCCACCTTCCTCTCCTCATACTCCCTCTTTCCCTCCACTTCTTTCTCTCCCCATTGCTGCCCCTCTTTTCCCTTTTTTATTTTCTCCTTCAATCCCACCAACTCCTCTCTCACTTTCTTCACCTCCTCCCTTGCATTCTCTTCCATATCCATTTTAATTCTGTCCATCTCCTATTTCTCTTTAATCATCTGTCCTGTTCTTGTCATCTTTTCAATCTCTCATTCACATCCACTTTCACCCTTTCCACAATCTTATTCCTCCACTCTAACTTTTCTTTCTCCTTTTCCAACTCCAACTTTCCAACTTTCCAACTTTCTCCAAAATGTCCAGCTTCTTTCTCTTCTCCAGTTTCTCTTTCTGTCTATCCAATCCCTTGTCTTTCATATCTTCCTCCTCCTTCTTCTTCTCCACTTCATTGACCTTCTTCCTCACCCTCGGTTTGTCTTTCTCCACCTCGTCTCTCTGCCTTGCCACCTCCTTCTCTTTCCTCTTTACCTCCTCCTTCCTCTTCTTCATTTCATCCTTTGCGAACTCCACTCCCTTCTCCAACACCCCCTCCTTTATTTCTATCTTCTCTCCCTCCTTCTCGATCTTCTCCAGCTCTTCTCCAGCAGTGCACAGAGATCCTTCACAAGGTCCTCCTTCATCTCTCCATCCAAACTCTCTCTATCTCCCCCTTTCCATTTCCCTCCTCCAGCCAACATGTAGTTCACTACTCCACAACACTGGGCATTATGATGCTTAAGACTCATGACATTATTATGCTCCAGAATGTTAGCCCCAGAGTTCAAATGCAATGTTTCTGGTCCTGTGCCTAATCTCCTATGTAGACTACCATTGTGTCCTCAAATATGTCCCTACATCAAATATTATTCTAAATAAATCTATAGAGTGGGCTCTTTAAATGAACTTCTCCACCAGGGGTCCCCCTTCCAGTATGTAACAACTTAAATGGGGGCCAGAACCATTTTTATATAAAATAAGGGTATGCTTCCAAATCATTCATAGTAGCTCAATGTATTTTTTCATTCTAAAATTGAGCATGTTTAAATATAATAATTTCCAACCTAACAGCCTTTTGCAATATACACTGCACAGGTGAAGTCGGAATTTTACATACACCTTAACCAAATACATTTAAACTCAGTTTATCACAATCCCTGGCATTTAATCCAAGTAGAAATACCTTGTTTTAGGTCAGTTAGGATCACCACTTTAGTTTCAGAATGTGAAATGTCAGAAAAATAGTAGAGAGAATGATTTATTTCAGTTTTTATTTCTTTCATCACATTCCCAGTGGGTCAGAAGTTTACATACACTCAATTAGTATTTGGTAGCATTGCCTTTACATTTTTTAACTTGGGTCAAACGCTTCGGGTAGCCTTCACAACCTTCCCACAATAAGTGTGGTGAATTTTTTTCCCCAATGGGATTGAGGTCAGGGCTTTGTGATGGCCACTCCAATACCTTTACTGATGTGGTGTAGTCCTCAATGCCATCGGGAAGAATCCCGGAACATAATCCAGTCTGTGCTAGCAAAACAGTCCTGTAGCTTAGCATCTGCATCATCTGACCACTTCTTTATTGATAGAGTTACTGGTGCTTCCTACTTTAGTTTCTGCTTGTATGCAGGAATCAGGAGGAAAGAATTATGGTCAGATTTGCTAAATGGAGGGTGAGGGAGAGCTTTGTATGCATCTCTGTGTGTGGAGTAAAGGTGTTCTAGAGTTTTTTTTCTCTCTGGTTGCACATTTAACATGCTGGTAGAAATTAGTTTAAAAGGATTTAAGTCCGTGGCCACTAGGAGCGTCGCCTCTGAATGAGCAATTTCCTGTTTGTTTATGGCTTTATACAGCTCATTGAGTGCGGACTTAGTGCCAGCATTGGTTTGTGGTGGTTAATAGACAGCTATAAAAAATATAGGTGAAAAGTCTCTTGGTAAATAGTCTGGTCTACAACTTATCATGAGTAACTCTACCTCAGGTGAGCAAAACCTCGAGACTTCCTTAATATTAGATTTTCTGCACCAACTGTTGTTTACAAATATACACAGACCGCCACCCCTTGTCTTATCGGAGGCAGCGGTTCTATCTTGTCGATGTAGCGTAAATCCCACCAGCTGTACTTTAAGCATGTCGTCGTTCAGCCACGACTCGGTGAAACATAAGATATTACAGTGTCGACCTACCTCTCTGATATCTCCATCTATTTCTCATGCGAATGATAGGGATGTGGGCCTTGTCGGGTGTCGGAAGTAAATCCGTTGCGTCCGACTCGTTAAAGAAAAAATCTTTGTCCAGTACGAGGTGAGTAATCACTGTCCTGATATCCAGAAGCTCTTTTTGGTCATAAGAGACGGTGGCAGAAACATTATATACAAAATAAGTTACAAAAAAACACGAAAAAACACACTCAATAGCACAATTCCTTCAGAGCCCGTAAAACGGCAGCCATTAACACAACCCGTGGACGTGCGACATACACCTAGTTTGCTGAAAGGTGTCACATATAAAGTGTGACTAGCTCATGACATTTAACAGTGGATGTACGGAGAAAATGCCCTCTTTTTTTCTCACTCCTGTGGGGTGGGGGGTCTGTGCTTTCTAATTAGCTCAAAGTCAAATTGTTTGCCAGTGACGAACATTGCGTTTCTACTAGTAGAAATGGCAGGTTTGTTGTTACCATGTCGGCACGCAGCAGGTATTGCTTTTGTTCCAGCATGAGAAGGAATGGCGTCCCACTGTGATAAGTACCTATCGGCAGTCTATTGGCAGTGAGATTCTCTGGGTTTTATGCAGAAGGGTTCGTCAGCTATCCCCATTTGGTTCCAGGTAGAACCATTTTGGTTCCAGGTAGAACCCTTTTGGATTCAATACAGAACTCTTTCCACATAAGGTTCTACACAAAACCCAAAAGTGTTTTATCTGGAACCAAAAAGGTTATCCTATGGGGACATCCGAAGAAACCCTTTGGAACCTTTTTTTTTTCAAGAGTGCATGATTCTCTATACCAATTAAGTCTGTCACGTGTACATGCCTCTCTGATGGCCTGCCGGGCACCTCCCAGGCACAATCTCCATACTTTCAAAAAGGTTTGGTGTGTTTAATTGCTAAGTTCACTGTAGTGAACTTGATCCACCAACTACTCAGTTTGACGTCCAAATGAACATTCATCCCGACATTGACAGTAAGCCGGGAAACCAGTGATACACAAGGAAGTTTGATAGTCTCTGACTCATTTTTAGAAAGATATCAGATATCGGATCTCTATTCCCACAATATTTTCTTGTGTCAATATTTTATTTTGTGAGACTGAAGATTTGAATGGGAAGTTCAGTATTTTACATAGATGGTTCCTGAACCTGACAGTAGTCTATGGGCCAGGAGAAACTGTAATCCATGGTTTTGACAATACAAACTTCAGCTTACCTTTGCCTCTGCTAGCTAAAAAATCAATGGAAGTGATAGTGGCATGCGTGCAATTTGTTGCAATTAGTTGTAAAGTACTGGATTTCACCTTTATTGACAGTGCAAGTATATATTGTTCCTGATCTGTGTTTTTCTCTGTGTGCGCCCTCTTCTGTTGTTTAAGAGTGGAGCTTCTATTGCAGTATAATGTCTGTGAATATTTTTGAAAACAAGAAAGGTTGACAGTGATTGTCTCATAGATCTCAGATTAATGTTATCCATTCTCACAATATTTTCTGGTGTCCATGCCCACAAATATTAATTGTTCTATGAGTACAACCTAATTACCTTGAACTGAAAATAGACCTTTTCGGCAGGTTCAGGGGGTTAACTACCTTCATTCATTGTATGTCTAATTAAATATATTTATTTGATTCCGAGTTCTTCATTTAACATTTGTTTAACAGTCTTCAAAGAGGTGTTTTCATTTTCTTCATCCTCATCTTCCATCTTCATTATTCTTAGTCTTTACCAAGAAAGAACAAGGAACCAGTGGTGTAAAGTACTTAAGGAAAAATACTTTAAAGTAGTACTTAAGTAGTTTTTTGGGTTATCTGTACTTTCTGTACTAATCATATTTTTGACAACAAATACTTCACTACATTCCTAAAGAAAATAATGTACTTTTTATGCCATACATTCCTGACACACAAAAGTACTCTTTACATTTTGAATGCTTAGCAGGACAGGCATATCGTCCAATTCATTCACTTATCAAGAGAACATCCCTGGTTATCTGATCTGGTGGACTCACTAAACACAAATGCTTAGTTTGTAAATGATGTCTGAGATTTGCAGTGTACCCCTGGCTATCTGTAAATAAAAATACAAGAACATGGTGCCGTCTGGTTTGCTTAATATAAGGAATTTTACTTTCACTTTTAATACTTAAGTATATTTAAAACCAAATACTTTTAGACTTTTACTCAAGTAGTATGTTATTCTGTGACTTCACTTTTACTTGAGTCATTTTCTTTTAAGGTATCTTTACTTTTACTCAAGTATGACAATTGCATACTTTTCCAACACTTCAAGGAACCTTTGCAGCGTATTTGCTATGGTGTCAGGGTAAAGCTTCATGAATTTTAAAGGTCATTCAAACAATGAGAGATTTTTTTATTTGAATGACAATTTGTAAAAATAAAAAATAAACTGTGGCACAATTTCAAATCACAAAACAGTATTGATCAGAAGCTACTGTCTATTCCAACATGATCACACAATAACTTTTACACTGGTTGAAAATCATACTCACAGAAAACAACAAAAACCCACATATTTATCTGCCGATTTAGATGTATTAAGCAAGTGAACTTCCCTGCTAATGAGTTAGTAAGTGACTTAGGGTTAGATATGGAGTTAATTAGTGACTTAATAAGGTGTGGTATGGTAGTGACAAAGGTATGGGGTTAGATAGTGTTTTAGGGTTATGTATGGTAGTCACTGAGGCAAGGGTTAAGCTTAGATTAGAAAACAAAAAACAAACCCACCAAAAACAACAACACACCAGGATTTGTACAACTGCCACTTGCGGAGTTTGTGGTGAACTTTGTAAAATTCAGGATGATGCGGTCATTTTGTTTTGGGATGTAACAGCCAATACCTGCAGAAATAATATCAAAATAGGACAATGTGTGAGTAATTATACAGTATGTGCAACCTTTTGGTGACAGTTGTTATATTTTATGAATGTAAATAATATAAAATAACTCCTGCGTGCTTTTTTTCCTTACTGTATTTCTCTAGCTTTGCAGAGAAAGAGAAAGATGAAGACAGAGAGACGGTCCGACAGATCGTATTGACCGACCAAAAGACATTCCATCACTACTCACCCACATCCGGTCTGATTATGGTCCCATTCCCCCCAGTCTGAACAAGGAGCTCCCAGAAAGTCTTCTCAGTAGTGTTCCCAGCCACACCATTCACACTCACCAGGAAGGGGCCATAGTCGGGGTACTCTGTATAGGTGAAACTGCAAAAACAACAGAATAATGAATTTATTTGAATTTGAGTCATTGTGAAATGCCAGAAAACCACAATTACGTTTGACAGTGAACAAGGTGCAAAATGCAGTATCACTCCATGCCATGCAATGAATGACACCTTGCACTACATAATATTGTCTGTTCATGGTCACTGAAAGGTTCTACACAATTGCTCAAACTGTAATGATTTGAACGCACATTTAACAATCTACAGCATCTCACAATGACACAATGGAAGCTAGTGATCTACTAACTTGAATCCTGAATTGGTCTGCAGTCTCCTCATGGCACCGATAAGGACCCCTCTGAATGCAATGTCAGTACTGTAGGTCTTGTTGGTGGTGTTTGAGATGTTGTTGACTACCACAAGCTCAATGGAATCTAGTCTGGAAGTGTCTGTTGAAAAACCATGTTGCCTGCGATGTCAATACTGTGGTGATAACATTGCAAAGAGGTAAACATGTTCTAGAAGTTAAAAAAATGCTACATTACTTCCTGCTGTGAGGTTCCCATGATTCGAACTGTTGCCACTCACGGAGTGCGAGCCCGAGACGAACTCAGTAAATTTTAGGATGATGCGGTCATTTGGTTCAGGGATGTAACAGCCAATACCTGCAGAAATAATGTCCAAATAGGTCCGTGTGTGAGTAGGTATACTGTACAGTATGTGCAACATTTGTGTGACAGAGGTGTTGTTATATATTATGAACGTCATTGTAAATAACATGCATGCTTTTCCCCTAATTTCTATCGGGTGATTTGTCCCTCAGCAAATACACCACAAAAAATGAGAAAAGAGAGAAGAGGCTTTCCATCATTACTCACCCACATCAGGTCTGATTATGGTCCCATTCCCCCCAGTCTGAACAAGGAGCTCCCAGAAAGTGTTTTCAGTATTGTTCCCGGCTACACCATTCACACTCACCAGGAAGGGGCCATAGTTGCGGTCCTCTGTGTAGGTGAAACTGCAAAAACAACAGTGCTCACCAATGACACCTGACAACATAACATAAATTCACTGACACACCAACTGCCGAGAATTTAACGAAACAGCATGTAACAATGAGCCAATTTAACTTAATAATCTACTAACTTGAATCCTGCATTGGTCTCCTGCAGTCTTCTCATGGCACCGATAAGGACCCCTCTGAATGCGACATTAGTACTGTAGGTCTTATTGGGTGTGTTTGAGATGCTGTTGACTACCACCAACTCAATGGAAGACTCTGTTTAAATTGTAATTTACAATGTCAACTATACTGTAGTGTATAGGGGATAGAGATGACATTACAAAGACGTAAAGTAAATAAATATATTCTACATTACTTTCAGTCAGGATTCCAGGAACCAGCAACAGCAGAGCTGCGGAGAGAAAAGATGCCATGATCATACTCATCATGCATTCAGGTTCTGTTGGAAGTGTCCAGGACTCATTTCATACATTACGTTTTATGTTGAACCGGTAGCCACTCCTTATCTGGGGAGTTTCTGACAAGGAATAAAATGTATTTCCTCTTCCCTCTTTCTCAAGTTATTGTGTAATGTATGTGTAACACATGTTTTGAACTGGCATGTGCAATGAGTTCCAGGAGGGCTGTCCAACCCTCTTCCTGGAGATCTACCGTCCTGTGGGTTTTCAGTCCAACCCTAATTTAACACACCTGATTCTACGAATTAGCTGCTCAACAAGATCTTAACTAGATGAATCAGATATGCTAAATTAGGGTTGGATCGAAAACCTACAGACCAGTAGATCTCTAGGAAGAGGGTTGGGAAGCCCTGCCTCAGATGATCTTTAGATTCACTGTTCACCCACCAGGGGTGACCATTAAGTAAATATTTAGAATGAGGGCCACAAAAAATGAATGGAAAGTACAGTATTTATGGACACGCTTACGAACCAATCAACATACAATCAATAATATATTTTAAATTAGTAAACTGAACATCTTGATTAAATAAATGTATGAATAATGTCAAATGAATACCAGTATGGGGATGAGATAGGTAGATAGATGGGCTGTTTACAGATGGGCTAAGTACAGGTGCAGTGATCTGTAAGCTGCTTTGACAGCTGGTGCTTAAAGCTAGTGAGGGAGATGTGAGTCTCCAGCTTCAGAGATTTTTGCAATTCGTTCTAGTCATGGGTAGCAGAGAACTGGAAGGAAAGACAACCAAAGGAGGAATTGGCTTTGGGGGTGACCAGTGAGATATACCTGCTGGAGCGCGTGCTACGAGTGGGTGCTGCTATGGTGACCAGTGAGCTGAGATAAGGCAGGGCTTTACCTAGCAGAGACTTGTAGATTACCTGTAGCCAGTGGGTTTGGCGACGAGTATGAAGCGGGGCCAACCAACGAGAGCGCACAGGTCGCAATGGTGGGTAGTGTATAGGGCTTTGGTGACAAAACAAATGGCACTGTGATAGACTGCATCCAGTTTGTTGAGTAGAGTGTTGGAGCCTATTTTATAGATGACATCACCGAAGTTGAGGATCGGTAGGATGGTCAGTTTTACGAGGGTATGTTTGGCAGCATGAGTGAAGGATGCTTTGTTGCGATATAGGAAGCCGATTGTAGATTTAATTTTGGATTGGAGATGCTTAATGTGAGTCTGGAAGGAGAGTTTACAGTCTAACCAGACACCCAGGTATTTGTAGTTGTCCACGTATTCTAAGTCAGAGCCGTCCAGAGTAGTGATGCTGGACGGGCGAGCAGGTGCAGGCAGTGATCGATTGAATAGCATGCATTTAGTTTTACTTGCGTTTAGGAGCAGTTGGAGGCCACGGAAGGAGAGTTGTATGGCATTGAAGCTCATCTGGAGGTTAGTTAACACAGTGTCCAAGGAGGGGCCAGAAGTATACAGAATGGTGTCGTCTGCGTAGAGGTGGATCACCAGCAGCAAGAGCAGCATCATTGATGTATACAGAAAAGAGAGTCAGCCCGAGAATTGAACCCTGTGGCACACGGATAGAGACTGTCAGAGGTCCGGACAACAGGCCCTCCGATTTGACACACTGAACTCTATCAGAGAAGTAGTTGGTAAACCAGGCGAGGCAATCATTTGAGAAACCAAGGCTGTCGAGTCTGCCAATAAGAATGTTGTGATTGACAGAGTCGAAAGCCTTGGCCAGGTCGATGAATACGGCTGCACAGTAATGTCTCTTATCGATGGCGGTTATGGTGTCGTTTAGAACCTTGAGCGTGGCTGAGATGCACCCATGACCAGCTCTGAAACCAGATTGCATAGCGGAGAAGGTATGGTGAGATTCGAAATGGTCAATAATCTGTTTGTTAACTTGGCTTTTGACCACCTTAGAAAGACAGGGTAGGATAGATATAGGTCTGTAGCAGTTTGGGTCTAGAGTGTCACCCCCTTTGAAGAGGGGGATGACCGTGGCAGCTTTCCAATCTTTGGGAATCTCAGATGATACGAAAGAGAGGTTGAACAGGCTAGTAATAGGGGTTGCAACAATTTCGGCAGATCATTTTAGAATTAGAGGGTCCAGATTGTCTAGCAAGACAGGCAAGACAGGTCTGGAGTGAACCAAGGACTATATCTATTCCTAGTTCTACATTTTTTGAGAGGGGCATGCTTATTTAAGATGAGGAAGGCACTTTTAAAGAATAGCCAAGCATCATCTACTGACGGGATGAGGTCACTGTCCTTCCAGGATACCCTGGCCAGGTCGATTAGTAAGGCCTGCTCGCAGAAGTGTTTCAGGGAGCGTTTGACAGTGATGAGGGGTGGTTGTTTGGTCGCAGACCAATTACGGATGCAGGCAAATGAGGCAGTGATCGGTGAGATCTTGATTGAAAACAGCAGAGGTGTATTTGGAGGGCGAATTATTTAGGATGACATCTATGAGGGTGCTCTTGTTTACTGATTTGGGGTTGTACCTGGTAGGTTCATTGATGTGAGATTGAGGGCATCAAGCTTAGTTTGTAGGATGGCCGGGGTGTTAAGCAAGTCCCAGTTTAGATCACCTAGTAGCACGAGCTCCGAAGATAGATGGGGGGCAATCAATTCAGATATGGTATCGAGGGCACAGCTGGGGGCAGAGGTAGGTCTATAGCAAGCGGCAACAGTGAGAGACTTGTTTCTGGAAAGGTGAATTTTTAGAAGTAGAAGCTCAAATTGTTTGGGTACAGACTTAGATAGTAATACAGAACTCTGCAGGCTATCTTTGCAATAGATTGCAACACCGCCCCCTTTGGCAGTTCTATCTTGGCGGAAAACATTATAGTTAGCAATGGAGATTTCAGGGTTTTTGGTGGTTTTCCTAAACCAGGATTCAGACACGGCTAAGACATCTGGGTTGGCAGAGTGTGCTAAAGCAGTGAGTAAAACAAACTTAGGTAGGCTTCTAATGTTAACATGCATGAAACCAATGCTTTTACGTTTACAGAAGTCAACAAATGAGAGCACCTGTGGGGTGGGAGTGGAGCTAGGCACTGCAGGCCCTGGATTAACCTCCACATCACCAGAGGAACAGAGGAGAAGTAGGATAAGGGTACGGCTAAAGACTATACGAACTGGCCGTCTAGCACGTTCAGAACAGAGAGTAAAAGGAGCAGGTTTCTGGGCACGATAGCATAGATTCAAGGCATAGTGTACAGACAAAGTTATTAAGGTAGGGTGTGAGTACATTGGAGGTAAACCTAGGCATTGAGTAATGAAGAGAGAGATATAGTCACTAGAGATGTTTAAACCAGGTGATGTCATCGCATATGTAGGAGGTGGAACAACATGGTTGATTAAGGCATATTGAGCAGGGCTAGAGTCTCTACAGTGAAATAAGACAGTAATCACTAACCAGGACAGTAATGGACAAGGCATATTGATATTAGAGAGAGGCATGCGTAGCCAAGTGAACATATGGGTCCAGTGAGTGGTTGGGCTGGCTGGGGACACAGCGATTCAGACAGTTAGCAGGCCGATGCTAACAAGCTAACAGTTAGTAGGCTAGTAGACCGGGGCAAGCTAGCAGTTAGCAGGCCGGGTTAGCAAACAAGCAATTAGCATGGGCTAGCAGTTACAGACCGGGCAGGTAAGCTAGCAGTTAGCAGACCGGGTTAGTAAGCAAGCAAGCAGATAGCAGGGGCTAGAAAGTTAGCCTTTAGGGGACGTTGCGATGGGGGTAAGTCTGTTTTTGCCTCTTCGTGCGGTGATGTCGATAGACCAGTCGTGGAATTAGTAGGGTTCCAAGTAGCTCTAGGTAGCTAGCAGGCCTAGCTGGTTAGCATAATGGGCCTTCAGCGGGCGTCGCGCTGAGGGAGGACAATATTTTTTTAGGAGTATGGCCTTATTGGCCTTATTGGCCTAATGGATGACTGTCATTCATATCCCATTCACCCAGCTCAATGTAACATTGACAGGTTTAGGCTACTACACGATCCTCGACTTTTCCCTATACCCACCATGAGGTTCCCGCAACCTAGCCTATGAATGAAAGTTTACAACGCAGGTGCAAAGGTGTAGAGAAATTTGAATAATCAAGTTGACAGACATTGACACAGTGAATACCGCATTTCACAATATTACATACATCTAGCTGATCTAGGGTGTAATCATTAGTCCACCAGTTGCAAACGAGAGTTTCTATTAGACAAATTCAGGTATGTTTTTGGGCTCCTGAGTGGCTCAGAGGTCTAAGGCACTGCATCTCTGTGCTAGAAGTGTCACTATAGACCCTGGTTTGATTCCAGACTGTATCACAACTGTCGGTGATTGGGAGTCCCATAGGGCAGTGCACAATTGGCCCAGCGTCTTCCAGGTTAAGGTTTTGCCGGGGTAAGCCGCCATTGTAAATTAGAATTTGTTCTTAACTGACGTGCCTAGTTAAATAAATAAAATATGTTTATCCCCATTCTTTTTGCTTCCTTCTAATAAATATTTTTCAACAGAATTGGCTGAATGAATACACCCCTGATCACACGCAAATACAGTTCACTTTCATATAGGGGTGTGCCGAGTAGTCGGACAAAACGAGTATTGTAACGGATATGGGCAATTTTCTGGATACAATGATGAACCGAGTATTTTGTTGATCGGAAGAACCTATTTTCGGGTGCCAGGAAGCAACTTTGTCATGCCAGTCAGTCACAGAGTTTCTAAATCATGCTGTACTCTTTGAGTCGTTGATGTGCGGTCTCAATAACTCAACTGTCTAGTTTGCTTGTCTGTAAAGAGAAGTGTGGGCTGTATGTTGATCCCCTCCGAGTGCTGCTCCTGCAGCTTTTGCAGTTTGGAAGTGCAGGTAGGTATTTTGCCAACATCTATTGTGGCATATTAAAACGCTTTCATAGCAGCCACATACAAACAGCATGAGCCCCGTTGATTTTTCGGTAATTCCTTTTCGCACCAAGGCGCTCTCCTCTCACCTTTTCCCTTTGTTTGTGTACTTCAGTGCAAAACACATCAGCTGTCTGTGACAAGCCCGAAAAAAACATTCCAAGCCAAACCTTCATATCATGATCGCTAACTGTTGCACACAGCCTACATCATTGTAAACATACAAGCTAACTACAAGTCAACATAGCTACTAGAACGAACATGTTAGTAAACCACTACAATCATGCCCTTACAAAAAGTTTTGAAGCTGCAGTATCTGCAGTTGATGTTTTGGGTGCAGTGATTGCAGAATAACTGCAGTGTACTGCAGGTGAACTGCATTTATACTGCACTGTAACTGCAGTTACACTGCAAAATTACTGCAGTAAAAAAGTGTTATTTTGGATGTAGTATTTGCAGCATAAGTGGTCATACATGTAACTACTGTGTAAGTCTATGGAAGGGGGTGTCAACCACGAGCGTCCTCGCTTTTGTATTGAAGTCAATGCACCAAGAGGAGGATGGAAACTAGCTGTCCTCCAGCTACACCATGGTGCTACCCTACAGAGTGCTGCTGAGGCTACTGTAGATCTTCATTGCAAAACAGTGTGTTTTAATCTATTTGGTGAAATGTGAATATATTTATTGTAGTTTTATCTAAAAATAATAACTTTTTAAATGTTTCACTGTTTTTATTTTATGAAATTCACTGAGAAGGATGGTCCTCCCCTTCCTCTTCTGAGGAGCCTCCTCTGCTGTATAGTATCATTATTCTGTTCATATGGCTCTGGCTATGTGCAGTGTTGGGTATATGGATCTAAATCTCTCATAGAATACTATTAAGTTAAGGAAACACAGTACATATATAGAAGGTCATTTGAGTGAACTACCTGTTATGTGGAGTGCCTGTACCTGTCCAGTCGGTTTATTTTTCTTGATTAGTCTGTAAATCAATTCCCTCCTCTCATCCTGCAACTCGCTTCTAACTCATAGCTAAACGCTAATCTTCATCTGCTCTCTCTTTCTGCTATGTATTTGAACATCTCAGGCCCTCTTCACACAATCACGCACCCCCCCCTCAAGGTTTTGTCTTACATTCTCCAGTCCTTTTTTTCAGCTCCAGCACTGCGTCCATGTATGGTTCCTTGTCTTTCTTTTTCTCCTCATTCAGTCTCTCCTCTCCTTCCATAATCTCTCTCACTCTCTCATTTTCTCCCTCCACCTTCTCTCTCACCAACTCCATTTCCTTCTTGACCCTGCTCTCCATGTCCTTAACCCTCTACCTCTTTCTCACTCTCCTTCATCTTCTCCTTCAATCCTTCCAACTCCTCTATCAATCTCTTCAGTTCTTCTCAGTGCCCCTTTGCTTGACATAATTGGAAAATCAAAAGAAATCAGCCAAGACCTCAGAAAAAAAATTGTAGACCTCCACAAGTCTGGTTCATCCTTGGGAGCAATTTCCAAACGCCTGAAGGTACCACGTACATCTGTACAAACAATAGTACGCAAGTATAAACACCATGGGACCACGCAGCCGTCATGCCGCTCAGGGAGGCGAAAAGTTCTGTCTCCTTGAGATGAACGTACTTTGGTTCGAAAAGTGCAAATCAATCCCAGAACAACAGCAAAGCACCTTGTGAAGATGCTGGAGGAAACAGGTACAAAAGTATCTATATCCACAGTAAAACGGGTCCTATATCGACATAACCTGAAAGGCCTACAAACCTGACTCAGTTACACCAGCGGTGTCAGGAGGAATGGGGCAAAATTCACCCAACTTATTGTGGGAAGCTTGTGGAAGGCTACCCAAAACGTTTGACCCAAGTAAAACAATTTAAAGGCTATGCTACCAAATACTAATTGAGGGTATGTAAACTTCTGACCCACTGGGAATGTGAAAGAAATAAAAGCTGAAATTAATCATTCTCTCTACTATTATTCTGACATTTCACATTCTTAAAATAAGGTGGTGATCCTAACTGACTTAAGACAGGGATTTTTTACTAGGATTAAATGTCAGGAATTGTGAAAAACGGAGTTTAAATGTATTTGGCTAAGGTGTATGTAAACTTCTGACTTCAACTGTATATTGGCTGCGTCCGTCCTAGCTCGCTCATTACTGTCTTAATCAAAATTACGGATTGCCTCGAATCCGCTTGTCTACCCTTATGCCATAGTGTGTTAACCTCAATTGTCAGAAGAAACCACATTTGTTTAAGCAAGTCAGCCATATTAGCTATATTTTTTTCAAAGTCAGAGATATGAGACTGAATTAATTGTTTCACTGCCAGGCAAGGCTCTGCTGATAGCCAGGTGCAGCAGTGGTAAGATGTTGGGACAGCTTTATGTAGGCCCTAACAGTTTGTTTGCACCGTTTGTTACCGTTATAGTGCAATTCATGTATTGTTTAGTGTTGTGGCTTTGCTGCCATGCATCTAAAAAACATGTTGTTTGTTTGCCTCACCAAGATTTACATAGTAAAATCGCCACTGCATGTAGGCCTATTGGATTTGTTGGCATTAACTCGTTTACAAGACTCACAGTTTTAATAAGAAAGATGAAACGTATTATGTTTAACTATAAAGTTGAAATGAGATTTATAGTAGAATACATTTTTCACCCCTAGATGCAATACCCTTGACTTGACTATAGCCTCGGGTTAAAGAACTGCCAGTCACCCAAAGTAGGCTTCACCATGCTTTCTCGCACAAGGGTAATGGGCATCAGGCGCTACATACTGACAGCACCATTTGTACACAGTCAGCTCAGTTGAGGAAGCGGTCTAGTCTACTTTGCGCCACATGAAAATGATTGCGGTCATATTTTCTTCTTCTGCACGAGCATTTTAGAACGCGCAAATCATTCCGGATACTAGACCGAGTCAACAAAATATATATTGTATGTTATGATGACTGACTTCTTCTGAAAAGAGAGGTAAGCGATAGCATTAGCAACTCTGGATACGTTAGGCTATCTAATGGCTCAAATAAATCAAATATTAAACGTCGTCGACTCAGTCATGAAAGTTTTGGTAACAGTTTTAAAAATAACATTATATGCCTCAAACTTGGCTATGGCTACGCTTCAATTCGTGACTTATTTTTGTACGCATGTATGTTAACTAGGAACATTTTCTCTCCAAGGACACCGTCGTCAGGGCTGTCTGTCACTGTCTTTTATTATTTTTGTATTATTTTTATTTTTGGGTCTGTCTGTCACTATCACCAGTCGACTGAGCTCTTTTTATGCAACGGAATATGTGTATTTCGCCATTACACATATCTTTCATTGAGCAACAACGTAGCCTGTTTCGCTTGCCCACATTGCTACAATGTATCAAATCAGAATTGCTGGGAGTGCGCATGGCACAGTTTTGTTGCGTAACTGAGGAGTAGCCTACGATTCTGAATTTTAGCCTAACGTTTTTGCTCGTTGAAGCAGTTCTATCTACTGTACTTAGTGTCTCTCCAATTGTTCTTGTAAAGAAATGAGGAATCACCCAGTTTACATTTTAATGACTATGCAAAGAGCCATTGAACTATGCCAATCAAATTAGGTGTGTGTCCAGAAAAATATTATGCCCTTGTTCATGACTCTCAGTTCCATTACATTGCATGTAAGAGTCATTGGACGAAGGCGTCTTCTATACCGGGGAGTTTGTTAAGAGCTCGACCCTCGGTCTGAACATGAACACAGAAAGTATAGAACACCCAATTATTGCAGGATATCTCGGTGTTAGGAGAATCTAACAACACTGTGCAGAAGTGTAGTTGGATGGAGGCACCCATGTATGGATCTGTGCAACACGTACTGTAGCAGTTTCTTTTTCATATAAAGGATTCTTTCTCGCTGATGAAAGATAAAGGCCATTATGTGTCGAAAGTGGTATTGCAAGCATGATTATTTACGTTTTTAAACGTTCTAACGCAGCGTCGAAATTATAGTTCACGTGAGCCAGTCTTGGGCGAATTGGGTATGGCCACACCATTCCAATCCTGATTTCAAAGGCAAATACAGAAGCCAAACCATAAAATAATAATCCATATTACAACCGATGTGTTGTGATAATTGTGTTGTTTCCACTATAACCTGTTAGTTCATATGCCTTGCCACCGTGTTACATAAGCCTAAGTGCGAGACAAGAAGAAACAGTAACCACGTTTCCATCCACAGTTTTTATGCGAGTAAATCATACAGGATTTTTTAAAAACATGGCAGCTGTGATGGAAACAGTTAGTTTCGATACTACAGAATTTGTTCTTTCAGCTTGGTGGGATCATTTTGTGTCTGTAAAATTAATTATGCGAGAAATTCAAGTGGAAACGCTTTTATGTGCAAATATTGATATAATAACCATCATATCAAAGTTCACTTGGATTAATGTGTTGATATGGTGTGTGGTCCTCCTCTCACTATGACTCTGAAAACCATGCAGTTTATTAGGCTACAGATGACATAACTTATGATGAACATTAGGGATGCACTGATATGACATTTTTGGCAGATACCGATATTCAATATTTTCCTTGCAATAAAACAGTACCGATATTTAAATTGTTTGCACCCTTTTAAGCATTCTAGTACAGTTCAATAGTTAACACACACATGGACGCAGCGGTCTAAGTCACTGAATATCCATTCAGAGGCGTCACTACAGTCCCTGGTTTGAATCCAGGCTGTATCACATCCGGCCGTGATTGGGAGTCTCATAGGGCGGTGCACAATTGGCCCAGCATCGTTCTGGTTTGGCCGGGGTAGGCCGTCATTGTAAATAAGAATTTGTTCTTAACTGACTTGCCTAGTTAAATAAAGGTTACACACACCACACCAAAAGTTATTTTGTTTGTAGTTACGTATGTCCCCATTACCAGAAAACACAATAAAAGCCCATTTCTTTCACTTATTTGCTGAGCTGTTTCGTTGTTCAATTGTTCAGTCGTTTCATTCTCAACCAGGATTTCATCATACATGTCAAGCCGTGAAGTTTCAGCTATGTCTGTCCATGGACACTCTTCCTCGGTGCACACTGTCACTGTGTCCTTTTCCATCTTGTCCAGCTGTGTATGTAACATTTCACGTAAACCCTGTTTCTTGTCTACATCGAAGAAGCGGTCCTTGTACCTAGCATCGAGCATGGTGGCGACACAGTAAAGAGGCTCAGAGAGAATGCCACCGAATCACTTGTTCACAGCCTCAAGAGCTTTTGTAAGGTTTAACCCCACGGTCTGTCGGACGTGGGGTTGAGCAGGCATTTCAATGCCATAACAGAGGGTGTCATGTCTGCTGCAGACGCAGTTTATTTTTTTTTAATGTATTTTACCTTTATTTAACTAGGCAAGTCAGTTAAGAACAAATTCTTAGTTTCAATGACGGCCTAGGAACAGTGGGTTAACTGCCTTGTTCAGGGGCAGAACGACATATTTGTACCTTGTCATCTCAGGGATTTGAACTTGCAACCTTTCGGTTACTAGTCCAACGCTCTAACCACTAGGCTGATGAGCTTTTTTATCAAGTCAGTTGTTCGAATGACACTAGGGGTGTGTTCATGTTTCCAAGTTTCAAACATGTTCTCAAATGTCATTGAAATGGCAGCAGTTGTTTGAGAACCAGCACATTTTTGAGCATGTAATATGGCTTTCCTCAGTACGAAATCCTCGTCGACCCACTGTGCTGTCAGAGTCAGCATGCTCATGGGTCTGACATCGCTGGTCCAAATGTCAGTCGTGAAGATAATAGCATTGACGCCCATAGCAAATAGCTCATGGATGTACGTTTCAACAGTACTGTGTAACTCCGGTAGGGCAACATCTGAAAAATAGTGTGTACCAGGGCTCGACCAGCCGACGAAAGTCGACATCATCCACGACAGAGGACTGTTGATTGTCAAGGGCAATGAATTCCATTGTCTTGGCGTTAATGGATTTCGCCTTTGAGTTGTCTCGCTGAAATGATCTTACTCTTTCAAATGACTGCTCGACTTGAACTTGTTTAGTTGTTAGAAGTATGCGCTTAGTATTTTTCTGCTTTTGTTCTGTGTAGCGCTGTATTTTTCGTGGCATCATTACGTCATCTACTTACGTTAAATAGGTATTCACGTCAGCTTTGACATTGGTTTTGCACATCGGCGTTAAACTAGACATCAGGCCGATGTTGGCATTTTTAGCTACCGATATATCGTGCATCCCTAATGAACATCACAGGGTGGTGAAAGTGCACTGTGATCTTGATGCTCCTTTCCAATAAATATCGAGGGTCTTATTCTGGTGACATGATTATCGATGCTTGACATCCGTTTGACAAATACAAATATTCTTACCCTTATCCATAATAATCTCAGACTATACCCGCACAGCCTACCCGTGCTGTATCTGCGAGCTGTTGGCTAGAGGGCAGGTGCCAAGACCAAAGTAGGCAAGCCAGGGGGGAAAAAAGCCATAATTATGGCAACCTATGTGTTGTGATAATTGCGTTGTTTGCTCTATAACTTGTTAGTTCATATAGGCCTAAGGCTGAGAAAATAAGAAGACACAGTGGCAGAATAAATTCAACCATATCTTTTGTTTCATCGCCAAATCGTAGAGAAACATCTGTCTGGTTAAGTCCACAAAACATATTGCATGTAACAAACAGTTACATTTTCCTGTTATTTTCAGACTACTAACCATGGAGAGTTGCCGCAAAGAAACCAGGCGCCGCCTCCATTAATCCAGCACCATTTCAACTTTAACAGACTAAGCATAGGTGATTCGATTAATACAGTGACAACTAAAAGATACCAAAAACTATTTAGTCCAATCAACGTAAACTAAATATGATGTGGCTGTCCATTGTACTGATTTCTGTGTGTGTTTGCAAGTAGAAAAAACCATCTTGAATCACCCCACTTGTTGAGATAAATCAGCAATGCCATCCTCCTCTTTTCATGTTGCCTAAATGGTCTATGACTCTGTCATACAGTACATGCTTTTAGTTTCTGTTCTAGGCTACCAGGCTAAAATGCTTGCTCGCTAGCCTAACTTCCTTTCATGGGCAACAATGTGCTAGGCCTATTACATTTAGCTCCATGTTGAACTTCCATCATCGCAGGCCAGGGGCACAATGTATACGTTTGTGGTTGGATCACAATCGACATTATAATCATTAGCCAGTGCGGAGAATTAAGTCCAAATCCCTTTCTCCATCCATGGCTAATTTAGGAATGGGCCAATTTTAGCTAGCTACCCACCGGATCGCAACAACACAACGAGATGCATTGACGTTTGGCTTCTGATGTGATTGGTGTGAAGCCAAATCCAAACGGGCTCCCCTTGACACTTGCATCCATGAATACACGCCACTGCACATTGCAGAGGTAAAGATGGCTGTAGTAGATGGCTTTGGCTAGGTCACTGCTGTTTGACTTGACTTGACACTTTTCCATACCCTAGCTTTAGCTGAAATGACAACCCTGTGACCTTGTCCTTTAACACAGATAATGTAAACGTCTTATGGGGCACACCAGTGCATTAATAGACTCAGACTGCAGAAGAGGCTGGTGGTAGGAGCTATAAGAAGACGGGCTCATTGTAATGGCTGGAAATGAATAAATGGAACTGAGTCAAACATGTGATTTCCATTTGTTTGATTCCGTTCCATTAATTCCATTGCAGCCATTACAATGAGCCGTCAGCTCCTCCCACAAGCCTCCTCTGATAGACTGCCCATATGTTCCAAAATAGTTCCAAAACTGTTGAATTTAGGAGTGGCCGAGATTCCATGCATTGAGGGAGGACCAAAGAGAGTGGGAGAGGGATAGGTGCATAACTGAAAAAGGGGAGGGCCTTACACAGTGTAAATTAGCTGTGCTGAGTAGGGATTGGACAGGGATAATGGTGTGGTGGTTTGGGAGAAGACTATGTTCCGGGCCTCTCTCTCACATTGCCTCTAGGAGTGCATATCTCTTATTGCTGTCATGACTCAGCTTGTTTGGCCAGTCAAGAGCAAGCAGCTGGAAAGTGGAGCAGCACAGTCTAGCCTATTAGCTACATGTCTGATCCTGAGAGAACACAGAGGAAACGCATTGGGACTGGGACAAACTTTTCATAGGGTATAGTGTTTCCCTTCCTGCATGTGTGTATGAATGCATTCATGCGTGTGTATGAATGCTTTTTAGTGAAATTAGATTTGTGTGAATATGCTAATATCCGAGTGATAACCTACTGGGCACACATTGGTTGAATCAACAGTTTCCACATAATTTCGATGAAATTACGTTGAACCAACATGGAATGGACGTTGAATTGACGTCTGTGTCCAGTGGGAACTAACACTTACTTAGCTTCGATGTAACTAAGAGAGTGTTGACAATGTCAAAAACACTTACTGTGTAATTGACTTAGTAGGTGACTTTGTGCTTTTGAGGTCATTGATATGATATACTGCACTAAGTTGAGTGTCATGTTGCATTGCAGGTTCACGTTAAAGTACAGTAAACCAAGACCCACGGGAAACAAAGACTTAGGATCAGGAAGTGGAAGCACTGTTTAAGTTTCCTCAAGATGTAAACTAGTTGGAACAAGTGAGTCATGCATTCAAGCTTTCTTCTGAATAAATTACTTTGTTTCCTTTTATGCACAACCAAATTAATCAATGAAATTAGAGACAGTTATTGGCTCATTTACTGATTTCTTTCCTTTGACAGTGTTGAAAGCCTACTAGGAGGATGTGGCAGTGTTGGATCGGCTCAGGGGTCCTCAGGAGGAGATGGCGAGGCACTCTCAATGATGTCCTCTCCAAATCTAACATCTCTATTTTACAAAGAGGTAAGAAAAACTGTCTGTGTAGCATAACAGTATTGTTATCTCTGTATAACAATTGTAATAAATTGAGGGAGGGAATAGTTACAGCATACTGTATGTATTATGTATTCCTTATAACCACTGAGAATTATATGGCGTAGTGACTGTGTTTGTCTTTAGATGTGAGTCTCAGCAGACTCGCAAGCAGAGTCCTCACTTATAGGAAGATGAGCTCATGTCACAGGTGAGTCAACATTCTCTTCCACAGACTTGCACATTTCACAGAAACACCAAACCAACTGCTCATTACCCAGACATTGACATTTTACAGTTCCACCCCTACATACAGTGTAGACAGACAACACATAGGGGCAGTTTCCCAGACACAGATTAAGCCTAATACTGGACTAAAAAGCATTTTTTTTAATGGCAATTCTCCGTTGAGCTTGCTTTTTAGTCCAGGACAGTTGTTGAGTGAGCCTCTCTGTGTCCACCCCCACAGACAGCTGAGGCTTCCAGGAGGACTATGGAGGAGGTTGAAATCCTCCTCCTATTCAGCCAGTGGATTTCATTCAAGATTTTTTTGCTCCAGTCTAGTCCATAATCAAACAGGTAAACCGAGTTTGTACATATGTCCCATCGCGTAAGGTTGATGCCTTGTCCTCGTAATTCACACCATCTGTTGTGTAGGTCCCCGCTATGTATTAGGAACTATAAGGAAAATAAGTATGCAATAAACAGACAAGTATTAAAAAGCAACAAAAAGCAAGGGCAAAGTGGTAAGTGTTCCATAACTGCATGTTCCTTACTGTTCTGTACTTACTGGTCTGTTATAGGGTGTTTACGTAGATTATAAGAAGATAGTTAATCCTACTGTAGGTAATGTGTGGCCATACTAATCCTTCAACGAGAGGTTTTGCCATAGGTATTTCAGTGATCTTGGTGCTCTTGATAATTCAAGAGAATGTGTTCGTTCATTGCTGTGTTTAAATACGGGTCCTTTCCTTCACAGATCCCATTGAGATCCACAAGAAGAAGTTGACCTTATGGTTCAGCCACCTACCTCAGGAAGAGAAGCAGTTCGGGGGCTACTTCACCCCCGAGACCATGCACGTGGAGCCGCTCATCCTGGAGAGGAAGCCAGAAGATAGGAAAGGGCCCTTAATCACCCCTCTCCTCAAGCCATCCCAGGTCCCCCAGAGTGCCTCGGTCACCATGGAGCAGCTCTTTGAGCCCACTCAGCAAGGAGGCAGGGAGCGGGGCCTTAATGTGCTGCTGTACGGGGCGGTCGGGACAGGGAAGAGCACAGTGGTGCGGAAGCTGGTTCTAGACTGGTGTGCCGGGCTCACTTTGACCCAGTTCAAACTACTGGTGCCCTTCTCCTGCGAGGACCTCTCCCAGTTATCCAAGTCCACATCTCTGAGAGACCTCGTCAGCAGGAAATACCTGCACCTGAAAAAGATCCCTATGCTGAGTGGAGAGAACGACCAGGCCAAGGATGTGCTGTTTCTGTTTAACGGCATGGAGAAGCTGAAACTGGACTTCCGCATTAGCTCCACAGAGCTGTGCAGCAACCCAGACGAGGCCCTCCCCTCCGGGGCAGTGGTGGTGAACCTGCTCAGGAAGTACCTGCTGCCTGAGGTATTGGCCCACAACCTACATTTAGTCAGTTGCATACAGTAAAATGTGCTGTGTGCTAAGGAAAGTGCTGTTTAAGCAATGCAGATGCTGCTTTAAATCAAACAGAAAAATACAGTATGTTACCATTCAAGGTTATCAACTTCAATCAGGTTCAGTATGTCTATTTCCAACCCCAGCAAGTTGTGATGAAACATTTTTAGTAATGTACATGTATTGATAATTTAACTCAATTTTTTTAGGCCAGTATTTTGGTCACCACAAGGTTGTCTGCCCTTGACCACATCCCTACAAAGTATGTGAAACGCTACGCACAGATATATGGCTTTAATGACCCAGATCGCCAGCGAGCATACTTCACAAGCCGACTGCTGCAACAGATTGGAGAGAAGCCGAGAAACCAGGAGGCCCAGTCCCTCATCGAGCTGCTTTACCTCAACCTACAGAGGGAGAGCCAGTTGGCGGCCGCCTGCTTTTTACCTTCCTATTGCTGGCTGACTTGTGCCATACTCCACTTTTTACATTTCACCGACGCCCAGGCACCCATACGTACGCTAACTGGTATCTATACCAGCTTTCTGAGACTCAACTTTGGAGGGGAGGTGCTGGACATGGGTGGTGCTGTATCTTCTCCAGATGACCAGAACTCATTGATGCTCTATGTAGTCCGCACTGTGGGCAAACTGGCCTTTGACGGAGTCTCCAAAAAGCGCACTTCCTTCTCCGAGGAGGAACTGGAACAGTTTGTGGGGGGTAAGACCAAAACAGATGAGGAACTGCGTCAGCTGGCCGTGTTCCGCACTGACGTCCTCGACTTCTTCCTGGTGCCCTGCGTCGAGACCAAAAGGTCAGAGCTTGATGAAAAGGAGAAGCGCTACGTCTTTGCCATTCCCGCCATGCAAGAATACCTGGCTGCCCTGTACGTCGTCCTCGGCGAGAACAAGACGGCTCTGGAGAAACTGAGCAAAGAGGTGACCGTGGTCATCGGTCAAGTGGGCGAAGATGTCAACACGCTCATCAGCATCATCTCCAAGTTCATCCCCCTCAGGGTCTTTGCTGTTTTCAACCTGCTCAAGCTCTTTCCCAGCCTGTTTGAAAAGATCAGCAGCCGCAGCAAGGGCCGCATCGCCCGCACCATGGCGGCAGAGATGTTCCGCAGCGAGGACAGCTTCAACGAGGACGTGCTGGACCAAGTGGAGCAGAGCCTGCTGGGAGTTCACGGCCCCCAGCCCCAGGAGCGCCTGGACAGCCGGGCCTTCGAGCTCTACCCCATCTTCATGGGCGGCCTGCTTCACTACGAGAACCGGGTTCTGCTGGAGCAGCTGGGCTGCAGCATCAAGAGCACCACGGTGGCTCAGATCACACGGACCCTCAAGAGGCACTTGGCGGCGGAGATCGTGAAGTGGCAGCCCCCCGAGGAGCTCATGGACCTGCTGGTGCTCCTCTACGAGTTCCAGAATCCCCGGCTCACGGCAGAGGTCCTGCTCTCCATCCGCAGCATCAAGCTGTCCACCGTGCGTATGACGCCCCTCAAATGCTTTGTCCTGAGCTCTGTGCTGGCCTGCGCACCCACGAGGTACCACCTGGAGGAGCTGGACCTTTCTTCCTGTCACCTGACCAACGACCTGCTGACCATGCTGTGGCCCGCCTTCCGCCACACGCACAACCTCAAGTGAGAGAAGGTTTGAATTCTGGGCCTTTAGTCAAGTAAACTTTTTTGTGTTAGGATGTATTTATAATTTTTTTACAAAGTTCTCACAAGATTGACCTCTTGTATCTTTCCATGGTAACAGTCACTACTTACCACAGTAAAAAGGTCATATTACGAGTGTATTTTTACCTATTACGTTACATATACCCTCTGTTCACCTCATTGAATTGTTATCATTTTCAGAATACAGGTGGTAAATCTAAGTGGACCACAAAGCCTTAACACTCCAAATTCTCTATTTACTGAGAGATGTCCAAACATGCAGAAATATTCGCCCTTTTGGCTTTTATTGCTAGTTAGTGTTTGCGAGGGAGGCCTTAAAATCATTAACTGCCAAGTGACATATCAGGTCCCTAACTTGATCCATCGAGTGACATTCATGGGTTTATTCATGGT
Source organism: Oncorhynchus nerka (assembly GCF_034236695.1). Classification (NCBI taxonomy): domain Eukaryota; kingdom Metazoa; phylum Chordata; class Actinopteri; order Salmoniformes; family Salmonidae; genus Oncorhynchus; species Oncorhynchus nerka. The sequence continues at coordinate 55,243,668 of NC_088409.1, read as the reverse complement.
AGGTTTGACATTATAGCCTAAATATGTTTGACTTGCTTGTTTGACTTGGGCATTGAGAACAGGGTATTCTCATGCTAGTAAAGGAAGGCGCATTGGTAGTAAAGGGAGACTTTATTACCCATAATATATATCCTTTATCTATTTTAGTGTTATCAGGTTATTCAGTCTGGCCGGCTTTTTGGTTGTGGTTGTAAAAAAATTAAAAAGCATGGTGTTACTTCATTAAGAACTGCAACATGGAGTTTAATCTGTGTTCAATGTCTTTTTAATCTGGAGTTCACAAGTTTTAAAGGAGTGTAATCTGTGTTCAATGTTTGTTTCTTTGTATTTAATAGTCGTTCTATTGACTACCTGAGGTTCGTGGATTGCAGGCTAACGCATGTGTGTGGGCGTGTGTTTGTGATAGCTGTGTATGCTTTTTTTCTTTCTCCGTTGTCTTCAGTCTCCAGTTTAATAGCCTGGGTCCTGAGTCCTGCATTCTCCTGCGAGATCTACTACTTGACCCCAACAGTACTATTAGATCTCTACAGTAAGACGCTGACTCTTTACCAAGCTTATGACCTTATTGCCTTTTCTATGGCTCAAAAGGTAGGTATTGGTAATAATAAAACTTAACTCAAAGGAATTTACCACTTACCTTAAGTATGATAACTAATACTTTATCAGTAAATATTGCCATATTTATTTGCTTTGGTCAGAAAGGGACAATTCTCTCATTTGAGAATTTGCTCACTTTACACTTCAAATAAGAGATCCAAATGAGGGTTGGTCTAATGTCGAACTAACGGATATGCTGCTTCAACCAGCCTTCACTTGTCCAGTCTGAATGCTGATACAGTGCCCTGTGACTGTCCCTCTGTAGCCTGTGTGATAATCCGCTGTTAGAGTCCGGGGCTCGCTGTCTGCTGGACGCCCTGCAAGGGAACCAGTCTCTCAGACAGCTGTCCCTGATGCACACGGGCATGGGCGACAAGGGGGCCTGCGAGCTGGCCGAGAGGCTCAACCATCACACGGGCCTGCAGGAGCTCAACGTGGCCTACAACAACATCGGGGACAACGCTGCTCTGACCCTGGTGGACGCCTGCAGAGAGCACCCCAGCATCCACACTGTGCAGTAAGCTATGCAGCACCGTACCCACATGTCCTGGAATTACAGTATATGGGGTTAGGCGGGGAAATAAATTGTTCTGTGGGGGCCAGATTTAGCTCGTGGGCCAACAGTTGCAGACTCCTATATACACACAAAAAATGAACTTGCATGACTCGACCACTATGGTTTCTTTAATACTTTTATTTAGGCTATTTTCTTTTCATCATGCACTTATTATGCATTGTCTTTGTATGAAGTGGCATTTGAATGTGTCTATATGTAGGTTGTGTATAAATCTATTCCATTGTGTTCCACAGCTTGTACCTGAATCCTCTCAGCAATGTGGGGAAGCAGTCCTTGTACGTGCGAGGAGTCCCGCCGGATCAGGGCGGCACGGGGCGGCGCGTGAAGGTGCTGGCCTCAGTCACCGAGGGCTCGAACATCTCGGAGGACTGGCACCCCATTCTGAGCGTCATCAGTAAGAACGCCTCGTCCTGGGAGCGCGAACGCGTCAGGGAACAGCTGCAGATCTTCCTCCGAGACCTGGAGTGGGGTAGGAAGCAGGCACCAAGCTTCTGGAAAAAGATGCACTTCCGCAGGGTGGAGAAGGGCGTCAGGCAGACGCTGCAGATGCTTCAGAAGGACATCCCGACGAGGACCGGTGGGAGTACCAAGTAATGTTCAAGCCATGTCTGCGTTTTTTATTTTTATCATGAGCCATTCATGAGTATGTTCCAGTCTTCCAACCAGAGCATTAACCCATGTATCCATCGCCTTGAAGAAATGTAGCAAGTGAGATGTGGGACAGCCAAATCTATGCAAAATGAACAGAATAAAACATATGAAATGGTATGAAACTGAAAGTGTCCTTTTCAAGACTACGTAGGAATGTGTTGCATGTGATCAGTTATGCAGAATTATGCACATAGCCATATTTGTTTTGGGCCTCCTTATGTACCTGTGTGCAAAATGTGTAGTATCTTGTATTTTCTCCTTGTTTTCTGCTTGAGGATGTCTGCTTGTGTTTAATAAATATATTCAGGCAGGTTTAAAAGGAAATGTGTTCTGTTTGTGTTTATTATTAAGTGTTTTGCTGTTTTAATAGGAACAATCAGTTGATAAAGTCAACGTGGATCGATACTTGAAAATACATCTAGTGTTGCATGTACTGCGAAAGCCATTGGTTGCAACACTTTTCTATGACCTTTACTAGATGAAATGCTCCAAGCCATGGCTTCGATGTCCTCATGGGACTTAAACATTATTCAATTTTTTAAATAGCAGGCTGTGTGCTGTGCTGCATCAAACAATTTGCTCACTCAAAAAAAAAAAAAAAAATTCATAGCAGTTTACCTATTGATGTACTTGAAGGTTGTCCTTAATTCATTTGTACTGGATACTATTTTGTGTGATATAATTGAATATGTTATTCAGTGCTTGTATTGGAAATTATAGACTTTGACTGTTTTGCTCTAGCACAGGATAGAGGAGCAATGTGAATCTGTATGTGCGCTTTGATTAAATTCATTTCAATTAAAAAGTCAAAATCAATGCCATTACGTTAAGTCTATTTTGAAATTCATTACATCAAGTTTAGAATGGACAATGATGTACTCGAGGTCCCCACAACAACACATTTAAATCATAGCCCTAACCTAGATCCTCATAGTATTTCCAGATAGGCTCATTGCTGTTTTAGTCTCATTGTGCCCATAATCAACCATTATTTCACCTGCAGTGTAGCACTCATGACCTCGATGGCCTTACATTGACAGTATAGCCAATACATTCAACTTGTTGGTATCAACTCAGAGTTGTTCAAGCTCGCAAACCATTGTATGATAACACTTATCTAAGAAACCTGGGGAGTGTTTAGTTCTGTGATGGGTTACCAGGTCTGGTCACAGGTTAGCTAAACATTAAGCCTAGGAGGCCTAGTGTTATGGTGGAGGAAGAAGGCGTTACCATCTCGAATGCTGACAAAACAGAGGAATCTTAACGTCCAAGAGAGTATAGTGTTTAATGTATACGTTTTGGCACAAAGCCTTTTCTCAAGACCAGTCTCCATTGTTAAGACACCGACGTGCTTCTCCGCTTCACTAGGCTGGTCTTGCTTCAGAATTCGAATGAGTATATGGGATTTGTATATTCAAATAGCATTTTACGTTACAATAGCCTATAGGTATATTCTGACAGGCATTCTCTCTTTGAGTCAGTGTGAGTGTGTTCTAAAGTGTGTTTAATCATTGGTGATTAAAAAGGTAGCCTTCTGTGTTATGTGACAGTGCTGGAAATGAATGTCACTACCTTTTACGAAGTAACAAGTTTGATTTTAAAATGAAAATGACTGGATTATACATTTGAGCATTTTTTGGGGGGATGAATAATGAATTCTGAACCGCTACCCCATCAGCATACATTGACTGCTGTATCCAAAATAAACATGTTGATAGTCAACATACAACATGGGCAGTCCTTGCTACGTCTACCGAAAATAGAGAATGAAAAAAGGAAGCAATCCTGTAATAAAAGGCCCTCTGATAAAAGCTGTCCGGTCCCTCCACAGCTAGAATAATGACAGTCAGCAGATAGCTGGGAACATGACACTGCAGATATCACCACTAACAACCTGACAGACTGCACAGACCTCTCCTTGCCAAGAGATTGAATGTAGGTATGTGTTGTCAGTGTGTGTGTGTGTGTGTATGGTGTGTGCAACAGTCGAGCAGGAAGGGAAAGGATGAATTCTGCATACAAATGAGAAATGCTCGTATAAGGGCTGGCATGCTGTGGCGTGTGTGTGTGAGTATCCTCCTTCTCATAATAATAGTCAGGTTAGGATATTCATGGTGAAAGATGGAGCCAAACCTTAGAATGACACTACATTAATAAGTAATGAATGGACTTGACTGTGCCTATCAAATGCTATATTGGGACACAGGTCCTCACATGAAAGCTAATGATCACCTGTGACTGTGCCCAGTGATGCTCATGCATCCGGACAGGGCCGGGGAAAAATACAATGCCTCCAGCAAGCATTCATACCCCGTGACTTTTTCCACATTTTGCCTGAATTCATAATATATATATATTTTTTAATTATCACCCATCTACACACAATACCTGATAATGACATAGTTAAAACATGTTTTTTAAATTATTTTCACAATTTTTAAAAATAAAATAGAGAAATATCTCATTTACACCCCTAAGTCAAAACTTTGTAATTACACCTGTGAGTCGTTCTGGGTAAGTCTAAAAGAGCTTTCCACACCTGGATTGTGCAACATTTGCACATGATTATTTTCAAAATTCTTCAAGCTCTGTCAAATTGGTTGTTGATCATTGCTAGACAACCATTTTCAGGTCTTGCCATAGGTTTTTGACTTAAATCTACTTGATAATCTAACTCGGCCACTCAAAACATTCACCGTCTTATTGGTAAGCAACTCCAGTGTAGATTTGGCCTTGTGTTTTAGGTTATTGTCCTGCTGAAAGGTGAATACATCTCCCAGCTGAGTTAATCAGCTTTTCCTCTAGGATTTTGCTTGATGTTTGTACAGTCATAACAAATTAAACTGAAGGACCTCGGCATCACTCTGGACCCTGATCTCTCTTTTGACGAACATATCAAGACTATTTCAAGGATAGCTTTTTTTCCCATCTACGGGCACTGCAAAAAATCGGAAACTTTCTGACCTTACAAATAATTGTATGTGTGAGGTACAGAGATGAGGTAATCATTCAAAAATCATGTTAAACACTATTATTGCAACCAGAGTAAGTAACTATTCACTCCTAAACCTATTTAGGTTAGCCATATCAAAGGGGTGAATACGTATTGACTTAAGACATTTCAGCTTTCACCTTTTGTTAATTTGTAAAAATGTTTTAAAAAAAACATAATTCCACATTGACATTACAGTCGTGGCCAAAAGTTTTGAGAATGACACAAATATTAATTTCCACAACGTTTCCTGCTTCAGTGTCTTTAGATATTTCTGTCAGATGTTACTATGGAAGATGAAGTATAATTACAAGCATTTCATAAGTGTCAAAGGCTTTTATTAACAATTACATGAAGTTGATGCAAGGAGTCAATATTTGCAGAGGTCTTGACTCTTCGTTTTCAAGACCTCTGCAATCCGCCCTGGCATGCTGTCAATTAACTTCTGGGCCACATCCTGACTAATGGCAGCCCATTCTTGCATAATCAATGCTTGGAGTTGGTCAGAGTTTGTGTGGTTTTGTTTGTCCACCCGCTTCTTGAGGATTGATCACAAATTCTCAATGGGATTAAGGTCTGGGGAGTTTCCTGGCCATGGACCCAAAATATTGATGTTTTGTTCCCACGACCACTTAGTTATCACGTTGGCCTTATGGCAAGGTGCTCCATCATGCTGTAAAAGGCATTGTTCGTCACAAAACTGTTCCTGGATGGCTGGGAGAAGTTGCTCTCTGAGGATGTGTTGGTACCATTCTTTATTCATGGCTGTGTTCTTAGGCAAAATTGTGAGAGAGCCCACTCCCTTGGCTGAGTAGCAACCCCACACATGAATGGTCTCAGGATGCTTTACTGTTGGCATGACACAGGACTGATGGTAGCGCTCACCTTGTCTTCTCTGGACACGTTTTTTTCCAGATGCCCCAAACAATCGGAAAGGGGATTCATCAGAGAAAATGACTTTACCCCAGTCCTCAGCAGTCCAATCCCTGTACCTTTTGCAGAATATCAGTCTGTCCCTGATGTTTCCCGGGAGAGAAGTGGCTTCGTTGCTGCCCTTCTTGACACCAGGCCATCCTCCAACTGTCTTCGCCTCACTGTGCGTGCAGATGCACTCATACCTGCCTGCTGCCATTCCTGAGCAAGCTCTGTACTGGTGGTGCCCCGATCCCGCATCTGAATCAACTTTAGGAGACGGTCCTGGCGCTTGCTGGACATTCTTGGGCGCCTTGAAGCCTTTTTCACAAAAATTTAACTGCTCTCCTTGAAGTTCTTGATGATCCGATAAATGGTTGATTTAGGTGGCAGCAATATCCTTGCCTGTGAAGCCCTTTTTGTGTAAAGCAATTTTTATATTTTTTATTTCACCTTGATTTAACCAGGTAGGCTAGTTGAGAACAAGTTCTCATTTGCAACTGCGATCTGGCCAAGATAAAGCATAGCAATTCGACACATACAACAACACAGAGTTACACATGGAATAAACAAAACATACAGTCAATAATACAGTAGAACAAAAGAAAACAAAAAGTCTATATACAGTGAGTGCAAATGAGGTAAGTTAAGGAAATAAATAGGCCATGGTGGCGAAGTAATTACAATATAGCAATTAAACACTGGAATGGTAGAGCGGCAGAAGATGAATGTGCAGGTAGAGATACTGGGGTGCAAAGGAGCAAAATAAATAAATACCAGTATGGGGATGAGGTAGGTAGATACTGTAGATGGGCTGTTTACAGATAGGCCAAGTACAGGTGCAGTGATCTGTAAACTACTCTGACAGCTGGTGTTTAAAGCTAGTGAGGGAGATGTGAGTCTCTAGCTTCAGAGATTTTTGCAATTCGTTCCAGTCATGGGCAGCAGAGAACTGGAAGGAAAGACGACCAAAGGAGGAATTGGCTTTGGGGGTGACCAGTGAGATATACCTGCTGGAGCTCGTGCTACGAGTGGGTGCTGCTATGGTGACCAGTGAGCTGAGATAAGGCGGGGCTTTATCTAGCAGAGACTTGTAGATAACTTGTAGCCAGTGGGTTTGGCAATGAGTATGAAGCGAGGGCCAACCAACGAGAGCGTACAGGTCGCAATGGTGGGTAGTGTATGGGGCTTTGGTGACAAAACGGATGGCACTGTGATAGACTGCATCCAGTTTGTTGAGTAGAGTGTTGGGGGCTATTTTATAGATGACATCACCGAAGTCGAGGATCGGTAGGATGGTCAGTTTTACGAGGGTATGTTTGGCAGCATGAGTGAAGGATGCTTTGTTGCGATATAGGAAGCCGATTCTAGATTTAATTTTGGATTGGAGATGCTTAATGTGAGTCTGGAAGGAGAGTTTACAGTCTAACCAGACAACCAGGTATTTGATGACAATGATGACGGCACGTGTTTCCTTGCAAGTAATCATGGTTGACAAAGGAAGAACAATGATTCCAAGCACCACCCTCCTTTTGAAGCTTCCATTCTGTTATTCAAACTCAATCAGCATGACAGAGTGATCTCCAGCCTTGTCCTCCTTTTGTGGCAGGGCTGAAATGCAGTGGAAATATTTTTGGGGGATTCAGTTAATTTGCATGGCAAAGAGGGACTTTGCAATTAATGCAATTCATCTGATCACTCTTCATAACATTCTGGAGTATATGCAAATTGCCATCATACAAACTGAGGCAGCAGACTTTGTGAAAATTAATATTTCTGTTATTCTCAAAACTTTTGGCCACGACTGTATGGGGTAATGTAAGTAGGCCAGTGACATTTTTATTAATTTAATCCATTTTAAATTTAGGCTGTAACACAACAAAATGTGGAAAAAGTCAAGGGGTGTGAGTACTTTCTGAAGGCACTGTATCTCAGTTGGAGATGAGTAACCTGGATTTTTGGATCAAGGACATACGGGTCATTCGTGGAATCATTACTGCAGAGAAAATAAACTTGAGTGATTTTTGTCATGATCTTTTTTGAGGATGCAGTGGAATTTCCACGGTAAGAGGAGTGATCATAGTTTTTTATGTTTTGATGGCTACAAATTGGACTAGAGACAACGTGCATAATACAAAATAGGACATTAGCGAATTTGTCATGATTACACATTTTGGGCATCCTTAATGCCACTTCATGTTTCAACTTTGACTTTTTCCATTTTCCTCACTCCAATATTCACCTTCAATCGGAAAGAGGGGATCGGCAATCCAGCTTTAGTCATCTCGGAGAACCCTGGTAAGGTTTGAGAACGAACAGATCTAAAATGATCCGTCATTTTCCAATGCATGGAAGATGGTCTGATTAAAATTAGTTCATCAATCATATAATCAAGATAAGCCTGACTTCTTTAGGTGTCCCCGCACAATGCCCATCCTATGTCAATGACAGTGTTTTGTCTTGCCCTCCAGAGCCAGACCCGAGTCCGGCCCTCCTTGCTAAAGTGCAAGGAGGGCCAGAGTTTTGGCTTCCATCTGTGTATGGAGAGGAGCTGCCAGGGCTATGTTGTCCGCAAGGTGGATCCGTGGAGTCCTGCAGAGCTCAGTGGGCTCAAGGACAGGGACCGTGTGCTGGAGGTCAATGAGGACTCAATGAGGACTTCTCCCCAGGGTGTGAACCAGATGTCCCGTTATGAAAGTGGAATCGTTGTGCACACGCTTCTTAAAGCTTTGGCACACAGATTTGAGAGCTGTATGTAATGTGGGTCTAATTCATCACGTGGAGCAGAACCAGACTTTAAGAGACCGGAGAGAACCTCTTATCTTACAAGGTCTCCAACGGTGTCCTCTGCCTCGCTTTCGTTTGAAAATGAGCCACATTGTTCAAAATGTACAATATGTGGTTTCAATGTGAAAGACTAGCGTCCTGTCCAGGTGGTGTACATGCTCATCAAGCTGCCCCGCGCTACATAAACAGGCTAATTCCCTATGGGCTGTTCTGGCTCGGCTGACCTACTTGGTCTAAACAGAGTCTTTGTTTCTTAGCTGCAGCATGTTCTGCTCTGATTGACATGTGGTGCAGAGGATCCAGGCATGTGGGCTGCAGCTGTTGCTGCTGGTTCTGAAGGGGGAGGAGTATAAGGAGGCGCTGGCCCAGGGACTGGACCTCCAGGCTCTGATCAGGGCTTACCGAGGGGAGACGTGTTCCCGACCCAGGCTGTGTCACATCACCAAAGACTCTGTCTTAGGTCTGGGGATCAGCATCATCCCCATTGAAGGTAGAAACAAGTTATTAATTCCGTAATCTTTTTGGCAGATCATTTGCTAGACAGTCGGAAGGAGAGAGGGGGAGATGGTGAGGCCGATAAAGCGTGGAGTCCAATTTGAGAAACGGCGGACTATAGATATAGGGTTAGTCGAGAGACGGTCGGTCGAGAGATGGTGAGGTTTGCCACTCAATCAAACGCTGGCATCTCATCTTTTAAATATCAAAATCTTGTGCAGAGTTCATGTAAATGTTTAGGCCTGCATAGTACGATTATGAGGCTGAAAAGATTTGTCATGGGCCCCAGATGCACTGTTGAGAGCATCTTGACTTAAATTTTAGAAAACAGGGTTCCAAAAGGGTTCTTCGACTATCCCCATAGGAGAACCCTTTTTGGTTCCAGGTAGAATCCTTTTGGGTTCCATGTAGAACCCTCTGTGTCAAGGGTTCTACCATGAACCAAAAGTGTTCTACCTGGAATCAAAAAGGATTCTTCAAAGCATTGTTGGTAGTGCCATGGTATCAACGCTCACCCATTCAGCAATCAGTAAAATGGTAGGCATACAGGCCCTCCTTCTCAGAAATGCTCTTGGCAGATGTGTGTGTCTCTGTATGTGTCTTAGTAAGTCTGTGTGTGTGCACGTCCAAGCATGTTCCTCACTTCCCCCTCACGTTTAGCGATTTGTACTGCTCAGGTGAAGAAATGTAGCGTCCATGTTACCGTCCTAGTCATCAACAGAGAGAGTGAAGCGAGCTATATCCGGCGGAAATTGCCCATCTTGCCTATCATGGCTGGCTCTCACAATCTGCCACACAGGCCCAAAACGATGCATCTGGTCCAGGGGTCAGATGGATACGGCTTCCTCTTACGACAAGGGAGGTTGTCATCGGGGGGTCGTAATGGTGAGAATGATGCACACATCAGGTGATAATGTTTTCTCTTTTGCTAGAAACTTCCATTTGTTGCAGGCATGACCATGTTACAAGCACCTGCTATGACCACCGTATCATTTCTTATTGTCATATCTTAATGATCCTGACTAAGTCCGTGGAAAATGTGCTGCATAGACAGACATACTCGACACGCTACAAACCTTGTAATAGGACATTAGAAAGACTCATACATGCCTAGAACAAATAATAAGCATTATACCTGCTGGCTGAGCTACATTTTGTTGCTGTCGATTCCAGCTCACCTACTCCGTGAGGTGGATGTGGGGAGTCCAGCAGAAGAGGCTGGTATGCAGGATGGAGACTTGCTGCTGGCGGTCAATGGGCATCCTTCGGAGTCCATGGAGCGTGAGAATATTGTCAGGAAAGTGAGGAAGAGTGGCAAGCGGGTTAGCCTCACCACCATACCCATACATGGAACAGACTTCTACACAATAGGAGTTAAGCGAGTTCTGGTGTTAGAATATTGATTTTTTAGGAATTGTGTCAACTAAAAATACCTTCCCGGTCAAAAAACACTGTCTATTCTGTTTCCTACTGCAGTTGGGTCTATCTCCCCTGCTATTCCATGAGGACAGTCTGCCAAAAGGAGAGGGGATGAGGAAGACACAGTCCCCTTGCACTGAGATTCAGGATGGGCTGAGTAAAAATGAGCACGGTTCACTTCCCTGTCCAAGACTCTGTGTCCTCGAGAGAGAGAGAGAGAGAGAAGAATCAGGCTTTGGGTTTAATCTGGGTTGCGTTCAACATGAGCCAGGGACTTTCATAGGGCAGGGATTCCTTTGAACATCAAAAACATAACACCATGGTCATCTAGCTCTCTCTCATCTATTTGTTGTCATCTCTATCATTATGTTTCCTGACATAAATAGGCCTTTTGAAAAATTCCCAATCAAAGTTGTAGTAATGAGTAAACAGCTTTCATCAATCAAAAGTTCCCGATATTGATCTGCTGTGTTTTCCACAAGCATTGTTATAATGACCGAGGGTAGGCGTTAAGATGTTTCCTATGAGAAATGAGTGGCACGTGTAACAGTATAACTTTAGACCGTCCCCTCGCCCGTACCCGGGCGCGAACCAGGGACCATCTGCACACATCAACCACGAAGCATCGTTACCCATCGCTCCACAAAAGCCGCGGCCCTTGCAGAGCAAGGGGAACCACTACTTCAAGGTCTAAGAGCAAGTGACGTCACCGATTGAAATGCTATTTAGAGCGCACCACCGCTAACTAAGCTAGCCGTTTCACATCCGTTACACACGGTTATGACTGCAGTTTTCTTTTGTCCTGCAGGTGGTGGTAAAGGGCTTAGGACATAGGGCTGGACTGTGGGAAGGGGATGTCGTTGTGGAGGTGAATGGCCAGAATGTGGAGAATGAGTACCTTGAGGACGTTGTGACGCTGATAAAGAAGAGCGCGACGTCTTTGAAATGACTGGTTGCGGAGAGGTCAGAGTATGAGAGACTCAAACAGAGTGGGCTTCCAATCACTCCTGGGGTCATACTCCACAGGAGAGGAACACTCACATGTACTCACGCACACAGACACACACACACAGAAAGATACAAATGTTAATACAGATCCTACAGATCAATAATACTTAATAATCGAATGCGTTGCAGGTTTTAGAGAAAAATAATTATGCTTTCTTGTGAAGGAATGCTGAGAAGTGACCAAAGTCATTATGAAGACAACATCTCACCTAACAGAGGAGGACCTGGCACTAGCACAGCATCAACAACAACATAGCTGCAATCATTAATTCACGTGCCAGTGATAACACTGCAAAACAATGCAGGATGAAATAAATGAAGCGGTTCCCTCTACTTCTGAATGCAACCTGAAAGAGAAGGGCTGAATTAGATGCCAATATTTTGACCAGACCCATAGGGCTCTGGTCAAAAGTATTGCACTACGTAGGGGAAAGGGTGCCATTTGGGGAATAGCCATGGTGAGTCTGCTTCCATCTGAAACATGTCAGAGGATTTAATCCCTTCTCTACATATCTCCCAATCTCACGTCTTCTTTTTGTGGACTATTACCGACAGAGCTATGCTAAGGACCTGCTTCTTGCGAAATAGGATTTGCAGAGTAGATTGCACACCGTTTAAATGATTGATATCACTTGTGTGTGAGAAAGGGATAATGAAGTTTAGGTTTATTCTAAGGTGAAATCAAGATAAACTAAATAAGATGGGAAAAACAATAGTGGGGCTCAGTTGAGAATCTATGATCATTATTGTATGTGATGATTCAAGGTGTACAAAGTGTAAAGATCTATTATTAAGTACTTGATAAGCCATACAATTGCATAATACTAGCTCAACACAACATGACCAGAAGTATGTGGACACCACTTCAAATGAGTGGATTCGTATATTTCAGCCACACCCGGTGCTGACAGGTGTATACAATCGAGCACACCGCCATGCAATCGCCATAGACAAACATTGGCAGTAGAATGGCCCATACTGAAGAGTTCAGTGACTTTTAATGTGGCACTGTCATAGGATGCCACCTTTCCAAGAAGTCAGTTCGTAACATTTCTGCCCTGCAATGTCACATCTAGTGAAAAGCCTTCCCAGAAGAGTGGAGGCTTTTATAGCAGCAAAGGGGGGGGACCAACTCCATATTAATGCCCATGATTTTGGAATGAGATGTTTGATGAGCAGGTGTCCATATACTTTTAGTCATGTAGCGTATATAAGAAAATTAACATGATTAAGAGAAACATATTCATGAAAACATTTCACTTTGAACAACTACACCATCTAGTGACCTTTTAGAAGTCTGACTAACAATGGAAATGTGCCTTTTTTGTAGCGTTCATTGAACATACTGTACATATTGCACTGTATACAACTTCTGCTATTATACTGGCCCTTAGTCTGTGGAAAAGTTGCATAAAACTGCTATTCAATGCATAGAGCTGGCCATGCTCTTTAAGTGAGTTGTTGATGAACATAAATGAAGGTCAGTTGTAATGTAGTAAAGGCAAAATAATGACACACGGAAACAGAAATAATGTCAATGCTAGTTTTTATTTGAAGCTACTTTGAAATACCTATTTTCCAGAGGGAAGGGAAAAAAAACAACACAGAAACTAATTTAAGCCGATGTTGGAGAAACTGAAAAAGGAACTTCCCTGATCGTGTTTAAAACAATCGGGCAAGCTCCTGGAAATACATATATCACTAACAATAACTCAACTAGTTACACTGAAATGTATTTAAAAAACGATTTAAAGACAAACCTACAATAATCAGACTTATGATCTAGTACTTATTAAAATCAGGGCTGGTCCAACCTGCGCTTAAGGACCCACAGGGTGTGCAAGCCTTTGTTCTAGCATACACTTTTCTACTAATAAGATAATTAGTAGAATCAGGTGTGGTAGAACGCAGCTTGAACAAGAACTCACACCTTTTTTTTTGTGTTTATTTTTTACCCCTTTTTTTCTCCCCAATTTCGAGGTATCCAATTGGTAGTTACAGTCTCGTCTCATCGCTGTAACTCCCGTACGGACTCGGGAGAAGCGAAGGTCGAGAGCCGTGATCCTCCGAAACACAACCCAACCAAGCAGCACTGCTTCTTGACACAATGCTCACTTAACCCGGTAGCCAACTGCACCAATTTGTCGGAGGAAACACCCTACACCTGGCAACCTTGTCAGCGTGCACTGCACCCGGCCCACCACAGGAGTCGCTAGTGCGCGATGGGACAAGGACATCCCTGCCGGCCAAACCCTCCCTTAACCCGGACGACGCTGGGCCAATTGTACGCCGCCCCATGGGTCTCTCGGGCGTGGCCGGCTGCAACAGGGCCTGGACTCTAACCCCAAATCTCTAGTGGCACAGCTAGCACTGCCTTAGACCACTGCGCCACTTGGGAGGCAACAAGAACTCACCCCTGATACAAAATACTAACAAATCACAAACTGCTGGGAAACACCCATAAAAAGATGAGTCTTTCAGTACAAAACAATTATTGCTGATGGGACTCTCTAGAAGGGCCGCCAAATGAGCAGCAACGCTCCTCTGGGTGTAAATTCTGTGGATTTGGAAACTAGAAGTGCTCCTGAGTAGAATGCACCGCTCTTTTACTGTGACACAACGTGCAGATAATTTTGTATCGTGCAATAAATGATAGGAGTACGCACAAAGCCGGCGCTAGAACGAATCAGTTGAAGGCCCTTTGATTTCCACCATAGGCATGCATACTTTTTCACGGGACCCCCTATGTGTGCCCGCACATGCGCGTTAAATTCTAAAGTGTATGTTATTGTCACTCCTGCTCTGGCTCTCGACGTTGGCGGTCTACTAACCAGAGGTCCTGGCAACCCACATTGCGCTCACCTGGCAACCATCATTGCGCACACCTGCCCCTCATCGTTAAGCACACTTGAACTTCAGCACCTTCATATAGCCCTCTGTAGCCTCAGTCATCAGGCAGTATTGGTTTTGATTACATTCAGTAAGAATCTCCGGTTTTGTATTTTCGTCATGTTAATTATTATTAAACTTTCTGCTTCCTGACTCTGTGTTTACATGACATAATACTGCCTCAGAAATTATGGAAGCAGCGGAAAAGTATGATGGCACTGAATCGCAATGCCGTGGTTTCCTCCTCCAGTGGATGGAATGAGCTGGTGCTCCGCACTCTATTCCACGGTGGACTGCGTGAGGAGGTCCAGACGGAGTTGGGATGACAATATATCCTTGGATGCTCTCATCGCGATGGCCATCTGTCTGGATAACAGCTGTCCCTATTGCGGCCGGAAGGGGAACCAGCTTCAATGGTGTCCCAACTCGGGGTCCACTAGAGCAGAGGGATGGTCCTGTGACCTTCCGTCTCCCAGGGTAGGCGTAAGTATTCCATTATCATCGTTTTCCGACAAACTCTTTTTGGTTCCCATTTCGCTGGCAAGTGTTCTCTACAGTTCTAGTGGACTCCGGTGCCGCAGGAACTTTTTCGACCAGGTCCTCACCTACTCCCTTAACACAACTTCATACCTGCTCTCCTCTCCTTTTCCTGTCCAAGCCCTGGATATGCGACCATTGGGATCCGGCACAATTACGCACACTATGTCAACTCATGTTTGGTATGTACTCAATCCAAATCTCCCCGACACGCCCCAGCAGGGAAACTACTTCCTGTGCCTCAGCAGCCTTGGTCACATCTGTTCATTGACTTTAATGTCTCTTCCCCCCTTCTGATGGTTTTACCACTATTCTGGTTGTTGACTGATTCTCTAAAGCCTGGGGTTTTATCTCTCGCTCTGGTCTACCTACCGCTCTCCAGGTCATTGAGGCACTATTCCAGCAAGTCTTCTGGCCCTATGGCTTTCCTAAGGACATTGTTTCTGACCGTGGTACCCAATTCACGTTGCGGGTCTGGAAAGCCTTTATGGAGAAGCTGGGGAGGGCACGGTCAGCCTCACATCTGGGTGCCGGCCTCAGTCTAACAGGCAGGTGGAGAGGACCAACCAGGAGCTGGGGAGGTTCCGAAGGAGACCGCCCTCTGAAGGATCAGCGGACCGCCACCGCAGTGAGGCTTCCGTGTTCCATTCTGGTGATCACGTCTGGCTCTCCACCAGGAACCTCCCGCTCTTCCTGCCCTGCCAGAAGCTGAGCCCTCGGTTTGTGGGAACCTTGAGGGTCAATGAAGTAACCTATCCTTTAGAACTCCCCACCAACTACCGGATCTCACCCTCCTTTCCATGTTTCCTGGTGGTTCCTGATCCCAACATCATCCGGGTTTCCATCGCCGACATCCGTTTGGTATCTCAATCATTGTCATGTATTTAATCAGCAAAAAAAATCTGAACTAAAATAATACAAAGTTAAAATTCAACCAAGGCTAGAGCACCAGCCTCAGCCATATGAACACATTGCCATGCTATGTTGTCTTAGGTCTCTTTTATTGTTGTGTTAGCTCTTATTTTTAATCCCCGTCCCCGCAGGAGGCCTTTTGGTAGGCCATCATTGTAAATAAGAATTTGTTCTTAACTGACTACTTAAATAAAAATGTACACGCTGTGGAGCTAAAGGAGTGAGTGAATAGAACTCCCAGAGAACCTGCCTATAGGCCAATGCATCAGTAGGCCTATAACTTCCATGTCAACTACCGGTAAGTAAAATGCATAGGGCTAAAGCTGACAAATAAAAACATCCTGATGCAAATTCCGGTTCTTTCAATCCCATTCATCTCTCTACTCTGCCTCCCTTTCTATCCATCTTGACTTGAGCTATTGCTATAATGAAACATTGTATCAAATCGTCAACTGGATCCAGCCTGAATCTGTCCCTAGCGAACTTGCAACACTGCATCAACAAGCCTATTTCAGGCACTGCGCATTTCCCACACCAGTGAGCACAGGACAGACAGCTGTTTTAAATGTTTCCACTGGATATATGGAATCATCAGATCATGATATCTTTCACACCAAGGCTCTTTCACACCAAGGCTTGGTGATTATCAAGGCTGGGAGTGTTGAAAATATTTTTTAAATACTGAGGAACTGTCATTTTTCAATGGCTGTTTAAAAAAACAGACTTGACTTTCAGTGAGGTGAAGAAACATTACTTGAAGCTCAGCTTATGGCGAGTTAAGACAATCAGACATTGTTATTTTGGCACTTTCTGATGTTTGCATACAGCAGGCCAGGAAGGCCTACTTCTATGTATGCTCAGGCACAGGAGCTCTCTCAAAGTTATCAGGGCAGAGGAACCAGACACATGCTCATATGGAGCTTCCAAACAAAAGACAATTAACAAATCGGAACAAAAACTCAATGGTTATGAAATACACCAAAACTTGTTTCTCGCAAGTGTAGCAGGTTGTGAACTCCGCAAACAACTTTTCACTGAGAATGAAAATGGTAAATGGCTAATTAATACATGCATTAATAGAAATTAATGTAACCAAATGATGGGTGATTAACGGTACATTTACTAGGCCTACTGGTATACATACTATATGTAATGTGACATTTTTACGATCAAAGGGCAAAAAAATGGCGGGAGACTCCTGAGCCATTCCATATCTTCGCCACACACCCCTCCCCGTCTTTTTGTTGCAACATTTCAAATTATACTCAAGACACACTACCTTCACACATATTTTAGACGCTTTTCACTGACAGCTGCAACCCAATCAGCCCGACATATTGCAATGCACGCTGCCCAAATAGGCATCGGCCTACACTATTTTTTTATATATTTTTTTAAAGCTACTGATCCTCTGTGACTAAGTCATGCTTTCTGGTGAAGTACTTTGAATGTTTTTATTTAGACAGGAGTAATTATATAATTTTGGCAAAACATCAATTTACTTTAAGGGAAGACCGCATCCTTATCAGTGCACTCGCTAACTTTCCATTCCAATTCGCAAGAGGCTGAAACCAGAGATCTGTAATGACAAGATGCTTATGTCTCCATCCTAACAATAGCTGTAGTTGTCCCAAAGGTGGGAAGGCAGGCGACAAGTTTAGGTCTGTATATTATGCCCATACAAATGCATTGGGCGTATTCTGGACACGCCAAATGAGCTCTCTCGCTTCGCCTCTTCCTCGTTGCTAAAACTCTCTTACCGTAGGAAGCATCCGATGAGCGAACCAGCGCCCTTCTTCTTCTTAAGAGGTTTAACGGTGGTTGGCATTCAATTTGTTGCATTACCGCCACCCTCTAGACTGGAGTACAACTCCTTTATTCTTTGCTTGAAAAATAAAAAAGTACTAAATAAAATACCCTACCATCTAACACTACAGTCACTAATTTCAAAAGTATATAAAATCGAATTAGCACCACCCTGCTCCACGAATTAAATGTATTTATTCCTACCTCATGCCATCATCCTGAAAGGATGGGACATAAACACTTCATTTTTTTTAAACACACCCTGTAACTCTTCTGATGTCAAGTGTCGTACACCCAAATACCTCTCTGCAGCTGCCACCACAACCTCCATTTTCGGAGACTTCTGATCCATCCCTGCAGTACAATTGATAACCATTGTTATAAATGCTAAAAATCCAATCTTACTGAAACATATATCACTTTTTGGCCTCTGTACTGGTATGTCTCTACTACTCTCACCACTCCTCCCTCTGTACTGGTATGTCTCTACTACTCTCACCACTCCTCCCTCTGTACTGGTATGTCTCTACTACTCTCACCACTCCTCCCTCTGTACTGGTATGTCTCTACTACTCTCACCACTCCTCCCTCTGTACTGGTATGTCTCTACTACTCTCACCACTTCTCCCCTTTAACCCATCCTGTACATTCTTCACTGCCTCAGCATATGACAACCTCTGTTCTACTCTAACTCAACCTGCCTCTCTTGCACAGGACATTTCTGATCCCCAGCTTCATGTGCACCCCTACAATTAACACATTCCACTACTTTCCCCAATACTACACATTCCTTTGTCTCGTGCCCTTCTGCACATTTCTCACACATTGCACCCTCCCTCCTACACACTGCTGCCACATGACCATAAGCTTGACACCTGTAACATCGTAATGTATTCGGCACATGCGCTCATACAGGATAACTTATATATCCTAACTTCACTTTGTAGGGGAAAGACAACTTCAAAACTCTAAAGAGGACAAGCACACTTCTGTCTCCCCACCCTGTCTGCTTCGCATCAAACGACGAGCATCACAAACACCAGGAATCTTTCCCCTCTACTGGTCAACTTTTATATTCACTGCTACCCCAGTTATCACTCCTTTCATTGGTGCCCTTTTCTTGAAAGCGAAACAATTCACTTTTCTTCCCCCATTCGTCTAACGCCGAACGCCTTCTCCCTCTGCCCGACAGAAACCCAAACAATTATTACTAGACCACTTCTGGTTACCCTCACCGATTCCACATGACCCAACTATTTTTTTCACCCACCGTGAAACCACAAATGGATCAGCCAAAAGGCAAGAGTCCACTTTTTCCATAAACTTCACTCCTACTGTCACAGACTCTTCTTTTTTTCTGATCCTCGGTGCATAACCTCGGTCTCTGATAACTTCACCGCACCTACCACCTCCGATGCTCCTTCTGTCCAAAACAGCGCCCCTCTCAAATCTTACTATACGTAGTTCATGTATCTGATGCTGTTTGGCCAGTATGACATGTCATACTCTTTTGGTCCAGACAGAATCAGATACATGGTCTACACATTCTGGTACAAAGGGGCGCTGTTTCGCGACCAATAAAATATGTGTATGCGTCCAATAAATAATATGATTCTTCTTTCTGTCGGCGCGCTTCTTGGTCAAATAAATGATACATATTTCAATATTTGATTTGGACCGACAAGGAGGTACGCTAGGGCGGGCCAGGCCCCCTAAATCCATAACGCCGGCCCTGCACACACAAAAAAACATTGTTGACCATTTAAGCTTGACATTTTTATTTTATTTTTTACAAATAAATGACCTAATATCTTATATAAACGTTTTAATTATTATTTGTATGATACTAGTATAAAATGTATCGATAATTGTTCAAATGATCCATCATTTTCGCACGAATTATTTATTTACAAAGTATACAAGGGTGGAACTTTCATTCTGAAAGATTTAAAAAATACGTGACCCGGAAGTACTTAGTTATCCTGCCTGCTTTCAGAGCGGTGCCAGAATCACAGTAGAGGAAATAAAGCATTTCTAGCTAATTGAAATACACGTATCTGCTGTTGTTTCAGGTATGACAATACTCCGATATTTTTGTGTTTGACATTTGTCAAAAGAGTCGGGTTTTGCCCCTTAACTGAAAAAGTACAGCGGTCTTAACAATTTACCTGGCTAATGTAATATAGTCCAGCTGCTAGCCTAACGTTAGCTAGCAAGATAGCCAGCTAAATACGACTGCTAGCTAGCTACTTAAGCGGAACCGGTGATTCACTGACAACTAGCTACATCATCATCATCTTGCTTATTGAATCGTTTCTGTAATTGATTCTAGGTATTTAAAGATGCGTAACAGTAGCTAGCTATGTGCCCTCCCTTCAAATAAAACATCACGGAACACCCTTTATTCGTTTGTTGTGATAAAGCTTCATCAAGTCACCATCACTTGAGAACTCGTTAATTAGCCAACCAGGCTATAGCTAGCTAGTCAGCAATCTAACTAGCTATGTTTACTAACGAGCGCGTTTGACAGGTGTCAATGTTAGTTCACCGACACTTGAAGTTGACAGAACCTTTCCTATGCAAGATGATGGTAATAATGTTACATTACGCCAAATGAGAGTGTAAGATGGAAGACGTCCATCTGTTGACAGTCTGTCTATGCTGCCTTATTTCAGTCAAACCGTAAACATCCTCATTCATTCAGGACTCTACTGTGAAATGTTTTACAGGGTGCACACGTGAGCCTAAATTGAAAAATGATAGGAGCGCAAAGAAACATTTCAGGTATTAAAGGGACAATCCGTAGTAGAAACAATAACAAAGAAGATGCCCCGCCACAGTTTCCGTCAAAGTTTGAGAGATGCTGCTGGAGAAATGTAACCACACTCGACTTACCTCCCATGATAAACAAATTATTGTTTTAACTATGGTTTGAAGTTATAAGGTGTTTGTTTACATGTACCTTGTTTACAAACAATGTGGAAAAACAGGTTTATATTTTGGCTTCTAATGGGGCTCATGGGTCATTTGTTATACTTTTCAAGAATCAATGGGTTTATATAATACATTTATAAGTAAAACAAAATTGATGTAGTATATGCAGATTGCACCTTTAATTATACAAATTGCCACAAAATACAGGGTTTAGGAGAACCAGAAGTTTTTTTTTTAAAGGTTGGGATATAGCCTACATTATAGCCTACATTGGGCCTGTATGATTCCTACTCTTGAAGCTCATCTGTAGCTCTCCAATTTTCCTTAAATTCTGTGCCTCCACATGTCTGCATACTACTAAGGCTGCGGGCAGCGGGACAGGGAAGAAATCATTACAACAATTATTACCTGGGTGATTTATTTTTTCTAGTTTTTCTTTTGCTATTGTTTCTACCAAATTCAAATTCCATGTAGCACAGCAAAATATTTAAGATCATATGCCTCCAAAATGGTAGCACTGTAGAGCCCTATCAATAAGCTAATCAGTCAGTCTGTGATTCAGTTTTCAATAGAAAGTGTTATTAAATAAATGTAATCATTGGGTTCTTGTTATTCCTCAGGTCTGAATGAAAATTCATACTGTATGGGTTTGGCCTAGGGGTACCGCTCTGTTTGAGTTATCGTTCCACTTCTTGCCACAGAGTATAATATAAGGAGTGGATAGTTAGAAAAATAGGTTCTGGATTTTAGAATCTGGGTTCCCCTGCATCCCCTGATTGCCTTCACAGACTGACACACGTTTAACACTTGAAACAACTTCTGTAGATTTGTTTGAACTAATCTAATCCAGTGCGTTACCACAGTGTAACTTTCTGTCCAGGCTGGTGCCAGCACCTGTGGATGGAGTCTATGCTCCAGTGAGATGACTGACCAGGGCAACAACAACCAACACATCTCCCGCAACCCATTCGCTGCCCTTTTCAGCTCCCTCGCCGACGCCAAGCAGTTTGCATCGGGCCAGAAACCACCTTCGCACCATGGCGAACCACCCTGTGAGTTAACCCTCCTAAGGAGGAGTTACAAAGCGTGCACGCTTTTGCTCCAGCCCAGCTCTAACACACGTGACCTGACTAATCGGCTGCATGACATGACCTTGATTATCTCAATCGGTGGCGTTTTAGTGCTGGGCTGGAATAAAGGCCTGCAAACCTTATAGCTCCCCAAGGTTGGCTACTCCAGCTCTAATAGTTCCACTGTGTTACTCATTTTGGTCTGTGTCTAACTTAAACATTACTGATATGATGAGGCTCGCTCACTGGCTTGATGCTCGACAATGACCTCATACGGTTTCATATATCTGCTGGCTTATGTCATGTGTTGCAGCGGAGGACTCTGAGGGGAGTCAGTCAGAGTCGGAGAACTCGGACAGCATCGAGGACAATGACGACTCGGTGGCCGAAATCAGCCGCTCCTTTCTGTCGCGGCAGGAACTGTGCGAACAGCTCAACATCAACCACATGATCCAGAGGATCTTCCTCATCACCTTGGACAACAGTAAGTGCGGGAAGTTAGATTGGAGCGTATTAGGGTTTTTACATTATTTCTACTTTGTTTAGGGCACTTCCCCCCCATTAGAGTAGCAGCGTGATGCCACTTGTCCCTTCTTCTAGTTTACTGAATCTTGTTGTCATGTAAACAACCCTTACTGTTTCCTGGCTGGCTTTATCTGATGTAGCGTAGTGATATGAAGTAAAGCAAATCAGTCTGTTTCCCAGGCAACCATTTATGTGCCCATACACAAGCAACGTCCCGATTCATCACCCATCAACATCCCCATTCTGACTGTCTCCTTTATTCCCTTGTGTTTTCTGTTGATTTGAAACATGGTTAATGTGTGATTACAGCTTTCTTAAACTCCTTTGTAAGGGAATTCAGTATAACCATCCTTCCTGGCAGTCTTTTCTTCATGACATCTCTCTGTGGCTGTACTAGATTATATGGAGAGCATCAGCCAACTGACTGACTCAGAGGCTGTGTCATCAAGGGAGTCTACAGGTCCCCGATTACTGTCATCCTCCTCTGCTCATCATCCCTCACTGACTGGCATGAAAGTGCCCCGATGATGGAGCCCCTTTCTGTCAATGTCTAGTCTAAATCTAATCGGCTCGTGCTCTTTGGTGCTGCTGGACCGCTGGCCTCTTAGTATTCCATTTCAGGGCCGTCCAGTAAAGAATAAATGACTCACCCCAACTTAATACTCATATACTGGATACTGGAATGAGTCATGAATGACCGTTTCTGCTGTAAGTGAAAAGTAAAATGGTCTTAAGTGTTTGGAGTCTGCTCTTCAACATGTCTGTTGTTTGACCTCAGGTGACCCCAGTCTGAGAGGAGGCAATGGGATTCCGCCACGCTGTGTGTTCCTGGAGGAGATGGCCGCAGAGATGGACGGGCAAGACTGGCTGGACATGGACAACATCGAGCAGGTACAATAGGATTGGACTTTGGGAATGGTGGTAGCGAACTGTTCGCTGGTCAGCTCAGTTGACCTCTCTGCCATGAGATTCGTATACGGGTACTGTGTCCTCTTCTCATGACGATTTCCTCGCTGGCTTGTATTTTCAGGGGACTAGGTTTATTATATATACACAGTTCATCGTCTACTCTAAGAAGATGGTATAGTGAAAAATACATAGCGTACAATGTTCATAGGAACGTTATGATCCACAGGGAGCAGAGATCAGTAAATAAGTACATAATGTTCATAGCACAGAATGTTGGTTAAGTTTGACTATTTTTTATTTATTTTTATCCTGTATTAGGCACTCTTCAACAGATTACTGATGCTGGAGCCAGGGAACCATCTCATCTACATGACCTCGTGTAATGCTGTGAATCTCTCTGCTGACCGAGACGCTGGGGACAAGTGCGCTATACCGTTCCTCTACGCCTGCTACCAGAGAGCCAAGGAAGAGGTGGGGTCACATACACAGCACTCACTCTCATTCCCAATTTCTTCCTCCACGAATTGCCAGCCAGAATTCAGTCAGGAAAAGTGTGCTGTAACAGGCATACACAGTGTACAAATCATTAGGAACACCTGATCTTTCCATGACAGACTTGCCAGGGGAATCCAGGTGAAAGAAGGTATGATCCCCTTATTGATGTCACTTGTTAAATCCACTTCAATCAGTGTAGATGGGGTCTCCCGGGTGGCGCGGTGGTCTAAGGAATCATCATCAGTGGTCTAAGGGATCATACCTTTCACCTGGATTCCCCTGGCAAGTCCGTCATGGAAAGAGCAGGTGTTCCTAATGTTTTGTATGCTGTGCCACCAGAGATTCTGGGTTCAAGCCCAGGCTCTGTCGTAGCCGGCCTCGACCGGGAGGCCCATGGGGCGGCACACAATTGTCGTCCGGGTCAGTGTCGTCCGGGTTAGGGAGGGTTTGGCCGGCAGGGATATCCTTGTCTCATCTCGCACTAGCGACTCCTGTGGCGGGCCGGGCACAGTGCACCCTGAACAGGTCGCCAGGTGTACGGTGTTTCCTCCGACACATTGGTGCGGCTGGCTTCCGGGTTGGATGTGCATTGTGTCAAGAAGCAGTGGGGCTTGGTTGGGTTGTGTTTCGGAGGACGCATGGCTCTCGACCTTCGCCTCTCCTGAGTCCGTATGGGAGTTGCAGTGATGAGACAAGACTGTAACTACTACCAATTGGATACCATGAAATTGGGGAGAAAAAAATGGGTAAAATAAAAAAATCAGTGTAGATGAAGCGGAGAAGACAGGTTAAAGAAGGATTTTTAAGCCTTGATACAATTGAGACATGGACATGTGGCATTCAGAGGGTGAATGGGCAAGACAAGATTTAAGTGCTTTTGAACGGGATATGGTAGTAAGTGCCCTTAATGTTTTCTACACTCAGTGCATAAACCATGGTGTATAGGACAATGTAAAAGGAAAATATCAGAGCCTGCACAGTTCGGTTTGGGCCGCCACAATAGTGTGAAAAGGTCAATCGTTTTACTGAACATAATGAATGACCTGTCTAAGGATAAATCTGCTGTTTATTTCTAGATCATTTCAGTCTGCATATAGGCAAAATAAAGCATGTTTAGTTTGTGCTCCATCGCTGACAATGATGTGACAAATTCCTAACCTCCCTGCTCCCTCCTGACATTACACACCCCCAGGTCACCAAAGTACCGGAGAAGCTGTTGTCGTATGCGGTGCGCTGTAAGAACCTGACGGTGTCCAACACTCGCACAGTCCTGCTCACCCCCGAGATCTACATCAGCCAGAACGTGTATGAGCAGCTACTGGATTTGCTGCTGGAGGGAGTCGGCGGAGCCCGTGAGTCCATTCAATTATTAAAGCAGCCCGACTGTCTGAGGATCCCTCTTCTGTTCTATCTCAGTAGCCAAAGAAAATGGTGTTGTCTGCTGCTCAGGTATCGACTGTTGAGGCCTCCCAAGACAGGATGTGCTGTAACTTAGGCTAGTTTGCCCCTGCTGATGAAATAACTGTTTTTTACTGCTTTGAACTTGTCGATCTGCATTTATGAGAGTACAATATCCTCACTTTGCTATGTGTTGTTGTTGTGTGGTTTGTGTCCAGAAAATGGTGGGAAAGAGGCCTGTACAATTCAGAGAATATACTTTACTGATCTGTTAAGTTATTTTTCCTAATATACAGTACCAGTCAAAAGTTCGGACAGCTACTCATTCCAGGGATTTTCTTTGTTTTTACTACTTTCTACATTGTAGAATAATAGTGAAGACATCGAAACGATGAAATAACACATATGGAATCATGTAGTAACTCCCCAAAAAGTTAAACAAATCTAAATCTATTTTAAATTTGAGATTCTTCAAAGTAGCCACCCTTTGCCTTGATGACAGCTTTGCACACACTTGGCATTCTTTCAACCAGCTTCATGAGGTAGTCACCTGGAATGCATTTCAATTAACTGGTGTGCCTTCTTAAAAGTTTACTTGTGGGATTTCTTTCTTTAATGCGTTTGAGCCAATCTGTTGTGTTGTGACAAGGTAGGGGTATACAGAAGATAGCCCTATATTATGGCAAGAACAGCTCAAACAAGCAAAAACAAACGACAGTCCATCATTACTTTAAGACATGAAGGTCAGTCAATATGGAACATTTCAAGAACTTTGAAAGTTTATTCAAGCGTAGTTGCAAAAACCCGCAAATGCCATGATGAAACTGGCTCTCATGAGGACCGCCACAGGAATGGAAGTCCCAGAGTTATCTCTGTTGTAGAGGATAAGTTCATTAGTTACCAGCCTCAGAAATTGCAGCCCAAATAAATGCTTAACAGAGTTCAAGTAACAGACGCATCTCAACATCAACTGTTTAGAGGAGACTGTGTGAATCAGGCCTTCATGGTCGAATTGCTGCAACAAAACCATTACTAAAGGACACCAATAATAATAATAAGAGACTTGCTTGGGCCAAGAAACATGAACAATGGACATTAGACCAGTGGAAATCTGTCCTTTGGTCTGATGAGTCCAAATTTGAGATTTTTGGTTCCAACTGCCGTATCTTTGTGAGACGCAGAGTAAGTGAACGGATGATCTCTGCATGTGTGATTCCCACCGTGAGGCATGGATGAGGAGGTGTGGCGGTGCTTTGCTGGTGACACTCTGTGATTTTTATTTTATTCAAGGCACACTTAACCAGCATGGCTACCATAGCATTCTGCAGCGATAAGCCATCCCGTCTGGTTTATGCTTAGTGGGAATATAATTTGTCTTTCAACACACCTCAGGCTGTGTAAGGGCTATTAGACCAAGAGGGAGAATGATGGAGTGCTGCGTCAGATGACCTGGCCTTCACAATCACCCGACCTCAACCCAATTGAGATGGTTTGGGATGAGTTGGACCGCAGAATGAAGGAAAAGCAGTCAACAAGTGCTCAGCATATGTGGGAACTCCTTCAAGAGTTGGAAAAGCATTCCAGGTGAAGCTGGTTGAGAGAATGCCAAGAGTGTGCAAAGCTGTAATCAAGGCAAAGGGTGGCTACTTTGAAGAATCTCAAATTTAAAATAGATTTAGATTTGTTTAACTTTTTTGGGGGTTATTTCATAGTTTCGATGTCTTCACTATTATTCTACAATGTAGAAAATAGTAAAAAATTAAGAAAAACCCTATAATGAGTAGGGCTGTCCAAACATTTGACTGGTACTGTATACCTAAACCCTTTTATGAGCCAGGAAAATCCCTGTACATGTATGGTTCTGTAAAGTACAGTATATTCTCTGCATTAAACAGGCCTATTATACAGGGTTTTTACTTTTCTATACCTATGCCCCTTTTTGAGCCAAGAAGTACCCTGACATTAAGTGTGGTTTCTGTTGTGCGTTGCAGAGCTGGAGGAGGTGGTGGAGTTCGTGGAGGAGGTGATCGCTGGCCTGTTGGCTGACCAGGAGGTGCGCACCTTCAGCGAGGTGATCGGGCCTGTGCTCGATATCTTCCAAGGCCGTGTGAAAGACTTGGATCTCTGCCAGCTGCTACTCTTCTCCTACCTGGACCTGCTCCTCTACTTCAGCCGGCAAAAAGATATCGCTACGGTCAGGGGCCGTAATGCATTGTCATCACTCCTCTGGACTGTTTTCTATAACCCTGATTATATTCTATGCTGTTCTATTTATAGCAAGATTATTATTATTTTAACAACTGCATTCATATATCTACGATGGACAGCCTTGATCTCAAAAGTAGTTTACTCTTTGCTAATATAATATACTTCAAATTGTCTTCCTCCAGGTATTGGTGGAGCACATCCAACCCAAAGATCCCAACAATGGGCTTCAGTATCAGAAGACCCTCCTTGGCACTGTGTTGAGTATCTCTTGCCTGCTGAAGACCCCGGGGGTGGTGGAGGGTCACGGCTTCTTCCTCAACCCGTCACGCTCCAGTCCACAGGAAATGAAGGTCCAGGAATCCAACATACACCAGGTAAGGGCTCTAGAAATAGAGGCTTTGGTCAAAAGTATTGCCCTATATAGAGAATAGGGTACTATTTGGGATGGACCCCTAACCTTATCATCTTCTGTGTCTCCAAAACTCCACTTAGGCCTACATCCAGCGTACTGCCAAGAGTCAGACAGATTCTAAGGGTCAGACACTAGCTTAGTCTAAGCTTATGATTGAGTCACTCTCACTCAGATATCATGTGAACATGACATAAGTCCTGGCAAAATGTGTAGAATTGCAGGAAATTAGCTTTAAACTGAAAAAATAAATACAAAATCACCTCATAGCAAAATGTGCAGAATTTGAGGATATTACATTCGAAACGGCAATATTTTCTCTCCACCCCATGGCAAAATGAGTAGAATTGCATGAAATTACTTTTAAAACTGCAAAATGTTCTCTCCACCCCAAGCCAAAATGTGGAGAATTGCTGAAAGTTTTACTTTAACAATGCATAAACAATTATCCACTGCCAAGAGGGCGGGCACTAAAATGTTTTGTTTCCCCCCGAAAGGCTAGAGGCGCTTCTGCCTGATGAGCTTCCCCAAAATTTACCGGAACTTTCCAACACCTTTCCCATATTTAAATATTTTTGGGCTACCCAACCAAATTAACATAGAAATGTAAGTTATAGATCTGTCATTCTCATTGAAAGCAAGTCTAAGAAGCGGTATATATGTTCTATGTGCACTATTTTTATGCTTCCCAGTCTTAAATTTCATTTTTGCGTCTTTTAATTTCGGTTTTGTGCACCAGCTGAAAATTCAATATTTTGGATTATGCTAAATGTATTTCATAGCATTCATAGCGTTTTCATAGCAATTTTAGCAACCAGTAAATGGCGTAGCGATTTCTGCGTAGTGCATATTTAAGTAATTTGAAACATATTCAAGTTATTAGCCTTGTGAACATATAAACTTGGTTGCAGTTTCTGTGCCACCACGCTTCAATAATTTAATACTGGTAATGAGAATGTGTTGTTTGGTGTCAAGTTATATGGCTACAATTTGAGTAATTTTTTAAGTGTGATTTTATGATTGCTTACTACAACACAAGTCAATTGTTTGCTTCAAGCTATCTCTAGTAGAACCCATGTCCTCAACACCCAGACTAGCTGCAGGGTGCTAGAGTGGAGACCATAAAACACAGCATTTGCAAGACAGAAATATCTTACTGTTCGTGAAGTAAATAATTGTTACATAGTCAACAAATAAGGTGAATACATAATTTTTTCCCTCATAGTAATTTTTAAGTTTGATTTTATGATTGCTTACTACGAAGATGTTGTTTAAAGACCCCCAAAAAACTATTGTTTATCTTTTTTATATTTCTAAATAATGTCTATTTCTTCGGCCCGCAGCCCACTACTCAGATTATGTTTTGGCCCACCAAGCCCAAAAGTTTGAGCACTCCTGTTTTAAACAGCATTGTGATCAGTTTCAGACAAAAACAGGGAATCATAGTATTCAGGGGTATTTAAAAAATAAATAATCTGAATTGAACAAGAAATGGCATGCTGAAATG
Organism: Oncorhynchus nerka; assembly: GCF_034236695.1. Classification (NCBI taxonomy): domain Eukaryota; kingdom Metazoa; phylum Chordata; class Actinopteri; order Salmoniformes; family Salmonidae; genus Oncorhynchus; species Oncorhynchus nerka. The sequence continues at coordinate 55,214,631 of NC_088409.1, read as the reverse complement.
ATCCACTGACAACATAACATGGGCTTTGTCCAGAGAGTTCACCACAAGATCTTATAAACACACCAGTAGAACAACAAGTGTAGGTTACAGCGTTGTTAAGTGATTACCTCCTGTCCAGAGTATGTGAGTGGAGAGGTTCCAACCAACTCAATTCACCAATTACACATGTCGATCAGGAGCTCTACCCGGGGAAGTCCCATTTAGTTCTCTTATAGTTCTATTTTCATGATTTAGCTTATTCATCATTAACGTTTGCGTCAATCATGTGACCGACCTCACAAGGCTACTTCTCTCTAAGCTGAGACCTTGAAACTGAGATATCCCTTTCTCAAAACAAGGTTCTGGGTGTACTGCCGAATTGCAGATACTGATAGTGAAGATTTGTTCAATCAGTCACTTGCATGAACACAGAAATTGGTTATTAGAAAAGCACAAACATAAACATGTCCATCACATTCCATCCGCTTATCACTTGTGTGATAAGTCATTCCATTTTAAGGTAAGCATTAGAGTTTAGCTTCTATATCATATTTCTATTAAAGTAAGGGAAATCAACACATAAAACCAGACACTTCATCATTTCAAACGCTTCATCCTGGGGTTATACAGTCATTCTGGGTTATACTTGTAAAACCATTGCTCTAGAATGTTTTTACTTAAGACCTTCGCTTCATACAGTTACACAAATGCTTCATTACACAATTTAATTGATTGATTCTGGCAATGACATTTCAGCTGGAGCTTTTGTTGCGAGTGACATGTTAATTACAGATCTGTATCTCAATGCATTTCTAGTATAAAGTACTATACATTTCGCAGTGTGCAGACCTCCACAGTCAGTCTGATACCCCAAATAAACAATTTTGGAAGAGCCTAAATTCTTCGAGAGAAGACAGACCAGAACAACAGTTTAGTTTAGGGCATTTCTGATTCAGGAAATCCATACAAATGATTTACTGTATGACAAATGTCAAATTATTCACTGATTTCCAAGACAAATGCCAAAGAGAATACCAACGCCCAGTTGAAACCATTTTTTATACACCCCTATCATCTTGGCGATCTCACCGCAGAGTTACAGGGTCAGGGAGTCAGAGGGCGTATCCTTAGGGAGAAATCCCGCCCATCCATCAGACCCAGTCTGGTGAGATTTGTTATTGAAGCAAGACAAAAACAAAGAAAACAACAAAACAGCAATCCATTTCTTCATATAAAACTAGAGGTGGGGAAAACTTCAATCCATTTGAAGTAACTGTCACCATTACCAACATTATATTTTTCCTTTTATAGGCAGGCATGTGAACAAAATACATTTGCATATTTTACCAAAGGGCCCCGGGGGACTGGTAATTCCCCCTTTGAAACACATGACTAACCGTGATTCATACATCACAAAAAAAACACTGCCTGATAAATCAAAATAACAAATCAAATTAGAATTACGACCCTTGATGACTCCATCTTAACTTAATTGTATCCCATAAGGTAATGGTAAAATAGACTAGAGACAGGTGTCCCTCATTCAGGGGCAGCTCTCTCTCGGTCTCTTGTTCCAAATCACACGTAGGACTGTTAATAAATTATACCCTTCTTCCTAATTATCTAGTGTTTACATAGCCAATTTAAATCTCACCCAATGTCTCAAGTCTTTCTAGTGAGGGTGATCAGGCCTCACCAGAAAGTCAGATCAGAGGTCAGGCAGCCCTATTAAGTGAGTGTTTGTTTCCCTGTAAATCAGACATTATTTAAAGATATATCAAACATTTTGTGTATCAGGTTTACATTGGGGTTTTCAGTGCATTTGTTATCAAGATCATTTATATGTGTGCAACCAAAACTCTGACATTCGAAACTTCAGAAATGTTCATTTGTGTACCCTTTAAATTGCATCATTTCTAACCCGTGAAAAATCTACGAAAACCGAAATAAAAAGACCCCACACAATAAATCAAACAATTGTATTAACCACTAACAAATATTCATTAACAGGTGGGCTGTGTGTGGGTGCTGGCGTATGTGTGGTAAAAATTGTAGGGTAAAAACAAACAAAATGGCCAGACCTTACCCATCAAGCTGAATAGGTACCTTCTAAGGTAAGCAATCCTAGAACCCCTCTCTTGTAATCAATGTTATTTTGACCTGGTGCATTGACATACAGTTCTGTACGAACTGTCCCTGGGACATAAACTAGTCAAAAGATGAAACCTGTTGTTTAACAAATCTGCTAGTACCTTCAAAAAGTTGGTGCTGGCTTATGAGCTCAATATTCGGTACTAAAAACATTTACCTTGATTTACTTCAGTCTGAACACAGTTCCACGTAATGGAAACAGATATTTGTTTAAGAGGACATTACCTTCTTTTTTAAAACACTGGTGCTACCCAAACTATAGAATTTAGAAATTGTAAAAAAAAAATCTTATTCAATTATTCATACCTCTGTCCCAAATGTCCACACTGTGTCTCTTACAGCCTGTTTGAGTTCAGTGTGTACTGGCGGCTATCTATTGTTCCACAGGATGCTTATCTCTAGCCCAAACACCAGATAGCGGCCGCTAAATTAATATCAGTCCCAATGCTCAATCCCTCCGTTTGTCATGTGACCTTGTATTGAAACATTTACTTCAAATTACTAAGATATTGCATTATCAGAGTGCTATCTGAAATCCAATTACCATTCACTTTGTTACTTTCACTAGTCTCCATATCTATTTCCTTCAAATAGGACTCCCTTCTTCCCAATTGGAAGACCTTCTCAGTATATTACTACTAATACACATGGATCACTCTCAAACCAAGTTCTGCTTTTCCCCCTATTGCAAGGTTTTAAACAAAACAAAACAAACATGATATATTTCTCCATATTGGAAGGCATTGTTTTAATTTGTCTACCCTAACGATGTTACTCTATTTGTATTACCAATCTCTGTTGGATATTCACTTTCTACTTCATACTTTTTCAGTTCTGCCCACAAATGTTCTATAGGATTGAGGTCAGGGCTTTGTGATGGCCACTCCAATACCTTGACTTTGTTGTCCTTAAGCAATTTTGCCACAACTTTGGAAGTATGATTGGGGTCATTATCCATTTGGAAGAACCCTTTGCGACCAAGCTTTAACTTCCTGACTTGATGTCTTGAGATGTTGCTTCAATAGATCCACATCATTTTCCATCCTCATGGTGCCACCTATTTTGTGAAGTGCACCAGTCCCTCCTGCAGCAAAGCTCCCCCACAACATGACACTGCCACCCCAGTGCTTCACGGTTGGGATGGTGTTCTTCTGCTTGCAAGCCTCCCCCTTTTTCCTCCAAACATAACGATGGTCATTATGTCCAAACAGTTCTATTTTTGTTTCATCAGACCAGAGGACATTTCTCCAAAAAGTACGATCTTGTCCCCATGTGCAGTTGCAAACTGTAGTCTGGCTTTTTTTATGGTGGTTTTGGAGCTTCTTCCTTGCTGAGTGGCCTTTCAGTTTTTTTAAATTTCACCTTTATTTATTATTTATTTATTTATTTATTTATTTAGGTTATGTCAATATAGGACTCGTTTTACTGTTGATATAGATGCTTTTGTACCTGTTTCCTCCGGCATCTTCACAAGGTCTTTTGTTGTTGTTCTGGGATTGATTTGCACTTTTCGCATCAAAGTACGTTCATCTCTAGGAGACAGAACACGTCTCCTTCCTGAGGGGTATGATGGCTGCGTGGTCCCATGGTGTTTATACTTACGTACTATTGTTTGTACAGATGTACGTGGTTCCTTTAGGCATTTGGAAATTGCTCCCAAGGATGAACCAGACTTGTGGAGGTCTACAATTTGTTTTCTGAGGTCTTATTTTAATTTCCCTATGATGTCAATAAAAGAGACTCTGAGTTTGAAGGTAGGTGTTGAAATACATCCACAGGTACACCTCCAATTGACCTATCAGAAGCTTCCATGACATCATTTTCTGTACTTTTCCAAGCTGTTTAAAGGCACAGTCAACTTAGTGTATGTAAACTTCTGACCCACTGGAATTGTAATACAAGTGAGTTATGTACGTGAAATTATCTGTCTGTAAACAATTATTGAAAAATTACTTGTATCATGCACATACTAGATGTCCTAACCGACTTGCCAAAACTCTAGTTTGTTAACAAGAAATTTGTGGAGTGGTTGAAAAAAAAAGAGTTTTAATGAATCCAACCTAAGTGTATGTAAACTTCCGACTTCAACTGTATGTAATGCTTTGGAGGGATCAATGTGTGTTAACTGGTCTAGCACTGTCTATCAGTCCCCTGTAGATGGCATGCCCTGTCCATAATAAGTCTAGCACCTTAGACAGCATAGACAGGGAAGCAGATGCAGTTTCCATTTTGCTTACTCACAAATTGGTTTTTGAACATCATCATTTGGGATATCAACTTAAACTCCATTGTAAAGTAAACTGTAGCCTTAAGTTTAGTTGTTCAACATACATTGGTTCTATTTATAGTTGAAATGGTTAGGGGTAAGTCAATCTTTGTCTGAGACTCTATTTCCCAGACTCCTTAGATAGTCATACAATGCCTTAACATTATCTTTATCTAATGATCCATAAAGAGACCACTCTGGACATTTGTCAGAATACTTTTTACACCACTTACAGTGGGGCAAAAAAGTATTTAGTCAGCCACCAATTGTGCAAGTTCTCCCACCTAAAAAGATGAGAGGCCTGTAATTTTCATCATAGGTACACTTCAACTATGACAGATAAAATGAGATAGAAAAAATCCAGAAAATCACATTGTAGGATTTTTAATGAATTTATTTGCAAATTATGGTGGAAAATAAGTATTTGGTCACCTACAAACAAGCAAGATTTCTGTCTCTCACAGACCTGTAACTTCTTCTTTAAGAGGCTCCTCTGTCCTCCACTCGTTACCTGTATTAATGGCACCTGTTTGAACTTGTTATCAGTATAAAAGACACCTGTCCACAACCTCAAACAGTCACACTCCAATCTCCACTATGGCCAAAGAGCTGTCAAAGGACACCAGAAACAAAATTGTAGACCTGCACCAGGCTGGGAAGACTGAATCCACAATAGGTAAGCAGCTTGGTTTGAAGAAATCAACTGTGGAAGCAATTATTAGGAAATGGAAGACATACAAGGGGCTCCACGCAAGATCTCACCCCGTGGGGTCAAAATGATCACAAGAGCGGTGAGCAAAAATCCCAGAACCACACGGGGGGACCTAGTGAATGACCTGCAGAGAGCTGGGACCAAAGTAACAAAGCCTACCATCAGTAACACACTACGCCACCAGGGACTCAAATCCTGCAGTGCCAGACATGTCCCCCTGCTTAAGCCAGTACATGTCCAGGCCCGTCTGATCCAGAAGAAGATTGGGAGAATGTCATATGGGGCGGCAGTGTAGCCTAGTGGTTAGAGCGTTGGACTAGTAACCGGAAGGTTGCAAGTTCAAACCCCCGAGCTGACAAGGTACAAATCTGTCGTTCTGCCCCTGAACAGGCAGTTAACCCACTGTTCCTAGGCCGTCATTGAAAATAAGAATTTGTTCTTAACTGACTTGCCTAGTTAAATAAAGGTAAAATTAAAAAAAAAAAAAAAAAAAATATGGTCAGATGAAACCAAAATATAACTTTTTGGTAAAAACTCAACTCATCGTGTTTGGAGGACAAAGAATGCTGAGTTGCATCCAAAGAACACCATACCTACTGTGAAGCATGGGGGTGGAAACATCATGCTTTGGGGCTGTTTTTCTGCAAAGGGACCAGGACGACTGATCCGTATAAAGGAAAAAATGAATGGGGCAATGTATCGTGAGATTTTGAGTGAAAACCTCCTTCCATCAGTAAGGGCATTGAAGATGAAACGTGGCTGGGTCTTTCAGCATGACAATGATCCCAAACACACCACCCGGGCAACGAAGGAGTGGCTTCGTAAGAAGCATTTCAAGGTCCTGGAGTGGCCTAGCCAGTCTCCAGATCTCAACCCCATAGAAAATCTTTGGAGGGAGTTGAAAGTCCATGTTGCCCAGCAACAGCCCCAAAACATCACTGCTCTAGAGGAGATCTGCATGGAGGAATGGGCCAAAATACCAGCAACAGTGTGTGAAAACCTTGTGAAGACTTACAGAAAACCTCTGTCATTGCCAACAAAGGGTATATAACAAAGTATTGAGATAAACTTGAGTTATTGACCAAATACTTATTTTCCACCATAATTTGCAAATAAATTCATTAGAAGTCCTACAATGTGATTTTCAGGATTTTTTTTCTCATTTTCTCTGTCATAGTTGAAGTGTACCTATGATGAAAATTACAGGCCTCTCTCATCTTTTTAAGTGGGAGAACATGCACAATTGGTGGCTGACTAAATACTTTTTTGCCCCACTGTACGTACATGTACGTGTGGGTGTGCAAGTTGTATATATATATATTTTTTCCTGTTCATCAGATATCTTGTAACCCATTATACTCAATATTATGTTACTTTATCTCTAGTAACCCATTATACATTTGTGTTACATCACAGATTATTTTTTTATTTCACCTTTATTTAACCAGGTAGGCTAGTTGAGAACAAGTTCTCATTTGCAACTGCGACCTGGCCAAGATAAAGCATAGCAGTGTGAACAGACAACACAGAGTTACACATGGAGTAAGCAATTAACAAGTCAATAACACAGTAGAAAAAAAAATGGGCAGTCTATATACAATGTGTGCAAAAGGCATGAGGTAGGCGAATAATACAATTTTGCAGATTAACACTGGGGTGATAAATGATCAGATGGTCATGTACAGGTAGAGATATTGGTGTGCAAAAGAGCAGAAAGGTAAATAAATAAATAAAATAAAAAAACAGTATAAAAACAGTATGGGGATGAGGTAGGTGAAAATGGGTGGGCTATTTACCAATAGACTATGTACAGCTGCTTTCGGTTAGCTGCTCGGATAGCTGATGTTTGAAGTTGGTGAGGGAGATAAAAGTCTCCAACTTCAGCGATTTTTGCAGTTCATTCCAGTCACAGGCAGCAGAGTACTGGAACGAGAGGCGGCCAAATGAGGTGTTGGCTTTAGGGACACACATTACTCTTCTACACCAGTGTTCTATACATACAGAGGTTTAAATATTCACTCTAGTGTACTATTTGACAGCAAATTGGAATAGTACTCTTTCATATTTCCATACAGAATCTCTATATAAAGTTATAAATCTTTGGTTATTCACATCCACAGCAACTATCACAGCACAGCAGCCCGAGAGGTACACATCTCTTTCATATCGAGGATATCAGTGTCCGGGGGCTGTTATCCTCTCAATTTTTTTTAGATCAATGGGCCGGTGGTGGACAGAACCCCTAGATAACGTTATGGATCTAAAAACTCAGCTCACACAACTGGTTGGGGTATTCATTATTTTCGTTATTTAACTATAGTTAGGTATTCACATCAACACCACTCCATGTGCATCCTATGCACCATATGTATCTATACATATAAAACAACACCCCGTGCTTAATAACACTTGTGCTATTATTAGTATTCCCAGACTCAATCAGCTTATTATCCAAATTTAAATCTTAATAGTAGTAATTTCAATCAATTTATTATCCAAATTTCAATCAGCTTAATATGTAATTTCTCATATCGCACAACGATTCTCTGTCGTTACTTCCTATGCACCATATGTATCTACACTATACATATAGAATAGCACCTTGTGCTATTATCAGTGGCTGTAGACCACGTAGACACTTATCTTATTAATGCCTACAGACAGCTGTCAGCGGGGCATGGTACCGTTACTTGCCCTCACTCTAGTCTTCTGTCTCATGTATCATTGCCACGGTTCCTCTATAGTTTCTGCAGTCCCCATAGTCTCTTAAATATCTATAGTCCCTGAGCATCCATAGTCCCTATAGCATCACAGTCCCAATAGCATCCATAGTATCTATGGTCCCTATAGCATCATAGTCCCTACAGCATCTATAGTCCCTCAGCATCCGTAGTATCAATAGTTTATATAATCATAAATGCTATGGTCTCTATAGACTCTATAGTCTTGCCGCATAAACAGAATAACACACTCAGTAACTCCACACTCACACCACTTTCACATCCACTACATGCTATTACTTGACTTAGGATTAGTGGTACCCTCTCCTCCTTCATTTGAGTTTTTTTGCAAAAAATAATGTTGCCCCCTTTTTCTTCCCAATTTTTGCGATATCCAATTGCGATCCAGTTATGATCTTGTCTCATTGCTGCAACTCCCCAACGGGCTCGCAAGAGGCGAAGGTTGAGTCATAAGTCCTCTGAAACATGCGTCTTAACACCCGTCCATTTAACTCAGAAGCCAGCTGCACCAATGTGCCGGAGGAAACACCATTCAACTGACAACCTGAAGTCAGCCTGCAGGCGCCCGACCCGCCATGAGTCACTAGAGTGCGATGAGCCAAGTAATGCCACCCCCCGGCTAAACCCTCTACTAACGAGGATGATGCTGGGCCAATTGTGCGCCGACCTATGCTCCACCTGTTTTCCTCGCACACCCCCCACTGGAAAGCTCCGCAGGCAGAATCAATCATACAGTTCATGACGCCAATTCGATCTCTTAAAAGTTTAGTTAATTTTTGTTATATCTATCTATATCCATCATTTATTTTGGCTCAATAAGCCTGGCATATTCACACTTTCAATGAGCTTTCCATTTTGATAGGGTTATTTTGCCTAAAAACCTTTTAGGCCTACCTAATAGAAGAGGAAAAAAACAACTGCATCTCATTCACAGCCTGGCAAGAGTGGCCAAAAGGGTGTTTAGCATCCCCAGTGGCTCTGCAGGTGTGGAGAGGGTATTCTCTGCTGCTGGTCTGCTCTCCAGGCACCATCGCATGAGCCTGAAGCCACAGACTGGCCAAACTCATGTTTGTTAATTAATTACACTGAGCCTAATAAGGCATTTTTCATCTAATTTGTATTTAATTCGAAGGAAGTCAGAGCCGATATGCACAATTTATAGACTATAATGATTTAATACAACAAATGTTTAAATGTTGAGAGCTTCATGTCCCTACCAGCCTATGGTGTCGTACTCGCAAATGCTTCACAATATATTTCTTTGTAGGCTATAGCCTTGAAATAATATAGCCTAAATAATTCATTTTCGTTCCTTCTTAAGCTCCCTGTCTAGATCCTGATCTATTTAGAGTTGTATATGCTGTTTAATATGACAGGTAGCCTATTTGAAATGGTGAGCGCTTCTAAATGACTTCTCATTCAAATCATGGTTTGGTTTCAATGCATCAAAACCAAATGGTAGATCCAGATAGTCACGAAATTAGATGGGTGTTGGTTAAATTGTGATTTTAATGAATGGAGCGAATTTGGAGCAGCAGCGAGCGCGGAGCGGTTTTTAGCGAAGTGGTTGAAAATGACATGGAGAGCCGGAGCTTGCGCACCGCTCCATGAGTAATGAGCGGGATTTCCGACCACTCAACTTCACTCACATACTCTGCTCTCCTTTCCTCCCAGTTCATGGACCAGTTTCATGACAAGCTGCACCAGCTCCTGAAGAACCTGCTGCAGCAGTCAGGTGAGACGCGCCATCTGCTGCTCTCCTGGCTGGGCGGCTGCCTGCAGGCCAATGCCGGGCGCGCCAAGATCTGGGCCAACCAGATGCCCGAGATCTTCTTCCAGATGTACGCCTCAGATGCCTTCTTCCTCAACCTGGGCGCGCGCTGCTCAAGCTGTGCCAGCCCTTCTGCCGGCCGCGCTCGCCCAAGCTGCTCACCTTCAACCCCACCTACTGCGCCCTCAAGGAGCTCAGCGAGGAGGAGCGGCGCAACCGCAACGTGCATGGCAGAGGTGTGTGTGCACGTGTATATGCGTGCATGCGTGTCTGGGTCATTGGATATCCTTTTTACATAATAAAATCTCTATTTTATTAGGTCTGGACAAAGAGACGTGTCTCGTCCCCCTTCCCCCCCAGCAGTCGGTGGAGTACGCCCAGTCATACAGCCTCCTCACTGAGAACCTCATCCTCACACAGATGACCCTGCACCTAGGCTTCCACAGGTAACTAACTGGCCCTGTTCAGATGGGTGCAACGTTACAGAACATTCAGATATAATGCAAATTATAGGATAGAAATTATTGTCTTTCAAGTAGAATAGGGAATCATGTCAGGTCCATTCTCATAGTGTAATCCTTCATAACAGCTGAGCCATGTGTACTGTATCTAATGTTGTGAACTGGACCTTGACAAATTTCCGTTGTTCGCTCTAACATATGGTTATTAAAGTTGTATTGTGTCTTCTCCTTGCCTCTCCCTAGACTCCACGAGCAGATGGTGAAGATGAACCAGTCGCTCCACCGGCTGCAGGGTACGTGGCGGGAGGCCCAGCTCACGGGCGGACCGGCGGCCGAGCAGCTCCGCGAGCAGTTCGAGCGTCTCATGACGGTCTACCTGTCGACCAAGGCAGCAGCCACCCAGCCGGGCATGCTGCAGTGCTGCCTCAACCTGCAGGCGTCCAGCGCCACACTCCTGGTTCAACTGGGCCTCAGCAACCAGGGGCCCGAGCACGCCCAGCTCTCCTTCCCCCTGCCGCCGCTACACAACAGCCTGCTCTGTCACATGCCAGGTAGCTACCCCTCCCTCCCTCTGTCATTTTACTTTTTTGATTTTATTTTAGCTGGGCGACTTATAGTCAAGGCATTTAACTAAGGTAGGAAAGACAACCAAGTATCACAGTCATTGCAGGTAAAACTTTACGTCAACCTTACTTACTTAGACCAATCGCCCCATGAGGAGCACAGGCCGTCAAGAACTCTTTTGGCAGTCATTTCAATGTTGACACCATATCTTCAGTCATTTGAAAGATGCTCTTATGCTGGCTTGCAGTCAGTGCGTACAATAGAGGTGCTAAATCAGTGGTTTTCAACCAGTGTGCCACTGCAGGGACTCTCAGGTGTGCCGCAAATGTTTTCCTAATCTTGATAATTGTTTTGAACACTCACTTATAAACATGACCTGTGGAGTGGGCGCACCAGTGCCGCTCAGATAATACATTGAATGGCACATGGTTACATCTGTATCGTTGTTTCAAGTCCAGTTAGCTCAGGCTGTTGTTACATTTGTATCATTTGAGGGGCACGCATCACGAGCAAAGTCATTTGTATCATTTTACTTTACCTGTGAGAACCATTAGCACAGACAAGTCTGATTAGGCTTAGCTGTACAACAGCCGCTGCCATAGAAACAAACGGAACATGGCTTTGTGGTGGTGGTTGCACAAGTACAATGGAGAAAACCGCTCGTCTGTAGCGGCTGTTGACAGTGCTATAAAAGAGTTGTGAGAGAATAACACATATGTCGAGAGCAGAGGAGGCTGGTGGTAGTACCTATAGGAGGTTGGACTCATTGTAATTGCTGGAATGGAATGAATGGAAACATCTAACACATCAATTACATGGAAATGTTTGATTCCATTCCAGCCATTTAAAACGAGCCTGTCCTCCTATAGCCTCTCCCACCAGCCTCCTCTGGTGGAGAGTGTATTAAAAGGATGACTAGTAGGAGGGGTTGGTTATCACAAGGATTCTTGTACGTCTGCAGAGTTCTTTGCGGAGAACTTGGGAGATTTCTTTGTCTTCCTCCGCCGCTTCGCCGACGAGGTCCTGGAGTCTTCTGCCGAGAGCTTGGAGCAGGTCCTCAACTTCATCACTGTGTTCATGGGAAACGTGGAGAGGTAGGGGAAAGAGAGGGAGATGCCTTGAGTTCATCCACGCACACATGCACAGTACCCGGCCAACTGTTTACACCTCTGTGCATAACATCCATGTGTCCTGGTACACACAATGCCTTGAGGTCTGTTTATCTCAATTGTGGATCCCCGTCGGTTGTTACCACAGTCACTCTTCTGGATGTGATATTCCTAAGGGGTTTTATGTGTCTACCATTTGGACTCATCTATGTTCCTATTGTGTTACCCTTTATCCATGTACCCAGGATGAAGAACCCTCATTTGCGGGCAAAGCTGGCAGAGGTGCTGGAGGCAGTGATGCCCCACATGGAGCCGGCATCGGCCGGCTCGGCCCAGCCAGTCATGTTCCAGCGCCAAAGGGTCTTCTGCTCCTACCGCCACGCCCCTCACCTGGCCGAGGCGCTCATCGCTGTGTTTGTGGACATTGAGTTCACTGGTGGGTTTAGTGTGTGTGTGTGGCATATGTGTGTGTTTGTGTCTTGCACACATGCGTTTGTGCGTGCTAGCATCTAAACCTTTGTGATGAAGCTTCAAGTGCATGCGTGATGTCACTTTTATGTTATTGACTTTTGTCCTCAGGTGATCCTCACCAGTTTGAACAGAAGTTCAACTACAGGAGACCTATGTATCCCATCCTCAAGTACATGTGGGGGAAGGAGAGCTACAGAGAGAGCATTAAGGCAAGCTCATTTCCCTTTTTCTTTCTTAGTTACTTAGATGGTACCACATGTGGAGTCGTCCTTATTGAAGACACACGGTATTGTTCTTCAGTTCTGCACCATTATGTACCAAAATGCTTATGTGGAATGTTGTTTACTTCAGAGTCTTGCTGTTTATGCTTCCGAGAACCTCGAAGCCATGAATCCTCCACTCTTCCTGCGGTATCTGAATCTCCTGATGAACGACGCCATCTTCCTACTCGACGAAGCTATACAGGTGAGAAACTGTCAGCGTTTAGCTCTCGTTTTATGAAAAGAACATTCCTGGTATTGACTTATAGCCATCTCAGTGGCGGCTGGTGCCACTTTAAATTGGAGGTCGGTTTTATTTTAACGGCTGGAATGGAGCCAACAAACGGTATTAAACACATTTCTATGTGTTTGATACCATTCTATTCATTCCATTCCGACCATTGCTATAAGTCGTCCTCACCTTACCATCCTCTACTAATCCATCTTTTTTTGTGGGGGGCGGAGGCAAATAAAACACTGTAAAAACACCAGCAAATCAGCTCCAATTTGTTTTCATTTTGGAAATCTGCTCCAAAGTATTCCCACGCATACTAAAGAGATACTCGTACGCAAAGTTTTGAAATGCTTATGTTTTAGTCAAATATTATATATGTTTGGGCTTCTTGTGGTCAATTTGCCATCTGCAATTTGCCATCCGCTCAAGAAGAAATTGGCCCGCGATTGAATCTAGTTGATGTCCTCTAGTTTACAAGAAGATCCTACATTTCAACTGTGTCAGATGTTGTCACTACTTCTGTCTGGCCTGGTCCTTGTCGGTGGTAGTACCTGAGCAAGATCAAGCTACTACAGCTGGAGAAGGACCATGGCGAGTGGGAGGGCCTGGCTCCTGATGCCCTCAGAGAGAAGGAGTCCAGTCTGCAGATGTTGGGACAGCTGGCACGCTTCCATAATATCATGTCCAACGAGACCATCGGCACACTGGCTTTCCTCACATCAGGTTAGTTGGAGAAGGAGGATGAATGGATAGCAATGATTGGATAACGTCTTGGACATACGTCTCTACCTAGAGCTACACACGCTATGGGTGTTTGTGTATTTTTGTTGATATTGTTGTCCAATTCATTGTTAGTGAAACCATAAGCAGAATTAAGAGATTGCCCTGTTAAAGGTGAATGGCAATCATTTATATTTGATGGCATTGTGTTGAACAACTGACGATACAGACATTAGGAACACCTTTCTCATATTGAGTTGCATCCCCTTTTGTCCTCGGGAACAGCTTCAATTCATCAGGGCATGGACTCTACAAGGTGTCGAAAGCGTTCCATAGGGATGCTGGCCCATGTTGACTCCAATGCTTCCCGCAGTTGTCAAGTTGGCTGGATGTCCTTTGGGTGGTGGACCATTCTTGATACACATGGGAAACTGTTGAGCATGACAAACCCAGCTGCATTGCAGTTCTTGACACACTCAAACTTGTGCGCCTGGCACCTTCTACCATACCCCGTTCAAAGGCACTTAAAAATTTTGTCTTGCCCATTCACCCTTTGAATGGCACACACACAATCCATGTCTCAAGGTTTAAAGATATTTCTTTACCCTGTCTCCTCCCCTTCATCTACACTGATAGAAGTGGATTTAACAAGTGGGATTATAGCTTTCACCTGGTTAGTCTGTCATGGAAAAAGCAGGTGTTCCTAATGTTTTGTACACTCAGTGTATATGAATATATTGAAACTCATACTCGCTTCTCCCTCTCCATGATATCCCAGAGATCAAGGGTATTTTTGTTCACCCTTTCATGGCCGAGAGGATCATCTCCATGCTCAACCACTTCCTGCAGCACCTGGTCGGACCCAAGATGGGTGCCCTGAAGGTGAAAGACTTCAGCGAGTTTGACTTCAAGCCCCAACAACTAGTTTCCGATATCTGCAACATCTACCTTAACCTGGGGTACGTTTCAAAACTGCAATATTTCAAGGCTAAGACAAGGCTCAAGTAATTTGGGTTGAAATTCGCTTGTTTTTTCAATCTGTACTTCAGACCTGTATTCTGATAGTTTTTGAAATCCTTCAAATACTTTGAGCGTCTGCCTGAAGTGCCAGGTGGGACGGGTTTGCATGTTTTGCATGGTTCCATCGGTACTATTGTGCCAGGCAAGCACAGCCAGGCAAAGCTAAATTAGTTTGTACACTTTGTTAAGTACCATTTGAATCCATGTGTGGCATATAAGGTGGCTGTTTGGTTTTTAGTGATTCTAACAATGTCCGTTTTCTCTTTGGCAGTGATGAAGAGAATTTCTGTGCCACTGTCCCAAAAGACGGGCGCTCCTACTCTCCCACGCTCTTCTCTCAGACTGTCCGAGTCCTGAAGAAGATCAACAAGCCCGGAGAAGTTATTGTGGGTTTCGGTCTCCTTGCTGACAAAATAAAGGTTAGATCTGTAGTAGTATAAAATCATATTATACTGTACCACTACGCCCTCTCCATATCATAACCCTAAATGAATAACTACTTCCTGTCTTAGTCTCATGCAGACCGACAGCTGCAGGATGAGGAAACATACGCGGACGCCCCGGACGAGTTCCTGGACCCCATTATGTCCACGCTGATGCTCGACCCTGTGCTGCTCCCCTCTTCCAATGTCACGGTCGATCGCTCGACTATAGCACGGCACTTACTCAGGTGAGTGATTCCCTTAGGAGTAGTATGTCTACGTGCTGCTGGTTTATTCCAGGGGCTGTATGCATCAAGCATTTCAGAGTAGGAGTGCTGATCTAGGATCAGGTCTCCCCTTGTCCATGTAGTCTTATTCATTGTGATCTAAAATGCAAAATCAGCAGTCTTACTCTGAGATGCTTAAAACATATGGCCCGAGATCACGTTTTTTGTACGATATCAGGTATCAATTTTCATTTCCCTACAGCGACCAGACAGACCCATTCAACCGCAGCCCACTCACAATGGACCAGATCCGGCCCAACGAGGAGCTGAAGCAACAGATCTTACAGTGGCTGGCCCAGCAGGAGCGGCTGCAGATGGGCCCTAGTGGCTAGCCCTGGGAACTTCTCAAATAAACTATGATTGTACCATACCTTCCCTCACCTCCTTACCGACAGTAGTATGCTCCACTTTGACTCATCCATGTGTGCTTGCCTTCAAGCTTCGGACTTCAAACCACATGAGAGACTGTTATCTCCCTCTCATGCAGCGCACATGTCACTTAAAAACCCTCACCAGTCAATGGAAGATCCCAGGTCTCAGAAACTGTCAGGAGAGCAGGTAGTGGTACAATTGAAAACTGAGTTGCACTGCTACATTGATATGCTCTATGGTGGTTTGGAATTCTGCCCCCTGCTTCAGAGAATATACTGTTTACTATCAGTGGTTGCAGTCTGGTCAGAACCATTGGTCTAACTGGAAAATAGTCGTTTAGCAATTCCTAAATGATCATCAGCTCTGCCAAATGTTTTATATTTTAAAAGTAGGTAAAGTATACTGAAAACTTGTAGTTCAGAACAAAATATTGTCTTATTCATTTCCCCTTGTCTCTATATTAACCATAGTCTATATGCACCATCCATCTATGAACCTAAACAAGATTATCTGATGTTATTTAGCATTTACCATTGAAATAATGTGTTATGCAAGCATATAATACCCATAAAATAAAATGTGGTTAAACCAATCTTCATTGAAAGAATTGGTGCCTAAAACCACCAGCCTTGCTTTAATTTCATCAAATGAGACCAGACATTTTTCAAGTTATTATTTTGTGTCTTTGTTCCATTTATGATATTAAATGCGCCGTCAATGGATATGTCTTATATCCTAAACAAGAGATGGTATAGACCGTGGAGGAGACAGGGTGTCACTTGCTTTGGTTATTTACAAACTTGTGTGAGTTGCTCTTGTTTGGAATTTGAGACTTAATTCAAGTAAATTGTGATTTGCTAAAGAAATGATTAGAACTTGGGAAAGAATACCCATTTGATAGCATGCATTTGTATATGGCATATCTATCAACTTAATGATTACCAGGGTGAAATTATAATGCAATATTTTAAATGTCAAAATGTATTTGGAATGTACAGTATGACTAATAAATAAAAAGCTTTGATGTGTTACAGTATCAAGCTTTCAACAAGTGTTTGCATTACTTTTTCCAGTACCATAATAACTGGCAATAACCAAGTATGGTTATTAATTGGTAGATGTTTGTACGCAAACAGTCACTCATTTATTCCTAATACTCACATACTAAAGTTACCATAACATAATGATAAATGAATGGTATTAGGCACTGAACATGAAAGTACTTCCTAATTAACACTATCCAGTTACACTTAACAAAAATAGAAATGCAACATGTAAAGTGTTGGTCCCATGTTTCATGAGCTAAAATTGAAGATCCCATAAATTGTCCCTATGCACAAAAAGTGTATTTCCCTCAAATGTTGTGCACAAATTTGTTAACATCCCTGTTAGTGAGCATTTCTCCTTTTGAATGTTCATTTCTCTACTACTTCTCTAAAACGTTGTTTTAGAAAATTTGGAAGTACGTCCAACCGGTCTCACAACCGCAGACCATGTGTTACCATGCCAGCCCAGGACCTCCACATCCAGGTTCTTCTCCTAGGGAGTCATCAGAGATAAGCCACCCGGACAGCTGATGAAACTGTGGGTTTGACCAACTGAAAAATTTCTTCACAAACTGTCAGAAACCATCTCAGGGAAACTCATCTGCGTGCTCGTCATTCTCACCAGGGTCTTGACCTGACTGCAGTTCGGTGTCGTAACCGACTTCGATGGCCACTGGCACGCTGGAGAAGTGTGCTCTTCAGAGATAAATCCCGGTTTCAACTCTACCGGGCAGATGGCAGACAGCTTGTATGGCAGTGTGCAGGCGAGCGGTTTGCTTATGTCAATGTTGTAAACAGAGTGCTTCATGGTGGCAGTGGGGTTATGGTATGGATAGGCATAAGCTAAGGACAATAAACACAATTGCATTTTATCAATGGCAATTTGAAGGCACATCGCTGTGCCATTAATTCACCATTATCAACATGTTTTAGCATGATAATGCACAGCCCCATGTCGCAAGGATTTGTACACAGTTCCTGGAAGCTGAAAATGTCCCACTTCTTCCCTGACCTGCATACTCACCAGAAATGTCACCCATTGAGCATGTTTGGAATGCTCTGGATTGACGTGTACGTCAGAGTGTTCCAGTTCCTGACAATATACAGCAACATTGCACAGGCCACAATCGACAGCCTGATCAACTCTTATGCAAATGAGATATGCCACGCTGCATGAAGCAAATGGTGGTCACACTAGATACTGACTGGTTTTCTGATCCACGCTCCTACCTGTGACCAACAGATGCATATCTGTATTCCCAGTCTTGTGAAATCCATAGATTAGGGCCTAATTAATTTGATTCAATTGAGTGATTCTCTTATATGAACTGTAACGTAGTCAAATCTTTGAAATTGTTGCATGTTGCGTTTATATTTTTGTTCAGGGTAGCTAAGGACATCCATTTAGTGATTTGGTTGTTCTAATAGACGCTTCTACACACACTTTTTACATTTACATTACATTTACATTACATTTAAGTCATTTAGCAGACGCTCTTATCCAGAGCGACTTACAAATTGGTGCGTTCACCTTAAGACATCCAGTGGAACAGCCACTTTACAATAGTGCATCTAAATCTTTTAAGGGGGGTGAGAAGGATTACTTTATCCTATCCTAGGTATTCCTGAAAGAGGTGGGGTTTCAGGTGTCTCCGGAAGGAGGTGATTGACTCCGCTGTCCTGGCGTCGTGAGGGAGTTTGTTCCACCATTGGGGGCCAGAGCAGCGAACAGTTTTGACTGGGCTGCGCGGGAACTGTACTTCCTCAGTGGTAGGGAGGCGAGCAGGCCAGAGGTGGATGAACGCAGTGCCCTTGTTTGGGTGTAGGGCCTGATCAGAGCCTGGAGGTACTGAGGTGCCGTTCCCCTCACAGCTCCGTAGGCAAGCACCATGGTCTTGTAGCGGATGCGAGCTTCAACTGGAAGCCAGTGGAGAGAGCGGAGGAGCGGGGTGACGTGAGAGAACTTGGGAAGGTTGAACACCAGACGGGCTGCGGCGTTCTGGATGAGTTGTAGGGGTTTAATGGCACAGGCAGGGAGCCCAGCCAACAGCGAGTTGCAGTAATCCAGACGGGAGATGACAAGTGCCTGGATTAGGACCTGCGCTGCTTCCTGTGTGAGGCAGGGTCGTACTCTGCGGATGTTGTAGAGCATGAACCTACAAGAACGGGCCACCGCCTTGATGTTAGTTGAGAACGACAGGGTGTTGTCCAGGATCACGCCAAGGTTCTTAGCGCTCTGGGAGGAGGACACAATGGAGTTGTCAACCGTGATGGCGAGATCATGGAATGGGCAGTCCTTCCCCGGGAGGAAGAGCAGCTCCGTCTTGCCGAGGTTCAGCTTGAGGTGGTGATCCATCATCCACACTGATATGTCTGCCAGACATGCAGAGATGCGATTCGCCACCTGGTCATCAGAAGGGGGAAAGGAGAAGATTAATTGTGTGTCGTCTGCATAGCAATGATAGGAGAGACCATGTGAGGTTATGACAGAGCCAAGTGACTTGGTGTATAGCGAGAATAGGAGAGGGCCTAGAACATTTTTATTGTTCGACGGTATCTGTACAAAAATTGGAATAGAAAACAAATGTCGACCAATAAAAAAATTGTGTTGAAGCGTGTACTTGACCAACCAAATTACTCAGTTTATCGTGAGTCTTGTGTAATTTTACAACGATCACTATTACCTTGGTTTTAACCATTTTCTGAGGCCCTATGGGAAATCAACACTGAACGGTGCGGGTCACTTTCAGGTTTTAGCAAACAGTATCAGGGGGTGATTTCAATTTTAAGTGGTGTAAGATCATATCAAACTTTACAAGGCAACAGTTAACATGTCACCCCCCACAAATGATGCAGTGCACCCATTGGGCCAAACAGTGTAATTTTGTAGATGACGGATCTCTATGCCAAATCCCTTCATTCACCCAAGTTTCGTCAAAATGGGGCCAGTGGTGTCTGAGATATCGCGTGGGTTAGCTAGACATATCCCTGAGCATGTGTGCCAATTGTCAGCTCTGACAGTGTTAGCATCATGTGTACCAAATTGTGTTGCAATATGAATATCCTTCACTGATTTATATGCATTTACAGTGGCAAGAAAAAATATGTGAACCCTTTGGAATTACCTGGATTTCTGCATAAATTGGTCATAAAATTTGATCTGATCATCTAAGTCACAACAAAAGACAAACATTGTGTGCTTAAATACAATAATTTGTGTTATTAGTTTTTCTTGTCGATATTGAATACATCATTTAAACATTCACAATGTAGTTTGGAAAAAGTATGTGAATCCCTAGGCTAATGAGCTAATTGGAGTCAGGAGTCAGCTAACCTGGAGTCCAATCAATGAGACAAGATTCGGGATGTTGGTTAGAACTGCCTTGCCCTATAAAAAACACTCACAAAATTTGAGCTTGCTATTCACAAGAAGCATTGTGAACCATACCTCAAACAAAAGAGCTCGCAGAAGACCTAAGATTTAGAATTGTTGACTTGCATAAAGCTGGAAAGGGTTACAAAAGTATCTCTAAAAGCATTGATGTTCATCAGTCCACAGTAAGACAAATGGTCTATAAATGGAGAAAGTTCAGCACTGTTGCTACTCTCCCTAGAAGTGGTTGTCCTGCAAAGATGACTGCAAGAGCACAGCATTCCCAAGTTTATCAAGACATTTTGATGGAGAATGTTAGGCTATCTGTCTGCCAATTGAAGTTCAACAGAAGTTGGGTGATGCAACAGGACAACGACCCGAAACAGAGGTATATCAACAACAGAATGTCTTCAACAGGAGAAAATAAGCCTTCTGGAGTTGCCCAGCCAGAGTCCTGACCTCAACCTGATTGAGATGCTGTGGCATGACCAAGAGAACAGTTCACACCAGACAGCCCAAGAATATTGCTGAACTGAAACAGTTTTGTAAATAGAATAGGCCCAAATTTCCTCCTGACCATTGTGCATGTCTGATCCGCAACTACGGAAAACATTTGGTTGAAGTTATTGCTGCCAAAGGAGGGTCAACCAGTTATTAAATCCAAGGGTTCACACTTTTTCCACCCTAAACTGTGAATGTTTACACTGTGTGTTCAATAAAGACATGAACACGTATAATTGTTTGAGTGTTATTAGTTTAAGCAGACTGTTTGTATATTGTTGTGACCTAGATGATCAGTTCAAAATGTATGACCAATTTGTGCAGAAATCCATGTATTTCCAAAGGGTTCACATACTTTTCTTGCCACTGTATGCCCAGAATGTTTATTGGTCAAAAGCAACCATGTTTAAGGTACAGGTCTGCCAGGGGCATCTGGCTCACGCCCAGGAGGCAGGCCGGTTCCAAATCGAATGCAATAAACTTTTAGCTGGTCAAAACAGCCTACACGGGCGCCCAGGCGAGATTAATTGAACCCTGTTGATTTGTTGGATATGATTTTAAACCATATAATTTGTTGTTCGTTGCAATTGCCCCTTTGTTTCTAGTTATTTGCCAGGTATGGTAGGTATGGCACCTCTTTGTGAAAATATTGTGGACTTGTCTATTATGAACAAATACATTGACTGGATTGATTATTCATTGTATTGGTTATGATGAAACCCCTACTGAATATATTATTATATATTATATTATATTTGACATCGACTGTTCTCTTTAGTGTTTTTTTTTTTTTTTTTTTACAAATTAATGAGCCGAAATGTCTTGAGTCAATAAGTATTCAATAATTTAATCCGATTTTTGAGATGGATCAAGCGTCAGTAGTTTAGATCTGTTATGTGTTTTTCCGGCACGGCCAAGGAACTTGTTTAGTTAAACTTTGCCTTCAGAAAGTATTCACACCCCTTGCATTTTTCCATATTTTCTTGTGTTACAGCCTCAATTTAAAATTAATCAAAAACATGTTTTTGTGGCACTGGTCTACACACAATACCCCATAATGTCAAAGTGGCATTTAATTTTTTTTTTAATTTTTTTTTTTTACAAATTAATGAGTCGAAATGTCTTGAGTCAATAAGTATTCAATAATTTAATCCGATTTTTGAGATGGATCAAGCGTCAATTTAGAACTGTTATGTGTTTTTTCGGCACGGCCCTGGAACGTGTTTAGTTAAGCTTTGGCTATAAACTGATTGACTAGGAACATTGAAGAAATGCGTATTCGGGGCCACTTTATGCCCACCCCGCAACATGGTTACGGATGTTTTTCACGTTGGTGAGTGGCTGGGGATTATGCGAAATGCTGGTTCAGGGCCACACCCACTGAGTTCTCTGATCTTAGGGCAGACAGGCATAGTGTAAAATGGCGCACAGCTGTCGGTGGCGGTTCCCCGCTCGGCCCGGAGGGAGCAGCAACTTAGGCACCGGGAGGAGAGCGGGCCGAGTCCGGGTCACGGCCTCCCTCCGAAGTGGCACTGGGACCCACCCGAACACGGCTGGGCTCGGGCCCGGCTTTGATGCAGCGTTACAGGTCTCATCTGCTATCGGTTGCAACCTGCAGACATTTCGGGATGTTTTGGGGGAGTCGAGTGGTTCAAGTAGCGGGGAGGTAAGCGAAACACCAACTTGATTGTGGTTGGTTGTTAGCTAACTTGTTAACGTTTAATAGTTTCAAGGAGGAAGGTAACATTAAGTGCCCACACTCGCTAGCAATGTTAAACAGTAACGTTAGTACCAAGGAGTTGGATGATGCTGCCTCTGTATGCGGTGTTAGGAGTGTGACCTAACTTGTCAACGCCAATAAGCCAACTTTTTGTTTGGCCTTCATCCCCTCACTGGGTATCAAGCCCATCGACATGCTTCAATCCATGTGCTGCTATTACTACCCATTTTACAGTGATGAACCACACAAGTCACAACAAGGATGCCCGTGTAGGATTAGTAACGTTAGTTAGCCGAGTAGCACCTAACGGTGCTGATGTTGCAAAGAGTTAAAAGTAGCCTGCTCTCTTTCTAGCCACAATTTGGCCAAAGTGAATAAATTGACTCTGGTTGTCCAATATTGCCACAGAGGCGAAAATTGAAGGATGGGATCCAAAGCTAAGCCATCGTTCGTTGGCTTAATTGTGGGGTGGTGACTTGTAGAGAGAGAGCATCATATATCACAATCAACTCTTCAGATTTCAGAATGAGGTCTTACGTGCCAGTTTGCTACAGTATAACTAGTTTAACAGCTTTCTAACTTCATCGTTATTTAGCTAACGTTATCTCCGTTTTTTAACTGTTTGTGATGTTAGTGTTACATTGACTTACAGTCGCATGGGACCTCCCGGTTAGCGAGCGAGGCTCCTGTTTGAAAACAAAACATGTCAACTTCGGGAGGACAAGGTACCTGAACTTAATGTTTTTGATACTTGCTAAGGCACCTGGCTAGCTAACGTAATTTATACTCACCTCGTTTGAATTGCCCTAGCGTGGTAACGTTACACGCGTTAGTTAGCTTAGCATTAAACGCCGATATTGACGCGTTCAAGAAGCTACGGTTGTCACTAGCTTGCTGACACCTTCAGTGCATAATGCTAATGTTGGCTAACCCTTAGAACGAGGCTATTTACCTTGCCTAAATGATCAGCTAGCTAGCATGTATTCATCTTTCTGCCTTGATCCACGAATCTAAAGTTGCTAGGCGCTATTTGGAAACGACGTTATTAGCGATTTGGGTTTGACTAATGGTCTGTTTAGCTCGCTAGGTGATGGATTTAGGTTGTAGTATTACTCGCACATTTTGGCTAAGTGTTTAGCTCATGAACCTCTACCACGCTACGCACTTACTACGCGTAACTAGCTATCGCTGATACATAAGAAAATGGGAGGTGGACATGTTTTCCCCCCCTCTACACACAGTGCGTAGTACCAAAATAATGTCGGAATTGTGGACATATGATTACGTGCTGGCGAACTATAATTGTTGGTGGCCTGAGAAGGATTCGCCAGTATCATGTATGTTTGATGCGTGTTACTCCAAATTGAATCTTTCTAGTACTATGAGCTCGCAAGCTACAGTAAGCCTTTTTGACGGACCTTGTGATTGTGGGGGTGCGTTCGGTTTAGCGCACTACCATCTTTCTTTTTTCATGAAGAGCACGCGTTCAGTGCAGTGTAAATGTAGACCCTAGTGTTGTAGATCGGGACACGGAGGTTAACTCACCACTTTATTAACGTTGTAAGATATACTGTTATATTAGAGTACTTATTGGTGTTATTCAGATTTTATGTTTAGATCATATTCTGAGTGTTCTCCAGTCCATTACTCATGTGTGTGATTTCAATGAGCCATTTATAAGACCTATTGTGAAATTGGAAACGCCTATTCTGTCCTGTGTGTGTACACCTCGTACCATCACTAGTAGATTACCAGAAATGTTAATATAATCTACTTTGATGTTGGCCAGTGCTATAGAAATGAGTCCCCCTGCCTGGGCTAACACTTTAGGAAGGGGGATCAACATGTCCCTCTCCCTCTATCCCAAGACACACAAAGGGGGGGGGCGCGCACTATCTGGGATGCGGTGGGACAGGGCCAAAATCCCAGTGGAATTTGCCACTCGTGGAAGTTGTAGACACAGAGTTGTGATTTCATTCAGAGTGGATGTTGCGCCTGGGCAGGATTGTTCTTGCTCATCACAGCCTGCTGAGCTCACAGAGCAGCCGGACGCTGAGCCCCTCCTTCCAGGCAGACCCATATCCACTTCAGCCACACAGTGGCTGTCTGAGCTCAACTTTTCTTCTGACAGCTGCCACTTTGGAATATTAATTAGCCAAGCCTTTTGGAATCCCTCAAAAGAGGGCTTGTAGACCATTGTTGTTCAAATGGCAGCGTTTGTAGGCTATTGAATTTAGTGTTAAAAAAAACCAATTTATTTTATTGATCCAGTCAAATCATGATTGTTTATTTAAGCGCCCATTTGTCATAGTTGTATTTTTGGGTACATTTGTCCCCCCCCCCCAAAAAAAATCTGTCTCGCTGTTATTTTGTCTTGGAATTGAACCTGTCTCTCTCTTGGCTCAGATTAAGACCGATGTCAATCCCTCACACAAGTGCAGCTGAGTAGATGTTATCAGAGGGAATACTTTGCCCCACTGGTTTTTGCTCAATTTTGTGTTTGGAGGAAGGGGTCCAGCAGGTGTTTGCCCTATTTATGTGGCAGATCTTTGTCTGCTTTTATTCCAGCTTTCATGAAGTGCAGACGGCTGAAAGAGCACAGGCACGGATATCAAAGGGGAAGAGCGAAGCTTCCTCCCCCAGGGACTATGCTGGGAGGAGAATTAGTCACAGGCCCTCCCATCCACAGCTTTATTCTGCTCTAGCAGGCGACCAAAGGATTTTTGCCTCTGCTTTCAGAGCTGTGAGAAAGCCGTCAATTGTGTGTCTGTTTGGGGCTGGTCCCCCAGACTTTATGTCCCTTATTCCACCTCGCAGGAGGTGTGTCCTCATCTTTGTTTTTATTAGGGTGCCGGTTGGAGCTGCCTCTCCCTGCCCCGTGGGAGTGAGGTGTTGGGAACATGAGCCATCGATCCATCTCCTTGTCGGTGTGTGTGGGCAAATGTGAACCAATGTTGTTTTTTTAATCTAGTGTTTTGGCACCCGAGAGAGACTAATATCAAGTTTTTTGTGGGACACTCAGAATTCCTCTTTCTTGAGTTCGTCGAATTCTTCAGAGGCCCACCATTGTGAGTCATTGGCCAGAGCCACCTGAGAGGAATTCCCCAGTCGCCTTTTAGTAGGAATGTGTCACCAGAAGGGCATATACAGTATGATCTCCCCAATTGAAGTTCAAAGGAGGGATGGAGTATCGATACTAAATCGGAGTGAAGCCTCTAGCCCTTAATTTGGCTGTTCCAAATTACTATCATGAGAATATGATCATTAGGCCAATTTGTCCATACCCAGCTCCAGGCCATTTTTTTATTTATTGGTTTTTGGTTGGATTTAGTCTTATAGCCCACATTAAATAATACAGTTGTGAAGTACAAAATATCATGCCATTTTTATCCTGCCCGACATTCATTGCATCAATCTCAATTGTTAAATAAACAGATTGAGTTCTCCCTGTGATCGTGATCTTATTCCCTGACCACATTCACAATTTCGAGACTTTCTTTGCACATTTTATCTCGGCATACATATTCTTTTCTGACGTCTCTCGCCACTGACTTGGGTTTAAACATCACAGTCCCAGGTTAGTGCAGTGATGTACAAGGACAGTCTGATGTACATCACTTGATATACAAGGACAGGCAAAAGGCAGATGTCTCACAAGATTATACCGCATGGAATTGTTTAGAATTATGAGGAAAGCATCAAAGTTAAAACTAACATAACAGTGCTTGTATTTAAAGGGGACTTGAGGTTCTCTAGACATTTAGATTCCCTGGATGTTTGGAGCTGATTTCTACCACTTTTAAATATCCCAGGGCTGAGAGTTAATGATCGGTTTTTCTACTTGATGTGGAGGTTACAGGGAGTGTGTGTGTGTGGATCAGCAGCCCTGATGAGCAGAGCAGCTGTCTGTGACTCTTATTTACCTTGCTTTTTAAAGGGAGCTACTACAGGGACCTTTCTTCTTTGCCTGGTCTTTAAAATTATCGTTGAAATTAAATTGTTGAAACTAGGCAAATACATTTAGCTGAACATCACTACTAACTGGGGTTTTATTTTTTCAGGTTATCATCTGATTTTATGGAACAATCATAATTGGCCTTCTCACCTCGCCAAATATACACCCACGTACTAGTGATGCATAACAGAATACCTCAAACCGCTTTTACATCCGGTCTGATGGTTCTGCGCTTGCAGGGGACAGGCCCAACTAGCAGACCGAAACATGAACATCTCCGCTATGAGTCGGACCTGTTGCTCTGTCTCAACTAATCTATGAGGGAAAACTTGTCATGCATGATGTGGTAGTGTAGGTTAAAATTAGCATGTTGTGGATGGGGAAACAAAAGGAAGCAGGGGCTAAAAAAATATGGACAGTCTGAGTACACTACACAAGCTTTTCTTATGACTAGGTTATGCATGCTACCTTTCATCACCTTTCTCTCCCTGGCCTGCTTCTTTGTTTACTACACTTTACATTTGATTAATTTAGTAGATGCTCCAGAGCAACTTACAGGAGCAATTAAGGCCTTGCTCAAGAGCACATAGACAGATTTTTCACCTAGTCGGCTTGGGGAGTCGAACCGGCTACCTTTTGGTTACTGGCCCAATGTTCTTAACCGCTAGGCTACCTGCCACCCCTGTCCTAGCGAGCCCATAGGCCCTTTTGGTTTTACAGCACACTGCTCTCCCCGGCCTGCCCGTGGGCATGGAGCGAGTTTGTGCGCATGTCTGGCTGCATTGGGGAGTGAGAGGCGTGTGTGGGAGGCTTGTTTAGATTGGGATTTTGATTGCGTCTGTGCGAGAGTGTTCATCCCCTTTTCTTGCTCGCAGTCCCCCTGGAAACATGCACAGGCTCAGTTGCTGTACCAGGTGGTCAAGATGCTGCTCCCCTTACACACACCATGCTTTTCTGCCCATCCTCCTTCCCTCTCCTGTTTTGGCTCTGTTTACATCTTGCGGTGTGGTTCATGCGGAGGGAGGAGTGTGTGTGATGTCATCGAGCTACTCGCGTTCCGTTCCACGTTCCGCCCCCTTAGCACTCTCCAACCAACCAACACCTATAGCAACTTGCCTGAGAAGATTCTGAGAAATGCTGCCTGTATGAACTGTAGCACAGTCTGTCAGAGTTGAAGTAAGAGATGGCTAGATTGAAAGATTCTGGTATCAGAGGGCAACATGATTTTAAAAAATTAGCGGCTGCTACTATATTGCAAATTATCGACACTTGTCGTCATCACCAAAAATCTAGGCTGTATTCCAAATGAAATTGCCGCTGACTGAATGTTGCCTGATCACAATATTAATAGTATATGGGACATTAACAAGTTGGCTGTGCTATTCAGGTTGGAGTTAAGACTAGTGTGGACTCCTCGACAGCAGCTGCTCTACAAATGGGGCCGAAGGGACTTAAACTGCAGCCCCATATTCTGCTATAAATAAAGATTATGAAATGACACACCCCTACCCCTCTGGCACGAGAAGTGACACTAAAGACTTCCAGAGGAACTCTGAGATATTAATCATCTCACCAGCCCTGCGGGGATGCTGGGGATGCTTTATGGACTGTGGCTAGTTGGGTTAAGGCATCGCTACGGTGGCATGCAAAGGTGGGCATCTAAGGCCTATGTGTCTGACCTGCATGTATGAGATATCTTTGGCCTCTCAACTTGCCCAGTTGCCCAAGTCTAATGGTCAGTAGTACTGACAGTCCTAAACAACAATACTTGTGCTATATAAATGGAAGTTTGCTGTTTAAACTTAGTCATTTTGCGGTTGATGAGCGGGGTCCCACCTTGGTGTTGGAGGACATTGACTCTGTCTGCCTCCTGTTTTATCTATAATTACTGTTACACACTCATCCTGTGGCCCAGATGTAATTACAAATGGAGGGTCCTGGAGACCGAATAATATTCCATTTCTGTCCAATTCCAATTGAGCAGATCTTTAATTGAATCAATCCAAGGACACACTTCCTGGTCCTATGAGTGACTCGTTTTATATCCTGATATAAAACATCCCCACCCCACTGTGGAGACTGCACTGATTAGGTCCACCATCATCATGTATACTTGTAGACAAGGGAACCATATGGCACCCTATTCCCTATCTAGTGTGCTACTTTTGACCAGAGCCCTATGGGCCCTGGTCAAAAGTAGTGCACTAAACAGGCAATATGGTTCCATTTGAGGTGCTGCCTAGTCAACTGAGAGCTCCATTGGATTTTGTTGACCTCACTATGAGTCATGGTTAACATGCTGTCTGCGTAGCTTTGGAATTATTGCCTTCAGGTAACTCTTATCGCTAGAGATGGCCTCGTTCACTGTGCCTTACCTCAACATTAGGCAAGAGTGAAACATTTGAGGAAATGAAAATAAGTATCCTACTAAGTGTGTGTGTGTTATGTCAGGAGATGAGTCCCATCAGGCCCTCTCAAAGATTACATGACTGAGTGGGTGACATCACAGCTGATGTCAGGCAGCCTAGCAACTGCTACTGCTAAGGCTACCTGTGTGACCTGATGGGACTTCCTGGAAGTGATGAAAAACAAATATCATGCTCAACGGTGCCATGGACATCATTAAATACATCTGTGTAGCCTAATAACTGTCTGTGATCATCATATGCTACATGCAACATTGAGTTAGGCATATAGGCAATTTTCCTTTTGGCTACTAAAGAGCCCTTAATTGACAGGGGTCCTGTTAATGCAGAATTTAGTTTTTCACCCAGGAAAAAAAAGAGAATGGCTAAGAAATATCTTGATGCGTTTTGTAAACACAGATCTTAAATGCTTATTGTAACTTCTGTTTGGCACCGGAAACATTCTCTCAACTCTTGTTTTTATTTAACTGTATTGTTGGTTAAAAGGGCTTTTAAGTAAGAATTTGACTAAGGTCTATTCGGCGCATGTGACAAATAAAATTTGGTAACATTAGAAATGTCCTGGCCATTCATCGGATTTGCTTTTTCATTGTAAACTAATTTACTTATGTGGCTGATGGCCAAATAGCTTTGCACTTCTATTCTCATGTTTTTTTTAAGAACAAATTCTTATTTTCAATGACTGCCTAAGAACATTGGGCAGAACGACAGATTTGATTCGGGGATTTGATCTTGCAATATTTCAGTTACTAGTCCAATACTCTAACCACTAGGCTACCTGCCGCCCCTTATGAAAACGAAGCTATTTTCTGCCGAATGTTTTCCACTAATGTATTTTCTGTGAAGGGAAAAGTATAGTTGCACGTCCCTAATCACTATCGAAGCAACAACAAAAAACGATATAAAAAGCAGGTGAAATGGTTTAATAAAATATAAAACGCAGGTGAAATGGTTTAAAATGCAGATAAAAACATGCTTTTAATGTATGACCTGCGTTTGGAAATGTAGATTTCTGAACACTAATGTGACTCCTGCACATTTTGGGTTGCACATTTTGGGGAATAATCAGAGGTGGAAGCTTTCCATGGAAATTAACGATAATATATGCATATTAATTAAATTTAAATGTAGATGTTTTTTGCATTTGATATATTTACCATATCATATGGAGACAAACCTAAACCTTTTATACTTTTATACTACTTATTTTTTGATTGGGGGGTGGGGTACATAACCCACAATATGTAAATGTACAGAAGAGACAGAAACTGTCGGTTGCTGATGGTTTATGTTTAGACCGGCATTGCTTAGCAATATAATCTTGCTATGCTTATCTCAGGGATTTACCTAAAATGACACTTAAGTCATTTTTAAGTATTAAGTTGTAACTTATTCTGTTTAGGTTTAGGCAGACAGTCAATGTCCTCTAACACCAAGGTGGGACCCTTGGTGAACACTTTATTCGTGGGATACTCCTCAGTTCATATGTTAGAATTTCTAGAATCGTGAGATTCTACGTACAGTTGGGATTTTATTTTTGTTTTACCTCTTGTTTGAGATCGCACCGTGCAGTTCTGGCATCAGCCAGTTTATTTTTAAACTGGCATCGGCCATCGGCCAGTTTATTTTAAATTTTCTCTCCCATTTGTTGAGTGGGGGTCAGTTGGATACTGCTCGGGTGTAGGTGATCAACTGATAAACTGATCGTGATGGTTTTCTCCAATTTTGTGGTATCCAGTTGTTAGTAATTACTATCTTGTCTCATCGCTACAACTCCCGTACGGGCTCGGGAGAGACGAAGGTCTAAAGCCATGCGTCCTCCTCCGAAACACAACCCAACCAAGCTTCTTAACACAGCGCGCCTCCAACCCGACCAATGTGTCGGCGGAAACACCGTTGGTTGGCTACCTGGCTACCCCGGACAATTGTGCGTCGCCCCCACGAACCTCCCGGTCGCGGCCGGCTGCGACAGAGCCTGGGCGCGAACCCAGAGTCTCGTGGCACTGCAGTGCCCTAGACCACTGCGCCACCCGGGAGGCCCCTCACTTACCTATTTTGAGTTACATGTTATGCAGGCCACCATTGGAACTACAAACGAGAGGATGGCGGGGCTTACATTTACTTCCGGGAATGTCAAGGGTTTAAATTAACCAATTATGAGAGGTACGGTCCTAGCCCACTTGAAAGCAGTCTGATATTATATATTTGCAAGAAACTCATCTGAAAAACTATTCTCATAGCAGACTTAAATGTAGGTGGGTGGGGCAAGTGTATCACTAACTTCTCCGCCAAAACGAGAGGCACAGCGATTCTGGTATGGAAAGGAATTCCCTTTCTACTTAACTACTATTGCTTATAAAGAGGGTCGTTATGTGATCGTAATAGGAGAGATCCACTCTACTTCTTTAACTACTAAATATATGGGCCAAACATTGATAACCCATCTTTTTTTCAAAAGAGTCCTTACCCTGATTCCAGATATCTCCCATACTAACTTGGTCATTGGAGGGGACCTTAACTGTGCTAGACCAATATTTGGATAGATCCTCTACCTGGGGTACCCCTACCTCCTATTCAAGTGATTTCTTGAATACCTACATTAAAAAAAATCTAACCTATTTGATATATGGAGGATCTCTAACCCTACGGGTAGGGAATACTCCTTTTACTCTCGTTCACAATGTTTACACTCGAATTGACTACTGTTTGGTTGACGTGAAATTACTCCCCTCTACCTGTAATGTGAGGAATCATGACATTATAATCTCTGACCACAGTCCACTCACCTTCTCCCTGAGATTGGGTGACATCGTACCAAACGAGAGGGTCTGGAGGTTGAATCCTCAGCTCCTCACAGAACCAACATTCTGTGAACATCTTAGACCAAGTTAAATATTTCCTTGATACCAATGACAACAGACTTCCCCAGCATTATTGTGAGAAACACTGAAGTCTTATCTGAGAGACTGTATCATCTCCTTTCAGGCTGCCAGGAGTAGGCAAAACAGAGAAATTGGAACAACAAATTCACTTACTGGATAGTGAAAGTGCTTAGCTAGCCATCCATCTATGGAGAAACATAATATTCCAATTTCAAAGAGGTAATTTATCAGGTTCTCACAGCTAAAATTGCTAAATCTTTTCTCTATGCCAAGCAAAAATGTTTTGAGTTTGGTGACAAACCACACAAATTACTCGCCAGACAACTTAGAAAACATGTGAGTCACCGACTGATTCACAATGTTAAATCTGTATCTGGGGAATTACTCTCTTCCCCCAAAGACATCAATGACAGATTCCGTCAGTTTTACGAGACTCTATATACACATCTAAAGCGGATCCTAACCCCTTAATTATGCAAAACTTTTTGGAGGACTGTAATCTCCCTGCCCTGAACCAGGAAGATTCCAACTTCCTGAATAAGGAAATATATCTTGGAGAAATTTGCGAAACAATTAAATCTCTACAGAGTGGCAAGACCCCGGGCCCAGATGGATACCTTGGTGAAGTCTATAAAACATTCAGCAACATGCTCTCTCCCTACCTGCACAAAATGTTGTTTCAGGCCAGTGAGGATGGAACTCTCCCACATACTTTGGATGAGGCGTTCATTACAGTTATACATAAGAAGGGTAAAGATCCGGAAGAGGTAGGGTCATATAGACTAATATCTCTCCTTAATACAGGCCAAAATATTTGCACAAAAACTCTGGCTAACAGGCTTAGCATTTTAATGGGCAAATTGGTCCATTCGGACTAGATCGGCTTTATCTCTGAAAAATACGTTTCTGTTAATCTCAGGCGCCTCTTCAACATTGCCCTCAGAGCATGCGCAGACCAGCTGGCCGGTGTGTTTACGGACATATTCAATCAATCCCTATACCAGTCTGCTGTTCCCACATGCTTCAAGAGGGCCACCATTGTTCCTGTTCCCAAGAAAGCTAAGGTAACTGAGCTAAACGACTACTACTACTTCCGTCATCATGAAGTGCTTTGAGAGACTAGTCAAGGACCATATCACCTCCACCCTACCTGACACCCTAGACCCACTCCAATTTGCTTACCGCCCAAATAGGTCCACAGACGATGCTATCTCAACCACACTGCACACTGCCCTAACCCATCTGGACAAGAGGAATACCTATGAGAATGCTGTTCATCGACTACAGCTCGGCATTCAACACCATAGTACCCTCCAAGCTCGTCATCAAGCTCGAGACCCTGGGTCTCGACCCCGCCCTGTGCAACTGGGTACTGGACTTCCTGACGGGCCGCCCCCAGGTGGTGAGGGTAGGCAACAACATCTCCTCCCCGCTGATCCTCAACACTGGGGCCCCACAAGGGTGCGTTCTGAGCCCTCTCCTGTACTCCCTGTTCACCCACGACTGCGTGGCCACGCACGCCTCCAACTCAATCATCAAGTTTGCGGACGACACAACAGTGGTAGGCTTGATTACCAACAACGACGAGACGGCCTACAGGGAGGAGGTGAGGGCCCTCGGAGTGTGGTGTCAGGAAAATAACCTCACACTCAACGTCAACAAAACTAAGGAGATGATTGTGGACTTCAGGAAACAGCAGAGGGAACACCCCCCTATCCACATCGATGGAACAGTAGTGGAGAGGGTAACAAGTTTTAAGTTCCTCGGCATACACATCACAGACAAACTGAATTGGTCCACTCACACAGACAGCATCGTGAAGAAGGCGCAGCAGCGCCTCTTCAACCTCAGGAGGCTGAAGAAATTCGGCTTGTCACCAAAAGCACTCACAAACTTCTACAGATGCACAATCGAGAGCATCCTGGCGGGCTGTATCACCGCCTGGTACGGCAACTGCTCCGCCCTCAACCGTAAGGCTCTCCAGAGGGTAGTGAGGTCTGCACAACGCATCACCGGGGGCAAACTACCTGCCCTCCAGGACACCTACACCATCCCATGTTACAGGAAGGCCATAAAGATCATCAAGGACATCAACCACCCGAGCCACTGCCTGTTCACCCCGCTATCATCCAGAAGGCGAGGTCAGTACAGGTGCATCAAAGCTGGGACCGAGAGACTGAAAAACAGCTTCTATCTCAAGGCCATCAGACTGTTAAACAGCCACCACTAACATTGAGTGGCTGCTGCCAACACACTGACACCGACTCAACTCCAGCCACTTTAATAATGGGAATTGATGGGAAATTATGTAAATATATCACTAGCCACTTTAAACAATGCTACCTTATATAATGTTACTTACCCTACATTATTCATCTCATATGCATACGTATATACTGTACTCTATATCATCGACTGCATCCTTATGTAATACATGTATCACCAGCCACTTTAACTATGCCACTTTGTTTACATACTCATCTCATATGTATATACTGTACTCGATACCGTCTACTGTATCTTGCCTATGCTGCTCTGTACCATCACTCATTCATATATCCTTATGTACATATTCTTTATCCCCTTATACTGTGTATAAGACAGTCGTTTTGGAATTGTTAGTTAGATTACTTGTTGGTTACTACTGCATTGTCGGAACTAGAAGCACAAGCATTTCGCTACACTCGCATTAACATCTGCTAACCATGTGTATGTGACAAATAAAATTTGATTTGATTTATTAGTTGGGGTTACTTAACGTGGACCTTGCCGTTATATCTCTTGATGCCGAAAAGGCCTTTGAACAAGTTGAGGGGTCCTATCTATTCAAGGTCCTACAGAAATGTAATATTGGAGATGGGTTCATAAATTGGATCCAGCTTTTATATAGGAACCCCTGTGCGTGAATACTCACTAACCAATCATTGTCGCCCCGATTGAACCTTTTCAGAGGGACAAGGCAGGGTTGTGCGCTGTTGCCTATGCTCTTTGCTCTAATTATTGAACATCTTGCTCAGGTGATCAGATCTCATGCAGCAATCCACGACTATAATACTAAAGATAGTCTAAATAAGATTTCACTATACGCAGGTGACATTCTCCTCTATGTAAAAGAACCCCAACCTAGTATCCCAGCTATTCTTGATGTGATTAATTTGTTTGGTACCTTCTCGGGATACAGAATAAATTGGAACAAGTGAATTAATGCCTATATGTTTGCAAAACACCTCTTGGCTAGAACATCTTCCAGTTAAGTTATGTTCAGAAAAATGTACCTACCAAAGAATTGTAGTTACCAAACAATACTCCTCACTATTTAAAGAGAATTTTCCCCTCTCTGATGCAAGAACTCAAGGCATCTCCATCCCAAAGCCCTTGCTTGGAAGTGTACTTCGCCAGACTGCCAAGAACCTTGCCCTCATCCAGGCCAAGGTGGTGAGACATGCTAGTGATGACACTATAGGCCTTGTTGATCTCTGCACCAGACAGGATGCTCTTGCCAGCATACTTGGGGTGCAACATGTATGCTGCGGTGTGAATGAGCTTCAGGCAGAAGTCTTCATGTTTTTTGATGTATTTCAGAACTGTGGTTTCGTCTACTTGGAGCAACAGGGAAGTGGGCAGGGCAGTATGGATTTCTTCAGACCGGATGGCATTGTCTCCCTAAATCAGTGCAATGGCTACTGCTATAGGTTTCAGGCTGCTTACCACTCTCTCCCAAAATACATCATCCAGGAGGATCCTCTTGATGGGGCTGTCCATATCGGCAGACTGTGATATGGCCATTTCTTGGAGCGACTCCTTTCCCTCCAGGAGACTGTCAAGCATGATGACAACACCACCCCAACGGGTGTTGCTGGGCAGCTTCAATGTGGTGCTCTTTTCACTTTGCTTGGTGAGGTAGATTGCTGCTATAACTTGATGACTGTTCACATACCTAACCATTTTCTTGGCTCTCTTGTAGAGTGTATCCATTGTTTTCATCTCCATGATGTCCTTAAGGCGCAGATTCAATGCATGAGCAGCACAGCCAATGGGTGTGATGTGAGGGTAGGCCTTTTCACATTTGACCAAGAGGCATTCATGTTCGCAGCATTGTCTGTCACCAGTGCAAATACTTTCTGTGGTCCAAAGTCATGGACTGCCTTCTGCTCATCCTCAATATAGAGACCGGTGTGTCTGTCCCTTGTGTCTGTGTTCTTGTAGAATAACGGTTCAGGGGTGAAGATGATCTAGTTAATTATTCCTTGCTCATGAACATTTGACCACCCATCAGATGATTGCAATACAGCCTGGTTTCTCTGATTTGCTTGACCTTCACTAGAACCCTACATCCAGAAAATGAGTAGATAAAGCATGTCTGGTTGGAGGGGTGTATGCTGGGCAAAGAACATTCAGAAATCGCTTCCAATACACATTGCCTGTAGCATCAGAGGTGAACCAGTTGCATGGACAGTGCGAGCAAGACATTCATTAGCATTTCTTTGACTGCGTTCCTCCATTGAGTCAAAAAACTTTGGATTCCAGGAGGATCATGAGCTGTTGCTATCGATAAGGTGGCTGATTTCATTTGTCAGAGGTTGCTTGTTGTGAGCGCTGAGGGAACTTTATGCACTTGGCCAGATTATGCATCTTTGCATTCTTCACATGTGATTTGTCACAGTATTTGCAAATGTGCACAGCTTTTCCTTCTACATTAACTGCAGTAAAATGTCTCCACACATCTGACAGTGCCCATGGCATTTTCCTGTAAGGATATTCTGCCCTGCCTATCTAAGGTCTTCGAAAGCCAAGTCAACAAACAGGTCACTGACCATCTCGAATCCCACCGTACCTTCTCCGCTATGCAATCTGGTTTCCGAGCCTGTCACGGGTGCACCTCAGCCACACTCAAGGTACTAAACGACATCATAACCGCCATCGATAAAAGACAGTACTGTGCAGCCGTCTTCATCGACCTTGCCAAGGCTTTCGACTCTGTCAATCACCATATTCTTATCGGCAGACTCAGTAGCCTCGGCTTTTCGGATGACTGCCTTGCCTGGTTCACCAATTACTTTGCAGACAGAGTTCAGTGTGTCAAATCGGAGGGCATGTTGTCCGGTCCTCTGGCAGTCTCTATGGGGGTGCCACAGGGTTCAATTCTCGGACCAACTCTTTTCTCTGTGTATATCAATGATGTTGCTCTTGCTGCGGGCGATTCCCTGATCCACCTCTACGCAGACGACACCATTCTATACACTTTCGGCCCGTCATTGGACACTGTGCTATCTAACCTCCAATCGAGCTTCAATTCCATACAACACTCCTTCTGTGGCCTCCAACTGCTCTTAAACGCTAGTAAAACCAAATGCATGCTTTTCAACCGATCGCTGCCTGCACCCGCTTGCCCGACTAGCATCACCACACTGGATGGTTCCGACCTTGAATATGTGGACACCTATAAGTACCTAGGTGTCTGGCTAGACTGCAAACTCTCCTTCCAGACCCATATCAAACATCTCCAATCGAAAATCAAATCAAGAATCGGCTTTCTATTCCGCAACAAAGCCTCCTTCACTCACGCCGCCAAGCTTACCCTAGTAAAACTGACTATCCTACCGATCCTCGACTTCGGCGATGTCATCTACAAAATGGCTTCCAACACTCTACTCAGCAAACTGGATGCAGTTTATCACAGTGCCATCCGTTTTGTCACTAAAGCACCTTATACTACCCACCACTGCGACTTGTATGCTCTAGTCGGCTGGCCCTCGCTACATATTCGTCGCCAGACCCACTGGCTCCAGGTCATCTACAAGGCCATGCTAGGCAAAGCTCCGCCTTATCTCAGCTCACTGGTCACGATGGCAACACCCATCCGTAGCACGCGCTCCAGCAGGTGTATCTCATTGAGCATCCCCAAAGCCAACACCTCATTCGGCCGCCTTTCGTTCCAGTACTCTGCTGCCTGTGACTGGAACGATTTGCAAAAATCGCTGAAGTTGGAGACTTATCTCCCTCACCAACTTCAAACATCAGCTATCTGAGCAGCTAACCGATCGCTGCAGCTGTACATAATCTATTGGTATATAGCCCACCCATTTTCACCTACCTCATCCCCACAGTTTTTATTTATTTACCTTTCTGCTCTTTTGCACACAAATATCTCTACCTGTACATGATCATCTGATCATTTATCACTCCAGTGTTAATCTGCAATATTGTAATTATTCGCCTACCTCATGCCTTTTGCACACATTGTATATAGACTCCCCTTTTTTTCTCTACTGTGTTGTTGACTTGCTAATTAGCCTCAACTAGCCTACCTGGTTAAATAAAGGTGAAATAAATCAAAATAAAATAAAAATTTTTTTTGTTGTAAAAAAACAAACAAAATTCCATGCACAGATAAATCGTTAAGCAGTTCGAATTAACAACTCCTTTGTAAAATAAATGTTTTAAAATAAAATGTATGGAAACAGGTAAATTAACACTCCTCTCAGTTAGCAGGCTCAAGCAAGCTAAAACCCACGTGGTCCGATCTGTCCAAACTAACTAGCAGAAATGATTTAAACACACTTTGCTGACTTGTGGTTTTGGCGGCACTGTCTGTTACTCAGCTCTGAGTTGGACAGTTTCAAATTGAGAATGTCTAGCAGTCTGACTGAGCCTTCTCCATCCGCTTTAGGCAGCAAATCTGGAAAGCATAGGGAAACAAAATGACTGGAACCCAACTGGAATGAGTCAGCAGCCAGGCGAATGTGAGATTGGACTGCCGTTATTGTCAAGGGGACTAAACTCTGTCCTTGTTTTGAGTAGTTTCAGTATGGGATGACTGAAGTGTAGAGCTAGGCCTGAACATTGTGGTTTGGGTGGAGCCTTTTGAATTCTGAATCTGTTATTCACTCATCACTTTGACCTGTAAAAAAATAAAATTATCTTATTCGGTTGAAGTATTTCAGAAAACATTTTGGCCATATTTCATGTGTTTCTTGTATTTTGCCTCCATAGGAAGGATCATTTGGAGGGTTTGGTACAGTCAGTGAACACCGACGAAAACAGAGTCCGCCAAGGACGTTGGCAGGTGAGATTATTCTATTTATGTACACTACATGACCAAAAGTATGGGGACACCTGCTCGTCCATCTCATTCCAAAATAATGGCCATTAATATGGAGTCGGTTTCCCATTTGCTGCTATAACAGCCTCCACTCTTCTGGGAAGGCTTTCCACTAGATGTTGGAACATTGCTGCAGGGACTTGCTCTCATTCAGCCACGAGCATTAGTGAAGGGCACTGCTGGGTGATTAGGCCTGGTTTGTCGAGATTGGTGTGGAAGAACTTGACTGGCCTGCAAAGAGCCATGACCTCAACCCCATCGACCGCCTTTGGGATTAATTGGAACGCCGAATGCTAGCCAGGCCTAATCGCCCAACATCCGTGCCCGGCCTCACTAATGCTCTTGTGGCTGAATGGAAGCAAGTCCCTGCAACAATGTTCCAATATCTAGTAGGTGTTTACATAGTTTTGTGTGTGTGTGTGTACACACACAATCAATATCTCGTTCTCTTAGAAGTAGTGTTTTGTAGTTCAGCCCCACTTATTTGAAACCCATTCTGTTTCTGTTTTATACCAGTTACTCCCACGCAGGAGAAGAAGCCCAGAGGCCGACCCCCACGAGCCCTGACTGCACAGAAAGGGGGCGCAGGCGCCAGCCCTTCCCCTTCGTCTGTCTTGGGGAAACATGAGGGCCAGGAACGGCTTGCGGAGAAGGCCAAGCGGCTGCCCGGGAGGCCGCCTGGCTCCGGAGAGAAAAGGAGAGGCCGTCCTCCTGCCTCTGTCACACAGAGGAGTTGGGAGGCCCGCAGCCATGCAGCCAACAACAATGACAGCAGGCAGGTGGGGCAGGAGCACGCTTCCACAGCTGCACACTGCAAGGACAGGGCTGAGGACGGGAAGGAGAGGAAGGCCACAAAGAGAACGCCTCTGGGCTTCGTGCAGCACGACACAGAGGCCAAGCCTCTCAAAGCGAGCCACGTGTCCAAGGTGACCAAACTGAAGCGGCTGCGCGAGGTCAAACTGAGCCCGCTCAAGTCGCGGCTCAAGGCCATCGCCAGGAAATGTTTGCCGGTGTCCAGCGTGCCTCGGCGCAGACGAGGACGGCCTCCCTCTGCTGAGCGCCGCAAAGCCTCTGGTTCAGATGAAACCAAACAAAAGGCCTTCAGGGTCCACCGGGACAGATATAGGGACCCCCACACTCCTCAACAGCAGTCTAAGCTCAGGGCGTCCCACATTGCTGAGGACGACGACAGCCCCGGCGTCCACAGCTCCTCCCCGCCCTCCAGCCCGCTCGCCGAATCCTCTCCTTCCAAGCTGGGCAGGCCGCTGAACCTGAGAACCAGCCCTCGCCACGTCAACCCCGTGCGGATCGTTCCCCCTTCCAAACGCACTGACGCCGCAATCGCCAAGCAGCTGCTGCAGCGCGCTAAGAAAGGTGCACAGAAAAAGAAACTGTTAGAGAAGGAGGCAGTGGCCATAGGAAGCCAGGGGGGGGCAGGCATGGAGGCAGGCATCCGGAAGAGGAGAACGCAGCTGAAGAACATCAGGCAGTTCATCATGCCCGTGGTGAGCACCGTCTCACTGCGCATCATCAAAACCCCAAAGCGCTTCATCGAGGACGAGGGCAGCTTCGGGGCCCCTCACCCCCACATGAAGATGGCACGGTTTGATGCTGTCCCGCACCCTGTCGCTGCCCCCCAGCCTGCCTCGGCCTCCTCCCCCATGCGGGCGTCTACAGCTGCAGTTACTACCGCCGTGACCGCAGCTCCGGTCGACACCATCCCTCCCCCCGCCACCATCGCAGCCAGCAGTGCTACGGCCGTGGCGGCCAGTCTGCTCAACAACCGCTGCAACAACGGCACCAGCAATGGGCGCTTCAGCAGCAGCGCCGCCTCGTGTGGCTCCAGTGCCATGTCCCAGCACTCCTCCCAGCTCTCGTCGGGTGAGTCGTCCCGCTCCAGCAGCCCCAGCCTGGACGACTCGTCGTGCGACTCCCAGGCTTCGGAGGGCACTCAGGCCCTGTCCGAGCGAGACCACTCCCCGTCCTCCCAGGGAGAGAGGGAGGGGGACTTGCTGCACACCTCCAGGCCGCTGTCGCAGCCCGAGCCGGAGCAGCGGGTGCTGATTGAGAGGGGTCGGCGGGGCCGCAGAGGCCAGGGTGTGGGCAGGGGCAGCCTTGGGGCAAGGGGAAGAGGCAGCCTGGCCACCGGAGGGAAGAAGGCCATCATCAGTCCGGCCACAGGAGTGTTGATGTCCAACTCTCAACAGGCTGCCTCCACCGCCTCCTCTTCCCCCCCCACCTCCCCCTCTCCTTAGTCCCTCGCTGCAGGCCCAGTCAGGCTCCATTACGGCGGAGCATCACCCCCAATCCCCTTGGATCCTGCCCCACCCGTTTCGCCAAGGCCCGTCATTGGTGCTCTCCAGCCTGCAGGACAAGCGAAGGTCCATCTTGAGAGAGCCCACCTTCCGCTGGACATCACGGTCTCGCACCGAGCAGCAGTACTTCTCCTCCGCTAAGTACGCAAAGGAGGGCCTTATCCGCAAGCCCATCTTTGACAATTTCCGCCCTCCCCCTCTCACGGCCCAAGACGTAGGTCTAATGCCCCATGGTGCCGGAGGGGTTGCTCCAGCGGGTTACCCCGCACCAGGCGGTGGGTCTGGAGCGGGCACCCGCCTGTTCTCCCCACTGCACCACCACCACCACCAGCAGCACCCCTCGTCCCGCTTCGAGTCACCGCTCCAGAAGCGCAGCCCGCTGCTGCGCGCCCCACGCTTTACTCCCAGCGAGGCGCACTCTCGCATCTTTGAATCGGTCACCTTGCAGTCGTCATCGGGGAGCAGCCCGGGATCGCTGTCTCCCCTCCAGTCCTCCCCCAAGTCGGGCCGGTCGGTGAGACGCAGGAGGAGGAAGACCCTGGGACTCCTGCGTTGTCAGCCCCGGTCTCCTTCACACTCCATGACCACGCGGAGCAGCCAGCCAGGGGCCCCGCCAGGAAAGGCCCCCTCTGAACTGTGTCTGCTGACAGGCTCTGTCTCCACTGGTGCCAGCAGCACCTGTAGCTCCTCCAGCTCTCTGCCCACTAGTGCCTTAACGCCTGCTCCTTTCACTACCTTCTCACCGGGCTCCCTGGGCCTCTCCTCACATGGGCCTTCCTCCTCCGATGGACACAGAGCAGCCGGGAGCCTTGGTGGCGGTACAGGCGGCAACTCCGCCTCTTCCTCCACTTCCCAACTCTTCCCCCTCTTCACTTCCAGCCCCCAGGAGACGGGCCGCGGTGCCGGGAAAGGGGGGAGAGAGAGGGGCACCTCTGCTTCCCGGGACTCGGCTCCAGTCAAGGAGCTGGAAAGGGAGACTGAGAAAAGCAGAGAGCGTGAGAAAGAGAACAAAAGGGAAGGTAGAATAGATTGGGAGAGGAGAGGGAAGGCGTCCACTCCAGACGCCTCTCTTAATACGACCCCCAGCCTTTTTGCCGTGGAGGGGAGGGACGGGGAGGAGTCTCTGACCTCCGTTGCTCCTAAAAAAACACCTGGGAGGAAGAAGTCTGTGTCCGTGGACTCTGGTACAGAGGCAGCACCTGTAGAAAGGGCTGCAGTCCACTCCTCTATTCCCCTTATCTTAACCAAGGGCCGCGCCTCCAAAAAGACCCGGCCCTTGGAGAGGGGGCCAGAGGCTGAGCCTGGGGAGAAGGAGAAAACAAGTGCCCCTGCCCAGCAGACAGGCCTTCCCCTGGGGCAGACCGGCAGCAAGAAGCCCC
This sequence comes from Oncorhynchus nerka, assembly GCF_034236695.1. Lineage (NCBI taxonomy): Eukaryota > Metazoa > Chordata > Actinopteri > Salmoniformes > Salmonidae > Oncorhynchus > Oncorhynchus nerka. The sequence goes on along the minus strand of NC_088409.1, from coordinate 55,172,391 downwards.
TGGCTGCCCCGTCACTGGGTTCCATGCTGGCGCACGCCGAGAAGCTGCCTGTGGCCGACAAGCGGGTGGCGGGCCTGCTGAAGAAGGCCAAAGCGCAGTTGTTCAAGATCGAGAAGAGCAAGTCGCTGAAGTCTCCAGACCATCCTAAAGTTCAGGTTAGTTCCCCTCTTTCTCCCCCTGTTCCTCTCCCCTTCACTGACTAAGCTATTTCTGTTGGTTTATTTTGTCTCAACATAACCACGATAAAATCATTTGACATGATTCTGAGAATCTTTGCTGCCATAAATAGCATTGTGAGTGTTTTGAACACAGACTGAAACTTGATAGGTGGAATCTCCCTGAAAGGGGGTTATAGAAGGGGAATTCTGCCAAGCCACCTTGTACATTATGCAGACAGCCGTGCACAAATTCTGTTGAAGTACTCTCCTTCAGAAAACAAAGATGTGTATCTGTCAAGGGAAGAGGGCCTAGAGAAAGATGGCTTACAGATTAGAGCTGTCACGATACCAGTATGGTGATACCTGATTTTCCACCACACAAAAATAAATTTGAAGCGGACTGAACTCTACAGTCCTTTAATAACCTGCTGTATGTAAAATATTGTATAGATGGGCAATGGCTTGGAAAATTAACGTGTCACTGGGTGATGACAGAAGGCTGTCTTTTTTGCATCAACTAAGTCTGCTTCATATTTTGTTTCCGTTCCCATGATACAACCCTATTAGAGTTGCCCCTTCAGAGACTTATAAGAGTTAATAAGATGTCTTTAAAAAAATGTTTAATTAAAAAGTACTTGGGAATACACAGTCCCAGAATTTGGGCACTTCAACTCGATCAAGTTAAGTTATACTGTGTTGATATCGTTGGTTTTGCTCTGCCAGAGCCAAGAGAGCGACTCTTCGGAGACGTCGGTGCGAGGGCCGCGCATCAAGCACGTGTGTCGGCGTGCCGCTGTGGCCCTGGGCCGCAACCGGGCCGTGTTCCCCGACGACATGCCCACCCTCAGTGCCTTGCCGTGGGAGGAGAGAGAAAAGATCCTGTCTTCCATGGGGAATGATGGTAAGATCCGCGTTAAACGGGCATGTCCCCTTTTTGAATATTTGTAATGAAGTATGACCCACTCGCATACTAAAATGCTCCCCGAACACCTCAATGACGTCATGGCGTTTCAGGGTAAGGGCCATACCTTATTCTGTTTCATATGTTTCTGGCCTGGTACGCCGTTTCAAGAGTGATTTTCCTATTTCCAATTGGGACATTTTGAGTGTCACCATAGTGTGCTGCAAATGTCTCCCCACCCCCACCATAGACAAATCTTCAGTGGCGGGTTCGGAAGAGGCGGAGCCCCAGTCCCCTCCCATCAAGCCTGTGATGAGGCACACCAAGACTATCCAGGAGGGAGGGGCGGTGCCCAGGAAGGGACGGCGGTCGCGGCGCTGCGGGCAGTGTCCTGGCTGCCAGGTCCCTGAGGACTGCGGAGTCTGCACCAACTGCCTGGACAAGCCCAAGTTCGGGGGCCGCAATATCAAGAAGCAGTGTTGCAAGTAAGTATGAGAATCCTGTTATGTTGAGTTGAGCGATTTCGCAGTCTCACTCATTTAACGCCACAATGTTGAATATGTGACTGACTGTATGCGTGTACGTCACAGGGTCCGAAAGTGTCAGAACTTGCAGTGGATGCCTTCCAAGATTTTTCTCCAGAAGCAAGGGAAAGGTCAGTGTCTTTAATAAAGCCTTTTTCCATAAATCCACAATGTCTTCAGTTCTCAGTGTAATTGACGGGATTGCATCATTTTGTATTTTTAGGCAAAAAAGACAAGAAGAACAAACTGTCAGAAAAAAAGGAGGCGCTACACCCCGTCAAGGACCCAACAAGCGCTGAGCCTAGTCTCAAACCGGCCCCACCCCCTTTGAAGGAGGAGCCCCCTCACAAAAAGAGTGAAACCCCTCCCCCGAAGCCAGGTGAGGAGAAGCATAAACAGCCGCTGCCACAGTTGCAGTCCCCCCCAGCCGAGAATCCTACCCCCCCAAACGACCAGACCCCCAGCTGCGCCACCGCTCTTGGGCAAGACCAGAAACATCTTGCAACGGCACCCACGGGTGCTGCTAGTAGGAAGGAACGCAAGCCTCAGCAGCCCACCCCTCCATCCTCCCCTTTCTCTTCCTCACCCCAGAGCTCCCCCTCCCCACCAACCCCGCAGCAGAGGCCCCAGCCCACACAGGGGCCTCTAAAAAAGGAGGGAGGAGGGGCTCCCAAGTCTCCACCCACAGAAGCCAAGGGGAAGCCCCAGCAGCAGTGCTTGACCACACCCATCACAGACACAGGTAGGGGGAGCCATATTGTAATGGTTAGGATTACCCCTTTGTGAAATAGCTAGAAAATAGTTTTCCATTGTATTTTCCCTTGCACACTAGTATATCCTGCTGTTAACACTATGAAATAATATAATTTCATTTCTCTGTTGAAAAGCACTGATTTGCTCTAAATGGCATAGTAGCTATTGTTGGTACTGTTATAACCTGTGTCCCCTCAGCACCCGAAGGGAAGCAAATGAAGAAACAGACTCCTCGCTCTGTCCCGCCACAACCTAAACCCACCAAACCAAAAGAGAAGGTATGTTCTGCAGTTCCCTTGTTGTAAGGCGATGCCAAAGGCAAATGTCTATCTTTGGATGGACAATAAAATGATATAGAATTTATATTCCATAAGTCCCATGCATGCTCCCTTGGCCTTCATCCCTGACCCCTCTCATCCACTTCCCTCTCCCTAGCAGCAGAAGCCGTTAGCCACCAAACCTGAGAGCAGTACTTTAAACTTGCTGAGCACTCCCTCGACTGGGGGCACCGCCAAGCAGAAAGTGCCCAGCGACGGAGTGCACAGAATCAGAGTAGATTTTAAGAAGGACCATGATGTGGAAAACGTGTGGGCCACGGGTGGCCTCAGCCTCCTCACCTCTGTGCCAATCACTCCACGGGTCGTCTGCTTCCTCTGTGCCAGCAGTGGCAACGTCGAGGTGAGTCACGAGAGCCTCTTTCTCTCTACTCCTGTGCACACCCTCTCACTCACACATAACAACAAAGGTGCGAACAGGCTGGCCTTGCTCTCAAAATGAGGGAAAAGGAGCACTTCTTTGTATTTCAAAATAAGAATTGAATAAAGTGAGCTACTCGTCTAACAACATGGTGGAACACCCCCCTGGACATGCCACTGGTCTATCATGGGGTTGTACCGGACAGCACCAGCGGGCCCACTTCAAGCATTCAACATATGACATCAAAGGCTACGACTACGGTTGGACGGTATACCGATTTTTCATACCGGGGTATACTGTATTACCAAAGCAATTTAAGCAACATGGATCTTAATCTAGGAGTGGATTGATTGTCTCCGCTGTAACCAAGAAGCTTGATCTAGCCACTTAACTAGCAAGTTAGCAAACTAAATGCATAGCTAGAGCCCTGAGCTGGATATAATTTATTTGGCACATCTTAAGATAGTTTATAGTTTTAACCGGTGGTGTAGCACGCACCCCTGCAGCCCCCCCATACTGTCGGTATGTCCAATACCTGTTTTATAACCACATCCTACTTTAGTACCCATTTTATTAATTTCAACCGTACTGACTGCTGCACTGACTCTCCTCCCTCTTATCCTCCTCCAGTTTGTCTTCTGCCAGGTGTGCTGTGAGCCCTTCCATCTCTTCTGCTTGGGGGAGACTGAGCGCCCTCTGGAGGAGCAGTGGGAGAACTGGTGTTGTCGCCGCTGTCGCTTCTGCCATACCTGTGGCCTCCAGCACCAGAAGACTAAAGTAAGGCTCTCCCTTTCGAACGATTTGATTCTGAGTAACAAAGGCTATTAGGGGTTTTGGAGTTTGAGAATACTTTATTTGGTTTATCACTATCCCTGTTTTGTCTGGCTCTATTCAATGTCTTCCACCAAGAGGTAGAGATTTACGTTTTAGGCCAGGGTAATTAGGTTGCTAACTTGCTTGTCTCCACCTCTTCTTCCCCAAGCAGCAACTTCTGGAGTGTGAGAAGTGCCGAAACAGCTACCACCCTGAGTGCCTGGGACCCAACCATCCCACCAGACCCACCAAGAAGAAACGGGTCTGGGTATGCATCACGTCATCCTTCCTCATCCAAGCACTAAAATGTATTTTTTTTGTTTGTGTATATTCGGGCAAGTAGACCCAAACGTTAAGGCTAGGTGTAGGGATGAAAAATGGATATGTTTTTAGGGTAAGGTTTAGACAGTAACTGCACCCTGGAGACCTTTAACGTTTATTTCATATCGACTGCCTTTTGTTTAACCATATTCATTTGTCATGAATTGTCTCCCCTCTGTGCCCTTGTTGTGTCCAGATCTGCACCAAGTGTGTGCGCTGTAAGAGTTGTGGAGCCACGAAACCTGGGAAGGCCTGGGACGCCCAGTGGTCACATGACTTCTCCCGATGTCATGACTGTGCCAAACTCTTTGCTAAAGGTAACTCACAAGCAGGACTATAAATTAAGATTTTATATAAAAAAAATAAGTTAATGTTTCTTGTTGGCAAAGTCCAGGTAGCCCGTTCGGTCAGTCTAGTTTTGTTTGGTCCCTAATGAACACGACCCTGGCATCTGTCTCAGTACTATGAAAAGAGTTAGGTTTTGGAGGGAAGAGTGTGTGTGTAGTAGTAGCTTTCTATGACACAATGACTTGTGTTTTCCAGGTAACTTCTGCCCCCTTTGCGATAAGTGCTATGATGACGACGACTACGACAGCAAGATGATGCAGTGTGGGAGATGCGACCACTGGGTCCACTCCAAGTGTGAGAACCTCACAGGTTAGCGGGCGCTCTTTTTTCACAACTCGACTCACTGGAAACAATGTCCTCTTTCAGTCTGTCTGTTTCTCAACACCTCTCCTGTTATGAAGCGATACAGATTTGAACTCTGCACCATTCTTTCTTTTGGCTGCTGTATGTTCACCAATTTCAACTTCTGTTGATATACCCAAAAACACTTGTAAAATGTCTTTCCATAGTCATTTACTTCGCATGGAAGTAAATCAACACTTTTGATACGGTGAATCGACCGATAACCAACCGATAAATGAGTGTAAAACGTCAACCTCCCCTTCTACTCCCTTGTCTCCCACTACTAGACGAGATGTACGAGTTGCTGTCCAATCTGCCAGAGAGCGTGGCCTACACCTGCACCAGCTGTACGAAGCGTCAGCCGGCCGAGTGGAGGACTGCCTTGGAGAAGGAGCTGCAGGGCTTGGTGCGCCGGGTCCTCACCGCGCTGCTCAATTCCCGCACCTCCACACACCTGCTCCGCTACAGACAGGTGAGGAGAAGGATATCTGTGAGAAGGGGATATTGTGTTGCGTGTTTAGGGCCGGGGGGGTTTCCTGACCAAGTTGGGAAAGACTTAAAGCTCTGGCTGTTTGGTAGAACCTGGTCAAGTTTTGTGACAGGGTCAGGAAAACCTCTTGGCCCTGGAATGTCAGCTATAACTAGTGCCTAGAGTTTGTTCTTTTTGGTCACATGAAAAACACCTGGCCCTACAGATTATACCTTTGTTTGTTTTTTTGTTTGTTTGTCTGTGAAGTGTAAGGAGAGAGCACATGAACAGATGTAACCACCCCCCCCCCTCCCCCCAATCTCAATCTCTCGTTAGGCTGTGATGAAGCCGCCTGAGTTGAACCCTGAGACGGAGAGTTTACCCACCCGACGCTCCCCCGAGGGGCCAGACCCCCCAGTCCTGACTGAGGTCGCGCCCCCCAATGACTCCCCCCTCGACCTGGAGTCGGTGCTGAAGAAGTTGGACGCGGGGCGCTACAAGTCTGTGGTGAGTCTAAAATCACATCCCACTCGTGTACTCTCACAACCTCACGCCTTCGAAACACATTCAATCAACTTCCCGCTGCGAAAGCTTTGATATTTTCAGACTGTGTCGTCTCAGTCCATTTCAATTATTTCATCCTATCAGCATCCGCCCAGCATTGCGTGATAACACTAGCTATGTGTGTATGAATACACCGCCACATCATCCAGACACCCGAGTAGGGGCATGGTTGCTCAGCCCTGGGGAACTCTCTTCGCTCAGTTCAAACTCAGTTCACTCTCAGAGAAGGGGGGGGTATGAGATAGAAGGCAGTGTGTCACTCGGTGTGGTGTTTTCTCTATTTCAGCTTGAGTTCAGTGACGACATAGTGAAGATCATCCAGACGGCCATCAACTCAGACGGCGGGCAGCCAGAGAACAGGAAAGCCAATAGCATGGTCAAGTCCTTCTTTATCCGGGTGAGGATAGCCTACAGGAATTAGCCTATGGAGAACTTGCTCAGCTTCAGTAGTAGTAGTATTCACCCTGATTGAATCCACTGGTAGACACAGGCTGCTTCCCAAATAGTAGGGTTATACTTTTGACCAGGAGCCATACGGCTCTGTGCAAGGTGCAATTTGGGATGCAGCTATAGCTGTTAAAGCCAGAGTCCTCAGTCTATTTCAGCCCAACGGCAGGTGAGATGTAATTCTCCAGTTAATAGACATTGCTATGGATGCACTGACATTACACAAGATTTGCATGATGGTTATAAACATATTTTGAAGCTATACTTTGTTTTGTTGCCATTTGAGTGATTTTGGGGGTATGGTAAGACAGTGGTGCTAAGCTCTTGACCCATAAGTTATTCATTCTTCAACTATTGAACAAATGCCCAGGTCTCAGACTGAACCTTTTTAAAGGACCAATACAGCTGTTTTTATGTCAATATCAAATCTTTTCTGTGTAACAATAAAGTACCTTACTATGTTTTCAATTAAAATGGTCAACAATAGGTTATTAGCAAAGAGCAATTTCTCAAGCATACATTTTGCTATGACTGTCAGAGTGGTCTGAGTGAGGAAGGGGAAATGAGCTGTTATTGGCAGAGGTTTGGAACTCTTTCTTATTGGTCTAACTAATTTACTGCATGGTGACGTCACAATGGAAGGCCAAAACTCCCATCCCACCAAAACAGGCTTACATTTAAGGTGGTCTTTCCAAATAGCTCTTACACTAAAAGGACATTAGCTTAACTTTCATGGTATTATTCCAACGTCATAGTGTGGAAATGTGTATAAAACACAGAATAATCTGTTTGACTGCACTGGGCCTTTAACATCTATTTTCCCCCTGTCTCTGTTGCAGCAAATGGAGCGCGTGTTCCCTTGGTTCAAAGTCAAGGAGTCCCGATTCTGGGAAACGCACAAATTCTCCACCAAGTGAGTGTGAACAGCAACATATCAATGAGATTACACAAGACCAATAGATCGGTACACATGCTGCCTGTCGCATTGATGATTCATATTGACTAACTCAATTCATGTATAACAGTAGATTTGACGAATCAAGAGATGGCTTCTTATTTGCCCCATACATAAGGTTTTAATCCCATTTTAAGTGAACTTTTCAAGTACTCTCTGATACATAGGGGCCTACAAGGCACGGGAGCATCTGTGCAAACAAATGACACTGACTGACCTGAGGAGCCCAGTCCATCTATGTTCTCCTCTTGCTCCCCAGTGCCTGGATATCATCTTTCCATAGCTCATGCATTGTGCATGCTCTCATTTCCATTGTGAGAAAGGGGCCACCCCGTGTCCCTTTTTGATATATGAGCTTTGCACACTCCTCTGCGGTCGACCAACTGTTTTCGACGCGCCATTTTAGTCCCCCTGTTCAACCGCCAATTGTTAATTGAAATATTTAAAGCGCATGTAGCGTCTTTCTCAATGCCAGAAACGTATATAGTAACTTGGAAAACATTCCCAAATGGAAAGCTCTTAAATACTTTTTATTTTCTATAATACTGTAATATTGTTCTAAAAGTTGGGTTTGTTTTTTCCAAATCTGCTTCAACTTCAGAAATATTCACACAACGTACCGCGGTCAGCGTTACACAGTGAGGAAATACAAATCCATGCTTACCCTTCATATACTTGTGGGTTTAAAAAAAAGTTGTTGCCTAGTAGTATGGGGCTTAGCTAGCAATTGCTTTTGTATTCAAGATGGCCAAGCTTTGTGTGGTAGCAGGGTGTAGCAACACTTGCTATGCAAATGTGAGTATCTGCCTCTATGGCCACGCAAATGAGACACTTCTTAAAAAGTGGTATACATTTGTAAGAATGAGGCGGGCTAATTGGGCGTCTACTCGTCAATCTGCGGGGCACATTTCATCATTGAGAACCTCAACGGCTTTCAACAATGGAAGGGGGGGCTTCAGCGAAACATTGCTTTTTCAAAGTGGATGCTGTCGCTACCAACAACGTGGTTTATAAAGTGTTACAAACAGCCAGCAGAGACAGAGAATTGTTCAAGGTTTCACCGGGTAAGTGAAAGCGCTAGTTTACAACCTCTATGCTAGCTGTAAAGCTACCGCATTTAGCTCGTGTCTTCCATCTAAATATCACTTAACACTAAAATAACCAATTTAACACGTCTGCCAGCTGTTGGTAGCTAACTGCTGGTGCTGTCATATAGATGGTACAAGCCTATAGGAAACGAGTAGTTTCTGTATTGGGCCCAGTAGCTGGGGCCGAAACTGTGTCGGTGTGCGGATGGTGGGCTAAACCGGAATGCAATGCTTTGGCCATGTGACAATTCACTTTCTGTTTCATCTGCTGCTGGCCTGACTCAAATACGTTTTTCCATATGTAATTAATAAAATGTGATTTAAAAAAAAATATATTCTTTGATTGTAATTATGTCTATTGTGAATATTGTTTTCCACACTAAAACATGAAGTACAACTTGTGCGCACCAGCTTACATGGTACAATAGACTACAGTAGGCTCACCATGTGAGTCATCAAAATTACCATCTTGGGTTCAGACCTTTCTGACAGTCTTGTGGTTTTTATATGTGGGGAGCATAAATTGTACAGTTGTAAACTAACAAGTAATTGTTCAATTACAGTCCATGTATATTAGTTAAACGGGACCTACTACATAAATATCTGATGGGCTCTGTTATGTGCTACCTGGACTTTTTGGTATTTTGGCTCATTAAAGTTAACTCAAGTAGTCAGTCGTTCAGTAGATGATAAACGGTGCGGTTTGGAAATGGGTTTACATTTAGGATCGTTTATGCTCTTGAATATCGACCGAATTCACTGCTTTGGGGTAGAGTTACTTGGGGTAAAACAGGTTGTGTGTGTGACCTGTGCAATTATTTCACTCAATGTGTTACACCCTGTTCAAATATTCTTACTGTGTTCACTGATCTAAATTGACATAAATGGTGAAATCAATGCAGTAGAAAACCTGCTTTCCCCAATCCAATGTTAACACGGCAGGAAGGATGAATTCAAACAGGGTCTGAGTCTATACTTGTCTTGCAGCAGTGGCCTCCTCCCCAATGCCGTGCTGCCCCCCTCTCTGGACCACAACTATGCCCAGTGGCAGGAGCGGGAGGAGATCGCCCGTGCCGAGCAGCCCCTCAGGAAGAAGATCATCCCGGCCCCTTGCTCCAAGACCCACGTAGAGCCAGACTTTCCCCCATCCCCCCCTCCGCTCAGACCTCTACTTCCTCCACCTCTCCCTATGCTCCACGGTGAGTCTATTTTTAAATTTATTTTTTCACCTTTATTTAACCAGGTAGGCTAGTTGAGAACAAGTTCTCATTTGCAACTGCGACCTGGCCAAGATAAAGCATAGCAGTGTGAACAGACAACACAGAGTTACACATGGAGTAAACCATTAACAAGTCAATAACACAGTAGGAGAAAAAAAGGGGAGTCTATATACATTGTGTGCAAAAGGCATGAGGAGGTAGGCGAATAATTACAATTTTGCAGATTAACACTGGAGTGATAAATGATCAGATGGTCATGTACAGGTAGAGATATTGGTGTGCAAAAGAGCAGAAAAGTAAATAAAAACAGTATGGGGATGAGGTAGGTAAAAATGGGTGGGCTATTTACCGATAGACTATGTACAGCTGCAGCGATCGGTTAGCTGCGCAGATAGCAGATGTTTGAAGTTGGTGAGGGAGATAAAAGTCTCCAACTTCAGCGATTTTGGCAATTCGTTCCAGTCACAGGCAGCAGAGAACTGGAACGAAAGGCGGCCAAATGAGGTGTTGGCTTTAGGGATGATCAGTGAGATACACCTGCTGGAGCACATGCTACGGATGGGTGTTGCCATCGTGACCAGTGAACTGGGATAAGGCGGAGCTTTACCTAGCATGGACTTGTAGATGACCTGGAGCCAGTGGGTCTGGCGACGAATATGTAGCGAGGGCCAGCCGACTAGAGCATACAAGTCGCAGTGGTGAGTGGTATAAGGTGCTTTAGTGACAAAACGGATGGCACTGTGATAAACTGCATCCAGTTTGCTGAGTAGAGTGTTGGAAGCAATTTTGTAGATAACATCGCCGAAGTCGAGGATCGGTAGGATAGTCAGTTTTACTAGAGTAAGTTTGGCGGCGTGAGTGAAGGAGGCTTTGTTGCGGAATAGAAAGCTGACTCTTGATTTGATTTTCGATTGGAGATGTTTGATATGAGTCTGGAAGGAGAGTTTACAGTCTAGCCAGACACCTAGGTACTTATAGATGTCCACATATTCAAGGTCGGAATCATCCAGGTGTAGGCAGCGAACGGTTGAAAAGCATGCATTTGGTTTTTCTAGCGTTTTAAGAGCAGTTGGAGGCCACGGAAGGAGTGTTGTATGGCATTGAAGCTCGTTTGGAGGTTAGATAGCACAGTGTCCAAGGACGGGCCGGAAGTATATAGAATGGTGTCGTCTGCGACACCCTGTGGCACCCCCATAGAGACTGCCAGAGGACTGGACAGCATGCCCTCCGATTTGACACACTGAACTCTGTCTGCAAAGTAATTGGTGAACCAGGCAAGGCAGTCAACCGAAAAACCGAGGCTACTGAGTCTGCCGATAAGAATATGGTGATTGACAGAGTCGAAAGCCTTGGCAAGGTCAATGAAGACTGCTGCACAGTACTGTCTTTTATCGATGGCGGTTATGATATCGTTTAGTACCTTGAGCGTGGCTGAGGTGCACCCGTGACCGGCTCGGAAACCAGATTGCATAGCGGAGAAGGTACGGTGGGATTCGAGATGGTCAGTGACCTGTTTTGTTGACTTGGCTTTCGAAGACCTTAGATAGGCAGGGCAGGATGGATATATGTCTGTAACAGTTTGGGTCCAGGGTGTCTCCCCCTTTGAAGAGGGGGATGACTGCGGAAGCTTTCCAATCCTTGGGGATCTCAGACGATATGAAAGAGGTTGAACAGGCTGGTAATAGGGGTTGCGACAATGGCGGCGGATAGTTTCAGAAATAGAGGGTCCAGATTGTCAAGCCCAGCTGATTTGTACGGGTCCAGGTTTTGCAGCTCTTTCAGAACATCTGCTATCTGGATTTGGGTAAAGGAGAACCTGGAGAGGCTTGGGCGAGTAGCTGCGGGGGTGGGGGGGGCGGAGCGGAGCTGTTGGCCGAGGTTGGAGTAGCCAGGCGGAAGGCATGGCCAGCCGTTGAGAAATGCTTGTTGAAGTTTTCGATAATCATGGATTTATCGGTGGTGACCGTGTTACCTAGCCTCAGTGCAGTGGGCAGCTGGGAGGAGGTGCTCTTGTTCTCCATGGACTTCAGTGTCCCAGAACTTTTTGGAGTTGGAGCTACAGGATGCAAACTTCTGCCTGAAGAAGCTGGCCTTAGCTTTCCTGACTGCGTGTATTGGTTCCTGACTTCCCTGAACAGTTGCATATCGCGGGGACTATTCGATGCTATTGCAGTCCGCCACAGGATGTTTTTGTGCTGGTCGAGGGCAGTCAGGTCTGGAGTGAACCAAGGGCTATATCTGTTCTTAGTTCTGCATTTTTTGAATGGAGCATGCTTATCTAAAATGGTGAGGAAGTTACTTTTAAAGAATGACCAGGCATCCTCAACTGACCGGATGAGGTCAATGTCCTTCCAGGATACCCGGGCCAGGTCGATTAGAAAGGCCTGCTCACAGACGTGTTTTAGGGAGCGTTTGACAGTGATGAGGGGTGGTTGTTTGACTGCGGCTCCGTAGCGGATACAGGCAATGAGGCAGTGATCGCTGAGATCCTGGTTGAAGACAGCGGAGGTGTATTTGGAGGGCCAGTTGGTCAGGATGACGTCTATGAGGGTGCCCTTCTTTACAGATTTAGGGTTGTACCTGGTGGGTTCCTTGATGATTTGTGTGAGATTGAGGGCATCTAGCTTAGATTGTAGGACTGCTGGGGTGTTAAGCATATCCCAGTTTAGGTCACCAAACAGAACAAACTCTGAAGCTAGATGGGGGTGATCAATTCACAAATGGTGTCCAGGGCACAGCTGGGAGCTGAGGGGGGTCGGTAGCAGGTGGCAACAGTGAGAGACTTATTTCTGGAGAGAGTAATTTTCTAAATTAGTAGTTCGAACTGTTTGGGTATGGACCTGGAAAGTATGACATTACTTTGCAGGCTATCTCTGCAGTAGACTGCAACACCTCCCCCTTTGGCAGTTCTACATTTACATTTACATTTAAGTCATTTAGCAGACGCTCTTATCCAGAGCGACTTACAAATTGGTGCATTCACCTTGTGACATCCAGTGGAACGGGCACTTTACAATAGTGCATCTAAATCTTTTAAGGGGGGGGGGTGAGAAGGATTACTTTATCCTATCCTAGGTATTCCTGAAAGAGGTGGGGTTTCAGGTGTCTCCGGAAGGTGGTGATTGACTCCGCTGTCCTGGCGTCGTGAGGGAGTTTGTTCCACCATTGGGGGGCCAGAGCAGCGAACAGTTTTGACTGGGCTGAGCGGGAACTGTACTTCCTCAGTGGTAGGGAGGCGAGCAGGCCAGAGGTGGATGAACGCAGTGCCCTTGTTTGGGTGTAGGGCCTGATCAGAGCCTGGAGGTACTGAGGTGCCGTTCCCCTCACAGCTCCGTAGGCAAGCACCATGGTCTTGTAGCGGATGCGAGCTTCAACTGGAAGCCAGTGGAGGGAGCGGGGTGACGTGAGAGAACTTGGGAAGGTTGAACACCAGACGGGCTGCGGCGTTCTGGATGAGTTGTAGGGGTTTAATGGCACAGGCAGGGAGCCCAGCCAACAGCGAGTTGCAGTAATCCAGACGGGAGATGACAAGTGCCTGGATTAGGACCTGCGCTGCTTCCTGTGTGAGGCAGGGTCGTACTCTGCGGATGTTGTAGAGCATGAACCTACAGGAACGGGCCACCGCCTTGATGTTAGTTGAGAACGACAGGGTGTTGTCCAGGATCACGCCAAGGTTCTTAGCGCTCTGGGAGGAGGACACGATGGAGTTGTCAACCGTGATGGCGAGATCATGGAACGGGCAGTCCTTCCCGGGAGGAAGAGCAGCTCCGTCTTGCCGAGGTTCAGCTTGAGGTGGTGATCCGTCATCCACACTGATATGTCTGCCAGACATGCAGAGATGCGATTCGCCACCTGGTCATCAGAAGAGGGAAAGGAGAAGATTAATTGTGTGTCGTCTGCATAGCAATGATAGGAGAGACCATGTGAGGTTATGACAGAGCCAAGTGACTTGGTGTATAGCGAGAATAGGAGAGGGCCTAGAACAGAGCCCTGGGGGATGCCAGTGGTGAGAGCGCGTGGTGAGGAGACAGATTCTCGCCACGCCACCTGGTAGGAGCGACCTGTCAGGTAGGACGCAATCCAAGCGTGGGCCGCGCCGGAGATGCCCAACTCGGAGAGGGTGGAGAGGAGGATCTGATGGTTCACAGTATCGAAGGCAGCCGATAGGTCTAGAAGGATGAGAGCAGAGGAGAGAGAGTTAGCTTTAGCAGTGCGGAGGGCCTCCGTGATACAGAGAAGAGCAGTCTCAGTTGAATGACTAGTCTTGAAACCTGACTGATTTGGATCAAGAAGGTCATTCTGAGAGAGATAGCGGGAGAGCTGGCCAAGGACGGCACGTTCAAGAGTTTTGGAGAGAAAAGAAAGAAGGGATACTGGTCTGTAGTTGTTGACATCGGAGGGATCGAGTGTAGGTTTTTTCAGAAGGGGTGCAACTCTCGCTCTCTTGAAGACGGAAGGGACGTAGCCAGCGGTCAGGGATGAGTTGATGAGCGAGGTGAGGTAAGGGAGAAGGTCTCCGGAAATGGTCTGGAGAAGAGAGGAGGGGATAGGGTCAAGCGGGCAGGTTGTTGGGCGGCCGGCCGTCACCAGACGCGAGATTTCATCTGGAGAGAGAGGGGAGAAAGAGGTCAGAGCACAGGGTAGGGCTGTGTGAGCAGAACCAGCGGTGTCGTTTGACTTAGCAAACGAGGATCGGATGTCGTCGACCTTTTTCAAAATGGTTGACGAAGTCATCTGCAGAGAGGGGGAGGGGGAGGAGGATTCAGGAGGGAGGAGAAGGTGGCAAAGAGCTTCCTAGGGTTAGAGGCAGATGCTTGGAATTTAGAGTGGTAGAAAGTGGCTTTAGCAGCAGAGACAGAGGAGGAAAATGTAGAGAGGAGGGAGTGAAAGGATGCCAGGTCCGCAGGGAGGCGAGTTTTCCTCCATTTCCGCTCGGCTGCCCGGAGCCCTGTTCTGTGAGCTCGCAATGAGTCGTCGAGCCACGGAGCGGGAGGGGAGGACCGAGCCGGCCTGGAGGATAGGGGACATAGAGAGTCAAAGGATGCAGAAAGGGAGGAGAGGAGGGTTGAGGAGGCAGAATCATGAGATAGGTTGGAGAAGGTTTGAGCAGAGGGAAGAGATGATAGGATGGAAGAGGAGAGAGTAGCGGGGGAGAGAGAGCGAAGGTTGGGACGGCGCGATACCATCCGAGTAGGGGCAGTGTGGGAAGTGTTGGATGAGAGCGAGAGGGAAAAGGATACAAGGTAGTGGTCGGAGACTTGGAGGGGAGTTGCAATGAGGTTAGTGGAAGAACAGCATCTAGTAAAGATGAGGTCGAGCGTATTGCCTGCCTTGTGAGTAGGGGGGGGAGGTGAGAGGGTGAGGTCAAAAGAGGAGAGGAGTGGAAAGAAGGAGGCAGAGAGGAATGAGTCAAAGGTAGACGTGGGGATGTTAAAGTCGCCCAGAACTGTGAGAGGTGAGCCGTCCTCAGGAAAGGAGCTTATCAAGGCATCAAGCTCATTGATGAACTCTCCGAGGGAACCTGGAGGGCGATAAATGATAAGGATGTTAAGCTTGAAAGGGCTGGTAACTGTGATAGCATGGAATTCAAAGGAGGCGATAGACAGATGGGTAAGGGGAGAAAGAGAGAATGACC
The DNA here is from genome assembly GCF_034236695.1 of Oncorhynchus nerka. NCBI lineage: Eukaryota > Metazoa > Chordata > Actinopteri > Salmoniformes > Salmonidae > Oncorhynchus > Oncorhynchus nerka. The sequence goes on along the minus strand of NC_088409.1, from coordinate 55,157,157 downwards.
ACTTGGGAGAGATGAGGATCCCGGTGCCACCACCCCGCTGACCAGAAGCTCTCGGGGTGTGCGAGAACATGTGGGCGGACGAAGAGAGAGCAGTAGGAGTAGCAGTGTTATCTGTGGTGATCCATGTTTCCGTCAGTGCCAAGAAGTCGAGGGACTGGAGGGAGGCATAGGCTGAGATGAACTCTGCCTTGTTGGCCGCAGATCGGCAGTTCCAGAGGCTACCGGAGACCTGGAACTCCACGTGGGTCGTGCGCGCTGGGACCACCAGATTAGGGTGGCCGCGGCCACGCGGTGTGGAGCGTTTGTATGGTCTGTGCAGAGAGGAGAGAACAGGGATAGACAGACACATAGTTGACAGGCTACAGAAGAGGCTACGCTAATGCAAAGGAGATTGGAATGACAAGTGGACTACACGTCTCGAATGTTCAGAAAGTTAACGTAGCAAGAATCTTATTGACTAAAATTATACAGTACTGCTGAAGTAGGCTAGCTGGCAGTGGCTGCGTTGTTGACACTACACTAATCAAGTCGTTCCGTTGAGTGTAATAGTTTTTACAGTGCTGCTATTCGGGGGCTAGCTGGCTAGCTAGCAGTGTTGATTACGTTACGTTGCGTTAAAAGAACGACAATAGCTGACTAGCTAACCTAGAAAATCGCTCTAGACTACACAATTATCTTTGATACAAAGACGGCTATGCAGCTTCTATCTTGACGGAAGATGTTATAGTTGGGTATGGAAATCTCAGAATTTTCTGAGCCAGGATTCAGACACGGCAAGGACATCAGGGTTAGCAGAGTGTGCTAAAGCAGTGAGTAAAACAAACTTAGGGAGGAGGCTTCTGATGATGACATGCATGAATCCAAGGCTTTTTCGATCACAGAAGTCAACAAATGAGGGTGCCTGGGGACATGCAGGGCCTGGGTTTACCTCCACATCACCCGCGGAACAGAGGAGGAGTAGTATGAGGGTGCGGCTAAAGGCTATCAAAACTGGTCGCCTAGAGCGTTGGGGACAGAGAATAAAAGGAGCAGATTTCTGGGCATGGTAGAATATATTCAGGGCATAATGCGCAGACGGGTATGGTGGGGTGCGGGTACAGCGGAGATAAGCCCAGGCACTGGGTGATGAGAGAGGTTGTATCTCTGGACATGCTGGTTGTAATGGGTGAGGTCACCGCATGTGTGGGAGGTGCGACAAAGGAGGTATCAGGGGTATGAAGAGTGGAACTAGGGGCTCCATTGTAAACTAAAACGATGATAACTAACCTGAACAGAATACAAGGCATATTGACATTTGAGAGAGACATACAGCGAGGCATACAGTAATCACAGGTGTTGAATTGGGAGCGCTAGCTAAAACGGTAGCTAAACGACAGATAAAACATAAACAAGCAGAATGGAATACCGTGATTAATGGACAGTCCAGCATGCATCAGCTATGTAGCCAAGTGATCAGTGTCCAGGGGGCAGCGGTGGATGGGGCAGGGAAGCTGGACTGGCGAGTGTTATCCAGGTTTTTAAAAAACTGTCTGGCTGTGCAAAAGGTAAAAGCCGCTAGCAGTGACCAACAATGACTAAATAGCTTGTAGCTAGTTAGCTGGTTAGCTTCTGGAGGTTCTTGAGTGTGTTCTAAAAATTAAAAATAAAAGCGATTCCGTATCACATTGGGTGAGGCAGGTTACCGGAAGGTATAAACAAATAAAAAATCGAAAAGAGTAAATATGGGTCCAGTGAGTGTTTGGGATGCGGCGATTCAGACTGTTAGTAGGCCGGGGCTAAACAAGGTAGCAGTTAGCGGTCCGGGGCTAAACAAGGTAGCAGTTAGCGGTCCGGGGCTAAACAAGGTAGCAGTTAGCGGTCCGGGGCTAAACAAGGTAGCAGTTAGCGGACCGGGGCTAAACAAGGTAGCAGTTAGCGGACCGGGGCTAAACAAGGTAGCAGTTAGCTGACCGGGGCTAAACAAGGTAGCAGTTAGCGGACCGGGGCTAAACAAGGTAGCAGTTAGCAGGCCGAATTAGCAAGCAAGGAGATAGCAAGGGCTAGAAAGTTAGCCTTTGGGGGACGTCGCGATGGGGTGAGTCTGTTTATTCCTCTTCATGCGGTGACATCGATAGACCGGTCGTGGGTCCGGATATTGTGGCCCAGGACTATGCTTCGGTGGTAGCACAGGAGCTCTGGCCGGGCTAGCTTCAAGCTAAGTGGGTGGAAACGCTAGCCAGGAGTAATCATCCGGGGTTGCGGTTAGCTAGTTGTGAAGATCCAGCTGAAAATGTTCCGTTTGCGGTGGAAATCCGGTGGGAATCCGGGGATAAAAAAATAATAGGTCCGTTATGCTCTGGTTAGTCACGTTGTTCGAACTGGCGAGAGCTTTCCGAGCTAAAGGTTAGCTGATGACCGGTTAGCTGAAGACCGCTAGCAATGGTTTGCTGACTGATAGCTGGTAGTTAGCTGGCTAGCTTCAGTTCAGGGGTTCCGGATCCGAAGTAAATATAAATACTTTAGAAACAATAGCTACATTGGGTGAGGCGGGTTGCAGGAGAGTATTTAGAAGTTGAGGTTTAGCAAAATGTTTTAAAAGATATGCGAAGAAAAATATGTTTAAAAAAAAAAGATTTATACAAGGGACACGGCACGACGTCTGACTGCTACGCCATCTTGGAAGGTCTACTCAACACAAGTAAAGGGCAACGCCCCGGGACCATAGTAGTGCACTATTCATATGGTGCCATTTGGGATACACTCCTACACTAAGTATGCAATTGATACACTTTCTGATACCATTTCAGTTGCAGGAAATGACGCTGATGTGTTAGACATTCTTGTATCTCTCTCTCAGACCTGAGCCGTGAAGACAGTCCTGAGCTGCTCCCACCCCCTGGCGTCAGCGACAACCGCCAGTGTGTGCTGTGTCTCAAGTACGGAGATGATCACATCAACGTAAGTAAAAGTTGTGCTAAACAGTCGCTATTAGTTGTGGTACAGCTCTTGGTCGTATTCCCTGTTACTGAAATATATCTTAGTGTTTTCTAAGTACTTTGTGCGTCTGGTTGCAGGAGGGTGGCAGGCTGCTGTACATCGGGCAGAACGAGTGGACCCATGTGAACTGTGCCCTGTGGTCAGCCGAGGTGTTTGAGGATGACGATGGCTCTCTGAAAAACGTACACATGGCCGTAATCCGAGGGAAACAGTTGGTAAGACTTATGATCCTAAATACATATTCATACTAGATGTATATCAAATTTATTTATATAGCCCTTCGTACATCAGCTGATATCTCAAAGTACTGTACAGAAACCCAGCCTAAAACCCCAAACAGCAAGCAATGCAGGTGTAGAAGCACGGTGGCTAGGAAAAACTCCCTAGAAAGGCCAAAACCTAGGAAGAAACCTAGAGGAACCAGGCTATGCTTCCAGTCCTTATAACAGAAAATGGCGAAGATGTTCAAATGTTCATAAATGACCAGCATGGTCAAATAATAATAAGGCAGAACAGTTGAAACTGGAGCAGCAGCACGGCCAGGTGGACTGGGGACAGCAAGGAGTCATCATGTCAGGTAGTCCTGAGGCACGGTCCTAGGGCTCAGGTCCTCCAAGAGAGAAAGAAAGAGAATTAGAGAGAGCACACTTAACTCCAGATATAACAAACTGACCCTAGCCCCCCGACACATAAACTACTGCAGCATAAATACTGGAGGCTGAGACAGGAGGGGTCAAGAGACACTGTGGCCCCATCTGAGAAAACCCCCGGACAGGGCCAAACAGGAAGGATGTAACCCCACCCACGTTGCCAAAGCACAGCCCCCACACCACTAGAGGGATATCTTCAACCACCAACTACCATCCTGAGACAGTCGAGTATAGCCCACAAAGATCTCCGCCACGGCACAAACCAAGGGGGGGGGGGGGCCAACCCAGACAGGAAGATCACATCAGTGACTCAACCCACTCAAGTGATGCACCCCTCCTAGGGACGGTATGAAAGAGCCCCAGTAAAGCCAGTGACTCAGCCCCTGTAATAGGGTTAGAGGCAGAGAATCCCAGTGGAAAGAGGGGAACCGGCCAGGCAGAGACGGCAAGGGCGATTCGTTGATCCAGAGCCTTTCCGTTCACCTTCCCACTCCTGGGCCAGACTACACTCAATCATATGACCCACTGAAGAGATGAGCCTTCAGTAAAGTGCTAAATGACTTAAATGTAAATGTAAAGACTTAAAGGTTGAGACCGAGTTTGCGTCTCTTACATGGGTATGCAGACCATTCCATAAAATTGGAGCTCTATAGGAGAAAGCCCTGCCTCCAGCTGTTTGCTTAGAAATTCTAGGGCCAATTAGGAGGCCTGCGTCTTGTGACCGTAGCGTACGTGTAGGTATGTACGGCAGGACCAAATCAGAGAGATAGGTAGGAGCAAGCCCATGTAATGCTTTGTAGGTTAGCAGTAAAACCTTGAAATCAGCCCTTGCCTTGACAGGAAGCCAGTGTAGGGAGGCTAGCACTGGAGTAATATGATCAAATTGTTTGGTTCTAGTCAGGATTCTAGCAGCCGTATTTAGCACTAACTGAAGTTTATTTAGTGCTATATCCAGGTAGCCGGAAAGTAGAGCATTGCAGTAGTCTAAACTAGAAGTGACAAAAGCATGGATACATTTTTTTTATATAGTGTATATTAATTTAGTATGTGGAAACGCATTCAAATGAGTGGATTCGGCAATTTCAGCCACACCCGTTGCTGACAGGTGTATAAAATCGAGCATGCAGCCATGCAATCTCCATAGACAAACATTGGCAGTAGAATGGCCTTACTGAAGTGCTCAGTGACTTTTAACATGGCACCGTTGTAGGATGCCACCTTTCCAGCAAGTCAATTAGTCAAATTTCAGCCCTGCTAGAGCTGCCCCGGTCAACTGTAAGTGATGCTATTGTGATAATGTCTAGGAGCAACAACAGCTCAGCCGTGAAGTGGTAGGCCATAACAAGCTCACAAAACTGGACCGCTGAAGCGGATAGCGTGTAAAAATCCTGTCAGTTGCAACACTCACTATTAAGTTCCAAACTGCCTCTGGAAGCAACGTCAGCACAATAACTGTTTGTTGGGAGTGTCATGAAAGGGGTTTCCATGGCCGAGCAGCCTCACACAAGCCTAAGATCACCATGCGCAATGCCAAGAGTCAGCTGGAGTGGTGTGAAGCTCGCCGCCATTGGACTTTGGAGCAGAGGAAAGGCGTTCTCTGGAGTAATGAACCACGCTTCACTATCTGGCAGCCCGACGGACAAATCTGTGTTTGACAGATGTGAGGAGAACACTACCTGTATACTGTCTAGTTTGGAAGAGGAGGATTAAGGGTCTGGGCCTGTTTTTCATGGTTTGGGCTAGGCCCTTTAGTTCCGGTGAAGGGGAATCTTAATGCTTCAGCATACAATGACATTGTAGAATATTCTGTGCTACCAACTTTGTGGCAAGTTTGGGGAAAGCCCTTTACTGTTAAAGCATGACGAATTGGAACGCTGACTGCGAGCCAGGTCTAATCACCCGACGTCACTAATGCTCTTGTGGCTGAATGGAAGTAAGTACCCTCAGCAGCGTTCCAACATCTATTGGAAAGCCTTCACAGAAGTGTGGGCTGTTAAAGCCGCAAAGAGGGGACCAACTCTATATTAATGCCCATGATTTTAAACTGAGATGTTCGACAAATGGGTATCTACATACTTTTGGTCATGTAGTGTATGTTTCCCTTGAAAATATGTTGCTATTGTACTTGTACATTTGCACTCACACGTGTCTTCTATGCAAGCCAGTTTCTTGGCTAAGAGTTGAGGAAAGACTGACTGCTTTACTTGTTTGTTTTTTTATATAAGAAACATTGTTTGAAATTGCGTAGTCCACTTACTCACAGCGCTGACACACACCCACTTACCCCACTAGACATGCCACCAGGGGTCTTTTCACAGTCCCCAGGTCCAGAACAAATTCAAGGAAACGTACCATCTTATATAGTGCAAGTGAACAGCAAACCTGGTTTCAAAAAACAAATAAAGCAACACCTCCCGGCACAACGCCTCTCCCCCATGTGGCCTACTTGTTATCTGTATGTTCTGACTTGTATGTGGAACTGATAGATGCGCGCGCACACACACTACATGTTAATGATTTTAAATGTATGTAAATTGTGAAGTATTTTGTCTCTGTCTTCGTTATGTCGGACCCCAGTAAGACTAGCTGTCACTAATGGGGATCCTAATGCATCACATTCTATTATGCATGCCCTCTTGCTAAAAAAATAGACTGATGGTATATTTATTATTACTAAAATGACCTTGTCGCTGTTGTTTATCTGTCTTGTGACGTTTGTTTTCCTCTCGGCAGCGCTGCGAGAACTGCCAGCGTCCCGGCGCAACAGTGGGCTGCTGCCTGACCTCCTGCACTAGAAACTACCACTTCATGTGTGCCCGGCAGCGCCACTGTGTCTTCCTGGAGGACAAGAAGGTCTACTGCCAGCGCCACCGGGACCTCATCAAAGGAGAGGTGAGATGCAAAGCTGAACTCCTCCCTTATCTTCTCCAGCCCACCTCCCTTACCCACCTGCAGAATCACACACAAACAAACATCTAGAACATAAGATACGACATACATTATGTCAGTTTTTTTTATTTTATGCTCTGGCTTACTCGTAAAAGGTAAAAACAACATGCATGCATTTAGCCCAACCATTATCTATATAAACCATATTCCTGCTTGGGTCAAAATGAGGTCACAGTGAGAAGGGTCTTCTTGTGGGCACTTTGTTTGAAATGCATGACTTCCTTGCCCAGGTGGTGTCCGAGTCTGGCTTCGAGGTCACGCGGAGGATCCTGGTAGACCTGGAGGGGATCAGCTTGCGGCGGAAGTTCCTGACCGGCATTCAGCCGGAGAACATCCACATGATGATAGGTGTGTGTGTGTATGTTCATATAAACCCCTCACAGCCATGTATAGAGATCTCTATGGTCGAGTCCCAAACGCACCCCCCCCACCGTTATCTGATCATATTTGATCTATTCCAGAGCTAGGCAGCACACCGGATTCAAATGTTACACTGATCATCAAGCCCTTGAATTTGGTAAATCAGCTGCTAGTAGTGAAATGACCAGGAGTCTCAGTGGAGTTTTTTGAGACACTAGCTGGCCCAACAAGCATGTTTCTGAATAACTCTTCCTTTCTTCCATTGCAGGCTCCATGACAATCGATTGCCTTGGAATGCTGACTGAGCTCTCGGATTGCGAGCGCAAACTCTTCCCCGTCGGCTACCAGTAAGTACCACACAGTGCGCACGGCTTATGTGAAGGAGTCAATGCAACATGACTGATTTTCATTGGTTTGTTTCTGTCACCGCAGGTGTTCCAGGGTGTACTGGAGCACTCTAGATGCCCGGAAGCGCTGTGTCTACACTTGCAGGATCCTGGTGTGTCGTCCCACTGTGGTGGAGCCTGACCTGAAGAGTGCTCTTCCAGAGGAGAACCGCACCATCTCCCACAGCCCTTTAACTCCCATCTCAGGTGTGAGCCAGAATGTAGAATCACTGCATTATTAATTATTCAAATTTAAACTGCACTACATTTGGTCTAGTATGTAGCCGGCATGTAAACGCATTGATTACATTTTATTTGTTACGGGTACAGCAGGTATAAATGGTAAATGCTTACTTGGAAGCTCTTCTTCAACAATGCAGTATTCTGAAGAATTTGTTGCATTCAACTTTTCATTGACAGAGAAAGTCCCCTCTCCAGTGCCCGAGCCGTTTGACTCCTTGAAGCCCTCCGACCGCCTGTCCCTGCTGCCCTCCAGCCCAAATCCTCCTGAAGTTTACAAACGGAACAGGCACCCCAGCTACCCCCCGTGCCAGCGATCCCCTGGCTCCAGACCACTTCCATCCCCAGGTATCTTCAAACTCTTTACCCCAATTTGCCTCAAACTGTCATTGTAAACTACCATTCACACGTGGAGACATGCAGTATGGTCAAATGTTTGTGTCCATGTTGTTTTGCAGATGGTACCTCCCAGTCTGCCCATGAGATTGTGACGGTGGGGGACCCCCTTCTGAGTTCCAGCCTGAGGAGCATCGGCTCCCGTCGCCACAGCACCTCCTCCCTCTCCCCCCAGCCCAGACAGAAGGTAGTCTCCTCTTCACAGGCCGCTATGAACCAATTGGCCCGGCTCTTCTCTTCCGCCCCACCCATTCCCCTCTCCTCCTCCAGAGACCTGGGTCTGAGGGAGAAGGGGAAGCCACCTGCCAGTGGCGTCCGAACGCAGGGCCGCGACACTAGTTCACTCAGCCCTGGAGGTCAACACAGCAGACGCCGCCACAGCATCTCTGAGATGAAGACAGACGGTGGGAAAGAAAGCGTGCCTGGCAAGCAGGCTATGTGTGAGAACCCTAAACTTTCCCCAATGGCCCCAGAGATGACAGGAGCGAGCCAGGCCTCCCCACCACCAGGTACAGGTGTCCTGACAGGGCACCAAAGGGCGAGCAGCAGCAACTCTCAAGCAGAGAAGGGGAAGCAGGACGGGAAGGACCCAGACCTGTCGGCTGGCGTCACGCTCCTCTCCCGCCACCGCGCCACCACGACCCTGTCCAAGGACAAAGGTGGTGGTAGTAGTAACCTGGCCAAGGAGGGAGGTGTTACCTTGGCGCCAGCTTCTAAAGATGCTGGAAAATTGGGGTCTCCCCAGCCTCCGTTCCACAAAAGCGTCGGGAAGAAGTCCCAGGATTATCTTTCGGGAAAAGCACCTGCCGCTGCCATGAAACCCCTGTGGTCTTCAGAGGCTATGGCCGAGGAGGACGCCGTCAAACGGAGCTCCCAAGCCACCCCGGCTGTCCCCTCCAGCCATGCGGCCCCCACTACCAAAGACGAGCACTCCAAAGTCCAAAACATTGACAGCAGAGAGGCATCTAAAGAGTGGGAGAAGACTCCTCAGAACAGCAACAAGAACCTCAACAATGCTAAAGAGACTGGTGGAACCACTAACGCTCCAACCCCAACTTCTCAGAACAGCAACAGCAAGGCTGCGACCCTCAGCAACAACACCAGAGCCACTGGCAAGCAGGAGGTGGAAAAGCTGGAGAATCAAGGAAGAGAGCGATCTGCAAAGAGCAGGGAGAGGTTTTCGAGCCCTGAGAAGAACCGCGCCAGCCTAGAGGCCATAAAGCAGCCCAGGTTAGCCTCCGAGAGAAGCATGAGGGCTTCGCAGGTTCAAGCAAGACTAACAGCCAACGTCATCGCCGCTGCTAGAGACAAGAAGCGGGCTATAGTCAAGGCGTCCCTGACGCCGCTGAAGACCGACCCTAACGGGACCAACACCGTGAGTTCTTCCTCTGACTCTTGCATCACTGCTTCCATCTGTCCCACGGGCCAGGAGGGACCCCCCCACCGTAAGTCTTCATGCTCCATGCTCTTCTCACCGCCGACACGCTCAGAGTCGAACAGCCTGCCACTGCACCCTGAGGACTGCATGGAGAAGCGCCTCCTAGCTCACTGCACCGAGGACGAGGGGACCAGCGACCGGGACGACCATGCCCTGCTGGAGGAGGAAGGTGGCGACAGGGATAAACATCACGAAGATGACAGCGACTGCTCTGGTTCGACCAAGCGGCGTTACCCGAGGCGCAGCGCCAGAGCCCGCTCCAACATGTTCTTCGGCCTGACTCCTTTCTACGGAGTGCGCTCCTATGGAGAGCAGGATATCCCCTTCTACAGCAGCAGCGGGGATGGGCCCGGGAAGAGGAAGGCCGGAGGCAGCAGGCGCTCGGCCGAAGGCCAGGTGGACGGTGCAGACGATAGGAGTACCTCTTCTTCGGGGGACAGCGGAGAAGAAGAGGAAGGGAGATTCAACCAGTGTTCCAACAAGGATCCGTACTATTACAACTTCACCCGCACCATCATCAACCCCGGCCCCGTGATGCCCTCAATCGAGGGGATGGGCCAGTGCCTGGGGAGGGGCTCTCAGTTGCAGAGCTTCCTGAAGGAGGAGGAGAGGGTGGTTGCCGCTGTGGATGAGGGTGTTCCCACCCAGAGCCTCCTGGGCCACCAGCAGATCGGCCAGCTGGACGGCGTTGACGACAGCTCAGAGAGCGACGCCAACGCAAACACCACCACCACGGCCACCGCGGCAACTTCTTCCCACAAGAGCACGGGTAAGAGGAAGGGCAGAGAGAGGCACACGGAGAAGCTGGAGCATGACTCCGGGAAGGAGGCAGACCATGGCAGTGGAGGGGGTGGGAGCAGCGGTAGCAGCAGCAACAACATCCGAGAAGGGAGGAAGAGCCAGAAGGACAACTCCCTCCCTCTGGGCGGGGTGAAGTCGTCACAGGGACCGGACCCCCTGGAGGCCCAGCTCTCACTTAACACTGACCTTAAGTCGGACTCGGACAACAACAACAGCGACGACTGCGGCAACATCCTGCCCTCGGACATCATGGAGTTTGTCCTCAACACGCCCTCCATGCAGGCCCTGGGGCAGCAGCCTGAGGCCGCCTCCTCTGAGCTCCTTTCCCTGGACGGGGGCTACGGGGTGGGTGTCAACCGCCGCAAAGACATCCTCTTTGAGGACTTCCCCCAGCCGCTGGCCAGCACTGAGCCCGTGGAGAGCAGGGTGAACACATCCATCTCGGTGGAAGAGCCGTATGGTCTACCTCTGGAGCTGCCTTCTGACCTCTCTGTCCTGACCACTCGCAGCCCCACGGTCAACAACCTGAACCACGGTGGCCTCATCTCAGAGGGCTCAGAGTGCACCATGCTGTCCCTGGCAGCCTCGGACGAGACAATCACTGAGAAAGGAGGCGAGGACAAGCTGCAGAAAGGAGGGGCCGGCGTGTCCCCTGAGAGCCAGCAGGAAGGAATTGGAGGTAGCCGAGAATCTCAGGTAAGAGAAGGTCACATGACCCCGGTGCAGTTTGAGCACATCACCAGTCCCTCCCTGGGAGAAGTTGTAGAAGCAGGTAACCAGGATCTGACCAGGAGTTCTGGGACCCCAGTCCTACCCAGCTCACCCACCTTGCCTCTCCAGGGACAGAAGTACATCCCTGCTCCATCTTCAGTCAGCCCCGGACCTTCCCATGTGGCCAGCACGGCCGTCCAGACCACCTCCCATTTAAAACCAGGCCCGGAAAAACTCATTGTGGTCAACCAGCATCTGCAGCCCCTCTACGTCCTACAGACGCTCCCCAATGGTGTCACTCAGAAGATCCAGATCACCCCATCGTCCAGCGCAACAGGAGTGATGGATACCATGACTCTAACCACAGGGCTCACCACCGGGATAACCACCTCCCAGCCGATCTTTCCTGCTGGGGGTAAAGTGTTGGGCACCATGCCCCATCACCCTCAGATCCATACTTTCACCGGCACCACCCAGGCGGGCTTCCAGCCTGGCATTCCCAGCACCACCTCCGGCCTCCTGATTGGGTTGCCCTCCCACGAGCCCCAGATTCTGGTGACCGAGGCCGGACGGAGGCATGATCTGGCCCCCAACGTGACCATTGTGTCCAGTGCCTCCATCTCCACGTCCTCTGCTGTGCCCGCATCTGGACACGGCAAGAAGCGACCCATCTCCCGTCTCCAGCCACGGAAGACCAAAAAACTGGCCCGCTCTAGGAGCCAGCCCACCCTGGGCCCGTCTGAAGTGAGACCCAACATGACTCTGATCAACCTGTCCTCGCCACAGATGGCCCAGTCCGAGCTGGGCACCCTGACCACGGCCGCCACCACTTCTCACCGCAAAGTCCCCAACATTATCAAGAGACCCAAATCAGGAGTCATGTACTTTGAGCCCATCCAGCAGAGGATGCCTCTTCCCAGTGGGCAGTCTGGCATCCTGGGCCACGCCGCCTCCACCCACCTGCTTCCCTGCACCGTCTCAGGGCTCAACCCCAACCAATCAGCAGTGCTGAACATGGTGTCCATGGCTCAGCCCAGCGGGCCCGGAGGCCTCATCACGCCAGGCTCTGTCTCTCTCAGCACCCCGGTGCTCAGCTCCACCGAAATCACAGGACCCATTAGCAGCCTCCTCTTCAAAGCCAGACCACACAACCTGCTCCAGTCTGGAGCTCCTCTGATGTCCCAGCTGTGCAGCCCCGCCCAGACCTCCATTGCCAGCAGCATCTGCGTGCTTCCCTCTCATCAGACCATCAGCATGTCTGTCAGACAGCAGATGGACCCGGAGAGCGGCGCCTTCCAGCGGCAGCAGCACCCACCAAATGCCAGTGGACAACCTGTGGCTCCGGCCCCCAACCCGGTCCAACAGGATTCCGACAAGGGACACCTGGTCGGCGTGCTCTCCCAGAGTTCCAGCTCACACACCATGCCTAAATCCAGGTCCTCCTCAGAGCAGAAACAAGAGCTGAAGTGTAGCGCTGCCGTAACGGCATCCACGTGCTCGGGGAAAGGCAAGCAGAAAGCCAAGCGGACGAGGCAGAGTCCAGACAAGGCCAGCGGGAAGAAACACAAGGGCTGGCTGGCAGAGCCTCCTCGGGAGATGCAGGGAGACCGGCCCACCTCCGTTCCTGGGTAATATTCTCACATAACCGATAACTCATGAAATAATTAACTAGGACTATACTTTAACATACTACAGTTGCCACCTGCTGCTTATCCATATTTGAATTCCCTCTACCACTACAGGTCTAGAGAGACAGTCTCTCCCGAGCCCATGGACACAGGAAAGCCCAGAGAGAGGGGCACCAGCAAAAAGTGAGTAACGCAAGCTTGTCACCCCTTCCATTCCGTACTATTAATGTCAATGGATAATGAGATTAATTTCAAAATGTATTTTATTTGCAGTGTTTATTCTGCCAAGTCTGCTGAATCTCCTGCTTTAACCAGTAAAACCAGTGAGTTCCCTGAGGAGAAAAGCGAGACCACTGCTGGTTCTCTACTGGTGGCCAGCCCTGACCAGGAGGGTAGCCGCAGGGACTCTTCTATGGACAGCAAGCCCAAGAAGGGGCTCATCTTTGAGATCTGCAGCGATGACGGCTTCCAGATCCGCTGCGAGAGTATCGAAGGTCCACGCAGTTCTAATCTTCTTGTTCTGTTTCCATGTAGCGTAGTTATGACACTCGATGGCAGAAAATGGCGCTAAAGTTATTGAAGTGAATGTGTAACAGGAAAGATCTCTTATTTCAAAATCCTCATACAGCTGAAAACTGTATTTAATACTTACACAGAGATGAGACACTAAGCTGACATGTGTTGTCTTCTCCCTCCGTCCCACAGAGGCCTGGAAGTCCCTGACAGATAAAGTCCAGGAGGCCCGCTCCAACGCCAGACTCAAAGAGCTCTCCTTTGAAGGTAAAGTGCCTTTTTTATCAGATTGTATTTTGTTTATGCAGGTTCAACAACTTTTGAGGAATGAAATGGTGACTCATCACTAACTTTTTTTTTCCTTTATTCCTCCACTCCTTCCTTTTTTTATCTTTCTCTCAATCTTATCTCTTTTCTTTTTGTTTGTTTGTTCTCTCTCAGGAGTGAACGGTCTGCGGATGCTGGGGGTCCTCCACGACGCTGTGATGTTCCTGCTGGAGCAGCTGTATGGTTCCAGGCACTGTCGCAACTACCACTTTCGCTTCCACAAGCCCGAGGAGGCCGACGAGCCCCCGATCAACCCCCATGGCTCGGCCCGCGCCGAGCTCAACCACAGGTACGGACACTCCCAGAAGATGGATGGCTAAGTCACACACAGCCCTCTTCCAATGCTTAAAAAGTGCAAGGTGTTGGATTGGTATCCAGACAAATGTACAGTTACTCTTTATCTTTATTATAACAATAGGCTGCCTGGACCAGCCTCCATGTGCATCCTTCCTTCATCCCGTCCTTAAAGTAATCACTGAGTCATGACTGAACAGGTGAATACCATGTGGCGGAGACCTTACGTTCACCTGATGAATCATGTCTAATGATTACTTCAGGAAGGATGCATTTCTACAGTTTTTGAACTGGGCCCCTGCCTCTTAGCTTTCCTTTGATTGTTGAAGAAATCCAGGTCTATACGTGATCTATGCATTCTACTTCAGCAACGCAAATCTTGTGAGCCGTTTGTACACTGGCTCTCTTAACTGATGTTTTGGAGCTGGTAACTGTGTATACCCGTTACCAAATCTCAACTCACTATTTGGGAGAGGTCCTTCCTAGGGTTTAGAGAGTCTGCATCATTGAGTTGTATTTACCTGCGTCATCTGACCTGTCTGCTCCGTCTGTTGTTCCTCGCCACAGGAGGTCTGTGTTTGACATGTTCAACTTCCTGGCCTCCAAGCACCGCCAGCCTCCCGAGTACAACCCCCACGAGGAGGACGAGGAGGTGCAGCTCAAGTCTGCTCGGTGAGTCACTCCGCCCTGCTACACAATTCCTGTTTATTTTTAACTTCTGTAAATCAGGAGGACTATCTCTCTATCCTCCATCTCCTCATTACAGTGGACTTGTAGTCTTTCCTCTGGGTTTTCTGATCAACATCCCTGTATCCACCGGTCGGAGCTTCACGCTGTTAGTAGACCATCCTTCCTTCATTGGAACTCTTAACACACTGTGCTACTGTTGTTTTTCAGCCGGGCCACCAGCATGGACCTCCCCATGCCCATGAGGTTCCGACACCTGAAGAGAACTTCCAAGGAGGCGGTGGGGGTCTACAGGTTAGGAAAACGCTGGCTACGTAACGTTTAAGAGGGGGGGGTTACATTTTTAACTAGGCAAGTCTGTAAAGAACAAATTCTTATTTACAATGATGGACAAACCCGGATGACGCTGGGTCAATTATGCGCCGCTCTATGGTACTCCCAATCACGGCCGAATGTGATGCAGCCTGAAATCGAACCAGGGACTGTGGTGACGCCTCTTTCATTGAGATGTAGTGCCACAGACCGCTGCGCCACTCAGGAGCACGAATTCCAAATTCAGTGGATTGGTTTTAACAAGAAAATGAACTACTACTGTAGCTTTGCTATAGCTTGTTCCAGAGAGTGGGGTTAGAAGGTGAAACCCTTTGGTGAACCAGCGGTCACCGAGCCCCTGTGTCCTCCCCTCACAGGTCAGCCATACATGGCCGAGGTCTGTTCTGCAAGAGGAGCATCGACGTGGGGGAGATGGTGATCGAGTACTCGGGCAACGTCATCCGCTCTGTCCTCACCGACAAACGGGAGAAGTACTACGACGGCAAGGTGAGAAGAGAGGCCTCAATGGAACACAGTCCTCTGCTCATACGCTTTGAGTCTTTACAGGGCCACGGTCAATAGGCAAATGTTGCACATAGAAATGTCATGACTAGATCTTGCGTGGGTCCTTATTCTACTTGTCAGAGGCATGTTTGTTCTACGTAAGGTGTCAACACCACCCTATTAACCTGTCAGGATCTTCAGTCATTTGATAATGGGTTTTGTTGACTGCAATCCTCGGCCAATAGCTTCTCACCCTTTTCTCTTCCTGTCCCTTCCTCTACAGGGTGTTGGCTGTTACATGTTCCGCATCGACGACTATGAAGTGGTGGACGCCACCGTGCACGGCAACGCTGCCCGCTTCATCAACCACTCGTGCGAGCCCAATTGCTACTCGCGTGTCATCAACGTGGACGGGCAGAAGCACATCGTCATCTTCGCAACACGCAAAATCTACCGCGGCGAGGAGCTCACCTACGACTACAAGTTTCCCATCGAGGAGCCGGGCAATAAGCTTCCATGCAACTGCGGAACCAAGAAGTGCCGGAAGTTCCTCAACTAGCCCCCCACTCTGATGTGTGATGGGAGTGGTGTTAGCGGTCATTCTCCCACTCTGCCATAGCGGTCCCCTCGACGAGCACGAAGCCATCCATGCACTGCCAGGTCTTAGTGCAGAATGATGCTTCCAGTACTGCGCTCCCTTGTTGCTGTAAGGCTTGGGAGGAAAGGTGTGCTAAGGACCCGGTTAAGTTTGATACGAGCAGGTCTCTGTTTTGGGATGGGACATTTTTGAAAGAGAACAACCTTATTGTTGTGCCTCCTTTGGTTTTACTTTTGGATCGGATGGTTTCAGACTCTGGGAAGTCCAAGGAAATGGTAACTGAGGTTAGCGATGTTTTCTGTCTCTGAATGATACACAAATTGCCCTTTCATTCTGAATTTTAACATTACCTCACATTATTTTCTAGATTATATCTCAATTCTGTGTGAGCATAGAATCCATTGATTATGTTTCACACGACAATAATTGCCACCTTGTTCGTTCCATTTTAAACACCAAAGTGCAATTTGTGGAAGGGAATTTTCTCTGCATTTTAGAAAAAGAACCAGGACGTATTATAACTGATCAGACAACGCTTTTCTCTTGGCCTCATCTGTTTGTACACATCTGCCTGTCGGAATGTGCATCCTGTGCAGCCTTCTGAGTATCTTGCGAGTATCATAAAGAATTGCTTGGGGCTGCTTCACTGTGTGTTCAGCCACTGTAAATAGTTCCTATGCCCGTCCAGAGCAACAAGTCGCAAGATGTGTTAGGAAGAGAAACACTAGAGGGAGCTGTAGTCACAGCGATAGAAAGAAGCCTGTAGGTTATTTATTTTCAAGTGTTACGTTGTTGTTCATTAATGATAACCGCGAGTGTACTTGTAGAGACGTTGTCGAAGTCGGTCGGTGGTAATTGGATAAAGTCGTGACCGTGACTAGCAAGCTACGCTGAGATTCTGGTGGACTGACAGCTGAGGGGTGAACTTATATTTAGTTTTTTTTTGCTTTAGTAAATGTTATTGTTGGTTTTGTATAGGAAAATGATAAAGGCAGAGCCGTCGATTTTGTATCGCAGGTATGCACACATTGTCTTTTGAAATTAGGTTAGGACAGAGTCCGGAATTACAGCAATGAGAACCAAATGTCACCCCCCCCAATCTGATTTCCCTTTAATCCCATTTTAAGATCGAAATGATTCTTATTATGGCCTATTTCATGAATTACTTTAGCAAAGGAATTGTCTTTTTATTTGTGTCGAACCAATTTGTTTGAAGTCTTGTCTCTGTCCCTTTTTTTTATGGCCAGAAAAATATCACGCTTGCTTTGAGAATGTAAATAATATGTATATTTTTCTATACAAACGACTAAAAAGCACTCAATAGTGAATAGCACCTAATGTTATGAAATTGTATTTATATTTTTAAGAAATCGTATTTATTTTATTGCCATTTTTTTGTAGGAAATAGAGGTTTTTCAAACACTAACGCTTGTGCTCTATTTTTGTTGAGCTGCCTTTTTTTCCAAGCTGTTTTTTTCGTTGGCGTTTTAATTGTATTTTGTAGCCTGAATGTTTCTTTTTGGATTCCAAAGACTGAAGCTGTCGCTCCCTGCTGAGCCCAGTCCACCAGTAGCTCTATTTGCCAATCTGTTAATCAAGGACATTTCTAATGACTGCCTGTTAGCAGCATTGCATTATTATATGCACTTGAGGGAGTCCATTTGAGTGCTGGTTTATTATAATACCTGTCTGAACTCCTTTTCCCAGCCTTAATTCCACACTACGTGGAGGCTCCAGCCAGTCCATTCAGACTTGGGGCTGCTCGCTGTGTGTAATTCGTTCACTTTCAGCTTTAAAAAAATACATCAATTTCTCTACAAATTTCAACGTCTCCCTTTCGGGATCAAACGCGCTCCAAAATCTGTTAACTGTAAGGACATAAAACACAGTTAACGCCTGTAGCCACATTGTACCTCCATTGTCTTTCTGTCAGTGTTGCCTTCATATTAATACTGTCAATGTTTTATGGCATTTACAGGAGACCGGCTACACATGGAAAGCTTTTTAGAAGCTGGGCAGAAGCTGATTAAGTTAGGAAAGGTTAGAGGCTAAGCTTTTCCATTGACCACAATGCAACCTATTATGTAGGAGTTCGTCCGCTCGCTTGATCTCTCGCTTTGCCTTTGTTGTAACTGAGCATGCTTCGTTTAGAGAACTCTGACTCGTGAATTGACAGTAGTAGTCCCAGTTTTGGTGGGACATCGGTGTACAAAAAGTGGCTAGGTTGACAGGCGTGTATTTCCTTGCATACCTCGAACAAAGCTCACCAAATTGCTGCTTTGTGCAACTCTGGCTCGAGTT
This sequence comes from Oncorhynchus nerka, assembly GCF_034236695.1. Taxonomy (NCBI): domain Eukaryota; kingdom Metazoa; phylum Chordata; class Actinopteri; order Salmoniformes; family Salmonidae; genus Oncorhynchus; species Oncorhynchus nerka. The sequence goes on along the minus strand of NC_088409.1, from coordinate 55,139,086 downwards.
GTCCTATAGTGAGCCACTTCAGGCCAGTAACTTTATTTGTTATGTTTTTGGTTTGTAATCCATTTTTCCTCGTACTCTGACTTTATCTTGTAAGGCCGTCGCAGAATCTCGCCAACCCTTACCCTGCCCGGGCTGTGAAGTGAAACAATAACTTTGCCAACACATTGCACTTCAACTGTGATAGAGGCACTGACTTAACATGGGGAAACGACTTTCTACTCCTTGTAAACCCAATGGGTTCCTATGTGTAAAAACCACAAGCACAGATACTGTTTAAGCTCCCTTAGGAATTGTGGCCCCCCCCCCAGCAAAGTGCACTTCTGCTCGACCTTCCCCCAAAGTGTGTTTAGGGACGTTCAGAGTGCAGGGACCACTCTGGAGGCCAACACTCTCCTCCACCTCCTTGCATCCTGTGTTTTGCCAGCTAATTCAGGGATACAGTTTTGGTTCAGCTCTCGCTGTCCTATCCTGGCTAGCCTTAGGGTAAGGCACAGGGTCATGCTGAATTCTGGGGCTGTCTTTTTAATGAATGTATATACAAAAAACGGAATTGTGGTGATTTCTGATATCAACCACTTGTTTTCTTTAGTTTAAAAAAACAAAACACAGACCGGACTGAAAGATGATCTCACATGAGTTTGTTTCATTTCAGAGGGGAAATGATTTGAGGGACAGCTTTCTAAATTAACATCGAAAGGTCACACTGAATAAACTCAGACTTCAAAGATGGCTTTGGTAATCCTTTTACTTAATCCCAAAGGCTTCTGACTCCTACAGATCCACAGCAGTGACGTGTCTGATTGTTTTTACAACAACCCATTAGTCAAGTGTTTTTAAATGGCAAGACTCTTGTTGTTTCTTGGACTTCATAATACCGCGCCACACCAGTGGCCCTTTGTCCTTCACTTGTAATTATGATAGATCTATATCAAAATATTAACACGTACTTCAGTATCTATACAATATACAGAATGGACAAACTTAGTTACAGTAGCAAACAGCAGGTTTATAATGGTTAATAGCAGTGTTCAATGTACTCTAATGGTTTTGTGTTACAGTATCAGTTTAGAATAACTAATGTACGGTTTTGTATATTGATATCCAGTACCAGGTGTCCTGCGCCTGTGTATGTTCCTTTTGGCAGGAGCTTTGCAGTTTTCTTTTTTTCTTCTCAAAAATAAACAGTATTTATGTAATGATGCATAAAGTGGTTCTGAACTTCTTGAGGTCAGCCATTTTATTTTGTGTTTTGATTGTTGTAGTGAATGTTTTTATTCTTTGTACATTTTTTTTACAGGGATTTTAGACTACCTACTTGATTGTGGTATGATTTGAGTTTGTGGAGACCAGGAAAAAACAAATCCCACCCAAATGTTATTTTACCCTTCTTCCATGTCTCCCTCACCACCCCTCTTCGGAAGCTTTGGTTGTACTTATGTACTATTTTATAGAAAGTGATGATGAAAATAAGTTTTATTTATTTATTTTGTATTGGAACGCCCATGAATTTATTTACAGGTCAAGGTAGTTGCTGGAACCTGCTTGAAAGAAGTTGGGGGGGGTAAAAATACTGAACTGTATTTGTAATTTTATAATTGTTCCTTGTGTATAGAACTTATCAGCCTGAGATGAGAAGTGGCATCAAGGGGAGTTGGCGGTAGGACTTGGAAATGGTTAAACGGCTCTCTTCCTCTGCCTTGAATATACCTTTGTCTTGTTAACACTTCCTCATGAGAATAATTGTTTTTTTCCCCTGTTAGTTGTACATCAGTGTTTTCTCATGTGTCACAGAAATGAAGGAAAGTTGAACCACATGAGTAAACCACAAACTACTTAAGGTTGAATGTATAATTAGGAAACACAATTGTACATAACTGTAAAAAGAAAAGTTTCTAATCATGTTTATTTTCTATGCACTTTTTTTATTTAAGTGATAGTTTAAATAATAAACATGTCTCGTTGACTCTTCAGGCTCTCCATTTCTTGTTCTGTCAACCTAGAAAATAGTCATTTTTATATTGATATTAGTTAGTGATAACATGCGGGGCCCGGTATCCTGATGGCGATACAACGTAGGCTTACGAGTATCTAAAAAAAAATATATATATATATATATATATATGCATTGTTCCTACAACCGCCGAAGATGTAACACGCGTTTCCCAAAACACCACGCAAAAAGTGTGTTCCGTGCGCATGTGTCGATACTCGGAGTTCGAAAGAAAGACTGAGCTGCTGCTCTGATCAGATTTCTACATTCAAATCTTAACCTTTTAACATAATTATTCTACAACACTGACGGATCAGCTTATGACTGCAATTAATTGAGGTGGCTTATTCTATTACTTGCCCTATAATGATGCACTAAATTGCATTGATTTGGCACCTTATTGCGCCCGTTACACAATATAAAAAATATTTGCACAGCGTAGCCTACCAAATAAAACAATTGACTGAACATGGAATTTGATTTCAATATCTTCCTAATATTGGGTTGCACCACCCCCTTTTGCCCTCAAAAGCCTCCAATGGTTCCCACAGTTGTCATGTTGGCTGGATGTCCTTTGTGTGATAGACCGTTACTGATACATGGGAAACTTGAGTGAAAAACCCAGCAGCGTTGCAGTTCTTGACACAAACCGGTGCGTCTGGCACCTAACATATCCTGTTCAAAGGCATAAATATTTTGTCTTGTCCATGTCTCAAATTTAAAATTCCTCCTTTTTAATCTGTCTCCTCCCTTCATCTACACTGAAGTGGATTTTACGAGTGACCTCAATAAGGGATCACAGCTTTCAACCTGGTCAGTCAAGGAAAGAGCGTCTGTTCAAAATGTTTTGTATACTTTTTAATGCAGTCATCTCCGTTTTAATTTGAAGCATCTTAACTTTCGCTTGATAATTTGCAGGTAACTTCGCTCCGAAGTTATTGGTGGTCACAGAGGCAGATGAACAGCTTGATTCTGTGTGTAGTGGATGTGTATAAAGTGACACGGTTAAGGGGGGAAAAAACATCTGACGCACTTAGCTGTCTGAGGCAGTCGTTAAAATAACGACTGTTTTCAAGTGCAACTTTAGTAATGATGCTTTTGGGAAACAGCTCGGAGATTTAACAATGCTCTTAAGAAGGTTCTAATGATGAACTTAGCCTTACAATGCTTTTGGGAAACCGGGCCCAGATCTGTCACTCTCCTTGTTCAAGTCTCCATTTCTATGTTTATGAACCCCATAAGTGTATCCCACCGACGTAAACTTGATCAAACTTAGCACTTTTTTAATCTAGTTTTTAGACAACTTAATTTCCTCAATTGACTTCTTTTTAAAGCAGCAGGGTAACGCCAAAGTATAACAAAGCCTAGATTAAGTTGTCAACTCCGAATAGAAATCTAGGTCAAATGCAAGTTCCTTTAATTTACCATTTTATGGCAGCTGGGTAGCTCATCTTTTTTAAAGTTGAAACCGCTAACATTTGTGTAAGGTATCAATCAGTGTGGTCATAGTATTGATGAAACAAGCATACTAAACATGTTCAATGTTGTGGTGACGATGACACCCGCTCCTGGAAAAAACAATTAGAATGGTTTATAACGATACCGAACAAATGTGTACTAGCAGATAACCATATTTGGTAAATTGAGAAAGTGGGTTGTGTAATAGCCGAATCTGGTTCAGGCAGTGTAGACACCAATTATTTTATACACTGAACAAAAATATAAACGCAACATGCAAAGAATTTCAAAGATGTTACTGAGTTACAGTTCATATAAGGAAATCAGTCAATTGAAATAAATTCATTAGGCCCTAATCTACGGATTTCACATGACTGGGAAAACAGATATGCATCTGTTGGTCACAGATACCTTAAGGTAGGGGGTGTGGATCAGAAAACCAGTCAGTAGCTGGTGTGACCACCATTTGCCTCATGCAGCTTGACACGTTTTCTTTTGCATAGAGTTGATCAGGCTGTTGATTGTGGAATGTTGTCCCACTCCTCTTCAATACCTGTGCGAAGTTGCTGGAAATTGGCGGGAACTGTCGGGTGAGTACACAGGCCATGGAAGAACTGGGACATTTTCATCTTCCAGGAATTGCGTACAGATACTTGGGACATTGGGCCATGCACTATCATGCCGAAATGTGATGGCATAAGATGAATGGCACAACAATGTGCTTCAGGATCTCGTCACAGTATCTCTTTGCATTAAAATGCCATTGATAAAAAGTCATTGTGTGTGTGTTGTCTGTAGCTCATGCCTGCTGATACCACTACTCCACCGCCACCATGGGGCACTCTGTTCACAACATTGACATCAGCAAACAGTTTGCCGCACACACTGTCTGCTATCTGCACAGTACAGTTGAAACAGGGATTCATCTGTGAAGATCACACTTCTCCAGTGTGCAAGTGACCATTGAAGGTGAGCATTTGCCCACTGAAGTCAGTTACGAAGCCAAACTATAGTCAGGTCAAGCCCCTGGTCAGGATGACGAGCATGCATATGAGCTTCCCTGAGATGCTTTCTGACAGTGCAGAAATTCTTTTGTTGTGCAAACCCACAGTTTCATCAGCTGTCCGGGTGGCTGGTCTCAGACATCTGGCGAAGGTGAAGAAGCCAGATGTGGAGGTCCTGGGCTGGTGTTTTTACACGTGGTCTGCGGTTCTGTGGCTGGTTGGATGTACTGCCAAATTCTCAAAAGCAACGTTGGTAAATAAATTAACATATTCTCTGGCAACTGCTCTGGTGGACATTCCTGCAGTCAGTATGCCAATTGCACACTCCCTCAACTTGAAACATCTGTGGCATTGTGACACAACTGCACATTTTAGAGTGGCCTTTTATTGTCCCCAGCACAAGATGCACCTGTGTAATGATCATGCTGTTTAATCAGCTTCTTGATATGTCAGGTGGGATAGATTTTTTTTCTGAAAAGGAGCAATGCTCACTTTGTGCATATGGAAAATTTCTGGGATCTTTTATTTCAGCGTATGAAACATGGGACCAACACTTTACATGTTGCATTGATATTTTTGTTCAGTATATTTTTATTCATAAGAATATTTGGTGTTGTGGCATGCAGTGCATTCGGAAAGTATTCAGACCCCTTTTTCCAAACATGTTTCACATTACAGCCTTCTAAAATGGATTAAATAAAAAATATATATAAATCTACACACAATACCCCATAATGACAAAGCAAATACAGGTTTTTAATATTTTAGAAAAACAGAAATACCTTATAAGTATTCAGACCCTTTGCAATGAGACTTGAAATTGAGCTCAGGTGCATCCTGTTTCCATTCATCATCCTTGATGTGTCTACAGCTTGATTGGAGTCCACCTGTGGTCAATCCAGTTGATTGGACATGATTTGGAAAGGCACACACCTGTCTATATAAGGTCCCACTGTTGACAGTGCATGTCAGAGCAAAAACCAAGCCATGAGGTCGAAGCAATTGTCTGTTGAGCTCAGAGAAAGTATTGTGTCGAGGCACAGATCTGGTGAAGGGTACAAAAAAATGTCTGCAGCGTTGAAGGTCCCCAAGAACACAGTGGCCTCCATCATTCTTAAATGGAAGAAGTTTGGAACCACCAAGACTCTTCCTAGAGCTAGCCACCCAGCAAAACTGAGCCATCAGGGGAGAAGGGCCTTGGTCAGGGAGATGACTAAGAACCCGATGGTCACTGACAGAGCTCCAGAGTTCCTCTGTTGAGATGCAAGAACCTTCCAGAAGGATAACCATCTCTGCAGCACTCCACGAATCAGGCCTTTATGGTAGAGTGGCCAGCTGAAAGCTACTCCTCAGTAAAAGGCACATGACAGCCTGCTTGGAGTTTGCCAAAAGGCACCTAAAGGACTCTCAGACCATGAGAAACAAGATTCTCTGGCCTGAATGCCAAGCGTAATGTCTAGAGGAAACCTGGCACCATCCCTACGGTGACTCATGGTGGTGGCAGTATCACGCTGTGGGGATGTTTTTCAACGGCAAAAACTGGGAGACTAGTCACGATTGCGGGAAAGATGAAAAGAGCAAAGTACAGAGAGATCCTTGATGAAAACCAGCTCAGGACATCAGACTGGGGCCAAGGTTCACCTTCCAACAGGACAACAACCCTAAGCACACAGCCAACACAATGCAGGACTGGCTTCGTGACAAGCCTCTGAATGTCCTTGAGTGGCCCAGCCAGAGCCTGCACTTGAACCCGATCGAACATCTCTGGAGAAAACTGAAAATAGCTGTGCCGCCACACTCCCCATCCAACCTGACAGAGCTTGAGAGGATCTGCAGAGAAGAATGGAGGGAAACCCCTCAAATGCAGGTGTGCCAAGCTTGTAGCGTCATACCCAAGAAGACTCGAGGCTGCAATTGCTGCCAAAGTTGCTTCAACAAATTACTGAGTAAAGGTTCTGAATACTTATGTAAATGTGTTATTTCAGTTTTTCTGTGTTATTGTGTGGTATTGTCTGTGTAGATTGGGGAGAAAAAAACAATTTATTCAATTTTAGAATAAGGCTGTAACATAACAAAATGTAGAAAAAGTCAAGGGGTCTCTATAGTAGTATTATTCTATTCCTATAGCTCTGGCTCTGTGGATTATACAAACCAGAATACTTACAGAAGGTAATTTGAGTGAACTATCTGGTAATTTGAGTGAACTATCTGGTAATTTGAGTGAACTATCTGGTTATGTCAAGTATCTATACCATCCGGTCTGTTTTTCTTTTTCTTTAAGTCTGCAGACCAAGTCCTTCCTCATCCTGCAACTCGCTAATCTTCATCGCGTAGTCTCTCTCTCTCTCTCTCTCTCTGCTCTGTCTCTCTCTCTGCTCTGTCTCTCTCTGCTCTGTCTTTGAACATCTCTTGTCCTCTCCACACACTCTCACATCATCCCGATTCTGTCTTGCATTCTTCAGGTTTTTCTTTCCAGCTCGATCAATGCCTCCTTGTAATTCTTTCCTTATCTCCTCCTTCCATAATCTCTCACCTGCTCCATTTCATCATTGGCCCTCTTCTCCATGGACTCCCTCTCTCTCTCCCGGTCCTTCTCTTCCTTTTCTATTCTCTCTGTCTTCTCATTCACCCCTCCCCTTTTCTCTCAATTTCCTTTCTCCCTGTTGTCTTCTCCTACATTCTCTCAATCCACTCTCTGACTCTTCATCTCTGTCTTCCACTTCTCTTCCAACTCCACCTTTTAATCCGCTTCACCTCCTACTCTTTCTTCTCCTTCATTTCCCCCTTCTCTCTGGACCTCATTCTCCAGCTTCACTTTCTCCACCGCTCTTATCTTCTCATCACATCTTCTCCATCACTCCTTCCACAAGTCTGTCCACATCCCCTACTCTCTCTTTGTTTTTACATTTATCTTCTCTTCCCCCAACTTCAATCAATTCTCTCACTCTCTTCACCTTGGTCTTCCACTTCTCACGTCTCCACCTTCACAAGCTCCAGCTCTTTCTTGTCCTCCCCCTCTTTACTTCCATCTTCTCCTCCACATCCAACTTCACCCCCCCCACCCACCTCATTCCCTTTCTCAAACTTCACTTTCTTCAGCTCCTACTTTGCCTTCTCTTCCACATCTGCTTTCATTCTGTTCATCTATTTTCTTTCTTTTGAAATATTTATCCTGTTCTTGTACATTTTCTTCTCTTCAACCTTTCCCACGACCTTATTCCTGTTCTCAAACTTCTCTTCCTCCTCTTCCAACTCCAACTTTCCAATATTTCCAGTTTCTCTTTCTGCCCATCTGGCCTCCCCCTCCTTAATCTCCACTTCATTGTCCTACTCCCTCACTCTCTCTTTGTCCTTCTCCACGACATCTCTCAGCATTGCCACCTCCTTCTCCTTCCTCTCAGCCTCCTCCTCCATTTCCTCTTTTGTGCTCTCCAATCCCTTTTTTTCTAATACCTTTTTTATTTCAATCTTCTCTCACTCCTTCTGGATCATCTCCAACTGTCCACAGAGAACCTTCCGTGTCTTCTTTCATCTCTCCATCCATCCACACTCTTAACTGTACATCTCCTTTCTTTCCTCTGGCTCTCTCGCTCCATCTGAGGAATGAGTATGTGACTGAAGTTTTGAAGGTAGAGGCACGCTAGTATCAGGGGGGCGGGGGTGATCTGGTTAGTTGATTTGAGGAATCCCAGTTCTGGGAGAAGAATATCTAGTGAAATGTGATGTGCTCAGAGGGCTGCCGTCAGGAATATATCCAAATGACACATGTCGTTGTGCCTTGGAGTACTAAGTACCAACGCTGCTCTGGCACTGACTCACTCTGTGTATGGTGTGGGCTGGATTAGGTACTGGTAAAGGGCTTTTTGTTCTCCTATGAACAATGTCAAAGATCTATTCAGTCTAGTCCAGACTCGTCTGGTCTAGCCAGTTAAAATAAACATGACAAAGTCATATTTTATCACTAATTCAACAGAGGGGAAGTTGTATGGCATAATTGCGGCTAGCTTTCAAAAGCCTTTTTTAATGTATTTTTGTCGTTTAGCAGACATTCTTACCTAGTGCATCTACTGCCTTGCTCAATGGTACGTCAACACATGTTATACCTTCATTTGACGTGTATTCTACCCAGGTGGTCTTGTGAAATAACGACAGCATAAGTTACACTATTGACAACCTGCACAATATATTCAGTGCAGAATTTGAAATGTTATAGTTCCGTGACATTTGTGAGTCATTCATGCCACTCGCTCAGGTCCTCCAAATGGCTGGGGACACTGGTTCAGTCTGTCATGGTTATTTTAATAATGACTTTTGCTGTAGAAATGAAAGGATCATCTAGGGCAGGGATCATCAGCTACTGTATACTCGGCAGGGGAAGATTTCTTCTTGAGCAGATGGTAAGGGGGCCTGAAGAGAATTACAAATCATTTGTGGACTGAAAATTGACCGTAAGAAGCCCAAAACAGATATAATATTTGTCGAAAACATAATCATTTCAAACCTTGCTTACATTTGTACACGATCACATACTGTACATCTTTCTATTATGCTTGAGAATACTTTGGAACAGATTCCCAAAATAAAAATCACTTTTCTAATGTTTTTACAGTCTTTTGTGTCCAAACGAGCAGGGGGAAAAATTGACTGGTTGTCTAATGGTAGTTGAAACCATATATAAATCTGCACCACCTCAGTGCAGTTATGGCTACTGGCCTCAACGCAAGGCTTGTGAAGTCCTCTGTGAAACAGTTCAATTGCCTCGAGTGAAAAGGGAAAAGTCTAGGTCTGGGATTTTAAAGAGCAATTGCCAACCTCTCCTTGTCCCATAAAACAGTGAAGTAAGTGTACAGACCAAACCAAACCCATGTGTAGAAACATGGAGGTTCCCACCGACATGTGACCAAGCCTCAGCAGTCCCATCAACGTAGTCTGTACCTGGAAGCGGTGTCATCAGTGACGTACTACTAACTCAAGGTGGTGTCTTTGTAAATGCTGTAGCAGACTTTAGGGACACACGCATGCTGTTTTGCGTGGAGAGAAAGCGATCAAAGTGAGTGATAGTTCAGTCAAATAAGTCACGTCCTCTTTAAGAGGGGCTGCAAATGGTTAAGTGAAATGTGGGATGTTTTCACATTCCTCAATCAGCTCAAAACTGACACGAGGAGAGGATTCCAGCCAAAGTCTCTTTTGCTTCAATTTCTGAAGAAAATCGGAGGAAAGAACAACATTGCTTCCACTCTAAGACAACATCATTTCAAGTATCTCCCTGTATCTTTACGCTCATGAAACCGATCAAATATCTCCGCGTTAAAGCTAATAAAGAAGAATTCTCTGATCCTAAGGCCTTACTGCTTTTTGAGGAGTTCACAATATGACGCTTAGGCTGTAACAGCAGTTAACGGCATTGCTCGAGTTTTCCAGGACTATGCCTCAGTGTTTCGTGGCTACATATCCCTGACCAGTAACCACAACAGTCTGATCTCTCCCACTGTTTATGTTGGGGAAAGAAATTCCTCCAGTGTCGAATCTTAAAATCTGATGTAATCTGCCAACCTTTGTTATCCTCGCTACACCTACTTTTCCCCCACTCACTCTCGTTCCTCATTTCTCAACCTCTCCCTCACTCTTGTTTGATCCTGAACTTTTTTATTGAAGACTTATTTTCCCCTTTATTATTTGCGCTGGCGAGACTTCAAATATTTCCCTCATACTCGAACTGTCTTTTCCTTTCTCTCTCTCTCTCTCTCTCTCTCTCTCCCACCCTCCCTTTCTAATTTGCTTTTATTACCGTTTCCTTTCAAGTCAGAGTTCTCCTTTTTTTCCCCCAGACTCTTTGGCTAAAGCATAACTTTGACTGTTTTCACTTCAGCACAAGGCAAAGACTGCAGCTCCTGAGGACTTTTGGACGTTAACTGGTAAACTTTATTTTCACATGATTCCTGATTGAAAATAGTTTTATATATTCACTGTCTGCTGTGAGTAGGTGTGGTTCCACATTTTCTACAATAAGGAAAAATATCTATTTTCCATTGACAATCTTTTGCTGCTACTCAAACAGTCAGTAAAGGAATGGAGGAATTTATGTTTCACAGGCAACTCATTTTGTTTTGCAAATGCATTGATGAATTCCTGTGTAATTGGAATATACAGTGGGGAGAACAAGTATTTGATACACTGCTGATTTTGCAGGTTTTCCTACTTACAAAGCATGTAGAGGTCTGTCATTTTTATCATAGGTACACTTCAACTGTGAGAGACGGAATCTAAAACAAAAATCCAGAAAATCACATTGTATGATTTTTAAGTAATTAATTTGCATTTTATTGCATGACACAAGTATTTGATCACCTACCAATCAGTAATAATTCCGTCTCTCATAGATCTGTTAATTTTTCTTTAAGAAGCCCTCCTGTTCTTCACCCATTACCTCTATTAACTGCACCTGTTTGAACTCGTTAACTGTATAAAAGACACCTGTCCACAGACTCACTCAAACAGACTCCAACCTCTCCACAATGGCCAAGACCAGAGAGCTGTGTAAGGACATCAGGGATAGAATTGTAGACCTGCACAAGGCTGGGATGGGCAACAGGACAATAGGCAAGCAGCTTGGTGAGAAGGCAACAACTGTTGGCGCAATTATTAGAAAATGGAAGAAGTTCAAGATGACGGTCAATCACCCTCGGTCTGGGGTTCCATGCAAGATCTCACCTCGTGGGGCATCAAATGATCATCAGAAAGGTGAGGGATCAGCCCAGAACTACACGACAGGACCTGGTCAATGACCTGAAGAGAGCTGGGACCACACTCTCAAAGAAAACCATTAGTAACACACTACGCCGTCATTAATTAAAATCCTGCAGTGCACGCAAGGTCCCCCTGCTCAAGCCAGCGCATGTCCAGGCCCGTCTGAAGTTTGCCAATGACCATCTGGATTGTCCAGAGGAGGAATGGGAGAAGGTCATGTGGTCTGATGAGACAAAAATAGAGCTTTTTGGTCTAAACTCCACCTGCCGTGTTTGGAGGAAGAAGAAGGATGAGTACAACCCCAAGAACACCATCCCAACCGTGAAGCATAGAGGTGGAAACATCATTCTTTGGGGATGCTTTTATGCAAAGGAGACAGGACGACTGCACCGTAATTGAGGGAAAGATGGATGGGGCCATGTATCACGAGATCTTGGCCAACAACCTACTTCCCTCAGTAAGAGCATTGAAGATGGGTCGTGGCTGGGTCTTCCAGCATGACAACAACCCGAAACACACAGCCAGGGCAACTAAGGAGTGGCTCCACAAGAAGCATCTCAACGTCCTGGAGTGGCCTAGCCAGTCTCCAGACCTGAACACAATAGAAAATCTTTGGAGGGAGCTGAAAGTCCGTATTGCCCAGTGACAGCCTCGAAACCTGAAGGATCTGGAGAAGGTCTGTATGGAGGAGTGGGCCAAAATCCCTGCTGCAGTGTGTGCAAGAACTACAGGAAACATATGATCTCTGTCATTGCAAACAAAGGTTTCAGTACCAAATATTAAGTTCTGCTTTTCTGATGTATCAAATACTTATGTCATGCAATAAAATGCAAATGAATGACTTAAAAATCATACAATGTGATTTTCTGGATTTTTGTTTTAGATTCCGGCTCTCACAGTTGAAGTGTACCTATGATAAAACATTACAGACCTCTACATGCTTTGTAAGTAGGACAAACTGTAAAATCGTCAGTGTATCAAATACTTGTTCTCCCCACTGTACATGTTTTATTGAAGTAACATAGTATCCTATTCAAATAGTATACATTTTTTCTAACCGGTCGTAGAGCTGCTGCTATCCTCATCAGAAACGTGCTATACTGTGATTCTTTGTGATACTGCCAACATCCCCTCTGTTATTGGATGATTAGTAGCTCAGAAAGTTGCAACAATACATACTGAGGTATTATTGTATTTTGCATATTGTATTCCCACGAAATAAAGGGACTTTGTGGTCAATATAGGGATACAGTGGTCTGCAGCTTCTCAGATTCCAGTGTTTATCCTGTCTGTCTGTTCTTCCTCAGAATGCTGACACGTCTTTCGGCTAGTTTCTCCACAGGCCAGACCTCTGTGCTCGGAACAGGTCTTTAAATGCTGTCATAAAGAATACAGCAGCTGTGGCTGAAATATACCACTGACTCACGACGGCTGCACTGAGCTGAAAATAACCTGGAAGACAGGATTTCATATTATCTGGCCTTAAAGTAATACTTGCTTGTAGTGAGCACATTACAGGCTGGAAGTCCTTACGCGAAGATAGTTTTATTAGATGTCTAAAACGGACGTTTGAATATGGGTATATTCTGTGGTAGTAATTTTACATTTTCAACGTGAGCATTCTTTTGTGTGATCAAGTTGCACAGTTCTCTGCTACATGGTTCACTCTTGCTATCAGGAAATGGATTGTGAAGTGCTCTGGAGACATGCCCTGCCGTTCCCCGTGTCTGTTTTCTCAGGCCTTGTGAGACCCGTCCTGTGATGCAGTCCCATGGTAACCAACAGTGTCCGTCTGTAGACATGCTGTCAGTTGCTCACATCTGGCTCCTCTCTTTCCCAGCACTGCTAAAAGAGGGGGCGGAGACACTCTGTCCCTCACTTCAAAACCCTCAGGCTTACTCACACACAGACGACACAGAGAGACACAGACACGATCCCGAACTCACACCAAAGGAAAGCAGGGATTAACACTGAGCTTTTGTTTTGAACAGTGTAAATAATGATTGCTTCCATTCTGGCACTGCTGCTCTCGTTAACATTTAATGTGAAACAGCTGTTTTAAAAAGAAGTCTACTGACGCCAACAGATATTTAACAGCATCACATTTCAGTAATTTAGCATACGCTCTCATCCAGACCAGTAGTGCGTGAATACATTTTCCTATTGTTTTTCCATACTGGTCCCACGTGGGAATCAAACCCACAACCCTGGCAATGCAAGCACCATGCTCTACCAACTACCAACTGAGCCACACGGGACTTATATAGGGTATGGTCATAATCTTATTGCCCTTATAGCCTTTTAAAAGTATGATGCCTGTCGGCCATGCAGTGCATTCGGAAGAAATTCAGACCCCTTCACTTTTTTCAACATTTTGTTCCGTTACAGCCTTTTTCTAAAATGAATTAAATAAAAATACATCCTCAATCTACACACAATACCCCGTAATGACAAAGTGAAACATATGTTTGAATTATTTGCTAATAATAAATAAAAAAACTTATTTACATAAGTAATTTAGACCCTTTGAAATGAGACTTTGAAATTGAGCAATTTTGTAAATTCAATTGATTGCACATGAAAGGCACACACCGGTCTATATAAGGTCCCACAGTTGACAGTACAAGTCAGAGCAAAAACCAAGCCATGAAGTTGAAGGAATTGTCCGTAGAGCTCAGAGACAGCATTGTGTCGAGGGACAGATCTGGGGAAGGGTACCAAAAAATGTCTGCTTCATTGAAGGTCCCCAAGAACACAGTGGCGTCCATCATTTTTAAATGGAAGAAGTTTGGAACCACCAAGACTTCCTAGAGCTAGCCGCCCGAGCGAGCAATCGATGAGCAATCAAGGGAAAAAGGCCTTGGTCAGGGAGGTGACCAAGAACCTGATGGTCACTCTGACAGAGTTCCAGAGTTCCTCTGTGGAGATGGGAGAACCTGCCAGAAGGACAACCATCTCTGTAGCACTCCACCAATCAGGCCTTTATGGAAGAGTGGCCAGACGGAAGCTATTCATTAAACTGCACGACAGCCCGCTTGGAGTGTGCCAAAAGGCATCTAAAGACTCTCAGACCATGAGAAACAAGATTGTCTGATGAAACCAAGCTTGAACTCTTTGGCCTGAATGCCAAGCCTCACATCTGGAGGAAAACTGGCACCATCCCTACGGTGACGCATCATGCTGTGGGGATGTTTTTCAGTGGCAGGGACTTGGAGACTAGTCAGGATAGAAGAAAAGGTGAACAGAGGAAAGTATAGAGAGATACTTGATGAAAACATGCTCCAGAGCGCTCATGAGCTCAGACTGGGGTGAAGGTTCACTCTAAGCACACAATGACCCTAAGCACACAGCCAAGTCTCTGAATGACAAGTCTCTGAATGACCTTGTGGCTCAGCCAGAGCCCTGACTTGAACCTGATCTCCGGAGAGACCTGAGAATAGCTGTGCAGCAATACTCCCCATCCAACCTGACAATGCTTGAGAGGATCTGCAGAGAAGAATGTAAGAAACTCCCCAAATACAGATGTGCCAAGCTTGTAGTGTCACACAAGAAGACTCGAGGCTGTAATCGCTGCCAAAGGTGCTTCAACAAAGTACTGAGTAAAGGGTCTGAATACCAATGCTAATGTGATATTTCAGTTTATTTTGAATGATGTTGCCCAGATTTCTAAAAACCTGTTTTTGCATTATGGGGTATTGTGTGTAGGTAGACTGATACAAAAAAAAACAGATTTAATACATTTTAAAATACGGATGGAATGTAACAAAATGTGGAAAGTCAAGGGGTCTGAATACTTTCCGAATGCACTGTAGGTACTGTGTATGCTCTTGTTAACTGTACCGGGGGCCTATACTCTCAAAGGTTTGTGGCCGTGGTATGAGGCGTCTTATGTTCTTTTTAGATGGTTATTCCAGTTCCGTCACTCCCTCTCTCCAGTTGCATGATTTCCCCTGGTCATCTGACCCCTCCTCTTAGCTGTGTCCAGTTGAGTGAGAGTCCAAGACCTTTCTCTACACATGTGACCAATGGGAAAGGAGTTGAACGTCTGTATTCACACTACACAAGTCAGTGTAGTCAATAATGTATGTCAATAAGAAAAGCTGATTCAGTCTTTAATATATGACAGCCGTTACACTACATTACAGGTTATTTTTCTGCTATCATTTCATGTCATAATTCTTTGAAGGATATTTCCATTGATTTCAGCACATAGCATTTATGGGTTCAATAGTTTGTGTAATTAGGTTTCCTTGTGATTATGTAACCCTTGCACTGTTGTGCATCTCATAACATCTGCAGAACAAATCAATGAACACCATAGCTATTTATAATCTCACAGATGAAACACTGAGGATCCCCTGGAGAAGTCAGTTCTGGAGAATAGAATATCAAGCAGAAAATATATTTTTCATTCCTTCATGTTGACAGAGAATGTTTCCCTCCTCTACATAGTAGCATTGAAATGACATCACTCCAGCTGTGGCCCCTCCTCCTCCTCCTCCTCCCTGTTCTACTGGTCAACTTCTCCAGCCAACTAGACGACAACAAGATCCCGCCCAGTCTGTGTACGGGACAACCAGGTATCCCAGGTACTCCTGGGGTGCACGGTAGTGCTGGCCAACCAGGAAGAGATGGGAGGGATGGGCGTGATTCTGTCCCTGGGGAGAAGGGAGAGAAGGGAGGCAGGGGAGAGACAGGTACAGTGCACCATACTTTCTACTATATAGATCCATGAGTCTTCCCCTGGTTCAATTGGTTCAATTGTTATTGTATGAACAGTAGTAACAGCATTGTGATTTTACCCTCTTCTCCCTAAAGGCGAGTCAGGCTTTAGAGGCCTCACTGGAGATCAGGGGAACCCTGGAGATAAAGGAGACAGGGGGCAGTCGGGGGAGTGCGCCGTTGCTCCCAAATCAGCCTTCAGCGCCAAGTTGTCCGAGGGCCGCACCATGCCCGTGGCGGCGGAAGACGCTGTGCGCTTTGACAAGATAACGCTAAACGAGCAGGGCGACTTCAACGCGGAAACAGGACGCTTCACCTGCAAAGTGCCCGGCGTCTACTACTTTGCGGTCCACGCCACCGTCTACCGGGCCAGCCTGCAGTTTGACCTGATGAAGAACGGTCTCACAATGGCGTCCTACTTCCAGTTCTATGGGAACTGGCCCAAGCCAGCATCTTTGTCCGGAGGCTCGCTGCTGCACCTCATCCCGGGCGACCAGGTGTGGGTGCAGATGGCATTGGGAGAGTACAGTGGTTTCTACTCCAGCTCTAAGACTGACAGCACTTTCACTGGCTTCCTGGTGTACTCGGACTGGAAAAACTCTGCTGTCTTCGCCAAGGGCGAAGTGGTATAGACATTGCTGGGACCAAGTCTGGTGTTGTGGCTGGAGGGGATCCTCCCCCAGAAAATATTTGAAAACTTTAAACTAATTTACTGTCCTTCTACATGATTCATGGCCTCTCTAGAAGGTTATTAGAAAACTCTGGTTATTGCATAAACACATTAAGCAAGGTTACAGAAATAGCAGTAGGCTATGGCACATACCATACTGATGAGTTGTGACGATGAATCAGGTGAACTGTAGTGCTTTCAGTTGTGCTTCAGGTTAGCCATTTGACTGCTGCTGTGCAATGGTGAATCGTTTTTACAGACTTTCTGACGGTGGCCGTCAGTTGGCAGGAATTGTGAAAATAAGAAGGTTATATGTTCCGTTGTGGTGGAGGTGTAACGAGGATTCAATAAGGCATCAAACATGTTTGTGAGCTATTTAGGGCTTCCAACCGCGACATCACTGACTTGATGTCATGAAACTTAGCCAGTACTTTGTGCAAAAAAATGAATTGAAAAGAATTCAAACTGAAGCCCTAAAATACTTTTCACAATCTTTTAATTTATGTCTGTGCAACCTTCACTTATGTCACAAATAAAAATGTTAACTTTCATGACTGGCTTTAATACCTAATACTCTGACCAGGTAAGTACATTTATGACAACACAAAAAAACAAGGACCAACAACTGAGATGACATCAGTTACT
This sequence comes from Oncorhynchus nerka, assembly GCF_034236695.1. Lineage (NCBI taxonomy): Eukaryota > Metazoa > Chordata > Actinopteri > Salmoniformes > Salmonidae > Oncorhynchus > Oncorhynchus nerka. The sequence continues at coordinate 55,121,850 of NC_088409.1, read as the reverse complement.
AGGTGCTCAACAAGGACAATATGCCTGGTTCCACGTTAGATATAGCTAGATTAATTATTTAATGACAAGCTGACAGCTATATTCTTTTCTCTTTCTAAGATTAATTTTTTACTATCCAAGAAGACCACCCAAAAGTGAAAAGAGTATCAAGCGTGGAGTATTTTCCACTGGGGTCCTTGTTGAATTCAGTCTAATGACATCACCAAACATGGGCTCCTCTCTTAAAGCAGAACTCACAGTAGGCAGAACTAGTGCCACAGCCACCCCACCAGCATTGTTTAAGGCGAGGAGATGTCGCGCAGAATGGTGGGGGGGGGGGGTGCAATGATGTCCGGGGGGGAAAAACAGTGTGCTTTTGATTTCAGTAACTTCTTTGTTGTTGTTATATGGTAAATGGAGGAGGCTGTTTCACCATTGGGGATCTAAACTTCAAAGTACATTGACAGACTCTTAGCTACAGACAGACAGTTGACCTTTGCACTGACAGAACCAGCAAAGTGCTTCTCTGACTGTTAAACATTCTCACTCTGAGACAAGGAACTCACATTCTCCCCTTCGCCTCAAACTCTTGGACAAAATGATGTTCCCAAAATACACTTGAATGGTTTTTGCCCTGAAGAGATGAGGGGATGGAGAGTTAATCAATCTTCCCCTCACTATTCACATCCCTCTTTTCTATTCGTTCAGGCCCTGTAAATCTCTCCCCCTCTCTCCCTGACGGAAAGACTGCCAAACAGGGATGAAGGAGACAGTGATGTCATTCATTGACATTGACATAGCAAGCATGGGTGAGTGTCTAGAGGAGGGAAGTCAGAGAACATGATGAGCAAAGGAACAGACTTTGAAACTCTTTGCCTGAGTTTCCTCCCTGTCTTAAGAGCATTTCAAATACAAAGATACTGTATCACAACACATTCAGATCTTGTGTCTTAAACTTTATGAAGCTAAATCTATTGCCTGCCTGGGGTTAATGATAGAGAGTGGTAAGAGTAACGCATTAAAAAGGGTGAGAAAAAAATATATATGGTGAGAAAGAGAGCCACTTTGTCCACAAGATGGCAGTGTTGTATCACCACAACACACCAGTGCCTCATTCAAACCGATGTTTGCCCATTCCTTGGTCGCTGGAGGGAACATCTGTTACCAAGTGCCTCAAATATAAGAATTCACATGTAATTTGTGAGCCAATTTATCTTGGTAGAATATAATAACAGATAACAACTGTACAAACAGTCTTTATGGGTTAAAGTGCCCTGCTGGTTATCACAACAGTAGCTAAACGTTTAAATTAATAAAACAGATATCAACTTATGGTCCACTACCATTTCCCTCATCCGGCCCAGCTCCAGCCCATAAACTCTCCTCTCATTAAATGTTTATTCAACGTGTCCTCTCCTTGTTTCTGGTTCTACTTTTAATCCATCACAAAGTGAAGATTTCTACTGGAGTTTGGAGCAGTCCATGGCCCTACTGTGTCGGCGTGGGCATTGAGAGAGCTTTTTCAATCGTTCCCATTGGCTCAGGAACTATGGAATGTGTGTACTGCATAACGGTAAGATAAACTGAAGCAGAGAGAGGCCTACACTCACACTTCCTTTTAGAGCTAGGCCCTGGGCCAAGTGCGTACGCCTGTCTCCAGTGTGAATAAGATGACCTCTAGGACAGGTCACGTCCACTCAGAAACGGGAATGAGTAGGGAACTATTTCTATTTTCTCTCGGATATGTTTAGACCATAAAATTGTGTGCACCCCCCTTTATGTTCTTTACCACTTAGTCTGTCACTGAACCCTGGACATTGTATGTCATCGCCAAATAGCACCATCCCGTTGATGCGAACCACGATTTGTTTGCCATTCTGACCGACAAAAATCCTGTTCTCAGATATGCCTTTGCTGACATCTATGCACATCCCTCTGTCAAGGAACAGTAGAATGTGTATGTTTCCTTTGGTGACGTGACGGTGTCTACTTAGTGATTGTCACTGGAGTCAAATACCTAACCTCAAAGACTTGGCCCAACGTCAGCGGCACTGAACACTGGTCCAATGTGGCCTTTACAATCCTCAAAACATATTTGATCACTCCACGGGATCTCTCGTAATGTTTTTACAGAATTGACAGTATAGCACTTCTACTGGTATGTACTGTTAAAGGAGTAGTGGAGCTGATTTGGCAGGTCAAACTACATGGCCTCGTCACTAAAGAATATAGACTTCATTGTCCCTCACATTAATGCTCTCGGGGACAACGTCCTAGTGTACCGAAGGCGGGTTCTGAAATAAGACACAGTCCTGTTTCCTCAATGAGATTGAAAAACACAGAAATTAGGCTACTAGCGTTTCATTATTTAAGGCATATGAATAAGGAAAACAGGTCAATTCAAAACTGCAATATCTCTCTGTTGAATGTCCATCTTCAGGTGTCTGCTTAGCTAAACCTTCAGGGCAGGATTCAATCCGATCGGGTATTGTCGACAATGTGCCTTTTAAAGGTAACGTTCCCGTGTTCGTGAAGACCGGCCTAAGACATGTTTGGACACACATGAAGACAGCTTGGCCAAACCATTATTACATTTCTGCATATGAGCTCTTAGAATGTGCGGCTCTCTTTTTGTTTCTCACGTTTGGACACATTGTCATCGTATTTTGTTGTTGATACAGAGTTCACTGAGGCGGTAGAGCTTAGTCTTAAGCCAGGACTATCTGTATTCAGTCCTGATAGCCGGGGAAGAGTGAGGTTGGAACACCTGCTCCGTGCCCAGGAAGTTGACTGCTGTGGCTGAATAAAGGTCCGTGTCTGATAGATGAGGAACAATCCTCAGAACTGGAAATAATGAATCTCTAAAGAATGTAAAGTAGTTTATCAGTAATGTATTTTAGATCACAAACACAACTTTCGGTGTGGTTGCACTAGTCTAACAATCCGTCCTTGTGTGCAGGTACTGTGGATATTTGAAAGCAGCTGTCAGTACTCACCAACCATGAACGTTTACAGACTGATCATTACACAGGTGCACCTTGTGCTGAGGACCACTCTAAAAGGCCACTCTAAAATGTGCAGTTTTGTCACACAACACAATGCCACAGATGTCTCAAGTTGAGGGAGCCTGCAATTTGCACGCTGACTGCAGGAATGTCCACCAGAGCTGTTGCCAGAGAATTTAATGAATTGAACAGACCACATGTAACCAAGCCAGCTGATAAAACTGTGTGTTTCTACAACCAAAGAATTTCTTCAAAAACTGTCAGATGCTCATCGTCCTCACCAGGGTCTTGATTTAACTGCTGTTCGGCTTTGTAACCAAATTTATTGGGCAAATGCTCACCTTCGATTGCCACGCTCTTCACTGAATAATCCCAGTTTCAACTGTGCCAACTCTTTGTTAGGGGTTTCAGTGACTTCAATAGTTGTTGATGCTGACTCGTAAACTCAGCAAAAAAAGAAACATCCCTTTTTCAGGTCCATTTCTTTCAAAGATAATTCGTTAAGCTCCAAATAACACAGATCTTCATTGTAAAGGGTTTAAACACTGTTTCCCATGCTGGTTCAATGAACCATAAACAATTAATGAACATGCACCTGTGGAACGGTCGTTAAGACACTAACAGCTTACAGACGGTAGGCAATTAATGTCACAGTTATGAAAACTTAGGACACTAAAGAGGCCTTTCTACTGACTCTGAAAAACACCAAAGGAAAGATGCCCAGGGTCCCTGCTAATCTGCGTGAACATAGGCATGCTGCAAGAAGGCATGAGGGCTGCAGATGTGCCCAGGGCAATAAATTGCCTAAGACAGCGCTTCAGGGAGACAGGATGGACAGCTGATCATCCTCGCAGTGGCAGACCACGTGTACCAACACCTGCACAGGAGGATCTGTACATCCAAAAATCACACCTGCGGGACAGGTACAGGATGGCAACAACTGCCCAAGTTACACCAGGAACGCACAATCCCTCCATCAGTGCTCAGACTGTCCTCAATAGGCTGAGAGAGGCTGGACTGAGGGCTTGTAGGCCTGTTGTAGGCAGGTCCTTTACAGACATCACCGGCAACAACGTCGCCTATGTGCACAAACACACTGTCGCTGGACCAGACAGGACTGGCAAAAAGTGCTCTTCACTGAAGAGATTTATCTCACCAGGTGTGATGGTTGGATTTCCGTTTATCATTGAAGGAATGAGCGTTACACCGAGGCCTGGAGCGGGATCAATTTGGAGGTGGAGGGTCCGTCATGGTCTGGGGCGGTGTGTCACAGCATCATCGGACTGAGCTTGTTGTCATTGCAGGCAATCGCAACGCTGTGCATTACAGGGAAGACATCCTCTTCCCTCATGTGGTACCCTTCCTGAAGGCTCATCCTGACATGACCCTCCAGCATGACAATGCAACCAGCCATACTGCTCGTTCTGTTGCATGATTTCCTGCAAGACAGGAATGTCAGTGTTCTGTCATGGCCATCGGAGAGCCCGGATCTCAATCCCATCAGTTGTTGAATCTTGTTATGTTCATACAAATATTTACACATTTTAAGTTTGCTGAAAATAAACACAGTTGACAGTGAGAGGATGTTTCTTTTTTTGCTGAGTTTATATGCCCCAGTTATTTAATGGCCTGCATACTCACCAGACATGTCACCCATTGAGCATGTTCGGGATGCTCTGGATTGACGTGTACGACTGCTCGTTCCAGTTCCCGCCAATATCCAGCAACTTTGCACAGCCATTGAGGAGGAGTGGGACAACATTCCACAGGCCACAATTAACAGCCTGATCAACTCTATGCGAAGGCGATGTGTGGCGCTGCATGAGGCAAATGGTGGTCACAGCAGATACTGACTGGTTTTCTGATCCACGCGCCTACCTTAAAAAAAAAGCTATCTTTGACCAACAGATGCATATCTATATTCCCAGTCAAGTGAAATCCATAGATTAAGGCTTAGTGAATGTATTTCTGAGTGATTGAGTGATTTCCTTGAAACTTTCAAGTTTCATTGAAACTGTAACTTTGAAATTGTTGCATGTTGCGTTTATATTTTTGTTCAGTGTAGTTTCGGAATTCCAACTGGAACCGGATAAGGCTTGTATGATTATGTGGCTTGCTTCTAAAACTTCTATCAGTATATTGCTTCAGAGTTGTCTGTGAGGAGTGATGTTCCGTCATAGAATCTACTTGCATGCCTTTTTCTACTGCTCAGAGACCTGCCAATAGACCTGCAACAACGAGAGCTTCACATCAACACGGTAAGAGTGCTCTGGAGAGCAGACAATACTGTATGTACAGGTAACTACCACAATAAAGGAAACACCAACACAGAGTGTCTTAATAGGGCGTTGGGCCGCCACGAGCCGCTTCAATGCGCCTTGGCATAGATTCTACACGTGTCTGGAACTCTATTGGAGGGAAGCGACACCATTCTTCGACAAGAAGTTCCATCATTTGGTGTTCTGTTGATGGTGGTGGAAATACTGTCTCAGGCTCCGCTCCGGAATCTCCTACTAAGTGTTCAATTGGGTTGGGGTCTGACGACCCGGGCATATGATTTACATCCTCTTCATGCTCATCAAACCATTCAGTGACCACTCGTGCCCTGTGAATGGGGGCATTATCATCCTGGAGGAGACCACTCTCATCGGGATATAAATGATTCACAATACAGTGTAGGTTGAAGGTGATCACTCAGAATGGCTGTGTATTTATTGGTGTTTCCCTTGTCCTCTGCTTCAGTGGACCTATTCCATGCCAGGAAAATGTGTTTGCTGACATACAAGAGCTTGATTAGACTTATGCTTCTTACCTCGGCCTCCCAAGCCCCAAGGAACAGGAGACCCAGATCCTATCTCAAAGTCATGGTATAGTATTAATAAATACCCAACTCTGAATTTCTTAGCATCTAAACAGAAAAATAATATTACAGAAAATAGCTTTGTATGGTATTTGAGAAGGTCTATACTGTATATCATGCAAAGGCACTAAAACTGCCATGTAGGCCTAATCTAGTTGAGAGAAAATATGCTCTCCTCTACATACAACGACATAAACATTGAATGGAGACTGATGAGAGATAATGCTTAATGTGTTATTGGATGGGATTCCTAGGGGTGTTCACTTCACCCATCGCCGGGGGTATAAGGAACGGGAACAACCCCAAGACGAACCTCGGGGCAGTGGAAAAAGCCACGGTAAACCCTCTTGTCTGCGGCTGTCAATGCTCAATGCAACACAGTACACTTCAAAGTAACTTGCTGGTTCCGTAATCAAAACACTTATCCAAGATGGGGTCACTCGTGATCGTAAAGAAATGGATCCAACGGAATCTCCGGTGTCTCTCCACAGCGGCCATTTGCGTTGACCTTTATATAGGTCAGATGTCATAATGCGGATCATGTCATCAAACTGTACGATATAGTGGATGACGCAATGGAAACAGTCAGAAAACTATACCGGGATGGCACTGTTTTCCTTTGTTATTGTCTCAAGTAGATCATGCTCACGCGCAGACGTCAGTTTAACGTCTAGTTTTGATTAACATTTGGTTGACTTGTCAACTAACATGAAAAAATGAACAGTTTTCCGTGTTGATTCAATAATGTCTTCGCATAGAGTTTTTGGTTGAAATGACGTGGAAATAACATTGTTTCAACCAGTTTTCCCCAGTGGGGCTGGTCAGATTGACCAAAGCTTTTGGATTCTATTGAAATTATCAAGGTCCCTCAAACGTTTTCCATAGGGTTTAATGGTGAAATGTTGAATTACACCAGTATCCTATGCATTGTTTGGTCAGCTGCAATAGAATTGTCAGGAGTAGAGTCGGATCACACATTCGAATACTGTTGACACAACAAAGGCCACTCCACATGTCAAGCCAATGCTAGTTAAGTGTCATCCTACTTGAACCATTGTGAGACTACTTGCGCTCGGTGGCATTGTGAACTTGTTGTCCCTTAACTACCCAGTTGTTTCCCCCACATGCAAACTAGCCCCTAAATCAGGCATTATTACTAGGTGTGTCAGAGGAAAGCCCAAAAGATTGTCAAATACGCCAGTCACCCAAGTCATAGACTGTTCTCTCAGCTACTGCATGGCAAGCGGTACCGGAGTGCCAAGTCTGGGACCAAAAGGCTCCTTAACCACTTCTACCCCCAAGCCATACGACTGTGGAATAATTAATCAAATGGCCACCCGGACTATTTACATTGACCCCCCCCATTTGTTTTTACACTGTTGCTAACTTGCTGTTTATTATCTATGCATAGTCACCTTGCCCCTACCTACATGTACAAATTACCTCAACTAACCTGTACCCCCGCACATTGTTTGATAAATAAACTTTGATTTGATTCTACATAGGAGCCCTTACAACATTGTGCTCTGTGAAAATGAAACATGTAATGCAAATAGGTAGGGGAGTGGATCAGAAAACCAGTCAGTATCTGGTGTGACCACCATTTGCCTCATGCAGCATGACACATCTCCTTCGAATAGAGTTAATCAGTCTGTTAATTGTGGCCTGTGGAATGTTGCCACACTCCTCTTCAATGGCTGTTACGAAGTTGCTGGATTTTGGTGGGAACTGGAACACGCTGTCGTACACATCGATCCAGAGCATCCCAAACAGGCTCAATGGCTGACACATCTGGTGAGGTTGCAGGACATGGAAAAACTGTGTACAGATCCTTGCGACATGGAGCCGTGCATTATCATGCTGAAACATGAGGTGATGGCGGAGGATGAATGGCACGACAATGAGCATCAGGATCTCGTCATGGTATCTCTGTGCATTCAAATGGCCATCAATAAAATGCAGTTGTATTCATTGTCCGTAGCTTATGCCTGCCCATACCATAAACCCCAACGCCACCATGGGACACTCTGTTCACAGCGTTCAGCAAATCCCTCGCCCACACAACGCCATACACACGGTCTGCCATCTGCCCGGTGCAGTTAAAACCGGAATTCATTCATGAAGAGCACACTTGTTCAGCGTGCCAGTGGCCATCGAAGGTTAGCTTTTGCCAACTGAAGTCGTTTACGACGCCCAACTGCAATCAGGTCTAGAGCCTGGTGAGGACGACGAGCATATGCAGATGAGCTTCCCCGAGACAGTTTCTGAAAGCTTGTGCAGAAATTATTCCATTGTGCAAACCCACAGTTTCATCAGCTGTTGGGATGGCTGGTCTCAGACAATCCCTCAGGGGAAGAAGTTGGATGTGAAGGACATGGACTGCGGCGCCATTTGGAAGTACTGCCAAATTCGCAAAAATGTTGGAGGCGGCTTATGGTAGAGAAATGAACATTCAATTCTCTGGCAACAGCTCTGGCGGACATTCCTGCAGTCAGCATGCCAATTGCACACTCCCTCAAAACTTGAAACATCTGTGGCATTGTGTTGTGTGACAAAACTGCACATTTTACATTGTTTATATGCTTTTGTATATATAGTGTGGAGTCCCTATTTAGAAGGGACTTTGGGAATTAAGTCCGTGATGTCATAAACCACAAAACTCTAGTGAAGGGAGGAAGTGTTTCCACTTCCTAGAGGAAGTGGTTCACAATGTCCAGCAGAGCCCCCTTTCCTGACCCCCTCCTACACCTATCACCCCCAGCTGCTGTTCTTCAGTTTCCCTCTCCTCACAGATGGGGAAGTCTAGGGAAGGGGAAGGTTACTTTCTCCCATTCAGAGATATTATCACCAGGGTTAGTGTTACGCCCCTGAAAACAGGGGAGAAATAATCACGAGAGTGATAAGGTGTTGTATTCTCAATTCAACGTATAGTTCAATCATTTCACAAAAGTAACACATTACATAACAGAAAACCCATTATACAAATAACACAGCAAAATATCTTATTAACAACACGCATGTTCGTTCACAATCGACATAAAATGGCAGCTACTCTCAGTACGATGCTATCCTTCACTTCAACCGAGCAGGGCTAATATTACTCTCTTCAAACTTAACTCTAACTTCCTCAAGACGTTACTAAAACACACCTTAAACACTCTTGACATGTTCGCTAGTTATAACATTTAAATTACTATTTTTATCATCAATAAAGTACCTGAAAACAGGGGAGAAATAATCACGAGAGTGATACGGTGTTGTATTCTCAATTCAACGTATAGTTCAATGAGAAAAGACCGCGATATTCCCCAGGAATATGGGTGGAGACCAGAGCAATCGATCTCCGGCTCATAGATTAAGAACATTTCGTAGATCACAGATTAACACTTTTAGGCACCACAAAATAAAGTAATCAATATAACGTTTACACATTACTCTCACAATTCGTACCCTTTGACAGATTTGAACTTTAACACAATTATATGAATGTTATCAATCTCTATCAACTAATACTGAATGCATCTTTTTAACCTTAGATGTTTTAAGATCCTCACATACTATGAACTTACTAATACTTTTCAATGTATAACAGACTATGAATATGTCCTTTAACCTGTCACACTCTCCCCGACAAAATAAATGTTGTCCCAACATTACCAACATTGTCTTCTTCAACAGTCCGTATGCACTGGACCTAGAAAATCCTCTTCTGTAAGGTAGTACTTGAGCAGAGGTCAAGGGTCACAGTTCAAATATAACTAACAAGTTATATTCACAGTCCATATCTGTTGACCAGCTATATAACATAAGAAGTATTTCTCATACTATTGATCAACAGTCCATCAATTTTAATGATCTATATGCATAGTCTGTAAATTGTCTCTTTTGACAGTCTGTGAAATCTGACAGTAGTCCATGGTCAAACATGTCAACTCTGTAGCCTCATGTTTGCTGAAGCCCATACATGTAAGGTGGCTGAAAGTAACATTGCTGTAGTGATGGCAGCCATGGAACCAGTCCTGGTGCAGAGTAGATAGGGAACAACTGTGGCTGTGGCTGTATACTGTAGCAGGAAGGGATACCAAGCTGATCATAGGTGATACGTCTTGGAGGGTGTCTCTCTCTTTGTGGCAGCTGGTAGGCTGGTTCCTCAGGTTCAGCAGCATCAGTATATGAAGGAAAGGCACTTGGTGGACGATCATCAGGCAAATTTTCAGCAGGCAAGTTAATCTCCTCAGCAGGTAGGTCTTTAACTGTTGTCTCCTCCAGCCGCTTTTCAACAAGAGGCTGTGCTGGTAGTGTATAAGGGACTGGCACTGCAACTGTCTGTTTCACTGTTGGGGTCTGTGTTCCCACTCTCTCGCTGGTTCAGCATTCCTCTCCTCAGGTACTGTAGGAGATGTGGGAACCTGTAGCGGATCATGATGAAGGTCATATTCATCCCCACTGTCTTCATCAGAATCTAGAGTCTGTGATGCAGGCTGGTGTCTCCTCGTTTTCTGACTTTTGTCCACTTTGGTCATTTCTGGTTGTGTCTCAAAAGGTAAGTGGTCACAGGACATGAGCAGATTTCTGTGCAGGACCCTGGAGCGTCCCCTACCCTTTTCTGGTCTCAATTCATAAATCGGCAGGTCTGAACCCATTTGTCTCACCACTGTGTGAATTGTATCTTCCCAATAGTTACGGAGTTTTCCTGGTCCTCCTCTTGGTGTCAGGTTTTTAATCAGAACTCGCTCGCCAGGCTGTAGCACTGAACTCCTAACTTTAGTGTCATAGTACTTCTTACTTCTTTCAGCGGCTTTCTGAGCATTTTCATTTGCAATGGCGTATGCTTCTTCCCATCCCTCGTTTCCAGTTCTCCACGTATTCTCGCTGGTTACTGGAACCTGCCTCTGTGCACAATCCAAAGAGCATATCAACTGGAAGCCTGGGTGATCTCCCAAACAGAAGATAAAATGGTGAATAGCCAGTTACTTCGCAACGGCATAAACCAGTTTGTTCAGAGACTCCTTCCAATTTGACTTTTGTGTCTCAGTTAGTGTCTTTAACATTTGCAACAATGTTCTGTTCATGCGTTCCGCTTGACCGTTTCCCATCGGGTGATAGGGTGTTGTCCTGGACCCCGCCATGCCACTGAGTTTCTTTAACTGATGGAACAACTGATTTTCAAATTCTCCCCCTTGGTCATGGTGGATGCGGGACGGGAACCCAAACTTCAGGGCAAAATCATTGAAGATGAGATTTGCAGCAGTTTTACCTGACTTTGATGTGGTGGCGTAGGCTTGAGTGAAACGTGTAAAATGATCAACAATCACGAGGATGTACTCATATCCTCCTTTGCATCTGTCGAGATGAAGGAAGTCTATACATACCAGTTCAAATGGCTGTGTTGTCACAATGTTTGTCAGAGGAGCTCTTGTTGCATGGGCTGGCCTTTTCTGCTTGACACAGCTACAAGTTTTAGTCACATAGTGCTCGATGTCAGATTGCATATATGGCCAGAAGAAGCGGTCACGTACTAGTGATACAGTGCGGTCAGTACCTTGGTGTCCCATGTTATTGTGCAACTCTTCCATCACTTTACCTTTGTACTGCTCTGGTAGAACTAACTGCTTGCGGGCTGTAGTGATTCTGTACAGAATGCCATCACTGTCTATTGTCAATTTGTCCCATTCTCTGAATAGGCATTTTGTCTTTGGACTGAATTTCTTTTGCTCTTTAACTGGCGGTTTGGAACCCGACAGTTTGAAATTGAGCACAGGACGGATGACCGGATCAGATTCTTGTGCTTCTCTTATCCCATCTTTTGGGATCGAGCTGGTTGTTGCAGTGGTTGTCTCACCTTCAGCTGATACTGACATCAATGCAGCTGAAAATGACCAAGGTACAACAGCCTCTTTCTGTACCTCAACTGCTTGTATCGTGGCGGCGATGGTGTCTGGTGGAAGCTCCTCAGAACATTCTCTCATCAGTGACTCTACATCCAGTGGCATCCTTGACAAAGCATCTGCATCACCGTTCTCTCTGCCTGGCCTGTACTTTATTGTAAAGTGGAAATCAGCCAAGTCTGCAACCCACCTGGAAGTGGTTGCGTTCAGTTTTGCACTAGACAGAATGTAGCAGAGCGGGTTGTTATCGCTGTATACAGTGAAGGTGGGAGCATAGTACAAATAGTCATGGAACTTATCAGTGATTGCCCATTTTAGAGCTAGAAATTCTAGCTTGCTCGAGTGGTAGTGATAGTTCTTCTCAGCTGCTGTTAAGGTTCGAGAGCCATAAGCAATGACCCTAAGCTTCCCCTCTTGCTTTTGATAAAGAACTGCTCCCAAGCCTTGGTGTGACGCATCAGTGTGTACAACAAATGGCTGAGTGAAATCAGGGAAACCTAAAACTGGTGGGTGAAGCAAACACTCAATCAGCTGTTCAAGTGCCTGTTGATGCTGGTCAGTCCACAGGATTGGCTTGTTTGAGGGCACCACATGACTTACTTTCTTTGTTTTTGTTTTCCGTGGGTGGTCAGGTAATTTCTCTGAATCTGCTTTCAGGAGGTCATACAGGCAGCTGGCACTCCTAGAAAAGTCTTTGATGTACTGTCTGTAGTACGTGAGTAAACCAAGCATTTTTCTGAGCTGGCCCACAGTCTCTGGTCTGATTTCTTTCAATGCTCTTACTGCTTCAAAATCGGCTGGGTCAACTCGGCTGCCCTCTGCAGACACTATTCTGCCCAAATAACGGACCTGGGGTTTAAAGAGATCACACTTACTTGGTTTGAGTTTAATGCCATACTCTCTGAGACGCTGCAAAACTTTTCGCACATCATTCACATGGCTGTTGAATGTTTTACTGAAAACTAGCGTGTCGTCCAGATAAGGAATGCAGATGTTATCCCGGAGCCCTTCCAAACACTCCTCCATACACCGCTGAAAAGCTGCAGGAGCGTTCATGAGGCCGAATGGCATACGTATCCACTCATAGAGTCCCCACGGTGTCACAAATGCTGTCAGTGGTCTGCTTTCTTCAGAGATGAACCCCTGGTGATACGCTTTCCCCTGATCTAAGAGGGAGAACCAGGAATTACCACCTAAACTGTCCATGATGTCTTGGACCCGAGGGATGGGCTGGCGGTCGGGATGTGTCTTTCTGTTCAGGTCTCTGTAATCTATACACAACCGGAGGGTCCCGTCCTTCTTACGAACGCACACGACAGGTGAAGAATATGAAGAGTTTGACTTCCTAACCCAGCCCTGGACTATGAGGTCATAAATGTAACCCTTCATCTCCTGATACAGTGGCCTGGGCACTGACATGTATGTGCGCTTTACTGGTTCAGAGTCCTTTAGAGAAATAGTCATTTTCAATCGTTCAATGCAGCCAATGTCATTGTCTGATCTGGAGAAGGAGTGACACTCTTCTCTAAGCATTTTCCTAACAACCTCTCTCTGCTCTTCGGTTAGGTGAGTTAAACCTACTGGTGGATCCCACTGTTCAGTAGCAGTACATGGGGTTCGAACGCTGGTGTGATTCACTGTGGCTGAGGTGACAGTTTTTTCAAAGACTTGGGCAGGTAACACAGTCATAATGGTTTGTACTGTACCGATTATTGTGCGTCCTAGCAGGGCAATGTCGTGGTCAGTGGGGTTAGAGACATCAAGCAGGATAACTGGAAAAACACCTTTACTGACTCTGACTAGTGTGTCAAAGAACTCAAGGTCATCTGGCCACTGCGGGTTCAGGTCTGGCTGGAAAAGCATTGTCATGTCATCTTTGAAAGGCTGGGAAGCTACACGGCACTCAATCTGAATGCTACTGTGTTTTGGTACAGCAACCTTCTCTTTCTTGGTTTTCACTGCGTATTCATCTGTCTGTTCTGCGCTAACAGCCTGTATAAAAGCTCTCACCTTGTTTCTTTTGAGGCTTGGGAAAGCTGTTTTTACTGTACTGTATAGTTTAGTCTTTTCGGTCATTGTCAGGATGTGCTCGATAACATTGAAACCTATGATGGGATGAGATAGGTGACAGCCTTTCATTACCAGCACTGGGATGATCAGTTCCTTTGTTTGGTCAGTTTCAGAGGCTAGACGAAAAGTTGTTTCAATCCATCCCAGGTACGGCATTTCAGTCCCATTTGCTGCAGTCAACCTTAGATCATCAGGTGAGTCCAGGATTTCTGAAACATCTCTCAGCCTTGCGTTTGGGAGAGATTCCTCTTTCCATCGTTCATCAATGACCGATACCTGAGAGCCTGTGTCCCATAAAGCTTGGAGGTGGTGGCGATTCAGGTGACACTCAATAAGGCACTGTCTGCCGACTAGCGAGGTGACCTTACGGGGGTGGCAACCTTGAGCTAGGGATGGTAAAGGAGTGGGCATTTTTCTCTGTGCAGGAAAACCTTTCACTGGTAGAGTCAATTTTCAGGTGAGTGCATTTTTTCTTATGTTTAGTCCAATGTTGGTTTTGACATACTTTGGAACAGTACAGTGTCTCTTTACATGATTAACATTGTTTCAGGTTCTCAAATGACTCTTCTCTGGCACAATTTGCACATTTCTGGGACTTTTTGGTAGCTACGGTTAACACTCGTCCCTCAGCGGTAACCCGTTTCCGTTTAAAGGGGCCTCCCTTGATGGTCTGGCTCCCCGGATTTTACATCCAGCTTGAAAATGTTCTACACTCCCACATCGGAAGCAGTGTGTGCAGCGTGCATCTGTTCTGGCCTGCTGGCAAACAAAACACCTCCTTGGAGCTTGAGCAGAGTGGTTGGTATACCGGTTAGGTGCATATTGATGCTGTGCAGGGTCAAGTGCTTGACTGTAGTTGCTGTAATACTGCTGCTGGGAAACAGGTGGCTGGGGGTCCCTATCTGGCCTCCTAACTGGGGGTGGGGCATAGGCACAAGGCTGTGACTGAAACATAGGCTGCTGTAATGTCTCCTTAATCTGAGCAATCTCTGCACTGAGACCTTTTAGAGAAGCTACACCTGTCTTAAGTTCAGCTAACTCTGTTAACAGTTCTGCGGGTATCGTAGCTTTGGCTTCCTTCACAGGACACTTTGCAGATGGCATATCCTCTAACTGGACTACACTTACAGTTGTAGCAGGCTGTGGGGCATTAAACCGCTTTTTGTTTCGTCTTTCTCTCTCATTAGCACAAGCAATGTTAAGCTTCTCTAGCAAAACCTCATCTGATGTTTCGCTCTCTAGCAGGAGAGGCTGCATGTCTATCCTGTTACTGTCACTCTGGAGACCCGTAAGGACTGTGTGTAAACACATGCTCTGGACTAGAGCAGGGTCATACTTAAGCCCTGATTCTGACTCCTGGGATGCAAACAGTACTTTTTGCCTCAAATCTAAAACGCGCATCAGGAAGCTTTGAGGGGTCTCCTTGCTATGCTGTGCTTCTGAAGCTAGCTGTTTGTAAAGCTCTGTTGCACTCTTCTCTTGGAAGTGGGAACGCAGGATACATCTAAGTGTGGGAAGAGTTAGCTGGGATTTACCTTCCAAGTTGCTGCGTAGCTGTGAGCCTGGAGAAATAGCCCTGACTACTGCGTCTACTATTTCTACCTCAGGATATCCTCTGTTAAGTCCATTTTCAATCTGATGGGCAAGGCTGGAAAAAATCAGTTTTTCTTTTTGGCCCGGTTCACCTATCTGACCAGAAATGTTAAACTCTTTGCGCCAGTATGAGCTGGGCTGTGCATTGGGTGAGAGCGGCACGCTCCCCTGAAGATTGGCATGGTGTTGGGGCTGACGCAGAGAATCACTGACTTTGGCTGCAGTAATCTGCTCAGTTGTGTGATCCAAGATGGCGTAGCAGTCGGACGTGTGTTTTGTCTTGTCCCGTCCTGTATAGTGTAAATATAGTTTTTCCTCGTTTTTTTTTTCTGTATATATTTCGTACATATTTTAATCTCACTTTCCAACTACAGGCTGAATATACTCTCCTGCAACCCGCATCACCCAATGTGGTACGGATCTGCTTTTTCTATACTTTAGAATCGGAACCCTCATCAGAAGCTAGCCGCTAACTAGCTACTAGCTAGCCACTGCTAGCGGTCTTCAACGCTAACTAGGACACCAGCGCGACATCTACCCAAAGCATATCAGACTGCTTTTTCTCTACCACATCTCCGGATTCCTACCGCAAGCTCTGAACCTTTATACCGGATCATCGTAAATAGCTAGCTGCAATCCGAGTGGCTACTCCTGGCTAACGTCTCTGTCCCAGAGCAAGCACCAGTTAGCCTGGAGCTAGCCTCGAGCTAAGCCCATCTCCCGACTAGCCGAAGAGGTCCAAAAATACCTAATTTGCCAATTGGCCTGGACCCTCTACTGACCCTCTACTGCCGACACGGAGCCCCGCCGATCCATCACGACTGGTCCGCCGACATAATCGTCCGAGGGGTTTCAACAGGCTTTTCCGCTGCGACATCGCCAAAGATCCATCTGCTGGCCAAGGCCCGCGAGCTTTCTGAATCGCTGTATCTCCAGCTCACCGCATGAAGAGGAATAAACAGACTCACCCCATCGCGACGTCCCCCAAAGGTTAACTCTCTAGCCCTCGCTATCTCCCTGCTTGCTAATTCGGCCTGCTAACGGCTAGCTTGTCAAGCTCTGGTCCGCTAACTGCTACCTTGTCTAGCTCGGGCCTACGAACTGTTAGCTTGTTAGCACAGGCCTGCTAACCGTCTGAACCACCGCGTCCCAATCACTCTCTGACCCCATTTACTTTCTATCTCTTTTTGATTTTTAATTTGTTTATACCTTCCGGAAACCTGCCTCACCCAATGTGATACGGAATCGCTATTACTTTTACTCTTATTTTTATTTTTATGACACACTCAAGAACCTCCAGACGCTAACCAGCTAACTAGCTAGTTAGTCATTGTTAGTTTAAAAAAAAAAACTGGATAACACTCGCCAGCCCAGCCCCCCTGCCCATCCACCGCTGCCCCCTGGACACTGATCTCTTGGCTACATAGCTGACGCACGCTGGACTGTCCATTAATCACGGTACTCCTTTCTGCTTGTTTGTCTTACCTGTCGGCCCCGTTGCCTAGTCAACGCCATTTTACCTGCTGTTTGTTGTGCTAGCGGATTAGCCTCGCCTACTGTTTTTAGCTAGCTTTCCAAATTCAACACCTGTGATTACTGTATGCCTCGCTGTATGTCTCTCTCAGATGTCAATATGCCTTGTATACTGTTGTTCAGGTTAGTTATAATTGTTTTAGTTCACAATGGAGCCCCTAGACCCACTCTGCATACATTACATTACATTTACATTTAAGTCATTTAGCAGACGCTCTTATCCAGAGCGACTTACAAATTGGTGCTTTCACCTTATGACATCCAGTGGAACAGCCACTTTACAATAGTGCATCTAGGTCTTTTAAGGGGGGGGGGGGGAGAGGGATTACTTTATCCTATCCTAGGTATTCCTTAAAGAGGTGGGGTTTCAGGTGTCTCCGGAAGGTGGTGATTGACTCCGCTGTCCTGGCGTCGTGAGGGAGTTTGTTCCACCATTGGGGGGCCAGAGCAGCGAACAGTTTTGACTGGGCTGAGCGGGAACTGTACTTCCTCAGTGGTAGGGAGGCGAGCAGGCCAGAGGTGGATGAACGCAGTGCCCTTGTTTGGGTGTAGGGCCTGATCAGAGCCTGGAGGTAGTGAGGTGCCGTTCCCCTCACAGCTCCGTAGGCAAGCACCATGGTCTTGTAGCGGATGCGAGCTTCAACTGGAAGCCAGTGGTGGAGAGCGGAGGAGCGGGGTGACGTGAGAGAACTTGGGAAGGTTGAACACCAGACGGGCTGCGGCGTTCTGGATAAGTTGTAGGGGTTTAATGGCACAGGCAGGGAGCCCAGCCAACAGCGAGTTGCAGTAATCCAGACGGGAGATGACAAGTGCCTGGATTAGGACCTGCGCCGCTTCCTGTGTGAGGCAGGGTCGTACTCTGCGGATGTTGTAGAGCATGAACCTACAGGAACGGGCCACCGCCTTGATGTTATTTGAGAACGACAGGGTGTTGTCCAGGATCACGCCAAGGTTCTTAGCGCTCTGGGACGAGGACACAATGGAGTTGTCAACCGTGATGGCGAGATCATGGAACGGGCAGTCCTTCCCCAGGAGGAAGAGCAGCTCCGTCTTGCCGAGGTTCAGCTTGAGGTGATGATCCGTCATCCACACTGATATGTCTGCCAGACATGCAGAGATGCGATTCGCCACCTGGTCGTCAGAAGGGGGAAAGGAGAAGATTAATTGTGTGTCGTCTGCATAGCAATGATAGGAGAGACCATGTGAGGTTATGACAGAGCCAAGTGACTTGGTGTATAGCGAGAATAGGAGAGGGCCTAGAACAGAGCCCTGGGGGACACCAGTGGTGAGAGCACGTGGTGAGGAGACGGATTCTCGCCACGCCACCTGGTAGGAGCGACCTGTCAGGTAGGACGCAATCCAAGCGTGGGCCGCGCCGGAGATGCCCAACTCGGAGAGGGTGGAGAGGAGGATCTGATGGTTCACAGTATCGAAGGCAGCCGATAGGTCTAGAAGGATGAGAGCAGAGGAGAGAGAGTTAGCTTTAGCAGTGCGGAGCGCCTCCGTGATACAGAGAAGAGCAGTCTCAGTTGAATGACTAGTCTTGAAACCTGACTGATTTGGATCAAGAAGGTCATTCTGAGAGAGATAGCGGGAGAGCTGGCCAAGGACGGCACGTTCAAGAGTTTTGGAGAGAAAAGAAAGAAGGGATACTGGTCTGTAGTTGTTGACATCGGAGGGATCGAGTGTAGGTTTTTTCAGAAGGGGTGCAACTCTCGCTCTCTTGAAGACGGGAGGGACGTAGCCAGCGGTCAGGGATGAGTTGATGAGCGAGGTGAGGTAAGGGAGAAGGTCACCGGAGATGGTCTGGAGAAGAGAGGAGGGGATAGGGTCAAGCGGGCAGGTTGTTGGGCGGCCGGCCGTCACAAGACGTGAGATGTCATCTGGAGAGAGAGGGGAGAAAGAGGTCAGAGCACAGGGTAGGGCAGTGTGAGCAGAACCAGCGGTGTCGTTTGACTTAGCAAACGAGGATCGGATGTCGTCGACCTTCTTTTCAAAATGGTTGACGAAGTCATCTGCAGAGAGGGAGGAGGGGGGGGAGGGGGAGGAGGATTCAAGAGGGAGGAGAAGGTGGCAAAGAGCTTCCTAGGGTTAGAGGCAGATGCTTGGAATTTAGAGTGGTAGAAAGTGGCTTTAGCAGCAGAGACAGAGGAGGAAAATGTAGAGAGGAGGGAGTGAAAGGATGCCAGGTCTGCAGGGAGGCGAGTTTTCCTCCATTTCCGCTCGGCTGCCCGGAGCCCTGTTCTGTGAGCTCGCAATGAGTCGTCTGCATACCCCTGTTACCTCCTTTGTCCCACCTCCCACACATGCGGTGACCTCACCCATTACAACCAGCATGTCCAGAGATACAACCTGTCTCATCATCACCCAGTGCCTGGGCTTACCTCCGCTGTACCCGCACCCCACCATACCCCTGTCTGCGCATTATGCCCTGAATATATTCTACCATGCCCAGAAACCTGCTCCTCTTATCCTCTGCCCCCAACGCTCTAGGCGACCAGTTTTGATAGCCTTTAGCCGCACCCTCATACTACTCCTTCTCTGTTCCGCGGGTGATGTGGAGGTAAACCCAGGCCCTGCATGTCCCCAGGTACCCTCATTTGTTGACTTCTGTGATCGAAAAAGCCTTGGTTTTATGCATGTCAACATCAGAAGCCTCCTCCCTAAGTTTGTTTTACTCACTGCTTTAGCACACTCTGCTAACCCTGATGTCCTTGCCGTGTCTGAATCCTGGCTCAGGAAGGCCACCAAAAATTCAGAGATTTCCATACCCAACTATAACATCTTCCGTCAAGATAGAACTACCAAAGGGGGCGGAGTTGCAGTCTACTGCAGAGATAGCCTGCAAAGTAATGTCATACTTTCCAGGTCCATACCCAAACAGTTCGAACTACTAATTTTGAAAATTACCCTCTCCAGAAATAAGTCTCTCACTGTTGCCGCCTGCTACCGGCCACCCTCAGCTCCCAGCTGTGCCCTGGACACCATTTGTGAATTGATCGCCCCCATCTAGCTTCAGAGTTTGTTCTGTTAGGTGACCTAAACTGGGATATGCTTAACACCCCGGCAGTCCTACAATGTAAGCTAGATGCCCTCAATCTCACTCAAATCATCAAGGAACCCACCAGGTACAACCCTAACTCTGTAAACAAGGGCACCCTCATAGACGTCATCCTGACCAACTGGCCCTCCAAATACACCTCCGCTGTCTTCAACCAGGATCTCAGCGATCACTGCCTCATTGCCTGTATCCGCCACGGAGCCGCAGTCAAACGACCACCCCTCATCACTGTCAAACGCTCCCTAAAACACTTCTGTGAGCAGGCCTTTCTAATCGACCTGGCCCGGGTATCCTGGAAGGACATTGACCTCATCCCGTCAGTTGAGGATGCCTGGTCATTCTTTAAAAGTAACTTCCTCACCATTTTAGATAAGCATGCTCCGTTCAAAAAATGCAGAACCAAGAACAGATACAGCCCTTGGTTCACTCCAGACCTGACTGCCCTCGACCAGCACAAAAACATCCTGTGGCGGACTGCAATAGCATCGAATAGCCCCCGTGATATGCAACTGTTCAGGGAAGTCAGGAACCAATACACGCAGTCAGTCAGGAAAGCTAAGGCCAGCTTCTTCAGGCAGAAGTTTGCATCCTGTAAAAAAGTCGGCCCGAGAATTGAACTTCCAACTTCCCTCGAACAGCAAGACTTTCCTCACTGCAGCCTGCCTGAGTTGTTATGTGGAGATTTAGCTGGCTCGGAATTCAGCGACCAGGGTGTGGAAACTGGACATCTGAGCAGCAATCTCAGCGGAGCCTCCAAAAATGTTACGCCCCTGAAAACAGGGGAGAAATAATCACGAGAGTGATACGGTGTTGTATTCTCAATTCAACCTATAGTTCAATCATTTCACAAAAGTAACACATTACATAACAGAAAACCCATTATACAAATAACACAGCAAAATATCTTATTAACAACACATGCTATCCTTCACTTCAACCGAGCAGGGCTAATATTACTCTCTTCAAACTTAACTCTAACTTCCTCAAGACGTTACTAAAACACACCTTAAACACTCTTGACATGTTCGCTAGTTATAACATTTAAATTACTATTTTTATCATCAATAAAGTACATTCAACGTATAGTTCAATGAGAAAAGACCGCGATATTCCCCAGGAATATGGGTGGAGACCAGAGCAATCGATCTCCGGCTCATAGATTAAGAACATTTCGTAGATCACAGATTAACACTTTTAGGCACCACAAAATAAAGTAATCAACATAACGTTTACACATTACTCTCACAATTCGTACCCTTTGACAGATTTGAACTTTAACACAATTATATGAATGTTATCAATCTCTATCAACTAATACTGAATGCATCTTTTTAACCTTAGATGTTTTAAGATCCTCAAATACTATGAACTTACTAATACTTTTCAATGTATAACAGACTATGAATATGTCCTTTAACCTGTCACATTAGCATAATGGCTACATTTATACTGCCTTCAGAAAGTATTCAGACCGCTTCACTTTTTCCACATTTTGTTATGTTACAGCCTTATTCTAAAATGGATTAAATACTTTTCAATCTACAAACAATATCCCATAATGACAGTGCAAAAACAGGTTTCTTTATGCAAATGTATATATGTATATATGTAAATATTACATTTACATAAGTGTTCAGACGCTTTACTCAGTACTTTGTTGAAGCACCTTTGGCAGAAATTACAGCCTCATGTCTTTTTGGATATGAGGCAACAAGCATGGCACACTTGTATTTGGGGAGTTTCTCCCATTCTTCTCTACAGATCCTTTCAAGCTCTGCCAGGTTGGATGGGGAGCGTCGCTGCACAGCTATTTTCAGGTCTCTCCAGAGGTGTTTGATTGGGTTCAAGTCCGTGCTCTGGCTGGGCCACTCAAGGACATTCAGAGACTTTCCCAAAGCCACTCCTGCGTTGTCTTGGCTGTGTGCATAGGGTCATTGTCCTGTTGGAAGGTGAACCTTCGCCCCAGTCTGAGGTCCTGAGCACTCTGGAGCAGGTTTCATCAAGGATCTCTCTGTACATCTTTCCCTCAATCCTGACTAGTCTCCCAGTACCTGCTGCTGAAAAACATCTCCACAGCATAATGTTGCCACCACCACGCGTCACCGTAGGGATGGTGCCAGGTTTCCTCCAGACGTGACACTTGGCGTTCAGTTCAAAGATTTCGATCTTGGTTTCATCAGACCAGATAATCTTGTTTCTCATGGTCTGAGAGTCTTTAGGTGCCTTTTGGCAAACTCCAAGCAAGCTGTCATGTGCCGTTAAATTAGGAGTGGCTTCCATCTGGCCACTACCATAAAGCCCTGATTGATAAAGTGCTGCAGAGATGGGAAAACCTTCCAGAAGGACAACCATCTCCAGAGGAATTCTGGAGCTCTGTCAGAGTGACCATAAGGTTCTTGGTCACCTCCCTGACCAAAGCCCTTCCCCCCCGATTGCTCAGTTTTTCTGGGCGGCCAGCTCTAGGAAGAGTCTTGGGGGTAACAAACTTATTTCATTTAAGAATGATGGAGGGCCACTGTGT
Organism: Oncorhynchus nerka; assembly: GCF_034236695.1. Classification (NCBI taxonomy): domain Eukaryota; kingdom Metazoa; phylum Chordata; class Actinopteri; order Salmoniformes; family Salmonidae; genus Oncorhynchus; species Oncorhynchus nerka. Next base: position 55,099,340 of record NC_088409.1, on the reverse strand, counting down.
TCTACGGGACCTTCAATGCTGCAGACATTATTTTGGTACCCTTCCCCCCTTCGACCTCATGGCTTTGTTTTCGCTCTGACATGTACTGTCAACTGTGGGACATTATATAGACAGGTGTGTGCCTTTCCAAATCATGTCCAATTGACTTTACCACAGGTGGACTCCAATCAAGTTGTAGAAACATCTCAAGGATGATCAATGGAAACAGGATGCCCCTGAGCCCAATTTCAAGTCTCATTTCTGGACCCCAGGAAGAGTAGCTGCTGCTTTTGCAACAGCTAATGCCGATCCTAATAAAATACCAAATAGTAAAGAGACTGAATACTTATATAAGTAACTTATGTAACATTGTTTCATATATACATTTGCAAAACTGTCTAAAAACCTGTTTTCGCTTTGTATTGTGTGTAGATTGATGGGGGAAATGTTTTAATAAATCGATTTTAGAATAAGGCTGTAACGTAACAAAATGTGAAAGAAGTCCAGGAGTCTGAATACTTTCCGAATGCACTGTATATGGAATCTTCAACATCTCCATTCTACTTGGTTTTCACGAAAATCTAGCAGTTTAGTGAACTTCAGAGTGGTGGATCAATATAGAAATCTTGGCAATGGTGGCATAGCAATGGTAGGAAATATGGGTTTTAACTCAAAATGTATGTTGGAAACACTGTCCTATCATCACGGAATTTGACACAACATGTTACCAATGTCTAGTGCGTGTAATGCGAAACCCTTATTTGGGGATTCATTGGTCAAGAGGACCGGAATCAATTACACATTCAACATTGGTTTATCAACAAGGAAATAATAGCCTTGATTATGTCGCAGATAATAATAGCCTTGATTATCTCATATTATGATGAGCAAAATATCCTGTGAAACAGAACTGGCCGTGGTTCTCTTTCTGGTGGATTGTAAAATCAGGGCCTAGGTTTGCTCACACAAGCAGGTAAACCCAGTCTGTAACAAAAACACAGTCGATTGACTGCTCTGAACTGGAACGCGAAGTAAACAGTGAAAATACATAAAATAAATGGTTTTCCCACAATAGAAAAAGACAGAAAAACAGTACCAAGATATGTTTGTTTATTGTCTCACAGACATTTGTCATTCACATTAGTGAGTCTGGCCACATTCATAAACCTTTATAAAACAAAATACATGCTTACAATTAAGTCATTTAGCGGACTCTTATTCAGAGACTTACAGGAACAATAAGGGTTAAGTGCCTTGCTAAAAGGCACAGACATATTTTTCACCTAGTCAGCTCAGGATTCGAACCAGCTACCTTTCATGTCCCCCGGATACACAGGTCAGTCTTCCTAGATAAAATAAGCTGTGTGAATGGCCACATGTCTGTGATAAGAGTCCACTGTATCTGTAGATAGGAATGTCACGCAATGAATAAAGGCCTTTGGGGAAACCTGACAGGAAAAGAGGTCAACTCAGAATATAACCTAGGATTTACTCTGGACTCAAATATATGCCCATCTTTTTTCATAGATTAGTATCAATACAATGTCACGTCATAGACAATTCATGGGCCCAACTTTTTTCTCTCCAGATTTTTATCAAGATGTCACATCATAGACAATTGTTGGTTTCATAATTACTATAAAAATAAAGAAAAAATGGGGCTGTTAAGAAAATGCTAGGCTGCTTGAAAATAGTTGGTTTGGTACTAGATAAAAGGGATAAAGGGCAAAATTATTGAATGAGTGATTACAGAACCTGTTGAAATAACAGAAAAGACATTAGGAAATTATTGTAGGCTACACAATGTCAATGAGACTAAAACAACCACAGAAGGACATCAGTGTGGTTCACGTTCGAGGTTGTCTGTCACAATATTGAAGTCACTCCGTCATGTTTGACCCCCAAAAAATCTTACAGGCAGAGCCCATCCAAGATGTATTTATGAAACCTTGGTCCAAATAAAAGGCATATCAAATATGCCTTTTATTGTCACTTAAACGGGCCTTTCTCCAACACTTGCAAACTAATTCAATAACCATTTGCAGTTTGTGTAACATGGCATTTCACAGAGCTTTGATCAATACTTATTTTGAGCAAAGAAAAAAAAAAAGGAATTATGAAGCCATTACTGACTAATGGTGGTCATTTTGAACAGCATGTCAATGTTTGATCACAAGACAAAAACATTACAATAACTATAAAGGAGAATATACCTTGTGTGGAGCATAAATTAGGTAGCGTTCATATGTCAGCATAGTGGAAAGAACTGGCTTACACTACAGTGATCCAAATGATGGCATAATCATTAGAACAAAACAAACCTGTGTAATATGACAAGACATAGATCTGGTAAATAATTTCTCTTGACACTGATATTTTTTTAGACAACCATAGCTTATGAAATTAACCCCCGATCCCACAATAGAAAATTATTTCACACTTTTTACAGGTCCCTGAATATGAACTGCTTGGAACAATATTGGCTATTGACAAATTTCATTTGAGAGGTTGTCACCATTTAAATCTAAGCATAGGCTACAAAATGTGTTCTTACGATAACATGTCGTACTGTACTGACGCCTGCGTTTTAAACTTCCATTGAATGCGTTCAAACTGAACCTATGCTGAATAAAGGAAATGAACTGCTACACAGCAAACATTCCTTTAAGTTCACACACCACATACAGTTTGGAATGACCATGAAGTGTTCAGTAATATGAACAAGCAAGTATAAAAATAAATGTAGGCAAGCACTGCCATGGTTGTCTGAACAAAACACAGGCATCATTTAAGACATCAGCCATGGGTGACAAGCAACTCAAGCACAGTGGACTGGACATGGATAGCAGTGTGCCTGAGCTGCAACGTACTGCTAGTGTAGATGTAGCCTAAAGTCTCTGCACGTTCGAAACCTGAGATTCAACACGTTAACAATGCAGCGCTCTGGGCCACACGCCCCACCCTCGTTCGGTCCCTCACAGATACACATCCATGGTATTAAGGATCATATGGCGGCAGAGCGGACAGTTCTGCTGGTAGATGGGCTGGCGCAGCAATATGTTGGTACAGTCCCGACACAAACACAGGTGGCGGCAAGGCAGCAGCACCACTGTCTTAGTACTGTCCTGGCAGATTATGCACTTCTTCCTCTCTTCCTGCTCCTGGAGAAGAGTCAGTAGGCTGTCTTTTGGGGGACCCTTGGAACTGGTGCCCCCCTCCTCTGAGGAGAGGTTATGTTTCTGTATAGGCCTGTATGTGCCGCTAGAGCTGGGGAATGCTAGGTCCCACAGGTCATCCATTAGCTGGCGAGGCCGAGCAGCGTGTTCAGCGTGTGGTGCAGTGTCTCCTGCCCTACCGTCCGGAAGAGCCCTCTGCTCTCTGTCACTGGGTTCAGGTTGCCTGGTGTGGCCCTCACCCCTCACTCTGATGTTCCTGTAGACTGGTGTTATCGTTTGGTATAGGAGGCTGGCCTGCCGCTGAAGCCTTTGCCACACGCCCCTCCCCAGCATGCAGAGGCGATGGAGCACCCTCTGTAGGACCTGCAGGGTGGGGAAAGAGTTGAAGTAACCGACGGCGTGGCGGGCTCCAAGACGGGTCAGCTCAGGGTTCATGTAGATTGTGGCGGTGACAACAATGGCAGCCGTGAGAATGAGGCCATAAATGTTCAGGAGGAAGACGCTGACGAAAATGTGTCCGAGCAAGCCTAGGAAGTCCAGGGCTAGCCTGACGGGAGTCCAGAGTACGACTGAGGTGCCGACCAGGCTGCTGTAGAGGAAGGTGAAGAGTGTGAGGGTGAGCTCCATAGCCTTCTGCAGTGGGTAGGAGACCGCCTCCCACATGCTGACTACAACAGAGTAGACGTTCTGGGTCCCGATGAGCAGCAGGTTGACCACCGTGTTGACCAGGTAGAGCACCAGGCTGACTGCAATGCCACAGCCCTCCCACACCTGCTGCAGCAAACAGAGGCCACACAGCAGCCCACGGTGGAAGAGATCCCTGACATGCAAGAGAACATGTGAGGACAAGTAGCCCACCATTTTGAAACTCTCCAAAATACCTCCCAAGAGCTGCAGCCAGCGCCCTAACATGTTAACTGTCCCCTGGGCCAGAAGTGATACGCTGTCCATCATGGCAACCATGCAGAACACAGTGAAGTTCCAGCACTTCACCATTGAGTTGGTCAGTATCATGGGTAGCTTATTCACAAAGTTGATACATGCCGCCAGGAGCCGTATCACTGAATGGACTATTAAGAAATTTAGGTCCAGGAGGAAGAATATGAAATCGAAACATTTCCCAATAGTGCAAAAGACAAGGTTCACCAGACCCATGATACAGCTCTTACTCGAGTTGGTCCACTGTCTTGATCAATTAACTTTGTCTGGCCAGCAAAGGTTACATAGCTAGCTAGATAACGTTAGCTACTTCGTCCTCGGATGCGTTCACTTCTCCTTCGGTTCAATTAGCCAGTTTAGCTAGCTAGCATAACAAAGCTAGCTCTACTAGCTAACATAACTATCTGCCAAACACGTTGGTCGGGCACATTCCAGTTGCAATTTGAAATAACCAGCTGTGCAACCGCGTTTGTTTTGGCTAAAGGGCGAACATATGCACACACTGTAATCAGCGGATGTTTACTTTCAAACTTGAGCTGGCTATAGTAACTAGCTAGCTCTTCGGTTAGCCGATTAGCTAACAAACTGTTCTTCCTAAATAAATTCCCGTCTTGCGATCACAAAATGTTCCATCTCCTCATGCCCCGTCTTCAATAACGTATATCCTTGTGCAAAATCCACCATAATCCAATGCAAGATAAAGGAAGTTGACGACGAAAAGTCACAAAACAGACACGGGCTGTTACCTGTACGGTGGCCGCCATAATGGTTTCGGGTTGGTCACATGATCTTCTCCTCTAACGAATCACGTCCGCGAAGCGTGTTACTCTAAACTTCTTCTTCTTCTTCTTCTTCTTCTATGAGGTTTAACGGAAGTTGGCATCCAATATATTTTGCATTACCGCTACTTACTAGATTGGAGTACAACTCCCTTATACTTTCCTTTAATACAAATAAAAAAAGTTTTTAATTTTTAAAAATATATTTTTAAATACCTTACCATCTAACACTACACTCACAAAAAAATAACACCACCCTACTCCACTATTTAAATATATTTAGGGCCTCCCGGGTGGCGCAGTGGTCTAAGGCTGTGCCACCAGAGATACTGGATTCGAGCCCAGGCTCTGTCGCAGCTGGCCGCGACCGGGAGGTCCATGGGGCGACGCACAATTGGCCCGGCATCTTCCGGGTTAGGGAGGGTTTGGCCGGCAGGGATATTCTTGTCTCATCGCGCACTAGTGACTCATGTGGCGGGCCGGGTGCAGTGCACCCTGACCAGGTCGCCAGGTGTACAGTGTTTCCTCCGACACATTGGTGCGGCTGGCTTCTGGGTTGGATGTGCATTGTGTCAAGAAGCAGTGCGGCTAGGTTGGGTTGTGTTTCGGAGGATGCATGGTTCTCGACTTTTGCCTCCCCCGAGTCCGTACGGGAGTTGCAGCGATGAGACAAGACAGTAACTACTACCAATTGGATACCACGAAATTGGGGAGAAAAAAGGGGTAAAATATTTAAAAAACAAACAAACAAAAAATATATATATATTTAGTCCTACCTCATGCCAACAGCCTGAAAGGATGGGACATCACCACTTAACACACCCTGTAACTCTTCTGATGTCAAGTCTCGCACACCATTGCTATAAATGCTAAAAATCAATTCTTACTGAAACATATATCACTTGTTGGTCTATCCCTCTGTACTGGTACAGATCTACTGCTAAACACCACTCCTCTCAAGATCCCTCCCTTTTGACCCATCTTCCTCTACTTTCTTCACTGCCTCAGAATAGGACAACTTCTGCACTACTCTAACCCTTGAAACCTCAACCTCCCTCTCTCACACGACACATTTCTGATCCCCAGCCCCCATGGGCACCCCTACAATTAACACATACCACCTCTTTCCCCAATGCTACCCATTCCTTTGTCTCATGCCCTTCTGCACACTTCTCACACCTAGGAACCTCCCTCCTACACACTGCTGCCAAATGCCCATAAGCTTGACACCTGTAACAACGTAATGTATTTGACACGAAAGCTTGTACAGGGTAACTTATATATCCTAACATCACTTTGTCGGGCAAAGACTCAACATCAGAACTCAAAAGAACAGACAATGACTCTTCTGTTTCCCCACTCTCGCCACCCTGTCTGTGTCGCACCAAACGACAAGCATCACTCACACAGGAATTTTCCCCTTCAGTTGGTCAACTTTTACATTTACTGCTATCCCAGTAACCACTCCTTTCAATGGCGCCCTTTTCTGGAGAGCGAAACAATTCACATTTCTTGCACCCGTTCGTTTAACGCCGAGCGCCTTCTTCCTCTGACCAGCAGAAACACAAACAATTATTGCAAGACCCCTTCTGGTTACTCTCACTAATTCCACAGTACCCAATTCTGTTTTCACCCACCCTGAAACCACAAATGGATCAGCCAAAAGGCAAGGGTCCACCTTTTCCATAAACTTCACTCCTACTGTCACAGACTCATCTTTATCCTGACCCTCGGTGCAAGCCTCGACATCATCACTTCAACATCATTCACTTCTATTTCTCCTCCTGTCTTCATCTCACTTTGCTTACACTTTCTACCATTCTTCTTTAACAAACCATCTCCCTTTTTTCAGCCATTTCCTCCCTCTCTCTCTTAGACCTCCTCTGCCTCTCTTTTTCCCTCCATTCCTCCTCCATATTCCAAGTATACATCTCCTTATTATAATACTGCACTTCTCCTGACATACATCTTGTTCCTGCTTTCTCAAGGAACGCCATTTGACCGGCTGTCACAATCTCCGTACAATGAACACGAACCCCTCGGGATCTAATCAAAATTCATTCCCTGAATTGAAGTCAATGTACATAGTTGGAAAATAACTTTGATGAAACTACATTCAACAATTCTACCGGTGCGCTGGTTTTTGTGTGACTGATTTTTGGGACTAATCATAATTTCACAGGTGTGCACGTTCACCTATAGGCAGGGGCGCAACTTTGGTTTTAGAAGTATTAATATTTTTTGTTTAAAAACATTTATTCACTTCAAACAGCCTACCCCACCACTCGGAGGCGTCCGCATGGTCCTAAAGCACACCGTAGCCCCAGTTTTGTATCACATTTCAATGATAAAACAGTGGGGGACAAAATTCAAATTCAGAATGGGGGGGGGGGACATGTCCCCCCGTCCCCCTGTCCCCTATGAAAGTTACGCCCCTGCCTATAGGGTACATGGCTAGATTTGTACTGGGTTGCCGAGATTGCAAGGCGAACACCAAATTATCTCAGATGACGATTAGGACTAAATGTCATGCAATTTTGCATGCCTTTGATCCACAAATAACTAAGCAATAAACTTCCCATCAATGTGAACAAAAAATCTCAAATGGGCCTTGGGAGTCTGAAGTTTTTTGAAGGCCTCAATATACTTACAAATGAATCTCTTAAATTACTGCATAGATTTTACACAGTAGGCATTCGTTCTAAGGAGGATCTAGATTTTCATCTTAACCAAGACAAATATGTTTATTTTCCATACTCTTACAAAACCCAGTCAGAGGTTTATCGGTAGTATGGAGCGGCGTATCCCTATATTCACCATACAAAGACAAGCAGCCGATGACCGACAGGAGCATTTTTTCCTCACTTTAAACATTTGTCAGAGACGACAGTCCCACAATTTACAACCTCATGCTCTAGAGCCAAAATGGAAACGGTCTCGTTAGAGGCCCTGGGTAAAATAAACAAACAATATTGAAATGGATCCCAGATTGGAGAACAACAGAAGCCACCCATGGTAAAATAAGAAAACACCTTGACGCACTTCCCACTTCCTACCCGCTAAGGACTCATTTTCTACAATTGATTTTCCCGCCCACCACTTTATTTCCATGCTGTAATAGAGAATGTGACTGGCTGACCCTCCCTTACATCCTTCTACATGATCGGCAGGCCTGATTGCGGTATGGGCTGAAAAAAAGAGGGTCATCCTTTTAACACAGGAAGTGAGGCACTGAGAAATATCAGAAAAAAAATAAAACTACTGTTGAACGTGGAAATTCCCCAGGAGTACATTCTTGCTCTGTGAAAGTTTCCCTTCCCAGGACCATGGGGATGGCTTTACTTGGTCGATATGGTCGTCACTTGTTAGCTCAATTTCATTTCTAATGTTAGAAAGCCATGCTCAATGTTATGATTCATTTAAAAAACGTTTTAGGAATGAGTTCAGAGATTTGAGAATTAATCCATGCTTTTGTCACTTCTAGGTTAGACTACTGCAATGCTCTATTTTCCGGCTACCCGGATAAAGCACTAAATAAACTTCAGTTAGTGCTGAATACGGCTGCTAGAATCCTGACTAGAACCAAAAAATTTGATCATATTACTCCAGTGCTAGCCTCTCTACACTGGCTTCCTGTCAAAGCAAGGGCTGATTTCAAGGTTTTACTGCTAACCTACAAAGCATTACATGGGCTTGCTCCTACCTATCTCTCTGATTTGGTCCTGCCGTACATACCTACACATACGCTACGGTCACAAGACGCAGGCCTCCTAATTGTCCCTAGAATTTCTAAGCAAACAGCTGGAGGCAGGGCTTTCTCCTATAGAGCTCCATTTTTATGGAACGGTCTGCCTACCCATGTCAGAGACGCAAACTCGGTCTCAACCTTTAAGTCTTTACTGAAGACTCATCTCTTCAGTGGGTCATATGATTGAGTGTAGTCTGGCCCAGGAGTGGGAAGGTGAACGGAAAGGCTCTGGAGCAACGAACCGCCCTTGCTGTCTCTGCCTGGCCGATTCCCTCTTTCCACTGGGATTCTCTGCCTCTACCCTGTTACGGGGGCTGAGTCACTGGCTTACTGGGGCTCTCTCATGCCGTCCCTGGGGGGGTGCGTCACCTGGGTGGGTTGATTCACTGTTGTGGTCGGCCTGTCTGGGTTGGCGCCCCCCTTGGGTTGTGCCGTGGCAGAGATCTTTGTGGGCTATACTCGGCCTTGTCTCAGGATGGTAAGTTGGTGGTTGAAGATATCCCTCTAGTGGTGTGGGGGCTGTGCTTTGGCAAAGTGGGTGGGGTTATATCCTTCCTGTTTGGCCCTGTCCGGGGGTGTCATCGGATGGGGCCACAGTGTCTCCTGACCCCTCCTGTCTCAGCCTCCAGTATTTATGCTGCATTAGTTTATGTGTCGGGGGGCTAGGGTCAGTTTGTTATATCTGGAGTACTTCTCCTGTCCTATTCGGTGTCCTGTGTGAATCTAAGTGTGCGTTCTCTAATTCTCTCCTTCTCTCTTTCTTTCTCTCTCTCGGAGGACCTGAGCCCTAGGACCATGCCCCAGGACTACCTGACATGATGACTCCTTGCTGTCCCCAGTCCACCTGGCCATGCTGCTGCTCCAGTTTCAACTGGCCTGGGCCCTAGGACCATGTCCCAGGACTACCTGACATGATGACTCCTTGCTGTCCCCAGTCCACCTGGCCATGCTGCTGCTCCAGTTCAACTGTTCTGCCTTACTATTATTCAACCATGCTGGTCATTTATGAACATTTGAACATCTTGGCCACGTTCTGTTATAATCTCCACCCGGCACAGCCAGAAGAGGACTGGCCACCCCACATATGCTCTCTCTAATTCTCTCTTTCTTTCTTTCTCTCGGAGGACCTGAGCCCTAGGACCGTGCCCCAGGACTACCTGACATGATGACTCCTTGCTGTCCCCAGTCCACCTGACTGTGCTGCTGCTCCAGTTTCAACTGTTCTGCCTTATTATTATTCGACCATGCTGGTCATTTATGAACATTTGAACATCTTGGTCATGTTCTGTTATAATCTCTACCCGGCACAGCCAGAAGAGGACTGGCCACCCCACATAGCCTGGTTCCTCTCTAGGTTTCTTCCTAGGTTTTGGCCTTTCTAGGGAGTTTTTCCTAGCCACCGTGCTTTTACACCTGCATTGTTTGCTGTTTGGGGTTTTAGGCTGGGTTTCTGTAC